>NC_044044.1:1072139-1672139 GCF_901765095.1 Microcaecilia unicolor | reverse complement strand
CATATATTTTACCTGTTATGCTAGTATTCAATAAAGGAAAATAGGTACCTACTTTCTTTTATAGAATAGGCACCGAAATATAGGCATACTGTTACAGAACTGCACTCCACAGAGAGCAATTTTATAGCAAGGTGTTTAGTCAGAAAAGGCCCATAGATACATATATTGCATTTATTTTCTAAAGGTAACATATGTGCCTATTTGCTTTTATAAAATTACATCAGGAGAAGTAGATACATACATTTATACCTTGCTCAAGGACAGATACATTTCTGTACGTGTATATATATGTATGTTATCAAATATATGCTCAAGTGCCAATCCTGCACCCATTGTTGGCCATCAGTAATGCCTATGAAAATATCATGTAAAGGCAGGCACTATGTTTCCGCTGGCCTGCTTCTTTTTACATGCTTATAGGCTGGGGCAATTTTATACAAGCCTACCTGAGTGGTGTCAAATGCTGTTCTACTTCTTCAAACCATTTATAAAATTACCCCACATTGTGCAGACTTCTTATAATTATTTTTATTTTTTTTACATTTGTACCCCGCGCTTTCCCACTCATGGCAGGCTCAATGCGGCTTACATATTGTATACAGGTACTTATTTGTACCTGGGGCAATGGAGAGTTAAGTGACTTGCCCAGAGTCACAAGGAGCTGCCTGTGCCTGAAGTGGGAATCAAAATCAGTTCCTCAGTTCCCCAGGACCAAAGTCCACCACCCTAACCGCTAGGCCACTCAACCATAGTTACCAGTTAATGATTTTCCCCAGAGTGTCCTTAGGTGATCCCTTAGGGGATAGTTCCTTCTGAACCAAATGATAAGGATAGAGGACGTCAATAGGGAATTCAACAAAAACAGGCCCTGCAAAAAACATGTCAAAAAAAAAGTTACAGAAAGATTTATAAACAAGTTTGAGGAAAAGTAAGAAGATTAAGGATACTTTTGCACTGTGCTACTGTATGCTTTGCAGGATGGACAAAGGAACAACACTTCAAAGGCAAAGTAATAACCAACAGATGTGTATTTTATGATGGAATGGAAGCTCCAAAAATTTTCATGATATTAGCCTACAAAGCATTAGATGCAGGCATTAATTATGTGATGTTGTATTTATATTCTGATTCAAAATTATGCAGATGACGGCACATACACAAAAAAGAAAAACCATAAACTCCCATAAACCAAAAATCAATAAAACAATAAGCTGTAAAATACAAAAAAAAAAAAAAATGAAAGCCACCATCTATGCACATCCATGAACCTAAACTGAGCATTACCCACACCACTGCCTCCAAGAAAGAAATCTCAAGAAATATGCTCAAAGGCATGAGCAAATAACACCACCGTTAGTTGTTGTTTAAATACTTAAGTATGTCATAAGCCATAGCAGGGAAACAAACGGTTCAACTCCTCAGGCCCCACAATAGAAAAGAAATCTGCATGAGTCTCAGGGGAAGATGCATCAAAGAAAAGTAAAACAACCGAAAACGTAAAAGTCATTAACATTTTATAAAAAAAAGGTTGGATGCACTAAAAAACAAGTCACACATGTTTGTGCGGTATTCTAAAGTCGGATGCATGAAAGATTCATTAAACTGGTGTAATCCCCGCAAGCGGTAGAGGAAACACATGCGCACAACCGCTAATCCTATGATATCACCGTGGCTATTGTACGTCCTTTATGGACGGCCTTGCCCCCCCACCCCCACCCGAGGTCGCCGCTGCTCCCCGCTCCCCCCTGCATTAAAATCGTGACTTTTTTTAGCCAGCCCCAGCCCCCCCCCTCCCTCTCTTCTGAAAAAACAGCTCCTGCCATCCTCCGCCCCGTGCCCCGACCCCACCGCCCCCCCCAGAGGAGTCGTCGTTGCCGCCGCCGTTCCCCCCCCCCACTCCACCGGGCCCCCTCCGTCTTACCGGGCCCGTGCAGCGCCTCTCACCTCTGTGTGAAAGCGCTGCACGGGCAAGAACAGCTGATCGCCTCCTCCGGAGTCTCAGACGTCCCTCCTTCCTCCTGGGCCCACCCTCGTCTGCTTGTCCTCGGAGAACTAGCAAGTTCACAACATCTGACAGAAGATTCCTGATACAGGCCATTGTGCCTGAAACACAACTCGTGTCGCGTCATTGGATTTTTTAATAAACATTTTACATATTTTGATCATCATCTAGCTTCAACATTTTTGTCACCTTCACTGTGTTTGGCGTATCAATAGTATTTAACAATTGATGGTTTATATATCAATTTAGTTTTTGTGACTGCGACGGTTCTTGTTCTTCTGTTTGCACTGTTAAATACTATTGATAATACAATGTTAACAGAACACATTAGCACCAGTACATGAAATAAAGGAACCAATACATTTTGTGAGGAGTATGAGGGTGAGAGGGAGAATGAAGGCACATGGAGGAACGAGGAGGCTCGAGAGGGAGGGAGACTGGGCAGAGAAAGGAAGGAGTCTTTTCCCCTGGGGGATTGGAGAAAAGGAAAAGACTAGAATTCCCAGCAGCCCTGAGTAGGTCCCATGGTAGAAACAGGGACTTCAATCCCCAACAGCCCCCAGAGGAGGTCAGGAGAAGGGAAAGAGAAGGGAGTTGGAAAAACCTGTCCCAGAGAGCCAGGATGAGGGAAGGAGTTCTGAACCTGCCCAATCAAGCAAATGGAGAGCAGCTGAGCAATGGTTGTGGGGAGGAACCTATGGACTGGCAAGGGGAAGAAAAGGGGGAGGAACTAGAGCAAGAGGAGCTGATGGAGGTTGCTGCTCTGACTAAACCGGAAGGAAAGGAGGGGAAACAGGAGAAGGCTGCTCGGGAGGAGAACCTGGTAGAAGGGAAAGGTGGTATCCCACGAGGGGAGCTGAGAGAACAGGTTTACCATGGAAGGGTCATGCGGGTGGTGGTCAGGGTATAATTTTGGCCTGGTTGGGGAGGGACCCTTGCCATTCTCCCTAGATTGACTTCTTTTGAAAGGGAGAGAGGAGGAGTGGTGGTTTTGGCCATAACTGCTATACATGAACTGCTGGGAGTTTGAACCCTTTCTGAACTGCTGTGTTTGGGGAATTGTTTTGCTTAACTGCTGACATGAACTGTTGGGGAGAGTTTGAACCCTTTCTGGAGCTACCATGTTTGAAGAATTACTTTGCATACCTGCTATACATGAACTGCTGGGAGTTTGAGCCCTTTTTGAGCTACTTTGTTTGAAGAATTGCTTTGCATAACTGCTTTATATGAACTGCTGAGATTTTGGAACCTTTTGGGTTTTTTTTGTTTTTGTTTTGAATTCTATGCTGTTGAACTGCTATGTTTTTTGAGAAGTGCTGTGATGGGAACTACCTTTGGTGGAGAAGTTGACACAAAGGGATTACAATAAAGTATAATGATCTGACCTTGTGGATTGCCGTGTGCTCTTTAGCAGTGGATAACAGCACACAGCTCCGCTAAAGGGCCAAGGGACTCGAGAGTCTCCCGGTGGTGGAGACCTTACAATTTTTAATACATTTCAAAAGTAACAAAAATACAAATATATTAATGAGAATAAAACAAATATATAAGAAGTGGTAAAAAGACAGAACATTAAATCTATTGAAGACCATAAAAGAAACTATACATCATAAGCCAGCCATAAACTACATAAGTACATAAGCATTGCTAAGTGTGCCATACTGGAACAGACCAAAGATTCATCAAGCCCAGAATTCTGTTTCCAACTGTGGCTAATTCAGGTGGCTGGCATTGGGGCCTTCCTTCTGCTGATCCCACCTTCCGTGCGGTAACTTCCTGCCTCCACATAGGTGCGACCAGCAGAGAGAAGGTCCGAACACCGGCCCCAGTAGTGTGCCTTAATCGCAGCCGGTGCCGGGGGTGAAGTAACTTTAGAGGATGTGGGTGGGAGAGATGCTGGATTCAAGGTGGGGAGAAGGAGATAGGGGGACATGCTGAGGCCACAGCTGCGAGGCCTCTAGGAGCGCGAGGCCCTGTGCGACCGCTCCTGTGGCCCCTGTCTAATATGGCTTCTATTGAAGAGATGCATGTTTCCCTTTAACCATTGATGTTTTATATATATCAATAATATTGATTATGTTTCTATCCTCTTGATTTATTGATTTTTATTGAATGCATATACCAATTTTTTTCATATTTTTTTAACTGCTTGAAGCCACTGGAAATTTTCCGAGACATCCAGGGGAAAATAGCCAATGTGAAATCAAACAACTCAACTGTAAGAAATGATAAAAGTTTCTTCACAAAAATAGAACATTTCCCACCTGGTACTTGGGCCTCAGTAGCTGTGAAAAAACGAAGGAAAAAAATTTGCCAAAAACGCTAAAAATATACTAAGGGACAAGGGAGAAAAGTGAAAAATAGAAAGAAAATGAAAAAATATACGTTAGTGTTCACTAGACAGAACATCTCTGCTCCACGGTAAAATGAAAACTGCTGGTCCCACGCACTCACATCAGGCAGGAAGGCACTCGTGCATGCATTGTGGGATGCTACCAAAGACTTCTTAAAGCTATACAGTAGTGGGTAGCATCTGCACTGGGCTCCATTCGATGACATTACCTAAATGTGAGAAACAATGTGCTGCTTATTCTTAAAGAAAATAAGTTACCTGGTGTTCCAGACTGAGCTACAGACACAGCCTTTCTGAGTACAGGGACAATCTCTCGCACAGTCCGAACAGAGGCACAGAATTTGCAGAGTGGCTTTAATAGGGACAGCTGATCAATGTCCTGGAGAGCTCCACGTCCCTGAAAAAAAAAAAAAAAAAAAAAAAGAGTATCAGAGACTTAAAAAGCCCGAAAAGTACATTATCCACAAACCCCTCCGAGAAAAACTGCATTGGCTCCCAATCAAAGAATGTATTACCTTCAAAATCCGCACCCTGGTCCACAAAATTATCTACGGCGAAGTCCCAGGCTACAAGACACACCTCATAGATCTACCAACCAGAAACACACATCATCACGAACATACCTAAACCTCCACTACCCAAACTGCAAAGGACTCAAATACAAAGCAACCTACACATCCAGCTTCTTCTTCTACACAACTATGGAACACACTGCCAAAAGCTGTGAAAACAACCTACGACCATCTAAACTTCAGGAAATCACTAAATACCAATCTGTTCAAAAAGGCATACCCTACTGACCCAACATAAATGCCTACAATCTGCAACACCGCAAAACCAAAGCTCGTAATGGACACTATATAACCTCTCCTCTCTTTGATTCCCATTGTGCCTGAACCTTAATCGACCACATCACCATCATGTATTTCTTTCTTTACCGGACTTGGCGAATGCCTTTACGGTACTATGTAAGCCACATTGAGCCTGCAAATAGGTGTGAAAAGCGAAGATACTTACCTGTAGCAGGTATTCTCCGAGGACAGCAGGCTGATTGTTCTCACTGATGGGTCGGCGTCCATGGCGGCCCAGGAACGGAGAATTTTCCAAGTAAAATTACACAGAGCTTTGCAGGAGCTTCCGGCGCACAGGACACGCCCACCGCGCATGCGCGGCCGTCTTCCCGCCCGCGAGTGAAGGTTCCCGCTCAGTTATATCAAAAAAGCAAGTAAATAAGAACACAACTCCAAAGGGGAGGAGGGCGAGTTGGTAAGAACAATCAGCCTGTTGTCCTCGGAGAATACCTGCTACAGGTAAGAATCTTCGCTTTCTCCGAGGACAAGCAGGTCGCTTGTTCTCACTGATGGGGTATCCCTAGCACCCAGGCTCACTCAAAACAACAAAGAAAGGTCAATTGAGCCTCGCAATGGCGAGGACATAACAAGGATTGACCTACAAACTAGAACAACTAACAGAGTGCAGCCTGGAACAGAATAAAAATGGGCCTAGGGGGGTGGAGTTGGATTCTAAACCCCAAACAGATTCTGCAGCACCGACTGCCCAAACCGACTGTTGCATCGGCTATCCTGCTGAAGGCAGTAGTGAGATGTGAATGTGTGGACTGATGACCACGTCGCAGCTTGGCAATCTCTTCAATAGTGGCTGACTTCAAGTGAGCCACTGACGCTGCCATGGCTCTAACACTATGAGCCATGACATGACCCTCAAGAGTCAGCCCAGCTTGGGCATAAGTAAAGGATATGCAATCTGCTAGCCAAGTGGATATGGTGCGTTTCCTGACGGCGACTCCCCTTCTGTTGGAATCAAAAGAAACAAACATTTGGGTGGACTGTCTGAAGGGTCTTGTCCGCTCCAGGTAAAAGGCTAATGCTCTCTTGCAGTTCAAGGGTGTGCAACTGACATTCAGCAGGGCGGGTACGAGGGTGGGGAAAAAATGTTGGCAAGACAATTGACTGGTTCAAATGGAACTCCGACACCACCTTTGGCAAGAGTGCGGAGGACTACTCGATTGTGATGAAACTTGAGATAAGGAGCATGCACTACCAGGGCTTGAAGCTCACTGACCCTACGAGCTGAAGTAACAGCCACAAAGAAAATGACCTTCCAGGTCAAATACTTCAGATGGCAGGAATTCAGTGGCTCAAAAGGAGGCTTCATCAGCTGGGTGAGAACGACGTTGAGATCCCATGATACTGGTGGAGGTTTGACAGGGGGCTTTCACAAAAGCAAACCTCTCATGAAGCGAACAACTAAAGGCTGTCCAGAGATAGGCTTACCCTCTACACGTTGATGAAAAGCACTAATTGCACTAAGGTGAACTCTTACGGAGTTGGTCTTGAGACCAGACTCTGACAAGTGTAGAAGGTATTCAAGCAGGGTCTGTGTAGGACAAGAGCGAGGATCTAGGGCCTTGCTATCACATGTTATGATTCTGCCGGTTTGGCTGAGGGGGAGGGGGGACGTCTCTTCTGATTGGCTGCCAGGGGTTGTGCTGACGTCAGGGGATAGTACTTTAGCCTGCAGCTGAGGAGTTTCTCTGCTTTTGCGTTACTTCTTGGTAGTAACAGGAAAGCCTGATAGATTTCTCTCAGAATGTGCTCTAGGTTCTGACAGGGATCTGTGTTGATTTAGAGTATTCTTTTCCTTCCCTCCCTCTGGGTTAGCTGCTGCTGTGTGTGGTGTGTACGTAGCTCTGTAATCAGGGTCAGCTGCTCGGTTGTTTAGTGGGGGCTGGGCATTGCTCAGCCTCCGGGACTCTGGGCTGAGTGAGAGCGTTCTCCTTTGTTTGTTTGTTTTAAGGATTTCTCTTCCCAGTGTCCCGCCTGCTGGCTCAGTGAGTTTAACCCTTTGTGTACTGTGTGTATTGTATTCCTGCCTCTGCCAGTGTGTTTGTTGGATGGGCCCCACTCCCTCTCGGGAGGGGAAGCGTTCTCGCTGATTGTTTGTTGATTTATGGCACCTCTCTCTGCTGGCTCTACAAGCTTAACCCTTTGTGTTCTGTGTGCCTCTGTCTACAGTGGGTTTGAGGCAAGGGCTTTCTGCCTTCCTTTTGTGTTTGGTTCCTCTGGCTTCTGCCTGGGGCTCCTACCCTGGTGGGGGGGGGGGGTTTGCTGTGTTAGTTCCCTGTCCTGCGCTAGTCCCCTGCGGGGGCGTGGCCCGCTCTGGTCCTTTGTTTCCCCTCTGCCCTATTGCTGGTGTTCAGCGCGTGTCTGGCATCTTGGGGCCCTCTGGGTTCTTTCACCCCTCCCTGTGTGTGATTGGGTTCCAGTTCAGCCGTGAGGCTCGCACGAGTGGCTCTGTCTGCGTGGGTTCCGGTTCGGCCGCGAGGCCCCCTGTATGCCTATTTCCCTTCTTCCTGAGGGACTGGGGGGAGGGGTAGCTTAGGGGGTATTGTGTAGCTGGGGTGTGCGGTGGTGGGTCGGTCTCCCCTTGGCCTGGGTCGGCGCCCTGCTGGCCTCGGCCAGGGCCCAAGGGCTCACGACCAACCCAACGGATTACATCACACCAGACTGCATACCTCCTCCATTTGAAAAAGTAACACCTCTTCATGGAACCTTTTCTAGAAGCAAGATTTGGGAGACACCCTCAGAAAGACCCAAGGAAGCAAATTCTACGCTCTCAACATCTAGGCCGTGAGAGCCAGAGACTGGAGGTTGGGATGCAGAAGCGCCCCCCGTTCTCAGTGATGAGGGTTGGAAAACATTCCAATCTCCACAGTTCCTCGGAGGACAACTCCAGAAGAAGAGGGAACCAAATCTGACGCGGCCAGAAGGGTGCAATCAGAATCATGGTTCCGCAGTCTCGCTTGAGTTTCAGCAAAAAGTCTTCCCCACCAGAGGTATGGGAGGATACACATACAGAAGGCCCTTCCCCCAATGAAGGCGAAAGGCATCCAACGCTAGCCTGTCATGGGCCTGAAGTCTGGAACAGAATTGAGGGACCTTGTGATTGATCTGAGTGGCAAAAAGATCCACCGGGGGGTGCACCACTCTCAGAAGATCTTGCGTACCACGTCCACGTTCAGTGACCACTCGTGAGGTTGCATAATCCTGCTCAACCTGTCAGCCAGACTGTTTACGCCTGCCAGATATGTGGCTTGGAGAACATGCCGTGACGGCGAGCCCAAAGCCACATCTGGATGGCTTCTTGACACAGAGGGCGAGATCCGGTGCCCCCTGCTTGTTGAGTAGTACATTGCAATCTGATTGTCTGTCTGAAGTAGAATGATTTGGTTGGACAGCCGATCTCTGAAAGCCTTTAGAGCGTTCCAGACCGCTCGCAACTCCAGGAGGTTGATCTGAAAACCTGTTTCCTGAAGGGACCAAACACCCTGAGTGTGGAGCCCATCGACATGAGCTCCCCACAAGGAGGGATGCATCCGTTGTCAGCACATTTTGTGGCTGAGGAATTCGAAGGGACGTCCCGACCAAATTGGATCGAACTGTCCACCACTGAAGGGAATTGTGGAAATCGATGGACAGCTGGATTGCATCCTCTAGGTTCCCTGCAGCTTGATACTGGGAAGCTAGGGTCCATTGAGCTGATCTCATGTGACGGGGCGCCATGGGAGTCACATGAATCGTGGAGGCCATATGGCCCAGGAGCCTGAACATCTGCCGTGCTGTGATCTGTCGTGACGCTTTGGCCCTGGAAACTAGAGACAGAAGATGGTCTGCTCTGGCCCTGGGAAGATAGGCACAAGCTGTCTGTGAGTTCAACAGAGCTCCTATAAATTCCAGATTCTGGACAGGGGAGAGATGGGACTTGGGGTAATTTATGACCCCCGAGTAGCTCCAGCAGTTGAATCGTTATCTGCATGGACTGTACAGCCCTGTCTCCGAGGTGTTCTTTACCAGCCAATTGTTGAGATAAGGGAACACATGCACTCCCAGTCTGCGTAGCGACGCTGCAACCACTGCAGGCACTTTGTAAAAACTCTGGGTGCAGACACCAGACCAAAAGGCAGCACACAATACTGGAAGTGCTGAGTGCCCAGACAAAATCGAAGATACTTCCTGTGAGCTGGATGTATTGGGATGTGTGTATAAGCGTCCTTCAAGTCCAGAGAGCATAGCCAATATCGAAGATACTTCCTGTGAGCTGGATGTATTGGGATGTGTGTATAAGCGTCCTTCAAGTCCAGAGAGCATAGCCAATCTTTTGCCTGAATCATGGGAAGAAGGGTGCCCATGGAAATCATCCTGAACTTTTCTCGGACTAGGAATTTGTTCAGGGCCCTTAGGTTAGGATGGGATGCATCCCCCCTGTTTTCTTTTGCACAAGGAAATACCTGGAAAAGAATCCCAACCCTTCTTGCCCTGGTGGAACGGGCTCGACCTCTTTGGCCACGAGAAGGGTGGAGATTTCCTCGGCAAATACCTGCCTGTGCTGAAAGCTGAAAGACTGAGCTCCCGGTAGGCAATTTGGAGGCTTGGATATCAAATTGAGGGAGTATCCTAACCGGACTATTTGAAGAACCCACCGATCGGAGGTTATGAGAGGCCACCTTTGGTGAAAAAATTTTAAACCTCCCCCCGATCGGTAAGTCGTCCGGTACGGACACTTTTACAGCGGCTATGCTCAGCTGGAGCCAGTCAAAAGCCTGTCAAAAGCCCATCCCTTGCTTTTGCTGGGGAGGCTCAGGAGCCTGTCGTGGCGCACGCTGTTGACGAGAACAAGCGTGCTGGGGACGAGCCTGAACAGGTTGCCGAGGATTGTACCTACTATGACAAGGCTACATCCCAGACGTTAGAATGAAGCAGCAGAACCCTAAACTACAAGTCCCAGAATGCATTGCAGGCAAGGAGCCAGGGGGTGAGATGGAAAACCCAGACTGGACTCCTAGCTACAATAAGGGAAGACAGAGGTGTAAGCTAGCAGGATGTGTAGATTGGCTGCCAATAGGGGGAAAGAGAGATAGGAAACCTTGTGTGCAGTAGCTCCTCATTAGTATAATGCTCAACTCAGCTGGCAGGGGTGTAAGGGAAGCTAATGAGAGGAGAATGATTGGTTGTGGTAGCAGAAGTCAGGGATTGGTTAGGCAGGTGGGAAGGAGTCCCAAGAGAGCAGCAGTGGAAAGCAGCAGGAGAGAAGCAGTTGCAGGCTGAGAACCCTTGGGCATGAGAGGTCCCTAAAGTACTGAAGCAGGCTGAAATCCCTTGGGTGTGAGGAAGTCCCAAAAGTATTTGCAGGCTGAAAATCCTTGGGTAGAAGTCCCTAAAGTAATGAATTCTCCTGAAGGTAAAGAGAGTACTTGGGTAAGAGAGGTCCCTAAAGTACTGAAGCAGGGTGAAATCCCTTGGGTGTGAGGAAGTCCCAAAAGTATTGAATCTAGCAGTGAAGCTGATGCAGGGTGAATCCCTTGGGTGTGAGGAAGTCCCAAAAGTATTGAATCTAGCAGTGAAGCTGATGCAGGGTGAAATCCCTTGGGTGTGAGGAGTCCCTAAAGTATTGAACTCTCCTGAAGGTAAAGAGGGTAGAAGGTGGAGACTGCTGCTGGGTGATTTAACTGTGATGATGAATTGAAAGAACTGCTTCTATTTGGATTTGAGCTACTGTTTATTGTGCACTGGATAAAGAGCCCAGACTGACGCTGACTGTAAGCCTATATTGAAACCTGGTATGTGCTGATAGCCTGCTGCTGAAAGGGCACTATTTGCCACACACTTTCAGGTGGCTTATATGTGCTTAAGATTAAAGGTGAATGCTGCTGTTGGAACCGTGTATCAGGTCTACTAGAAACAGCCTTAAAATTGAAGTTGCTGGTGGACCTTTGTTTTCTTGGCTGTACCACGAGCCTGTGGCTAAAGGAGACTGTTCTATCCTTGGCACACCTAGAGGCTCCTGCTTACACTACGCTTATTATCCTTGGCACACCTAGAGGCTCCTGCTTACACTACGCTTATTATAAGCGTAGGGCGCATTCCTCCTTTCTTGGAAAAAACGTTTACCAGTTGAGGTAGAAGCAGAAGGTGCCCGGCGGGAGAGATTGGCCTTAGCAGTTTCCTGCTGGGTGATCTGATCGACCACCTGCTCGACCTTCTCACTAAAAATGTTATCCCCCCAGCAAGGGATATTCGCAATCCGCTACTGGACTCGATTGTCCAGGTCAGAGGCACACAGCCACGAGAGTCTGCGCATCACTATACCCTGAGCAGCGATCCTGGATGTGACATCAAAAGAATCGTAAGCACTCCTGGTCAGGAATTTATGACATACCTTCTGCTGCCTGACCACCTCCTGAAAAGGCCTGGAGAGCTCCGGGGGAAGCTTATCAACCAAACCTGCCTGTTGCTCCACCGTGTTCCGCAAGTGAACGCTCATGTAGAGCTGGTACGACTGGATTTTGGCCGCGAGCATAGAGGCCTGATACACCTTCTCCCAAAAAAGTCCAGAGTTCTAGGTTCTCGCCCCAGGGGCGCCGAGGCAAAATCTCTAGAACTCTTGCTCTCTTGAGAGCGGAATCCACAACCATAGAGTCGTGAGGTAACTGCGAGTTCATCAACTCAGGTTCATCATGAATCCGATATTGGGACTCAGCTTTTTTGGGAATGGTGGGATTACTTAGTGGTTTCATCCAGTTCCGCATAAGTGTTTCCTTGATCACATTATGCAAAGGAACTGTGGATGACTCCTTAGGTGGCGAAGGATAGTCAAGGACCTCGAGCATCTCAGTCCTGGGCTCATCCTCAGATACCACCAGGAAGGGAATAGCCACAGACATTTCCCGGACAAATGAGGAGAAAGAAAAACTCTCCGGGGGAGAAAGCTTTCTTTCTGGAGAGGGAGTAGGACCAGAGAGAAGACCACAAGAGTCCTCAGAGGAGAAATACCTGGATCCTCCTCCTCATCCCCGAGGCATCCTCATCGGTGTCGGACAGGAGTTCTTTGACTGCAGTCCGAAACCGGGCCCGTCTCGACACCGAGGAACCAAGTCCTCGAGGGCGATGTCGAGAGGTAGACTCCCATGCCGGCGGCGATGAAGCTTCCTCCATCGACGGGGAATCCATCTGGGTGGCAGCCGACGCCGATGCCGCAAGCGGTACCGGCATAGACGACGACCGCACCGGGACAGAGCCAGCTGCCAATTCCACATGCGGTACGGGGGGCACAAGCACCCCCACCAAAGCAGACTGCAGTAACCCTTCCAGGAGACCTGGAAGCAGGGCTCGGATGCACTAGTCTAGAGTCGCCATCGAGCAAGGCTGCAGGGTCGGTATGGAGCCGGTGCCAGAACTGGTTGAGGCTGAGGCGGCGGCACCGGGCTGTCCGAAGACCGACGCGCCAACACCTCTTGAACGGAGGGTGAGCGGTCCCTCCCGGCGCCGGCGCTTCACGGGTGCCGAATTCCTCGGCGCCCCGGCACTCGGTACCGTGCTGAACCGATGACAGTGCTTCTTCGCCTTCGCTCGATGCACGTCATGCGGACTCCTCGGTACTGACAAGGAGGACATGGAATCCACAAGCCTCCTCAGGGTCGGGTCCGAGTCTGGTCGGTCCCGGGGGCCCTGAACAGCAGGAGACTCCGAGACAGGTGGAGACCCACTCGGCGGCTCACTTCTTCCAATGTGTGATGGTCTCCGGACAGCCATTACCTGCACTCCTGAAGTTGATGCCATCCCCGGTGCCAACATCGACGCCGCCAACCTCAGTACCGATGTCGACGCCGAGGAACCAGTCGAAGCTCCAAAAAGACAGTCCTGAAGAGCTTTCCTCGACGCCTGTGTCCGCTTTTTCAAGCTAAGACACAACTTACAAACGTCTGGGCGATGGTCGGCCCCAAGGCACTAAAGGCACCACGCATGCGGGTCAGTACCTGAGATCGACCGCTGGCACCGATTACACTTTTTGAAGCCACTGGGAGTCCTCGATGACATGGACAGAAAAAAATTGCAGCGGCGAAATCAAAAGGCTCAAAAAAAATTGCAGCGGCGAAATCAAAAGGCTCAATTGTGCCAAAAAGAGGGGCACAAAAAATGAGAGCCGCGATGAAAGCGAAAGGAAACTTAAAATGGAGAAACTAAGGAAATAAGTTTTTTGGTTTTTTTTACTTGGAAACGAAAAAGACAAAAGGCGAAATAAAACAAAAAGAAGAGCGCGAAACAGCACGAACATGCCAAAAGTCTTTCTCTGGGCCTGAGGGAGTGAGACCGACACACAGCCACTCTCCTCAGCGGAAAAAGAAAAACTGAGTGGGAACGTTCACACGGGCAGGAAGACAGCCATGCATGCGCGGTGGGCGTGCCCCGCGCGCCGGAAGCTCCCGCAAAGCTCTGTTTAATTTTACTTAGAAAATTCTCCGTTCCTGAGCCTGCTTGTCCTCGGAGAAATGCGGGGTACAAATTTAACAAATAAATAAATACACTTTCACCTAAGGCAGCAGGTTTCTTGACTATATTATCTTGAAAAGTGTCTCTCTCTCCTTTTATTTTATGTACTTTTCTGCATCTGTAGTAGTGTAACCAGTTGCTTTGTCTGCATTTGCAGAAGTAACGCACCTCCCTTCCATGCAACAATGTGGTCATCTTCTCCTTCCTCATTTGAAACTATGAAAACCACCCCTTTCCCCCCAATTTCCTCTGCGACACACTCCTCTGCATTTTCATTCAAAGCAGTAAGGCAACCCTCAGTTCTGTCTCCTGAAGCAGTTTGATCCCTCTGCATCCACACTCACAGCACAACGATGTCTTCTCCTCCCTTTCCCATAGTAAGGTGGCCCACAACCTCTCATTCACACATAGTAATTTAATTTCATTCCCCTCTCTATTTATCTATTTGCCAGAATTAATATACCACCTTTCACACAAAAATAATGCATTAAAGTGGTTTACAATTTATTACAATGCCTGACTTAAAACAAAAAATAAAAACAAGAAACAAAAGGAAGGGATGTAAAACAGCACAACAATCTTTAATCGGCAGCCAACATAAAAATAAGAATAAAATAAAAGCAAAAAAAAAACAAAAAAAAAACCCAAGAAAAAAAAGCGGTGTGTCACACCAGGAATACAAACAGCAAAAAAGGGAAGGCCCCTCAAAACAGGTAATTTACCCAAAACTAGCCATGCTTTAACCATTTTTTTAAACCTCAAATAGAATTTTCCATCCTTAAATATAATGGTAAAGAATTTCAAAGAAACAGTGCCACAATAACAATACTGAAAGCAGTATTGCTAGAAGAACAATGCCAATATCTCTGATTAGAAGGAACCAATAAAAGATTAGCCTGTGATGATCAAAATGTCTAGCAGGAATAAAGAATCAACACTGAGTAAAGATACAACAGTTTTCCAGAAATCATAGCCTGATGTGACAATACCAAAATTTTGTACTTAATTTTGGCAGTAACTGGCAACCAATGATGCTCTCTAAGCAAGGGAGTAAGTAACACGATCCCTTACTCCCACATAATACAATAATCTAACACTGGTATTCTCTATACATTGCAATCGATTCAATTGAACCTGAAGACAACCAGCCAATACATATTGCAATAATCAATCCACCTTATAATTAAAGCATGCAATAAAAATATTCTTTGCCCTCTTATCCAAAACAGAATCAGAGATCTAATCTTCCTTAAAAAGAAAAAAGTCTGAACAATCTTAGAAATACAAGCTGCAAAAGAAAGGCTAGAATCCCAAACCACCCTCCAATGAGGTAATCGTTTCACTAACCAAAATAGGTTGGTTCTGAATCTGAGGAACAAGGCAAAACCTGACTATCAGAAATCCACATTGCCTCACACTTCTTTGGATTCAAGAATAGCTTGTGATCTACAAGCCACTGATTTATCCAAGAAAGTTTATACACCAAATCAGATTGAAAATGAGGGTCCCAAATATTGCTGCAACCACCAAGGTAAAATTATGTCTTACCTGATAATTTTCTTTCCTTTAATATAGCAGATGAATCCAGGAACTAGTGGGTTAAGTCCGCCTACCAGCAAGTGGAGATAGAGATAAACAAACTAAAGGCAATAATGCCAGATGGCCAGCTCCTTCCTCTAGTTAGTATGTCATTCGTAAGCGTTTGCCAAGGCCAAAAATATGAAACTAATAACAACCAGAAACCATCCTCACTATGAAAAACAGAAACCAAATAAGAACTTCAAATAACTGCAACTTGATCCAGAAATCGGAATCCTTTCCATGTTCCCATATCTGTCTGAACTCTGCAAAAGAGAACCTGGAAGGAAAAAATAGCCACACCCCGCGGAAAATGAAAAAAACCGTGGCTGAACTAGGGAGGGATCCTGGATTCATCTGCTGTGTTAAAGAAAATTATCAGGTAAGACATAATTTTCCTTCCTTGTCACTTGCAGCAGATGAATCCAGGAACTAGTGGGATGTACCAAAGCATTCCTTAAGTAGGGTGGGAAGCCGATGCTCCCCACGCCAACATTTCCACCCCAAAACTCGCATCCTCCCGAGCAGACACATCTAGCCTGTAATGCTTTGCAAAAGTATGACGAGACGCCCACGTAGCTGCCCGACAAATCTCTTCCAGAGATAAGGCCAATGCCTCCACCCAAGAAGCCGCCTGTGCCGAGTAGAATGCGCCTTCAGGGCCACTGGAGATGTCCGCCCTTGTAGCAGATACGCCACTCCAATGGCTTCCCTAATCCAGCGAGCAATGGAAGCCTTAGAAGTCGCCTCATCTCTTTACGATCCCGACAGAGCACAAAGAGATGATCCGAGTGTCGAAACTCGTTAGAGATCTGCAAGTACCGAAACAAGGCTCTCCTCACGTCCAGGAAACGTAGCGAGGCAAACTCCCCCAGATAATCTTCTCTTCGAAAAGACGGAAGATAAACCACCTGATTGACATGGAAAGCCGAAACCACTTTAAGTAGAAATGACGGCACCGTCCGGATCGACACTCCTGCTTCAGAAAACTGCAAAAAAGGATCTCTGCAAGACAAAGACTGAATTTCAGAAATCCTCCTAGCCGAAGCAATGGCCACCAAAAACACTGTCTTAAGTGTTAGATCCTTCTCAGAAACCTTATACAACGGCTCAAACGGTGGAGCCTGGAGGGCTCGCAGTACCACATTCAAAAGCCACGCTGGGCACGGCTGCCGCAGAACAGGCCGAAGCCGAAGAGCCCCGCGTAGGAAACGGACCACATCAGAGTGAGCTGCTAAAGAGGAACCGTCCAGTTTTGCCCTAAAACAAGCTAGTGCGGCCACCTGCACTCGAAGGGAATTATATGCCAATCCCTTTTGAAGACCATGCTGAAGGAACTCCAGAATAACTGGAATGTCCGCCCGAAAAGGTGATTCAGCACGCAAAGCACACCAAGCCGATGAAAGCTTTCCAGACTCGCACATATGCTGCTGAAGTAGACTGCTTCCGTGCCCCTAAAAGAGTGGCAATGACTGGTCCTGAAAATCCCTTCTTCCTCAACTGCCGCCTCTCAATAGCTAGGCCATAAAACCAAAGCGGGAGGGATTTTCCATTTGAACTGGCCCTTTATGCAGCAGATCAAGAGTCACCGGAAGTCACAATGGTGGCTCTGAGAGTGCTCAAACGAGATCCGCATACCACGGCTGTCGGGGCCACTAGAACGACTGGCCCCTGATGCCGCCCTATGCGGCAAAGAACTCTCCCTATCAGAGGCCACAGAGGAAAAACATACAGTAGCTGCTGTTCCGGCCATGGCTGGAGAAGAGCGTCCAATCCTGCGGATCCTGGCTGCCGTTTGCGGCTGAAGAACTGGGGAACTTTGGCATTGCAAGCCATGCCATGAGATCCATTACTGGTCTTCCCCAACGTTGACAGATCAGCCAAAAATCCGAGTCCGACAGCGTCCATTCCGCTGCGTCCAAAAGAGTCCGGCTGAGAAAATCCCCTTGAACATTGTATTGACCCGCAATATGCGCTGCCGACAGACTCTGAACATGCGCTTCCACCCATACCAGAAGACGAGACGCTTCCATTGAAAAGGGATGACTGCGAGTGCCCCCCTGCTGATTGATGTAGGCCACCATCGTGGTGTTGTCCACGAATACACAAACCGCCTGCCCCTGCAGAAGGTCCTGAAAACCCCGCAATGCGTTCACGACTGCTCGCAACTCCAGACGATTTATCGGCCAAGTCGCTTCGAGAGGGGTCCACAATCCCTGGGCTACTCGATGAAGACAATGAGCTCCCCAGCCTGCAAGGCTGGCATCCGTCATGACTACCACCCAATTGGGAGATGCCAGAGAAACACCCTCCTGCAAATTGGCTGTCCGGAGACTGTCCCTGGCCGGCTCAACCAAGGAAGGCGTCGGTGATAATCCAGCGACGTCAGCGACCATCTGCTCAAAAGGAAATTCTGAAGAGGCCGCATGTGAGCCCTTGCCCATAGAATGACCTCCAAGGTCGCCGTCATGGAACCGAGGAGTTGAACATAGTCCCACACTCGGGGAGCGCAACGACTCAATAAGATCCGTACCTGAGAAAGCAATTTGATCCTTCGCTCCTCGGGGGAGAAACACCTTCCCCCGCTTTGTATCAAATTGCACTCCAAGATACTCCAGACTCTGAGTAGGAACCAGATGACTCTTGTCCATACTGACCACCCAACCTAAGGA
Source organism: Microcaecilia unicolor (assembly GCF_901765095.1). Lineage (NCBI taxonomy): Eukaryota > Metazoa > Chordata > Amphibia > Gymnophiona > Siphonopidae > Microcaecilia > Microcaecilia unicolor. The sequence goes on along the minus strand of NC_044044.1, from coordinate 1,654,187 downwards.
TTGCAACACCGCAATCACTCGGTCGGTGACCACTTGACTCTCCTTTGCTGTCGTCACCTGAATCAGCCAGTTGTCAAGATATGGATGCACTTGAATCCCTTCCTTCCGCAGGAACGCTGCCACACCACCACCATGACCTTGGAAAAAGTGCATGGGGCAGTGGCCATTCCGGATAGAAGGGCTCGAAACTGGAAGTGCTAACCCAGCACCACAAATCTGAGAAATCTCTGATGGGGCTGCCAAATGGGAATGTGCAGGTAAGCTTCCCTCAAATCGAGAGCCGTCAAAAACTCGCCTGGTTGAACAGCAGCAATCTGAGGAAAGGGGGCGTAGGAGGAGTAGGCTCTTGAACAACACTAGTAGGCAACGTAGGTTAGGAACAATCTCTTTATTTAAATATACGCTCGACTCAACACAGCCGTGTTTCGGCGCTACAGACGCCTTCTTCAGGAGTCTATGAAATAAAACCAAACAATGGTAATAAAACAAACATGCAAAACAAAAGTAAAAAGTATAAAACGTTAAATGTGTGATGAACATAAATTACATATAAAATTTAAAATAAAAATTTTTTTAATAAAAAAATTTATATAAAAAAATGTATTGTAGAAATGCTAGAATATATATATAAAAATACATACACGTAAAAATACATATACTCATACTATATAGTTTTCAAATAATAATACTTAAATTATTAAAAAATATTAGATTATATATAACATACAATAAAGGTGTTGTATATTACCAAAGAAGGATGATATCTAAAAACTAGCAGAAAAAACATTAAAAAAAAAGTATAACAAAAAAAACTCAAAATACAGTGAAATAAATAAATAAAACACACTTAAAATCAATTAGAAAATAATATATGATATATAATGTAACCATATAAGTCAAGTATCATAGATAAACTGACCTTGTGATATATATACGAATATTAAGCTCAAAAGAATGAAAGCAAGGCTTCTGCTACAATTGTAATCTATAGATAAAGCAGAAAACGCTCAGTTATTTATGGCAAACAGCAGGCATAAAGAATCAGTTATTTATGGCAACATAGCAGGCATAAGAATATGTTTCAGATATATGCATATACAATATATATTTTTATATATATAAAGGGATGTATATGCATATATCTGAAAATCAATGCATAAAAAGTTTAGTATCAAACAAATCTGCGCACATCCTATCCCAAATACACCAATATTTCAAAAAATATCTCAAGAAAAAATATATAATATGCAATATATTGTATCAGGGCACAAATGTTGAAAAAAGCTAATTTGTAAAAATTAATGCATAATTTAGTAAGAACACAGGGCCTCCGTTATTCTGTGCTCAGAAAAGATATAAATATAATAAAATAAAAGAGTCTGTGATGCAAATACCCAAAATCTATATTCTGGCCCACTATAGAAGAAACAGAGAAAGCCGACCACTGATCTGCTCTCCTCCCAAGTGGACCTGCGCCCCATCATTGGCGGCCCAAGAAGGAGCCCCCTGACAAGAGGGGGGTCCAGCCGGACGCTTCTCGTTGCGAAAGGAAGAACGCTGCCCAAAACGAGGACGCTGAAAGGCTGCATTGGACCGCCCCCAGGTGATACCGCCGTGTCTCTCTGAAACGTGACCTCAAGGCTCCCTGCCTGGAAGTAGACTTGGGTCTATCCTCCAGAAGACGCTGAGATTTGGAATCCCCCAAATCTTTAACAATCTTTTCTAAGTCTTCCTCAAAAAGCAATTTCCCTCGGAAAGGCAATTTAATGAGCCGTTGCTTAGAGGTCATATCCGCGTCCCAATGACAGAGTCACAGAAGACGCCGAGAGGAAACGGTCAAGGCCATGAGTTTGGCCAAAGCACGGACCAAATCATACAACGCATCCGCCAAGTACGCCAGACCAATATCCATCAGCGACATCTAAGGAGTTCCCGGCATATCAGACTCCTTAATCGAATCCATGACAGAATGTAGCCAACTGAGACAAGCTCTAGCCGCATAAGAACTACAAACAGAAGCTTGAAGTGTCAAAGCGGCCACCTCAATGGCACGTTTTAAAGAGGCCTCTAGCCATCTGTCTTGCATATCCTTAAGTGCCACACCACCTTCCACTGGAAGAGTAGTCTTCTTAGTGACCGCCGTCACCAGGGCATCCACCCTAGGTAGAGCAAACTGCTCTAAACGGTCCGCTGAAACTGGATACAGCTTGGCCATAGCCCTGGCTACTTTCAGCCCCCATCCGCCCACTGGTTGTCTGGTACTAGCCTTCTTGGGGTTGACCGCCTGAGAAGCCGCAACCTCAGGGTCCTCTATATTCAGGGCTTCCAGCGCCTGAGAGATAAAGGAGGACAACTCCTCCTTATGGAAAATCCTCACGGCGGACACCGCCCTCCACGTCCTCTACCCCCGTCTGCTCCGAGAGAGCCACCACGGAGGCAGCTGCAGGCGACTGTGTGCAGGACCCCTCCTCAGACCCCCAAAAAGCCTAGGCTTTTTAAGGGAGGAGAAATCCTCTGGGAAAAACCCAAAATCTCTTGGTTGCCCCCAGACCCCTGAGAGGATCAAAGGCCGAAGCTGTCGCAGCCAAGTGAGGGGGGGGGGGGGTGGGGCAAGGCCAATTTCCATAAAACGCCTGATGGAGTAGCAAAATGAGTGGAGGAGTGGCCTAGTGGTTAGGGTGGTGAACTTTGGTCCTGGGGAACTGAGTTCGATTCCCAGCACAGGCAGCTCCTTCTGACTCTGGGCAAGTCACTTAACCCTGCATTGCCCACCGCATGAGCCTGCCATGAGTGGGAAAGCGCGGGGTACAAATGTAACTACAAAAAAATAAATAAACAAACTCTGGCGAAAACCCCTCCCTCGCAACGGAGGAGGTCGCAGCCATGGCACCTGCACCACTGCCCACAGCCCCCCCCCCCCCCCCCTTACCAGCGAAGAAGAAGCTTTGCCCAAAACCGCTACTGGAGCCGGCTCCGAGACCAATTGCAAAATGGCACGAGAATCGCCAGACTCCGGGTGGGAAAGCACGCTCTTGGGGGAGAGGCCACCACTGCGTCGAGTCCCGCCAAATCAGCGCACTCCGCTGACAGTAGCCGAAGAAAAAAATTCTCCGACTCCACTTCGAGGCAGGCTCAGATAAGCAGGCAACAGAAAACAGGACTCGGACAGCAGTAACACAAACCTGCTCTCAGCCAAAACACACTACCCTTGCTTCTCTGTTTCTCTTTTAAATAAATTCTATGGTTCTCTTTTTTTTTTTTTTAGTGAGGAGGTAGAAACAAACAGGGAAGGAAAGGAACAGCAAAAGCCTGTTCAGAGGGAATTTGAGGTGCAGCAGGGACCCAGCAACTGAGAATGCTGCCAAAGGGGACACCACCAGTCCGCCACCCCCGCTTCAAACTGGCCACCGGCCCAGGAGCATCCTCGGAGGCCTTGGGCCCAAGGAGCTAGAGAAAAGCCGTCCACCACCTACTGAGATAGAGACATACTAACTGAGGAAGGAGCTGGCCGTCTGGCATCACTGCCTTTAGTCTGTTTATCTCTATCTCTACCTGCTGGTAGGCGGACTTAACCCACTAGTTCCTGGATTCATCTGCTGCAAGTGACAAGGAACTGAATATTGTCTGCATAAAAACGAACACTGAAACCCAAATCCTGAATTAAAAAAGCTTAGGGGCAACCCAGAACTACTGCCAGCCCAACACAGGTGCCGGCAGTAGTTTCATCCCCAGCGCGTCCCATTTCTGGAAGTAGCGGAAATATTTAAAAACTATTTCCGCAGAGGGGGTTACCCAATGCCCGGTTACCATCGAGTTAATGTGGGAACCCTTACCACCACCTCGATGGGTAGCGGTAAGTGCTCCCCCTCCAGAACTTACAGCACGACCATTTTTTTTGCCCTTTTTACCCGCTGTGGTAAAAAGGGCCATGGAACACGGCAAAATGGCTGCTGTCACTAGCACAGGGCCCCATTTACTGCAGTTTAGTAAGAGGGCCCTTATGGGAGCCAAGAAAAACATTAAATAAAATAGGGGCTAGCCCAAAGCCTTGTGGGCACACCAAATACATAAGACCAATTTATCAAGCTGTGATCATTAATGACCACCCAAAATTAACGTTTCAAAAATACGATCTAAAACAATTAGGAGCTAGCCCCGAAAGCCCTGTCTACTCTTGCCTATTCAACAACATATGGAGGAATATTTTCAAAGCACTTAGATTTACAAAGTTACTTTCTAAGTCTAAGTGCTTTGAAAATGAGACCCATGGTCTATTACATCAAAGCCTACTGTTAGGTCTAGTTGAATAATCAATCTCTCTCTACAACTTTTCTTGTGAGTCAATACTTTATCCAAGTTTAACCTGTAGGGATTCTGTACTATGTCTGACCCTAAACTGTCTGGCATGAAAAACATTAGTACTTTCCCAGAATGGTCTCGCAATATATTAATGTGACTTCCCTTATTCTTCCTCCTATATAAGAGCATACTTGCCCAGGGCCGGTTTTAGGCCCCTCCCCCATTAAAAGCCATAATTTATCAGAATTTAAAAGGAGGTTTGGAACCCAACCTCACCCCATACCTTGATGTGCATCCAGCACGTTTCAGTAGAGAGTGACAGACAGCGGCAGCGATTTTCATATTCCGTCAGCTGCCGAGCCCAGAGCTTCCTCGCTGCTGCACCCCCTTAAGGACGCAGTAAGTGACATCAAAAGACGGCGGGATGAAGCAGCAAGGAAGCTCTGGGCTCTGCAGTTGACGGGATATGAAAATCGCTGCCGCTGTCTGCAGCTCTCTACTGAAACGTGGATGCACATTAAAGGTACAGAGCAGGGAGGTGTTCCAAGACAGGAGGACAGATGTGCCAGAAATGCTGGGCCCCTGGGAGAGCGGGGCCCTGTGCAACCGCCCCTGCCTAAGACCGGCAATGTACTTGCCATAGAATGAACCCCTCCTCAGTTGCAGTAGTGAGAAACTCCCATCATTGAAGCAGTTCCAACTCCCTCTTCCCCTTATCAGATTTATTCCCTGCTCTCTTCCCCCTTTTCAGATTTATTGCGCTCTCTCTTTCCCTTATCAGATTTATTCCCCTGCTATCTCTCTTCCCCCTTATCAGATTTATTCCCCTGCTCTCTCTTCCCTCTTATCAGATTTATTCCCCTGCTCTCTATCTGTAGCAGTACGATCTGCTCCTCACTCACCTGAAAAGCAACTGCTTGTCCTGGGATTTGTATGGAGGGTTGCCACGATTTTGGTTTCTGCCAGGTACTTGTGACCTGGCTTGGCCAGTGTTTGGAAAACAAGATACCGGGCTAGATGGACCATTGATCTGACCCAGTATGGCTACTCTTATGTTCTTATGGCTCACCTCTCTTCCTCCCATGCAGAAATGTGATCAACCCCGTTTCCCGTACATGTAACAGTATTGCTCCCTTATTCTCACCTACAGTAATCTCTCTCCATCACATGCAGCAGTGTGACCTTTCCCTCTTAACTCACCACCATAGCATAGCATTCACTTTTCTTTCATACTTGGATCTTATTTTACTTTTTGCAATTTGTTGCATATTGCTACCTTATGCTTTGGATTTTTTGTTGTATTGATTAAGCTTTTATAAATCTACTGGTTTTGTATTACCTGCCTAGCTCCCATGATTATGGTTATAATATAAAGCTAATCTAACCTTCTGGCTTCCCTCCTCTCATATGAAGAATTAAGTCCCCCCCTCATTTGCACATTAATAGCAATATGGCCCCCTTCTCTCCCCCCCCTTGCAGCAATGTTACCCCAAGCCCTTATTTCATTACCTTACAAGCAGCAAAATAATCCCCTCCCTCTACCTCACTGTAGTAATATGAATACCTTTTACCTGCAGCAGTGTGACCATCTCCCCACCCCTTCATCTACAGCACTATGACCCTTTTGCCTCTTCCCCAGGAATGTGATCACCATGCTCACATCAATCAATGTGATCCCTTACCTTCCCCCCTTTTTCATTTGCAGCAATCTGACCCCTTATTTCACTCATTCACAGTAGTGTGGCTTAATTCTGTTCCTTAATTTAGCAGTACAATAAAATTCTACTCTGTGATCTATTGCAGTGAGAAACTCCCTTGCCTGTCACCTGCAGCTATGCTGCTCAATTCCCCTTCTTTCTCTCACCTGTAGAAGGGTAGCACTTGATCCTCCAATCAGTAGTACTGGAGACTCAGCCATCTGTGCGTTCTTTATCGCTGTCACAGTATTTGTTAACCCAGGTCCAGCTGTTACTGCAGCCACTCCTATGGTACCTGAAAAATAAAGCAGTATTGGAGATAAGTTTACATGGGAGTTCGGCACAATTTTCAGTAGCCTAAATATACAAAAAAAAAAAAAAAAAAAAAACACACTCCAAAAACCCCTTGTTTCCGTGGGTATATTTATGCATATATAAGATGCATAAATATACCCGCGGAAACAAGGGGTTTTTGGAGTGGGGGGGGGGGGGGGGGGTAGTGTAGGGGGAACAATCTTAAGGATTTATGAATATAAATATTTCATAAATGCATGCAAATAAGTATTATTCTGTGTGGAGGAGTGGCCTAGTGGTTAGGGTGGTGGACTTTGGTCCTGAGGAACTGAGTTCGATTCCCACTTCAGGCACAGGCAGCTCCTTGTAACTCTGGGCAAGTCACTTAACCCTCCATTGCCCCAGGTACAAATAAGTACCTGTATCCAATATGTAAGCCGCATTGAGCCTGCCATGAGTGGGAAAGCGTGGGGTACAAATGTAACAAAATAAAATAAAAAAAATTTTAAGGGTAAAATTCTGAATGTACAGTATATTTAGCTATATAGCAATGTGATTTTCAACATCAAATTTGTGAATGTGTTTTATGTTTGCATACCAGATTAGTTTCATGTGTCTTCTTGATTAAGCACCTAAGTACATAAGTAATGCCACACTGGGAAAGACCAAGGGTCCATCGAGCCCAGCATCCTGTCCACGATAGCTGCCAATCCAGGCCAAGGGCACCTGGCAAGCTTCCCAAACATACAAACATTCTATACATGTTATTCCTGGAATTGGGCCTCTTTTACAAAGCCACGCTACTGATTCTCAGTGTGGCAGATGAGTGGAAGCCCATTCAATTTCTATTGGCTTCCTTTCATTTGCTGTGAGGGAATCACTAGCGCAGCTTTGCAAAGAAGCCCCTTGTGCCTTGCTTGTGTACTTAACAGAGAAATTTTCTAAAACTATTACCCGGGTAAGAAAATTTTTTTAATTGCTTACACGTAAAGTGGTTAAAAGTACATAGAAACATGACTGCCTATAAGGGCTAAATGGACAATCCAGTCTGCCCTTCCTCAGTACCCACTAATTCCTCCTTTTCCTAAGGGATCCCACGTGCCTGCCCCACGCTTTCTCCACGACATCCACCAGGAGGCCATTCCACGCATCCTATCACCCTTTCCTGAAAGAGTATGTCTTAGATTCCTCAAGCTATTTCCGCTTAACTTCATCCTATGCCTCTCATTCCAGAGCTTTCCTTCATTTGAAAGGATCCTGTACATTAATCCTCACTGAGGAATTTAAATGTCTCATATCTCCTCTCTCCTGGGCCTATCACTATATGTTTTATGACTGAGACTGCTTACCAATTTGGTAGCCGCCCTCTGGACAGACTCCATTCCTGTTTATATCTTTACGTAGGTGCGGTCTCCAGAACTGGCACACCGTACTCTAAATGGGGCCTCACCAGAGACTTATATGGGGCACTATCACCCTCTTTTTTCCTACTGGTCATCCCTCTCCTTATGCACCCAAGCATCCTCCTGGCTTTGACCGTCGCCTTTTCTCTCTGTTTGGCCACCTTAAGGTTATCAGACACAATCACTACGCCAGTTCTGCTCTTTTTTTCGTTCACAGAAGCACTTCATCCCCTATATTGTATCATGCCCTTGGATTCTTGTAACCCAGGACATGACCCTGCATTTCTTTTTCTTTAAACTGTTATTTTTATTGACAGGAGAAGATGCAAAGAATAACAGAAACAGGCAACGAGAGCCACAGTCTTATCCAAACAGTACAAATATAATAATAAAATGTGAAACAATGAGATGAAGACCAACTCGTACAAATACCAAAGCCATCGTTGCCAAAGTGTTACAATCATGTCAAACTCTCCCCACTCTTTTTTCCTTTTTGACAACGAAGCGGCTTATAAAACCCCACCCTTACGCCCTTCCCTTCCTCCCCCACCTCCCTTCCCCTGAGGCTGAACTGCAACTCCTGTCAGTAAAGCCACACCTTATTATTAGCTAGCTACGACAAGCATTCATGGCATTTCTGCCAAATGCTAACATAGGCTTGGACACGCTTTCAAGAAGGATCCGAAGACCCCTCCCTCTCCCATGTACCCATTTGTAACCATACTTGCATGCCACTTAGCGAGGGGGGGGGGGAAGAGTCCTGTCCACCCAATGCTGCAGGATAACTTTCCTAGCCAGCACCAAAGCCAGTAGAATGAACTGCATTTCGGAGAGGTCCTGTGCCGTGAGGTCTAAATCTGACCCCATGAGCAGGATCCCGTAGGACCTTCCAATGAGGAAATGAGAACCTCCTCCAAGACAAGCCAGGACTCCCCGCCAAAAATCCGTAAGAGAGGGCATTCTAAAAAGTGATACACCAGGGTACCCCTCCCGCATTTACATTTGTCACAATCCTCAGAGTTCCATAGACCCTACTCATAACTCCTTACCCCTACTCCTAGTGAGATACCCTTATGTAAGATTTTAAGTTGATTTCATGAACTCCTACGTCTGGAGTGATTAAATGCTAGTAGGAAACAGCGCGAAAGTTCCTGCACCGTTACCTCACCCCCCCAACATCGCACCCCATTGTCTCGTGAGCTGCACAAAGAGAGGGGAAGGACGCCACGCCTTTCCCATACGGTACCATTTAGAAAGTCTGTGTTCACTGGTCATCTGCATGAAGGCCTGTCCAACGCTGTGAAAAAGGGGGGGGGGCTTCTGATCAGGGCCCCTCAATGCATGGATATAATGTCATAATTTGCATACAGGAAAAGGAGGAATTTCCGAGGAAGGTACCAGAAATCCCAGCACTGTGCGAAGGCCTGGACACCGACCCACCATCCACCTCTGACAACTGCCCTACATACGACACCCCTGCCATGACCATGATACAAATGCGACCTACCCTGACCTGCAGGAAAGTTCGGATTGTCTCAAATTTCCAAAAAAGGGGACGGTCCCACTGCTCCCCCCAAGTGGGCCCTCCACCACTCCCAGGCCAACTTAACTAGGTCACAGGAGTGGGGACAGTTTGATTTGTGTCCCCCTAGAATGGGAGAGCATTAGAAACTGAAAAAGGGGAGAAGCCTATCTCTCAGGACGCCTCGAGGGGGCAAATGCAAACTGCCCAGTGTGTAGTTCGTGGATCCAGCGTAGGATCACTGCAACGTTATAGAATCTGAGATCGGGTAAATTAACTCCCCCTTCCAACCGTCTCGAGTCAGTTTATTATATCCAATTCGAGCATGGTGCACCCCCCACATAAATGAAGAGATTATCCCACTGTACATTTTTTCATACTTACGTTTAACCCAAAGTGGCATCATTTGGAGGGGGTACAAAACCTTAGGCAGTTTTAACTAATGCCACCCTTCCCAGAAACAAAATAGGAAAATCTTTCCAACGGCGACAAACTATCACGTATTGCCTCTAGTTTCTCCCAACGTTCTTCCTAGACATGATAATTTGGTCCAAGTGTAGAAAATGCCTAAATATTTCAAAGGGCCTGAGGTCTAAGCTAAGGGGAAATCAGATAAGCACTTACATGCACAGTTGGTAGAAAGCGCCATTGCCTCTGACTTTTCAGAGTTAATCTTAGTCCAGAGAAGGCCCCAACACTTCTGAATAATATCAATACGCACAGGGATCCCCCAGATGCCTGGCCCAAGAATATTAGCATGTCATCCGCTAATAGGTTAATTTTATGCTCTTGGGCTCACAAGACCGTTGAATCTTACTAGCCAGAGCTCAAGGGATAGAACAAATAACATGGGGGATTGAGGGTACCCCTGTCTTGCTCCCCGCTCCAGCGCAAAAGAATCAGTTTAAGTCTCCGTTGACAAGAATTTGTGCCGTGGGTGTGCTGTATAGGCTCTTACCTGTTTAAAAACTCCCCAAAGATGCCAAACTGCGGTAGAACCCAAAAAGATGATCCCATAGAATTTATCGAAAGCTTTTCCCGCATCTAGGCTCACAATATCATCTCCAGGTTTGCACAAGATATGCACAAAAGGGTTCTCCGAGCCATTTTCCTGTCACGGTAGCAGCTAACAGTTATTTATAATGAGCTAATTAGTATTATATGTACATGCAGGGCTGATGCACAGCCGTTTTCTGACCCCATGCACTGTGGAAAACCTAACGGGAGGTCTGCACCTCTCGTTGGGGCTGCTGTGCGCGGGGACCCATGCAGAGGAGGATGCCCATTGCAAAAATTGGAAGAAAAAATAAACGTCAAGTGCTCGTCAGGGATGTTCTTTCAAGTGCCTAACACTTGGACGTCCTTCACTCAAAAAAAAAAAAAAGGCCATCCCTGATGAGCACTTGGACGTTTTTTTTTTCCTTCCGATTTTGTGATGGGCATCCTTCTCTTGGACATGTTTTTTCTACGACTAAGGTGCCCGAAATGACCACTGCCGGAGAGAATCGGGGATCGGGACGTGCAAGGACGTCCAAATCAAAAACTGTCACTTACTGCCCTTAACTCAATATTCACAGAGCTGCACATCCTAGCTCTGCACCATGATTCGGCTCTCTACAAACTTGAGCAACCACAATGCTGGAAGTTTGAGAAGTCTTGGGTTCACTTTCAAGTCCAGTGAGACTTCATAAACTTCCTGCATGATGTGGCTCAAGTTTATAGAGAGCTGAAACACACTGCAGAGCTGGGAGACTTTGTTTGTGAGGCAGCTCTGATAAAGAAGAAAAAGAAAAAAAGAATTTAGGGTATGAAATCCCACACGCCAGACTGCAACCTGGTACCTGGGATTTGTAGAGCCCTGATACAACCCCCATGCACTTTTGCTGAGAGTGTTCCAAGTGTATAATATGCTTAACAGGTGGGAAAATGCTTTTTAAAATTACACCCATTATATGAAGACAGCCCTGGAGGCAGGAAATGCAAATCACATGCATTGTTTGTGGTTTGAAAACTATGACATTTTACATGGAAACATTTCACATAGAGAAAGATGGTGCTACATTTATTCAGGTATGTTTTCCACAGTTTTCAAAGAAAAATTGTACTTTTATTCTGGGAACTAGTGCAAAGTTCGCAGGTAGAAGTGCTCACAGACTTTGCACAAAAAATTCCAGTAACCTATGGAACGCTGTAAGTCTAAGTGCATTGAGAATGAGCCCCATAGTAACACAGTAGATGACGACAAAGACCTATACAGTCCATCAAATCTGTCCAAGATAAACTCATTGCATAACGTATGATGTGATAATACATATGTATATACTTGAACTTGATATGTCCTAGCCCATTTTCAGGGCACAGACTGCAGAAGTCTTAAGTACCTGAATATATGTAAACCACTTTGAATGTAGTTGCAAAAACCTCAGAAGGCGATATATCAAGTCCCTTTCCCAGAAACTGACTAAGCTTGTTTAGTTCCTGCCTTCTATACAGGATTCCTTTGTGTTTATCCCATGCATTTCATCTCCACCACCTCCCACAGGAGGGCATTCCATGTATCTATGGAAATTCAGGATCCCTTGTGCAATCAGATCAAGGAATTCTTCCACAGATGATGTGGAAGGTGCTCAGTATACCATGAACAGCAAAACTGGTCTCCTCTCCTCTAGCTGGATATAGTTTACTAGTAAAAAAGGCCCGTTTCAATCAGAAATGAAACGGGCGTTAGCAAGGTTTTCCTCGGAGTATATGTTTGAGAGAGAGAGTGTGTGTGTGAGAGATGGAGTGTGTGTGTCAGAGAAAGAGAGAGAGACAGAGTGAGTGAGTGTGTGTGTGTGTGAGTGTGTGTGTGTGACAGAGTTGGAGTATGATAGACAGAATGTCAGAGAGAGTGTAGCAGAGTTTAAAAAGGGGTTGGACGGTTTCCTAAAGGACAAGTCCATAAACCGCTACTAAATGGACTTGGGAAAAATCCACAATTCCAGGAATAACACGTATAGAATGTTTGTACGTTTGGGAAGCTTGCCAGGTGCCCTTGGCCTGGATTGGCCGCTGTCGTGGACAGGATGCTGGGCTCAATGGACCCATGGTCTTTTCCCAGTATGGCATTACTTATGTACTTATGAGAGAGAGTGAGTGAGTGTTTGCCCCACCCCGTCTCTCTTAGGGCCCGCCCCCCACCCCCCTCTCTCTCTCAGGGCCCTCCTCCTCCCCCCTTTATGGTCTGCGGACCCCCTTCCGCCCCCACCTCTCTGGTCTCAGGACCCCCCCTTCCCTGCCCCCCCTCTCCAGTCATCCATGTCCAGCGACCCTCCTCTCCCCCTGCCCCCCATGCAGCCACCCATGTACTGCGACCCTCCTCTCCCCCTGCCCCTTCTACAGCCACCCAAGTCCAACGACCCTGCTCTTTCACCTGCCCCCCTCCAGCCACCCAGGTTGTCACCCCAATCCTCTCGCACCCGCTAAGTGGAGTGCCGTCCATCTTGGCAGAGCCGGCGCTCTGGAAGCCGCCCTGATTCCTCTGTGCCCCGCGAAGTGGAGCGCCGGCCATCTTGAGCCGGCGCTCCAGAAGCCGCCCCGATCTTCTCTTTCTGACCACAAGATTCCTCGCAGCCGGGCTCCTCCTCCTCAGACAGGCCAGCCAACTGGAGGCTCCCCTTGCCAGCTGGCTGCTGGAGCCCTCACCCACCTCCTTCTCTGCATAACGGCAACGGTGACGTCAGCCTGACTTTGGAGCCTAGCTCAGCAACTCCGAAGGAGGCACGGACACAGGCAGCTACTTTAGAACGTTGGAGGTGAGAATTATTATATAGGATTAATCTTAGAGTGGAGGAGTAGCCTAGTGGTTAGTGCAGCAGGCTTTTTCCTGGGGAACTGGGTTTCAATTCCCACTGCAGCTCCTCATGACTCTGAGAAAGTCCCTTAACCCTCCATTGCCCAAGGTACATATAAATACCATAATGTAAACCGCTTTGAATGTAGTTGCAAAAATCACAGAAAGGCAGTATATCAAGTCCCATTCCCTTTCCCTCTTCCAGAAATTTGCACACTTTATGGCTTCTTGACTTCCTGGACCTTGGAAATATTCGAGCACACTGACAAAGGAGTGAGTCCTTTTGGGCTGAATTTGGACTGAAATAGTAACAGCCTCTTCGTCTAGTAGTCTTTGGTGAGTAGAGTATGTCAAGTATTGATATGATTACTGGTAAGGGGCAATATGGTCCTCTATTGAGTTTAAGGAATTGTAGACAATCCAATCCTGGTCCAAACTTCATGTTTTCACTATGTACCATCTATTAGACCTATCCAGAGACCTACTCAGTCACCCTGCGTATTGGTCTTCTTACTGCTTTATCAGTCAGGAGTAAAACCATGTTAATTTATAACTTAGTACATCAAATTGTCCTTGCAATATTATACACATAACCAAAACATGGTTAGTTAATTCTGATACTGTTATGGTGAAACAAAAGTTGCCCTCCGACCCCTGGTAGCCTATTGGCTGTATATCATGCTGTTTTTGTCTTTTACTGAAATTGCCTACTATTACAGGCAATATCTGCTGATATTTTAGTCCTGTCTTTTGTGCTGTATATTGTCCTCCGAGACTTATAATCTTATTCCTTTTCTTTAGTGAGTCTATTTTGTCTCTTTCTTTTAATTAGATAATTAAGCGACTTTAATTTTACATTTGACTTGCTCTCCTCTTTCTACCATTGATAATTTCTGTAGCTACACACACAGTAGGTCACGTATTGGATATGATTTTTTTTTTGCCAAGGAATTAAAAAGAGAGGACTGCCCCCCCAACCTGTGGTTGTACCACTGACCTGGCCAAATCATATACTAATTTGGATTATTTGAGTGCACAATATCACCACATTCTCTAAAGACTATTCATCAGTTCAATCAGAGACCACACACACTGACATTTAGCTATTATCATTGTCTGTTGATGATGCATTAGCACCTTGGAAAGGGACTTTACTTGAGAGTCTGGATCAGATTGCTCCAATGAGAACCTTGAGTTCCTTGCAGAACTGAAGCAATGAAAAATCTTTCCTTCAGGAATTTAGGCAATCTGAAAGGGTCTGGAGAAAGCTATTTGAGTGACCACCTGGAATCCTACAACTTCCACCAATGTCAATAACCCTCTCCTCAAGTCACTTCACTGGCTCCCTATCCATTTCCGCATACAGTTCCAACTCCTCTTACTGACTTACAAGTGCATTCTTGAATATAAACAAACGTTTATTTCGTTAAAAATGTATCCCAGCTTACAAAAAACATATGTAATAGAGGTTGTTGCAGACAGAGCAGGCATTCACAGAGCACATGACAAAGGCAGGGAAGAAGGGGGGAGGAGAGGAACAGAAGTTAGATTGGAGACATCACGGTGTGACCTACACAAATAGGATGAAAGCTGATGTGGAGGACCATGATTGGGAGGAGTGGCCTTGTGGTTAGGGTGGTGGACTTTGGTCCTGGGGAACTGAGGAACTGAGTTCGATTCCCACTTCAGGCACAGACAGCTCCTTGTGACTCTGGGCAAGTCACTTAACCCTCCATTGCCCCATGTAAGCCGCATTGAGCCTGCCATGAGTGGGAAAGCGCGAGGTACAAATGTAACAAAAAAATATATATATATATCCCCAGCGAAGAGCAGGAGAAGGAGCAAGAGAGTACGAAGAAGAGTAGGAGAGGCATGACGGACAGCGACAAGGGCGAGATATACTCAGGTAGAATGGAGATGGTTGAAAGGTTGAGAGCTGAGAAGAAGGGAGAAGACAAAAGAGATGGTGAGGTGATGAAAGCAGAAAGTGAGCAATGTGTTCCTTCTGTATATAGTGGTTTCAGATGGAGAAAGATTAGGAAGGGACAGTACCAAGAACAGAAAAGTGTACTGGAGACATAAGTAGTAACTGGGAGAAAATATAAAGTGTATAGAGAAAATACTTCGGCGCGGGACCTCCTCCCTTTTCTATCCAAGATACTTCAACGTGTTGTTCACTGCCGTTGTCTTGACTTTCTTTCATCTCAAACTACTCTTAATCCACTTCAATCTGGCTTTTGCCCTCTTCATTCCACTGAAACAGCACTTGCCTAAAGTTTCTAATGACCTGTTCCTGGCCAGATCCAAAGGTCTCATTCTATCATCATCCTTCTCGATCTATCTGCTGCTTTTGACACTGTTGATCACCACCTACTCCTTGATACGCTGTCCTCACTTGGATTTCAGGGCTCTGCTTTTTCCTGGTTTTCTTCTTATCTCTCCCATCGTACTTTGTGTATACGCTGTTGCATCCTCCTCCACTTCTAGCCCACTATTAGTTGGTGTAACAGGGATCTGTCCTGGGACCTCTTCTTTTCTCCATCTATACCTCTTCCCTTGGCACTCTGATCTCATCCCATGGTTTTCAGAATCACCTTTATGCTCCACATCAGAATTTCAGCAGGCATCCAGGCCAAAGTATCAGGCTGCCTGGATGTCTCACCGCCATCTGAAACTAAACATGACCAAGACTGAGCTTATCATCTTTCCCCTAAACCAACCTCTCTTCCCCCATTCTCTATCTCTGTGGATAACACTCTCATCCTCCCTATTTCATCAGCTCGTAACCTTGGGGTCACCTTCGACTCCTCTCTTTCCTTCTCTGCACATATTCAACAGACTACTAAAACCTGTCGTTTCTTTCTCTATAATCACCAAAATTCATCCTTTCCTTTCTGAGCGCAACACCAGAACCCTTTATCCACACTCTCACCACCTCTCACTAAGACTATTGCACTTATTTATTTATTTGTATTTGCTCTCACTTTTTCAGCAGTAGCTCTAGGTGAGTTACATTCGGGTACAATGGATATTTCTCTGTCCCTGGAGGGCTCACAACCTAAATTTGTACCCGAGGCAATGGAGGGTTAAGTGACTTGCCCAAGATCACAAGGAGCAGCGGTGGGATTAAAACCGACCACCTCTGGATGTCAAGACTGGTGCTCTAACCAATAGGCCACTCCTCCACTCCACTTGCTTCTCACAGGTCTCCCTCTAAGCTATCTCTCTCCCCTTCAATCTGTTCAAACTTCTGCTGCACAACTTATATTCCCCCAGTGTCAATATGGTCATATTAGCCCTCACATCAAGTCACTTCACTGGCTCCCTATCTGTTTCCGCATACAGTTCAAACTCCTCTTATTGACTTACAAGTGCATTCACTCTGAAGCTCCTCAGTACCTCTCCACTCTTATCTCTCCCTACGCTCCTCTCCGGGAACTCCGTTCACTGGGTAATCTCTCATATCTACATCCTTTCCTCCACTGCTAACTCCAGACTCTGTTCCTTTATCTTGCTGCACCATATACCAGGAATAGACTTCCTGAGCCAGTACGTCAAGCTTCACCTCTGGTCATCTTCAAGTCTAGGCTAAAGCCCACCTTTTTGATGCTGCTTTTAACTCCTATCCCTTACTCACTTGTTTAGTACCTATGTTTTATCATTCCCACCTTAGTAATTCCCTTATACCTTATTTGTCCTGTTTGTCTGTCCTAATTAGATTGCTGTGTCAAGCAGAGACCGTCTCTTCATGTTCAGAGTACAGCGCAGCGTATGTCTAGTAGTGCTATGGAAATGATTAGTAGTAGTATAGTAGTAGGTTCCTGAAGACAGGGGGGATGGGCTTGGGGTATCTGGAACCATTAAAAAAGTCAATCTTGTGGCAAATACCAAGTCTGAAGTGGTATCCAATTTTTATTAAAATTGAGAACTCAGGAACCTCCTGTCATCTGTTCCTATCTTCTGGAAAATGGTATGCATATATTGAACCATATATATAACCTGCAATGTCTGCAGACAGCATTGCACTAAGTTGTTGGGGTCTTTACCAAGAGGCATATTGGAAACCGCCCTTTTAAATCGTTGACTCAAATACCACTGAAGAAAAGGACACTGGACCTTATTAAAACCAGGTACAGGCTGATTTTTCCATCTTTTGTGATACTGGATGAATGTTTAGTGGAGTGTCACATATGAAGCTGCTGCTCTTGTAAGAGGCCATGGATCAGTATAGTTACAGGGGCTTTAGGCAAAAGCATGGATTAATGAAGCAAAGCCAATCTATTACATTTCTTTGAGGGAGTGAACAAACATGCAGATAAAGATTGAGCCGGTCAATATTGTGTTACCTGTATTTTCAAAGGCGTTGAGAAAGTACCTCAAGAAAGACTCCAGAGGAAATTAGAGAGTCATGGGATAGGAGGCAGTGTCCTATTGTGGATTAAAAACTGGTTAGAAGATAGAAAACAGTATTCTCAATGGAGAAGGGTAGGTCCCAGGGGTCTGTGCTGGGACCACTGCCTTTTAACATATTTACAAATGATCTAGAGATGGATTAACTAGTGAGGTAATTAAATTTGCTGATGACACAAAGTTATTCCAAGGTGTTAAATCGCAAGAGGATTGTGAAAAATTATAAAAGGACCTTACGAGACTGGGAATCTAAATGGCAGATGACATTTAATGTGAGCAAGTGCAAAGTGATGCATGTGGAAAGAGGAATCCAAATTACAGCTACGTAATGCAAAGTTCCATGTTAAGGGTCACCGACCAGGAAATGGATCAAGGTGTCATCGTTGATGATACGTTGAAGCCCTCTGCTCAGTGTGCAGCAACAGCTAAGAAAGCAAATAGAATATTAGGTATTATTAGGAAAGGAATGGAAAACAAAAATGAGGACATTATAATGCCTTTGTATCGATCCATGGTGGGATCACACCTCGAATATTGTGTTCAATTCTGGTCACTGAAGCTCAAAAAAAAAAAAAAAAAACAGTGGAACTAGAAAATGATAAGGGGATGGGATGACTCCCCTATGAGGAAAAGCTAAAGCGGCTAGGGCTCTTCAGCTTGGAGAAAAGACGGCTGAGAGGTCTATAAAATAACGAGTGGATTGGAACTTGTTTACTCTTTCCAAAATACTAGGGGGTACGCAATTAAGATAGAAAGTAGATTTAAAGCAAATCTGAGAAAACCTTTCTTCTCTCAACATGTAATTAAACTCTGGAATTCGTTGTCAGAGAATGTAGTAAAAGCGGTTAGCTTTAGTGGGTTTTAAAAAAAAAGGTTTGGATGACTTCCTAAAGGAAAAGACCATAAACCATTATTAAAATGGACTTGGGGAAAACTTCACTGCTTATTTCAAGCAGCATAAAATGTATTGTAATTTTGGGCTCTTGCCAGGTACTTGTGACCTGGATTGGTGTCACGGAACCAGGATGGTGAGCCCTTAGGCTGCAGCAGACAAGCCCTCTGGGGAGGCGTAGAGCAGAAGTGAACCAGGCACTGAATACAAACAGAATACCAAACATGGGCAATAGAGCAAGCAACAAGCCACCACCAGAAAAGGGAGATAGACCATTCAGGTGGACCTCACTGCCAATCCGGAACCCACTCATATAGAGTCCAAGCGTACGGGCCTCACAGCCGAACTGGAACCGAATAATATCAGAGGGAAGGGGAAAGAAACAGAACTCAATCTCTTGAGCAAGTACTACTCAAGCAGTGCACACACACTGCACTAAACAGAGCCACAAACAAGGGGTCAGAAGACCCTACACAGAGGCACTAAAAACTGAAGGGGAAAAGACAACCCCACTTAGACTCACATGGAAAAAAAACATAAGTAAAAGATAAGAAAACCACACAGGAAGGCAGCACAGGACTGGGCTTAGAACCCCAGCTATAAATGAATAGTCCTAACCAAGTCAAACAGACATCACACAGAGAGATAGCTCAGGGTTGGGCTAGCAGTCACAGCAAACAGAAGAACCACCTACTCAAACAGAATCAAACAGAGAGAATGCACAGGACTGTGCTAGCAGACACAGCTAAACGGACCAACAGCCCATTCGTGCCACACAGAGAGACCGCTCAAGGCTGCACTGGTAGTCACAGCGAACAGAAAAAGCCATCCACTCAAAACACAACCAGAAACCTCACAGAGAGAGAACTCAAACAGAAAGCACACGGGGAACTCTCAAGACAAGGCCACACAAAGGAAACTCATGGCTATGCCATACAGAACTCAAGGAAAAGGGAAGCCAACTATAGGAATACACTCTAAGCAGTACCATACAGCACTCAGGGAAAAGGGAAGCCACTCATAAGAATACACTCTAGGCTATGCCACGCAGCACTCAAGGGTAAAGGGGAGCCACTCAAAAGAAAACACAAGGCTGTGCCACACAGCACTCAAGGGAAAAGGGAAGCCACTCATAAGAATACACAAGTCTGTGCCACACAGCACTCAAGGGAAAAGGGAAGCCACACATAATACACAAGGCTGTGCCACAGAATAAAATAACAGACACTAGAGACAAAAGCAAGCAAACAAGGAAAGCTGCCTTTACATACACAAATCAGATAAGGAGCAAAGCTCATAAGAATCAGGAGACAGACCCAGCAGACTAAGCGTTAAAACATGGTAAAGGGAAGAACTGCTTCTAAAACACATCAGAAAGAAGCAGGGCTTACACTAGTCAAAGGTTTAAAGCAAACAAAGGAAAAAACAACAATGTTCTTACCAGAAATTAGCCAGAAAAGGAAGGGAAAAGCAGGTAGAGACAGAGTACACCCAGCTGCACAGGAGTAAGGTAATCAGGGAAGCAGCTAGGCTGTGGAAGCAAAGTAATCAAGAAAAGCAGCTGGGCTGACAACAACCGGCTCTCTGAAAAGTGAAAGGTAACAAGGGAAACCACACAAGGAAACAAAACAGGTTTAAGCTAGAGAGCCTAGAAACAGACAAGTAATCCATACAGGTTTAAACCAGAACACACAAAAAAACAGAAGAGGGCTTTGCTTGAAAGCAAACCTAACAGGAAGGTAATCCATACAGATTCAAACCAAAACCACTCACACAGGGCTCAGGGCTGTGCCCAAAGACACAGATCAACAAGAAGACCAGTTCCCTCAGAATCAAACAACATTACAACAAGAAAAAGGAAAATAGACTTGTTGCAAAGGCAACGCAGAAGAGCCCCCTGGGTCCTTATAAAGGAGTAGGCTGATGATGTCACAAGTACGAAATGAAGCAGAAGCAGGAAGACCAAGGCGAGACTTGGCTAACAGGAAGAACAACAGGGAAAAAAAAGGCAAACTGGAGAGGTCACAGAGCTAGATACAGAGAAACAGTAGGTCTGCACATAAGGGCATGGCCACAACCGTGACACTGTCGGGAATAGGATGCTGGACCTGATGGACCTTTGGTCTGTCCCAGTATGGCAATACTTACATACTTAAGATATCCAAATTCAATTCTGCTTCCTGCTGTAGTGGGAAGGGAACCTATGTCTTCATAAGGAGACTCAATTCACACAGGAGAAGGAGATGGATAGAAGGAAATTCCAGTATAGTACTCCTGCGTCTCTAAGAAGGATTTCAAAAGAAGAAACTCCAGATCTGGGTAGTCTTCTAAGGCACTGTGAGAGCTCCAAGCATGGCAAAGAGGAAGGGGAATAGAAGCACTACTGTGGAGTTTAGAATCTGTGCAGAGTAAGGTTCGTGGATTGAAACTGCATTCAACTGATACTGAATAAATGGCACTCTTTACAGGAGCCCTTAAAATGGTACCTGATCAAAATAGCCCGAACAAAAGGGTCCAAACACAAAATAGCCCCGACAAAAAAGTCCACAACAAATCAGCCCCTGTCAAAAGGGCCTCCCCCCCCCCCCCAATAAAATACATCTGGGACTGGCCAAAGCAGCTTGTTGACGCTGCCGGCAGCCCACAAAAATGTTGATCACTGGGCAGGGGGGTAGGGCAAGAGAGATACCGGACCACGCAGGGCAGCCAGGAGGAAGAGGGAGACATGCATTTCCAGACCATGGGATGGGGAGGAAGGGAGAGAGATGCCAGAATTCAGGGAGTGCAGAGAGAAAGATGCTGCACTGGAGAGGGAGTTGAAGAGAGCTCAGATGAGGGAGTGGGTAATAAAAGAGGAGAAGAGATGCTGGACCGCCAGAGACAGGGAGACAGCATTTTTACTATACTTCTTAGTTTAGTTAAAGGTTAGTTTGTTACAAGGGTTATTTTATTACAGGGGCTATTTTGACAAGGATCATCAACGACGACACCTAGATCCCTTTCTTGGTCTGTGACTCCTAACGTGGAACCTTGCATGACGTAGCTATAATTCAGGTTCCACTTTCCCACATGCATCACTTTGCATTTGCTCACATTAAACATCATCTGCCATTTCGACGCCCAGTCTCCCAGTCTCATAAGGTCCTCTTGTAATTTTTCACAATCCTCCTCTGATTTAACGACTTTGAATAACTTTGTGTCATCAGCAAATGTA
Organism: Microcaecilia unicolor; assembly: GCF_901765095.1. Lineage (NCBI taxonomy): Eukaryota > Metazoa > Chordata > Amphibia > Gymnophiona > Siphonopidae > Microcaecilia > Microcaecilia unicolor. The sequence goes on along the minus strand of NC_044044.1, from coordinate 1,632,624 downwards.
ATTACCTCACTAGTTACTCCCATCTCTAGGTCATTTATAAATATCTTAAAAAGCAGTGGTCCCAGCACAGACCCCTGGGAACCCCACTAACTACCGTCCTCCATTGAGAATACTGACCATTTAACCCTACTCTCTGTTTTCTATCTTTTAATCCACAATAGAACACTACCTCCTATCCCATGACTCTCCAATTTCCTCTGCAGTCTTTCATGAGGTACTTTGTCAAACGGCTTCTGAAAATCCAGATACACAATATCAACCAGCTCACCTTTATCCACATGTTTGTTCACCCCTTCAAAGAAATGTAGTAGATTGGTTAGGCAAGATTTCTCTTCACTAAATCCATGTTGACTTTGTCTCATTAATCCATGCTTTTGAATATGCTCTGTAATTTTGTTCTTTATAATAGTCTCTACCCTTTTGCCCGGCATCGGCATGTTCATAACTAGTTTTGCTCAGGGATAGCTGTTCTGAATAGTGCCACTGGATGGTATCACCCACTTATGTGCTTGCTTGTCAACAGAAAAGTTTGTTTTCTTTCTCTCTTTACAGAATGTGATTCTCATTGCCTGGTAAGTCTGACCATATCCTAAATCTTATTATAAGGTTATCAGTGTGACTGCCCTGCCCTGTTGTACCCTTATCTTATGTGCTTACAAATCTGAACCTTTGTTTACACCTCATTATTTGATTTAGCATTTAACCCTCACCACAAAATCAATAGCGATCAGGTACCTGAAAGTCTGGCAACTGCATCGGCTGCAAAGACAGCTGTAGCCTCATGCCGTGTGTCAACAACACGGATTCCCAGCTTTTCACAAGCCACCAGAATAGGTGAGATATGGCCTCCCACAAGGGTGAACAGGAATCGGACTTTATGGGCTTGTAGTACCTCTGCCACAAGCTCACCACCATAGCGAGGGCTCTGTGCTTCTACCTGGAAAAAGAAAAAGAAAAAAAATCCAAACTCTGCACTTAGAGATTTTTAAAAAATTAAGGGGGACCAAAGCATTCTCCTCAAACACAATGACAAGCAAGTTTTCCACAAATCAAGATAGGCCTGCAGTGCTCTCTTCACCAGGTTAAAATTTAAGATAAGAAGAAAGGGGTGTGTGGGTGCTATTGGTGGGGAAAGGCTCTCTGGGGTAAATTATATTTATATGTGAATGTTAATACTAAGCTTGATTTTGATTTGTTTCTGCCTTTTTTTTTTAACAAAAGAAGCATGCAAATGGATTAATGTAAACCAGTCCCCATGCAGTTTTTCTAATGCAACCTGTGAGTCATATTGGGTTTTTTAAAACTGTATCTATTGCTTTCCTTGTGGATTAATTTTATTTTGGTATCTTGATTTTTTTTCCTGATGGGTTAATTTATTAATAAAAATAGAACAAAAAATGAGACTAATTTTAAGACAATGCTAGTATAGTCAGGCAGAGGCACAGCTAGGACTGAATGGGCCCTGGGCAGAAAAATTAAGATGGGCCCCTATAATACCATATTGCCCAAGGCAGTGGAAGCAAGCAGCAGGTCCCCCTCAGAGCTCCAGTCATGGAGTGGAGGTGAGCTGTGAGGGTATCTCCGAGTGAGATGTCTGCAGTGGGAGAGTAGGGACTTGTATGTGTTAAGGGTGCTGTAGGGGTATGATGTGTGGGATTGTGTGCATGTAGGGAGGAAAGTCAGTTGTAGATGTGATGTCTGGGGCAGTGGCATTGACAAAGGGCAGATGAGTGCAATTGTGTGCCAAGCGCAAAGAAGAGGGGTGTTGGTTGTATAGTGAAGGAGTGTTTGAGAGGGGTATTTGGTCTGATAAGAGCTTCTGTGGCAGTGGGAATGTGGGCGGGGGTTCTAAGATAGGTCTACAGGGAGGGTTCAGGGACTAATCCCTCCTTTCTCCACTTCCTCTGAGCAAAAAGCAGTTTCTGCCTTCCCTCCCCCCCCCCCCCCCCCCCCCCCAATTATTTTCAGGGATCTCAGTCCAGAGGACTGAAGCCTAGAATTGTGATCCTAAATCACAATTGTTTTGCCCCATCATCCAATAACATATATGTTATTTCTAATAGTGCTACTGGTGTGTGCAGTACTATAAAACATGCAGGTCCCCATGCCTGCAGCTGTTGTAACCACCAGCCTCTTTTACAGTTAGAGCTAAATTATTCCTGAGGAAATTCTGTGCAATATATTTTTAAACTCTATGATATTCTGCAGATTTGATTAAATCATGTAACACTGAAATTACTGTAATTTATAATTTGATACAGAAGAATTATTAACCTCTCTTTACCACATCACTCTCACCCTGCTGTTTCTACCCAATCCATCTCTCAAACTGGGATCCCCTTTGACATGAACCTCTCTTGAGATTTCCCGGAGATCAATCCCCTGACCTCCAGCATGCCTGCTTCACTCGACAACTTTTCAATTTTCTGTTCACCTCCAGCTTTCTCTCCCCTTCCCTAACCCTCTTTAACCCAGTTCTCTGACCCCTCCCCTAGGTTTGTTCTCCCTAGCAAGACTCCCAGCTTTCTTGTTATACAACCCCTCAAGGCTTCAGCCCCTCCCCAGCTGTTTTCTACCATCTCCTCCCCCCCTGCCCAAAGCATTGACTCTGAAATCTACTATCTTACTCCCCTCTGCACTTTGTCTCTGATTGTTCCACCAGGCTCCAACAGACCTCCCTTGTTATGTTTGGTCTGTGCGAAACTCATCCACTGCAACCTCTTCCCTTCCATACACAATTCATTCTTCAGCGCAAGAGGCCAACCATGCATATGCCACCTCCCTTCAGTCATGTGGGCCAAGCATGTTTTTGCAGTGTCCCTTCAGCCCATCCAGCTGCCCATTCCCTTTATGATATGGGCAATAATCCTGCAGGTAAGCAGCAGAAGTCACCATTTCCCCGTACTGAAATCTGAGAAAAAAATTCAGATTTCTGTGCAGCACAGGAATTCCCCCAGAACATAAGAGTAGCCATACTGGATCAGACCAATGGTCCATTTAGCCCAGTATCCTGTTTTCCAAACAGTGGCCAAGCCAAGTCACAAGTACCTGGCAGAAACCCAAATCCTGGCAACACTCCATACTACAAATCCCAGAGCAAGCAGTTGCTTCCTATGTCTGTCTCAATAGCAGACTATGGACTTTTCCTCCAGGAATTTGGCCAAACCTTTTTTAAACCCAGATACGCTAATCGCTGTTACCACCTCCTCTGCATGTTCCAGAGCTTAACTATTCGTTGAGTGAAAATATATTTCCTATTTGTTTTAAAGTATTTCCATGCAACTTCGAGTATCCCCTAGTCTTTGTACTAGTAAAAAAAATAAAAATAAAAAAATTTGATTTACTTCTATTCGTTCTACACCACTTAGGATTTTGTAGACCTCAATCATATCTCCCCTCATCTGTCTCTTTTCCAAGCTGAACAGCCCTAACCTCTTTAGCCATTCCTCATACGAGAGTTCCATCACGTTTATCATTTTAGTCGCTCATCTTTGAACCTTTTCTAATTCCGCTAAATCTTTTTTGAGATACAGCGACTAGAACTAAATGCAATACTCAAGATGGAGCGATACCAAGGCATTATAGTATTTTCAGTCTTATTTACCATCCCTTTCCTAATAATTCCTACCATCCTGTTTTGCTTTTTTGGCCGCCGCCACACACTAAGCAGAAGATTTCAGCGTATTATCCACAATGAAACTCAGATCTTTTTCATGAGCACTGACCCCCAAGGTGGACCCCAGCATCAGGTAACTGTGATTCTGTCCAGTGTATCACCTTGCATTTGTGAACATTAAATTTCATCTGCCATCTGGATGCCCAGTCTTCCAATTTCCGAAGGTCTTCCTGCAATTTTCAAAGTCCTCATGTGTTTTAACAACCTTGAATAGTTTTGTATCATCTGCAAATCTGATCAATTTACTCATCATTCCAATTTCCATATCATTATAAATATGTTAAATATTACTGGTCCCAGTACAGATCCCTGCGGCACTCCACTGTTCACTCTCCTCCATTGAGGGAAATGACCATTTAACCCCAGCATCTATTTCTGTCCAATAGCCAATTACTAATCCACACCACAAACTTGCCGCCTATCCCATGACTCTTTAATTTTCTCAGGAGTCTCTCATGAAGACCTTTATCAAAAACTTTCTAACAATCTAGATAAACTACATCAACCGGCTCACCTGTATCCATATGTTTTATTCATGCCTCAAAGAAATGAAGCAAATTGGTGAGGTAAGACTTCCCTCAACTGAACCCATGCTGACTCTGTCCCATTAAACTATGTTTGTCTATGTATTCTATAATTTTATTCTTTATAATAGTTTTCCACTATTTTTGCCCGGTACCAACGTCAGTCTTACCGGTCTATAATTTCCCGGATCACCTCTAGAACCCTTTTTAAAAATCAGTGTCACATTGGCCAGGTACTATGGACAATTTTACCGACAAGTTACATATTACTAACAGCAAGATCAGCAAATTTCATGCTCAAGTTCTTTCAGTACCCTTGGATGTATGCCATTCGGGTCCAGGTGATTTACTACTCTTTAATTTGTCAATTTGGCTCAGTACATCTTCCAGGCTTACCAAGATTTCTTTCAATTCCTCTGCTATCATCACCCTAGAAAACCATTCCGGTACAGGCAGATCTCTTAAATCTTCTTCCATAAAGACACAAGCACAGAATTCATTCAGTTTTCTCCACTTTGGCCTTGCCCTCCCTGAACGCTCCTTTGTGATTCAACAGTCCCACGGATTCCTTCACAGGCTTTCTGCTTCTGATTGTACCTGAAAAAGTTGTTACTGTGAGTTTTAGCCTTTGCGGCAAGTTTCTCTTCATATTATCCTTTAGTTTTCTTTATTATGCTTTGCATCTGACTTCGCGGTGCTTGTGTTGCTTTTTATTTCTTCGTTTGGGTCCTTTTTCCATTCTTTGAAGGGCAATCTTTTGGCTGTATGGCCTCTTTTACTTCACCTTTAACCATGCTAGCTAACATGTTCTTTTCTTTCCACCTTTGCAAGTACGTGGAATGCATCTGGACTGGGCTTTCCAAGATGGTATTTTTGAATAACGTCCACGCCTGAAGTTTCTCTTCATATCCTTTAGCTTTCTTTATTAATGCTTTGCATCTGACTTCCCGGTGCTTATGTTGCTTTTTATTTTCTTCGTTGGGGTCCTTTTCCATTCTTTGAAGGACAATCTTTGGCTGTAATGGCCTCTTTTACTTCACCTTTAACTATGCTAGCTAACATTTTCTCTTCTTTCCACCTTTGCAAGTACGTGGAATGCATCTGGACTGGGCTTCCAAGATGTATTTTGAATAACGTCCACGCCTGGTTTAGTGTCCTAGACTTTTGCACCGATCCTTTTAGTTCCTTTTTTTTTTTTTTTTTTGAAATAGTTTTTATTGTTGAATGAAGTCAGGAATGTATAATATTTACAAAATCAGATCATTACAATTTCAATGCCGTAACATCTTCACAAAAGATTGATGAAAAAACAAGGAAAAAAAAGAAAAAAAAAACACAGAAACAGATATCCATTTCTCTTCCATTCCAGTCTTCATATCTTTTTATCATTTAATCCCTCTCCCCCCCGCTTCCCTTCTCCCCTCCCCCAAAGGCTGCTATTACATTATTCCATGCTGTTTCCTGTTTGATCACCATGTGCTAGGGCCCTTTGGCGAAAGCAGATCTAGTGCTCTCCCCAAATATCTCTGTACTGGCGATTCCTCCATGAAACAGCAAATGTTAGGGTAAGACGCACCCAAGTGGCCATCTCAATCATACAGTTTTTCCACATGTCTAGATGCCGGAGGCTCAGCATCCACCCATGTTTTAACCACACATTCTTAAGCAACATCATTGCTAACAGCACAAATTACCTTGGGCTACTCCCAGCGTCTGCTCTCTAAGTGAATCTCCGCATCCTAACAGAGTAATCGAATACTTCATTCCACTTGGCGTTGCAAAATGTTTTTCCACCACCACCCTAATGCTCCCACCCATAATGTATGTAGTGATGGACATTCCATAACGGTGCAAGAATGTTCCTGCCCCTGCTTTTGCATTGTTTGCATCGGTCATCCTCCCACATACCCAGCTGCTTCCCCTGTACCGTAGTATATGTACTCTGTTTATAATCCGATATTGTATATCTTGTAAGGCTGCGTTTGGGGTGATTTTTCCCAGGCTGCGATATACTGCGCTCAAGCGCTCCACTGTAACCTCTTCTACTGTGTCCCTGCTCCACACCTCCGCTAGTTGTGTTAAGTGGGGTGCTCTCTGATGTTCCCTAATCACCTGGTACCACCCTGCCATTTTGTTATTAAGTGGCGTCATCTGTAGGAATATGTGGTCTAATTGTGTAAAACGGGTAAGGCTTTACTCTTTCGCTCCATGCTCAAGATGTAGTCTCGCACTTGTAGATATGCAAAAAACTGGGAACCAGGGATCTGCAGTTCATGCCTGACCATGTCAAAAGTGGGGAATGCGTCCTCTCCATCTTTCCTGAACTGTCCTATAAATCTACAGCCCCTCTCCCGCCATCCCTGGAACACTGACTTTCCCATTCCTGCAGGGAAGGCCATATTCCCCACCAGCGGCAGAAATGGGCTGGTTCCTTTCGCTGCCCCTCCTTTCTCTCTCCACCATCTCCAAGCCAGTTGTAAGGTTTGCCACGTACGGATTTTCCACTATTTTTTTCGCTCCCTGCACCTCACGTGATTCCAGCACTGTGAAAGGGTCATTCAGACCACACCAGCTCTCCCAGAATCCCGGGGGGGCATAGTACTCTTGTCCCGAGATCAGCTCATGGATCCAGCGTAATGAGGCTGCTACGTTATACCCTCTCAGGTCTGGCAATCTAAGGCCCCTTGCCCTTTACCCCGGGTCAATTTTGCAAACGATATTCTGGACGCTTCGCGTTCCAAATGAAGTTGCCTATCACACTTTTGTACAGCTTGTCCTCCGTGTTTCTCACCCATAACGGGAGCATCTGCAGTGGGTATATTAGCTTGGGGAGCATCACCATTTTTACTAGAGCTATTCTACCTAAAAATTTAATGGTAGATCTTTCCACCGTTGACATAATCGTTTTACCTCTTCCAGTCTATCTTTCACATTTTTTTATACACCCATGAGTGTTCTGCTCCAAGATAAACCCCCAAATACTTTGATGCCATTCTGGGCCCACCTCAGAGGAAAGTTCTGCGATTCTTTAATCTTACATGGGCTACTAACCGGTAGGGCCCTCTGATTTTTCAAAATTTATACTCAGGCCCGCAAACTCCCCAAACGATTGAATGATATCCATCACCACTGGCAATGTACGGGATGCCTCATCCATCAGTAGCAACATTTCGTCTGCGAAATAAATTAATTCTATACTCCTCTTCTCCCACTTTAATTCCTTTCAAGCCTTGTATCTTGGCGTATCCTTGCTGCCAGCGGTTCCAACGTCAAAATAACAGTATGGGCGATAGTGGGGCATCCCTGCCTTGTTCCTCCCCCCAGAGAGAATCCTTCAGTCAAGGAGTCGTTAATTATAATTGGGCTGTTGGTCCACTGTACAACGCCTGAACCCATTCCAGGAATTCCCCCCGGATGCCGAACCGCTTCATTATCCAAAACATGTACCTCCACACCACCTTATCAAAAGCTTTTTCGGCATCCAGGCTGGCCACTATAGCATCTCCCTTTATCCCTCTTCTCTCCATCAAAATGCGGCTTACCTTGAGAGTGTTAGCTGATGCAAAGCGCCCCTGAACAAATCCCACCTGGTCAGGGTGCACCAGGCAGGGGACTACCTTCCCCAAGCGGTCTGCCAGAACTGCTGCCAGGATCTTTACATCCTGGTTTAACAGGGAAATAGGTCTGTAAGACCCTACCAATTCTTCATCCTTTCCTGGTTTTAGGGATCATTACAATGTGTGCGTGGTTAAGTACTGTTTCCCAAAGCCCCTACAATCCCTCACATCCTCACACATAGAAATAAAGGGCGCTACAATAACATCCTGGAGTATTTTAATATATTCCACTCCCAGCCATCGGGCCTGGTGCCTTTGCCAGCTTCAGCCTCTTAATAACCTGTTGGACCTCCTTCCCCCTGTATTGGCATATTTAGCGTTTGTTGCTGTTCTTCCGTTAGGGGACGGGAGTTCCACCCCTGCTAGGAAGTCCGCACACTGTTCCTCCGAGAATGGGCCCTCCCCATACAATGACGATAGTAGTTCACGAACTCTCTCTGGACGTCACTTAGCGCTGTACTGGTTCCCCCATTCTTTACTCTGATTTTACTAATAAATTTTCGTGTTGCCTTTGTCTTACAAGTGTTGCCAGCAACTTGCCAGTTTTATTACCCCACTGATGTAACTTGTATTTATACAGTTTTATGTTGTAAATCGCAAGTCTCATCTAAAATTCCCTGTATCTCTTTCTGCACTGCGCATATGCTTTTTTATTGGACTCAGAGGGGTGCCCAATAAGGGCTCTGCGAGCCTCCCTTAATTTTACTGTAAGGGCATCTATTTTTTGTCCTCGGTTCTTGTTTTGGAGGGCGACATATGCCATGATTTTCCCTCTTAATACTGCCTTAGCGGCCTCCCAGAATATCTTGGGCTTACCGACTGTGCATCATTATCTATTATATAATCTGTCCAACTCTTTCTCAGGTAAGTTTGGAATTCCCTACTCTGATATAACGCCGGGTTCATTCGCCAGCGTTTCGATCCCTCTCTGTTCCCCCAACTCAACTCCACCCACACTGGGGCGTGATCAGACACATCCTGCTCTCCGATTCCCGTCTGCATTGCCATTGAACTCATCGAGTGGGAGACCAGCAAATAATCAAGTCGCGAGTGAGTTCCATGGGGGTGCGAAAAGAAGGTGTAATCAGTTTCCTCTATGTGTTGGTATCGCCAGATATCTACCAACTCTAATTCCCTCATCATCAGGTTCACCCCCCTTGTCATCATGATCTTTTCCTGCTTTTCAATCAATGGAGGGATCACTGATGATATTAAAATCCCCTCCAACAATTAATTGATAATCATCAAACGTGACCAATTTAGCTATTAGTGTTGTGAAAAATTTATGAGAGTAAATGTTAGGTGCGTAGACATTGCAAAGACCCACCTTTTTTCCCTGCAACGTCCCTGCTACTATTAGGTATCTTCCTTCTGGATCTTGGTATAGCTTGTGCATGTCAAAAGCTAATGTTTTCCTTATCAAGATAGCTACCCCTCGCTGTCTCCCATTATAGGATGCAAAAAATATTTCTCCTACCCAGTCTCTTTTTAATTTGAGGTGTTCTAATCTGCTTAGGTGGGTCTCCTGTATCAAAGCGACATCAGCTTTCTGGCGTTTGAGTGCCTGCAATATTTTTGCCCGTTTCACCGGGGAGTGCACTCCGTCAACATTTAACGTCACTATTTTGAGATTAGCCATGCATTATATCAAAACAGCTTTCTAAGCATGAAAATTTTTTATAATGTATCCTAAGTGCCTCCCAGCTAAGCACCCAGGATCCGTCCTTATTCCCTTGTCTCTGTGGCCACCTAGGGTCCTGCTTCTGTTTTTTATCCCTCTGGGCCCGCACTTTCATGAAAAGCAATCGCAACCTTTGTACTTTCCTCCCTCCCTCCCCTCCCCCTCTCCCCCCTCCCCTCTTCCCCTTTCCCCGTTTCACACACACCTTCCGGTCGTGCCAGTTCTCAACACTCATGATCCCCTTACACACCACCAACTCCCCCAGTCTCCCCTCTTAAAGCACTATCCTTTCCTTCCCCTTCAGCAGATCCCCCCCTGGGCCCCTTTTCTAACACCTTGAACCATAATATAACAGAACATTTTACAACTTTTTGAAAAGAGAGAAAAAACAAAACAGACCAACAACTGGTTGGGTTTCCAGTCCCGCAAGGAACACCCTGCAGTCTGATCACCTGGACCCCCAACTTTTCTCCAACGTGAGGCTGTGCTCGTGCTGGTTGCCTCGGAGCTGAACAGGGCGTCGCACCTTTTCCATAGTTCAGAAATCCCTCAGTGATGCCACATCCCCATTATTTGCCATCCAGTCTTTAGAATCCTCAAGTATGCAGAGCAATTGCAAACAATGAGACTTTCAAAAATATGCAGAGCAATTGCAAACAATGAGACTTTCAAAAGGTCAGGTGCTCCGCCATTCTAACCTCCAGCCACTTAAGTAAACCAGTTGCTGCCAGCCTTCTTACTCCAGTACCTTACTTCTGCTTCACTGTAATCCACTTGCAAACGCTTCCAGCTCTGCCGCCTCAGTTAAGTATATGGTCTTGTTCTCGTGTAACACTCTTACTTTCGCTGGGTAAAGCAGAGCGAATCGGATTCCCTTGTCATATAGTCTTTTGCAATGGCGACCCATTACCTTCCTCTGGTCTGACACAATAGTGGAGTAGTCCTGAAAAAGAAGTATTTTCCCTCCTTCATAGGTAAGATTTTGTTACCTCTGTACGCCTGCAAAATTGCCTCTTTATCAGCATAGTTCAATACCTTTGCCAGCACCTGTCTCGGCCTGTTTTCATTGACCCGCACTGCTCCCACTCTGTGCACTCTCTCAAGCTGCAAGGCTTTCCCGCCAAAGTCTAGGCCTAACTCCCTGGGAAGCCATTGTTCCACTAGCTTTCGGAGGTCTGCTGCCTTTACTGTTTCTGGAACTCCCACAATCCGTAAATTGTTGCGCCGACTGCGATTTTCGAGGTCATCAGCTTTCTGTGTTAACTGTTCACATTTCCGTTCAAGCGCCACTATCCGATCGTTCGTGCCTACCGCTGCGTCCTCGCACTGTGACACTCGCTCTTCCACGTGCTGCAAGCGGGCACTCTGACGCTCTAACGCTTCGTGAATTTGATCCACCGACGACTGGAGTTTTGATAGTTTTTCCTCCAGCATCGCAGAGATTTGTTGCGCTAGTTCCCTCACCAGCTCCGACGGCAATGGCCCGATCATCGGGGTCTCCGGGGCCGGCTCCGCCATCTTGGACCGCACTGTGCAGGTGTTTTTCTTTCCCCGCGAGGTCTTTGCGGGCATACCCTTCGGGTACTCAGCTGGAACGTTTTTTCCTTTTGCTCCTGCTTTCCCCTTGCTCAGGGGCCCGTTTTGGGATCGCTTCTTGGGGTTAATCGCTGTTTATTTTGCTGATTCTTGCCTGCTGAGCCGGAGCCGGTTTCAGGGACGTCCGTTCAGCGCTACGTCATCACGTGACCCCCCTTTTAGTTCCTTTTTAAACATTTTCCTCATTTTATTATAGACACTCTTTCGAAAATTAAATGAAGCTAGATTTCTTTTGCGAGTTCATCCTAGATAGTAGCTCAAACTTGATCATGTTATGATCACTGTTTCCCAGGGGACCCAACATTGCCACCTCTCGCACTATACCCTGCATGCCACCAAAGGACCAGATCCAAAATGGCTCCTCCTCTCGTCAGTTCCTGGACCAGCTGCTCCAGGAAGCAGTAGTTTATTACATCTAGAAATTGTAACTTCCTGGAACTCCCTGATGTAACATTTATCCAGTCAATACTGGGGTAAATGAAATCACCCATTATTATAGCATTGCCCAATTTGCCAGCTTTCCTAATCACTGTAAACATTTCTTCATCTGTCTGTTCGTTCTGTCCCAGCGGACGGTAGTACAGCCCTACAAGAATACTCCTTCCCTTCACAAATAGAATTTCTATCCATAATGATTCCACGCTGCTATCTGTTATGTGAAATGTTTATTTTATTTGACTCAATTTCCTCTTTAACATATAGCACAACCCCTCCCTCTAATTTGATCCTATCATTGCGATACAATTTGTACCCTGTTAACACAGTATCCCACTGATTGTCCTCTTTCCACCAAGTCTCTGAGATGCCCATTAGAGTTCATTTAGTGCTATATATTCTAACTCTCCCATCTTATTTTTTTAGGCTTCTAGCATTTGTATACAGGCACTTCAAATTGTATTTTTGACTTTGATCTACAAGCTGCTTAGAAGTTGAAGGGGATAATGCAAATCCTTTATCCTGCTCTCTCGTTAAGCATACCTGGCTTACTTTAAGCATTGTGTAAACCTCTCTACTGGGATTCACTAAATAGTGAAGATACTTTACCTGTAGCAGGTATTCTCTGAGGACAGCAGGCTTCACATTCTTACAAGTGGGTCGACGATCCGCGTCGCCCGGGATTCGGTATGTTAGCCAGCATAGAAAAAAGTTTGAGAGCCTTCTGGAGCACGAGCCACATCCCACCGCATATGCACGGAGCACCTTCCCACCCGCAGCACATCTGCTTCACTTCAGTTTAATACAATAGCATAAAATTAAAACAAATTACGAAGAAACAACTCCAAAGGGAGGTTGGCAAGATTGTGAGAATGTGAAGCCTTTGCTTTCTCAAAGGACAAGCATGCTTCCAATTCTCACAAGTGGGGAATCTCTAGCAATCAAGGCTCACCCAAAACAACAATGGCAAGGACTAAACGCAGATTAACCTGAAACAAAACGCAACTAGATGAAGATGGAGCCTGGAACAGAATAAAATGGGCTTAGGAGGGTGGAGTTGGATTCTAGACCCCAAACAGATTCTGCAACACTGAATGCCCAAACCGAATGTCGCATCGGGTATCCTGCTCAAGGCAGTAGTGAGATGTGAATGTGTGGACTAAAGACCACATCGCAGCCTTACAAATCTATTTAATGGGGGCCAACTTTAAGTGGGCCACTGACACAGCCATGGCTCTAACATTATGAGCAGTGACATGGCCCTCTAAAGTCAGCCCAGCTTGGGCATAAGCGAAGGAAATGCAATCTGCTAGCCAATTTGAAATGGTGCATTTACCAATGGCAACTCCCCTCCTGTTGGGATCAAAAGAAACAAACAACTGGGCGGACTATCTGAAGGGCTTCATCCACTCCATGTAAAAGGCCAATACTCTCTTGCGGTCCAAGGTGTGCAAGCTGCTTTCGCCAGGATGGGCATGAGGTTGTGAAAAGAATGCTGGCAAGACAATCGACTGGTTCAGATGGAACTCCAACACTGCCTTCTAAGGAACTTCTAAGGGTGCATGTGAAGAACTACTCTATTGTGATGAAACTTAGAATAAGGTGCATCCACTACTAAGTATTGAAGCTCACTAACCCTATGAGCTAAACTAATAGCCACCAAGAAAATGACCTTCCAGGTCAAGTACTTCAGATGGCAGGAATTCAGTGGCTCAAAAGGAGCTTTCATCAGGTAGGTGAGAAAGACGTTGAGATCACGTGACACTGGTGGAGGTCTGACAGGCGGCTTTGACAAAAGCAAACCTCTCAAGAAGCGAGCTAAAGGCTGTCCAGAAATAGGCTTACCTTCTACATGTTGATAAGCACTAATTGCACTAAGGTGAACCCTTATAAAGTTGGTCTTGAGACCAGACTCTGATGTGTAGAAGGTATTCAAGCAGGGTCTGTGTAGGACAAGAAAAGGAATTTATGGTCTTGCTGTCACACCAGACGGCAAACCTCATCCATTTAAAAGAGTAGCATCTCTTAGTGGAATCTTTCCTGGAAGCCAGCAAGACCTGGGAGACACCCTCCGAAAGACCCAAGGAAAAGAATTCTAAACTCTCAACATCCAGGCCGTGAGAGCCAGAGACTGGAGGTTAGGATGCAGAAACGACCCCTCATTCTGTGTGATGAGGGTCAGAAAACACTCCAATCTACACGGTTCTTCAGAGGACAATTCCAGAAGAAGAGGGAACCATATCTGCTGCAGCCAGAACAGCAGGATCAGAATCACGGTTGTGCGGTCTTGCTTGAGTTTCAACCATGTCTTTCCCAGTAGAGGTATGGGAGGATATTTGTTCAAAAAAATGTACAAAAAAGTTCCCCCATAAAAAACCGACATCTAAACTTCACCAGATAGAAGCTTAATGGAACTTTTCAAATTTGTTTATTCTAATTTACACCCTAATCATTGTATATTTATCTTGTCCTGTTATCATTATGTTTTATTTTTTTATCTAGTTACCCACTTCTCATTATACATAATTTTTTATGCATCGTAACTGCTATAATGCTGTAATTGTTATTCTATTAATAGGATTGCCATGATATTCTCATGCACCTTATTTGTTATCAATATTCTGATTTCTTTATCCCATCAATGTGATTGTTGTTTTATATTGTAAGCCACATTGAGCCTGCAAATAGGTGAGAAAATGTGGGATATAAATGCAGCAAATAAATAAATAAAATAAATACAAATACAGAAGGCCTGTCCCCCAATGAAGAAGGAAGGTATCAAACACTAGTCTGTCATGAGCCTGAAGCCTGGAACATAACTGAGGGACCTTCTGATTGAGTTGAGTGGCATAAAGATCCATTGAGGGGGTGCCCCACGCTCGGAAGATCTTGCAGGCAATGTCCATGTTCAGACACCACTAGTGAGGTTGCATTATCCTGCTCAGTCCGTCACGCAGGCCATTGTTTAAGCCTCCCAGGTAAGTGGCCTGGATAAACTTGCTGTGACGGTATGCCTAGAGCCACATCCGTACGGCTTCCTGACAGAGGGCGAGATCCGATGCCACCCTGCTTGTTGGTGTAATACATCACAACCTGATTGGACAGTCGGTCTCTGAAAGCCTTTAGAGCATTCCAGATCGCTCGGAGATCCAGGAGATTGATCTGGAGGGACCAAGCTACTTGGGTGTGAAGCCCATCTACGTGAGCTCCACAGCCTAGGAGAGATGCATCAGTCGTCAGCACATTTTGTGGCTCAGGAATTTGGAATGGTAGTCTCAAAGTCAGACTGGACCGAATTGTCCACCATTGAAGAGAGCGTACAAGCTCCAGGGACACTCAGATGACATCTTCCAGACCTCCCATGGCTTGACACCACTGAGAAGCCAGGGTCCATTGAGCAGATCTCATGTGAAGACATGCCATAGGTGTAACGTATACTATGGAAGCCACGTGGCCCAACAATCTCAATATCTACCGTGCTGTGACCTGCTGCGATGTCTGAACCTTGGACGCAAGAGAGAGAAGGTTGTCCGCACGCGCCTCTGGGAGGAAGGCTTGGACTTTCTTCATATTGAGCGGGGCTCCTATGAACTCCAATTGTTGAACAGGATGGAGATGGGACGTAGTTCCAGCTCCTGAATAGTCATCCACATGGACTGCCAAGCACCATCCTCCAAGGTGCTCTTCACCAGCTAATCGTCGAGATAAGGGAACACATGTACTCCCAGCCTGCGTAGTGACGCTGCAACTACCGCTAGACATTTTGTAAAAACCCTGGGAGTTGATGCAAGGCCAAAGGGCAGTACGCAGTACTGAAAATGATTTGTTCCCAGCTGAATTCGAAGATACTTCCTGTGAGCTGGAAGCATTGGGATATGAGTGTATGCATCTAAGTCCAGAGAGCACAGCCAAACATTTTCCTGAATCATGGGAAGAACAACTCCCTAGAAATGGATGCAATGGTACAGCCTTGGCCATTGGACAGCCTCCTTTACATGTTTCCCCCGTGGCCTCTTGTGGGAAGGACGTTGCACAGGATTGTGCATCAACCCGGGAAGCTCATTCTTGTAGCTCCAGACTGGCCCAGACGTCCAGGGAAACCATCCTGAACTTTTCTCGGAACAGGAATTTTTTCAGAGCCCTTAGGTGTAGGATGCATGGCCGCCAAGAGGGGGGGACAGGGGGGGCAAAAGTCCCTGGGCCCGGGCCTCCAGGGGGCTTAGGCAGACGTCTGCACATTAAGACCTTAGTATAAGTGATCGGTGGGGAACTGTTCCCCTAAGAGTTATTTATTATACCTACAGTGTCTCACTCGTAACAGAAATAGGCAGAGAATGAGAAATATTAATTCCCTCTATGGAAGTAATTCCTCCAACTAAAGAAAGTATACCAGGTTGAAGAGGTAGAGTACATTCCTTTGATGTGATCCACTGAAGCATATTTTATACTCTTATGATAATATGTAAAGTCTGCATGCCCATGGAATTGTTTGCCATGGGATACATGTACCAAGTAATGCTGAAACTCTTCATTCCCACCCTGCACCCTAATCAAGCTTCTTAGGTGATCAGATCATTTTACCTTATGATACAGTTGGTATATCACCCCAAGCCGGGAAGCCATTCTAAATAGCCAAAGACAAATGGGTCCTCCAACCAGAGCTCCCAAGAAGGGAAGATAATCACCAAGCTCCATGAGCAAAGTTCACACTGCCTGAAACAAAAGAAATATATATACTGTTAGAATTCAAATCACTCTGACAGCCATAAATATTGACAGCCCCAGGCCCCACACTAAGAGACCAGCAGGGAAAGGCCACGTCCTGGGGTGCTTGAACTGCCTGGGAAAAAGTTTTGGAAGCACATGTGCTTTGCTGCACACCTCAAAAGCGAAGTCATTTTGAATTATTATTTCCATTATGTCCCAAGGATCAGTCCAGACAAATGAGTTGTGACCATCCGCCAGCATGCGGAGAGAGCTCTAATGAGCTGTGCCTCATAAGTTCCTGCCCTTAGCAACCAAGCCAGCCGTGTCTTACATCAACGGACAAGGAGGAACAAAGTGTGTCTAGCCCAGGAGGCAAGTCTTCTTTTTCAGTGGGCAGAATTGAACATTTCTATGACTTCAGCATCTCGCATAGCTGGTTCACTGAACTCACAAGCGGATTTCCTCAGCAGAGTGTCTCTGGACCCAAGGGAATGGCGACTGTCAAAGACTGCATTTCCCCTCATTTCCACACAGTGGGGTCTTCCGGTTCTGCACCTCATGGCATCCAAACTCAATGCACAAGTACACAGGTTCGACAGCCGCTTCAGGGAGAAAAAGACTCCCTAGAAATGGATGCAATGGTACAGCCTCCTTTACATGTTTCCCCCGTGGCCTCTTGTGGGAAGGACGTTGCACAGGATTGTGCATCAACCCGGGAAGCTCATTCTTGTAGCTCCAGACTGGCCCAGACGTCCTTGGTATGCAGACCTTATCCATTTTCAAACTGCTCCTCAGAAGACTCTTCCTCCACGGACAGGCCTTATCCGAGGAGCAATTTTGAAAATGGATAACTATTCCTCCACGGATGGGCTTATTGCAGCAAGGTCCAGTACTAATGGAGGATCCCTCCCGCTTTGGTCTTACAGCCTGGCTCGAGGGGGCACGATTCAGGAAGAAGGTTTATGCAGATGATGTTATTACTACCTTGCTGCAAGCCCGAAAGCTTCTTATGGTAGAGTGTGGAGAACTTTTGAGAGCCTGTCTGCACAGAATAGTGTTTCTCCATTTTGTGAATCCTTGTCTCAAATGTTATCCTTCCTTCAGAAGGGATTCAAAAACGGCTTGGCTCTCAATTCGCTCAAGATTCAGGTGGCAGCGTTAGCATGTCATAGAGGCAAGATACAGAATGCCTCAAGGAAGTCACTCATCTGCATCCCTCTCTCCACAAAATCTGTCTTGATTGTTACATTTGTACCCCGCGCTTTCCCACTCATGGCAGGCTCAATGCGGCTTACATGGGGCAATGGAGGGTTAAGTGACTTGATCAGGAAACACAGAAGGCAAAAGTAGAGACTAATAGACGATTCACCACTGGAGACGTGAGTCCAACAGTCTTTATTATATCAAAGATAACGACCCGACACAGGCCGTGTTTTGATGCTAAAAAAGCGTCTGCATCAGGGGTCAATAAATACACCAAGTAGTGAATGCAAAATGAGGAGTCCTACTTGTATGTGTGTTGTCAACTCACTAATCACATAGCACTAAACAGAAAATGCTGGACACAAACTATCAGAGCAAAAGGAGCTGCCTGTGCTGGGAATTGAACTCAGTTCCTCAGTTCCCCAGGACCAAAGTCCACCACCCTAACCACTAGGCCACTCCTCCTCAGTGGGAGTCTTCAAGTGGTTCTTAAGGTTGTTCAGTCAGCCCCTTTGAGCCCCTTCGTTCAGCAACTATCAAAGATCTTACTTTAAAGGCAGTATTTCTAGTTGCCATTTCATCGGCAGAGAGTCAGAGCTTCAAGCTCTCTTTGGCAGGGATCTCTTTCTCCATTTGTCTGACTCGGGAGTTTCTATATAGACAGATCCATCCTTTTTGCTTAAGATTGTATCTCCTTTTCATGTCAAATCAGACTGTTTCTTCCTTCTTTTCCAGGGAGGTTTATTCTGTAGACTATGCTTCCCTGTGACTGTTGGATGTGAAGCACATCCTTATGCACTATCTTACTGCTACCAACAATTTTAGGCAGTCTGATTGTCTTTTTGTACCCTTTGCGGGTCCCGGAAGGGTTTGCCAGCCTCCAAAGTGACACTGGCTCAATGGCTTAAGGACGCTATTTCTTTGGCTTACATTCTGAGGGGTAGATCTGCTTCCATGCACGTCAAAGCTCATTCTACCAGGTCTTTAGTGACTTATTTGGCAGAGTCTAGGGCAATTTCAGTGGCATTCCTTTGTTAAGCATTACCGTTTGGATGTGTCTGCTCGAGCACATGCTTCCTTCAGGGCCACGGTTCTCGCTGCAGGGATATCACAATCCCTTCCCCTCTTAAGGATTGCTTTTGTACATCCCATTTGTCTGGACTGGTCCTTGGGATGTAATGGAAGGAAAAAATAGTTAATTACCCGATACGTTTCTTTCCTTTAGTTGCAAAGGATCAGTCCAGAGCATGCTCTCCTGTGATGTTTTTCTGGGTTCTATGTAATTTCAGGTGTATGTATTATTCTGGTTCCGTTACTTCTAAGGCATGAGTTCTTTTTCTAATCTAGAAACTGAAGCTTTCTCTCTGTTAGTCACTCTTTCACTGCTTTGTTATTGAATACTGACTTAGTTGCTAAGCACTAGAACTTATGAGGCACAACTCATTTAGAGTTCTTTATCTCCACTTGCTGGCAGACAGTCACAATTCATTTGTCTGGACTGATCCTCTGGGACTAAAGGAAAGAAAATCAGATAAATTAACTAGTTTTCCATTTCCGATTTTGCTCTTAGTATAGGATTTTATACTTGCCCAATTCATCTTCTGCTTCCTTTCGCTCAGGTTTCACCAGAGAGTTTCCTAACGGGGCATAGATCTCTTAGCAAAGGAAAAGAAAAGAAAAAATAAATAAACTCTGATCCTTTACTATTTTGGGAAGCTTGGTTCTCTTCTGCCTGATTTTCTGTTTACTTTAAGCCACTTTCCCTTTCAGCTTCCTTCTCATAGAGAAAAAGTGTAAGAAAATTGTGCTGCGAATTGAAACTGTCTAGCTGTACCAGCTTGACTGTTGTTCAGTGGACTTCGGGTTTAGATTTAAAGTCCTTGTTCTGCTCTGTGAAAAGGAGAGGGGGGCTTCAGGTTTTGAAAATCCTGCATTTTTTATTCTGTTAAAGTGAAATGAGGGTTTGGCTGTCATTGTACTTTGAATAGTTCCTTGAACCTGTGTCTAGCTGGGAGGGGCCATTTCCTGGGGTGATTGAACTGCCTGGAACAAAGCTTTAGGAGCATATGTGCTTTGCTACACCTCTGAAAACTAAGTCATTTTTAGAGAATATTTTACTATTCGGCAGGGGCATAGCCAGACAATAGATTTTGGGTGGGCCTAGGCAAAAAGTGGGTGGGCACCAACTGCTCTCCCCTCATACACACACATCAAAAATATATCTCGACTGGCAGGAAAATGGTTCTGTCCACCTTGGCAGTATGCAGCAGGCATGCGTTGAAACTGAGCATGCGCAGGTGCCAGTATCGTGGAGAGCAGAGTTTTTAATACCATCAGGGGGAAATCTTCAGCTGGCGGAGCTTGGGATCCCCAACAGCTACCGCTAAACGTGTGCTACTGTTGGGTGGGCCTGAGCCCTAACTGGGTGGGCCTTGGCCCATCTAGGCCAAACACGAATGAAAATTATTCAGCCGAATACGAATACCAAACGCGAATAATGGGCATTGAGCTTTAACATAACAAATAATAAAAGAAGCAACATGAAATCAAAGATCAAGTGTTTATTTCACTAGGAATTAGCACAGTAGAGCCCCAGATTATTCATGTTCGAATTTAAATCACTATTCGGCCGAATCGAATACAGATATTTGTTACAGCCCTATTCTAAATTACATATTTCTGATTTTGCTCTTAGTATAGAATTTTATACTTGTCCTTTTCCTCTTCGGCTTCCTTTCAAGTAGGTTCACTAGAAAGTTTCCTAATTGGGCCTAAATTTCTCTTAGCAAATAAAAAAAAATCAAAACAAAACCTCTGGGGAAGTATGGTTCATTTATTCCCACCCACTCCATAGCTTTCATTTCCTAGGGATATCAATAGAAATCAAACAAAATCAAACATGGAAAAGAAAATAAGATGATATTGGACATAACTTAATACATTTCTTGATTAGCTTTCGAAGGTTGCCCTTCTTCGTCAGATCGGAAATAAGCAAATGTGCTAGCTGACAGTGTATATAAGTGAAAACATTCAAGCATTACTATGACAGTCTGACAGGGTGGGAGGATGGGGGTGGGTCGGAGGTATGCATGGGGACATCAAAGCATATCATTGATATTCTAACAGGATGGGTGTGGATAGGTGAGGGGTGGGGTGATCAACAGAGACATACAGCTTTATGGTTTATAATGCGCTATGTGGTATATATCATTCAGTGTAAAAAATGTAACGAAGGATGCTATATTGGAGAAACAGGCCAGATGCTTAAGACAAGATTCAATTTACATAGACATCACATGAACAATACAGCCAGTAGGGCCCCCACCCCGGTGGGACAGCACTTCACAGAACCAGGACACTGTACCAGTGATTTCACAGTAAGAATACTGAAAGGTAACTTTAAAACCATACAAGAACGTAAGAACTTTGAAGTCAGAATGATTGAATATTTTAACACCCAACAGAAAGGACTTAACAAGGATCCATGAAAATGGAGCGGTAAAGAAAAAAAGTGCGACGAGTTAACTCAAATTGGGCAGATTTTGGGCCCAGAAGAACCAGGTGGAAATCACAGATAGAATGCAGTAAACAAATTGGGGAATAGTTAAAGAGGCTAAGCAGTAAGGCAGACCTAGTCTAAAAGCTCTGAAAGTAAGTATTAGAAGTTTATAGAACACTCCCTGATCTAAAGGAAACCAGTGGAATTTTTGCAAAAGGAGAGCGACATGATTGTATTTCTCTGAACGACAAATCAATTTAATAGCAATATTCTGAACTGTTTGGAGTTTCTTCAAGATAAATAATATCAATAATCGAGCCTTGAAACTAAGGGGGATAGAACTAAAGAATGGAAGTGTTCTGGTCAAAAAAACAGCATAGTGGATAAATACGATATTTGAGGAGTGAAAGTCAAAAGTGAGTCCAAAGTGATCCCCAAATAATGAAAAGACTCAACCGGTGATTATAAGTGTACCAAACAGATTCAGGATGGACATGGGAGTGGTCAAATCAGCTGTATACCAGCAGGCCACAGTCTTCTCTTTAAAAAGTACTAATTTATGTTCTAAAGAGACTTGAGGTGATTAAGACGGTGACAAAAATGGTACAGGGTTTGTGCTATAAGACATATGAGGAGAGACTGGAGGACTTGAATATGTATATACTAGTAAAAAAGGCCCGTTTCCGAAACCAATGAAACGGGCGCTAGCATGTGGCTTTTTTTGTGTGTGTGTGTATGTGTCACAGAGTTATTTTGTGTGTGTGTGTGAGGGTGCGGTGTGTGTGCAGGTTGTTGATGTGTGTCTTTTTTTTGTTTTTTGCTTGGGGGTTGGGGGATGTGCTGTGCTGTCCTTGGTCGCTCTTTGCTGCTGGCTGGGTCGCGGGTAATCCTTCCAGCTGGGCCGCAGCTTGTCCTGTTCACCCCCGTCCCAGATGTTGACGGGCACGTTGTTTTCCGGCTCCTCTGACTCCATGTCAAGCGATCCCAAATATAGTCTGTGCTATAGGCCCTCTGGCACTCTTCAGTACTTGCATTAGGCATTTAAAAATTTCTTCCCCCCCCCCCCCCCCCCCCCGGTCTATTTTTGCACATACCCACAGCAGGAATATTCTTCTCTCGTTCCAGCGGTGGTTCTGTGCTCTCTGTGCTGCACAGATAATGAGCCATTCTGCTGGGGAATGCTCCTCCCTTATTGTCACGTAGTTTCCTCTGATTGGTCTGTCTTACGTTGCCTAGTGTTGCCTGGGAACTGTGTTGTGATGGTCCTTTGTGTTTCAGAATGTTGAGGGTGTTTTTTCTGATTGGTCCATCATGCGAGGGCGGGGCTGAGAGACATGGTCAGTGTTGTGGCTTCACCACCATGAATCCATGAACCCTTCAGGGAATGACTGAGTGACTTCAGAACGTTGTCTTTAGAACGTTGAGGGTGAGTTTTATTATAGTAGAAGATTAGAGAAAAGGAGAGAGAGAGAGAGGAGATATGATGCAGACATTGAAGTACTTGAAAGGTATTAATATACAAACAAATCTCTTCCAGGACATGAATGGAGATTGCAGGGAGGTAGATTAAGGAGTAACTCCAGAAAATACTTTATCACAGAGAGGGTCGTAGACACCTGGAATGCCCTTCCAGGAGGGATGAGAAGAGTCAAAAACAGTGAACGAATTCAAAAATGCATGGGATAGACACAGGGGATGCCTAAATAGAAAGAGGATGGAAATACAACATGGATGTTGAGATGATATGTTGAATAAGAATAGTGGGAACTAAGGCTGAATCCGGACAGACTTCTACAGTCTCTGTCCCACAAATGGCAAAGACTGAAAGAAGATCTGCCAAATCCAGCATTGGGGGAACAGAGGCCAATGCCTGCAAATGGTACAACAATAGGTGTGGCTTTGGCAACTCCAGTGCTATGGATCACTTTATTGTCACATGCTGCGAGCGAGGGTGCTGTGCTGCTCGGGGGGAGGGGAAGATATTTTGACTGGTAAGTTGAATACTGTCAGCAACACTTAAGCATGGTACATTGTTATAACCAAGACTCCATCATGTCTGACAAGCATGGGTGGCTGGGGCCCACACAGAGTGGCAGATACAGCTCTGGCCACTTCGTATGCAGACTGGATGAACAGTACAGGTTTTTATCTGCCGTCATTTTATCTGCCGTCTTACCTTACATTAACTGTTTTGTTCTTGGTCTGTCCAGATAGTAGTTTGTTGGCCAGTGAAGTCAGCACGGTAAGTCCAATCCACACCATGATATGCTGCCACCCCTTCCCCAACGGGCTAATATCTAATAGCCCAGTCAGCCCCTAAAACCCTGACCAGACTAACCAACCTACTACCAGCCAGCTACACAAAACAGTGAAAGAGATAGAGGCAGAGGTACAGGCCTGTGCCTAGTGTTAAATTTCTGCCTGCCCCACAAAGTCAGTTTCTTCCTACATGCCACAGGACTCCAGCTCTGGCTACTAGCATCAGAAAGCAGACATGAAGTCAACCTGTGAGATCCATGAAGCAGCCCTGTGACCTCCAGGATTCTGTGTTTTACCACACCTTGGTAAATAAAACCCGTGGACTTAAAATGGCCAGTTATTTCAGAATCGACATGAAAGGACTCAGAGACCTGGTGGGTTCATCATCTCTGTAACACATGTGTTCTTAACTTTCTTGACAGCACACAGGCAGAACTTCTACGTACTACAAGCAAGCCAAGGAAGAAGAGAATTAGCCCATATTAAATTATCACCTTAAATTGTTAACCTTTACTTCTGTGACAAAATTAGGAAAGGGAAAAAAAATACACCTACTATACACTGATAAATATGGAGAAGGATAAATAGAAACAGAGAAATAATAGCAGAGAGAACAGGCATATGGCAGTTCCCATAATAAAAGAGGAATCTAACAGAGTACATATTATTCCATAAAAGTTATATCAAAACATACAGCGAGTGCCAAAAATCATTACATTAAGTCTGGAAGGCTTCTACTGCTGCTACGCACACTACCTGGTCTGCAAAGCGACAAAAAGCAACTTTGAACTCTGCCCCAACGTTCCAGGTACACAATTCACTTTTCTCCTCCCTCGTCTCATGGTCCCTCTACTTCGAAAGATATTAAAGTCACACGAATTCGAGGATCTGGAGAGCGATCTCCTCACATGGGATCAGGGACCACCCCCGACCCCGACCAAACTCATACCTGAGGTCGCAGTGGCACACTAGCAATCCAACGGCTTTGCTTTCCTTCTTCGGTGACCTTTGACCATCCCTTATGATGATACACTGGGCTGGGGGTGGGACTATATGTGAGAGCAGTAGCACAAGCAAGCAAGCGCCGTCAACCTCTCCAGAATGAGGCTTGAAACTCATAGTAGTGTTTCTCTTCTTTCTCTTATTGGATGGAGCCCAAGAATGGCATTGCTTGGGACAACGAGAGAAGCTAACTGAAGCACCCGGCTAGAATGCTGCTGGAACCGGAAAAAAAAATCCTCGTTTGAATACCGTCCCACGCTAAAAGTAGCCCAAAAACAGGCAACTAAGCAACCTGTGGAAACTCAGCCGCTACCAACTGTAAAACGAGCCCAATGGGGTAGGAAAATAGTTGGATTTAGAAACTCTGCACGCGAGGTTGTTGTTTGGTTTTTTTTTCAAAATCATCTTTATTGAAGTTATTTAAAAATACAATGGTACAAAATCATATAGAGCCGAATTGTATCTACTACTACTATTTAGCATTTCTAATACGTATGTATACACATAGAAGACAGCGCTGTGGGTGCTTGAGCACCCCCCAATCCTATCCTATATAATAAAAAGCACCTCCAACGTTCTGAAGCTGACTCCGTGGCAGTGAAGTCTTGAAGCATTCGTGTGCTCTCTGTAAGGCTATATCCATCTCCTGAATTGACAACACGTCACGTACTTCCAGGTACGTCACACACAGCACTGACCAACCGCACAATAGCAGCACGAGGCCCCTCCCCTGCCACCCTCGCTGCCATGCCCCCCAAGGTCGCCACCGCTCCCCCCTCCACCCCCTCCCCCCGAGGTCGCCCCTCTACCCCCCTCCAGGGTCACCACCATTCCCCCCTCCCAAGGTCGCTGCAGCCACTGCACCCCCCCCCCCAGGTCGCCGCCACTCCCGTTTCGCCCTCCACCCAGCCAGGCCCCCTGCACTGAAATCACAGTCTCACCTCCGTGAAAGCAGCGGTGCAGGCAGCAGACCGCCTCCCTTCAGCCCTCCTTCCCTCCTTACGTCCTGCCCTCGCGTAAGTTGCGTCAGAAGAGGGCGGGACACAGGAAGGGAAGGAGGCCCGAAGGGAGGCGTTATGCTGCCTGCACCGCTGCTTTCACGGAGGTGAGACTGCGATTTCAATGCAGAAGGCAGACGGTCAACGACGGAGGGCGGGAGGGGGAGGGGTTCCTGAGACCAGAGGGGGGGGGGGTTGGAGGGGGTCCTGAGACCGGAGGGGGGAGGGGGACCTGAGTCCAGAGGGGGGGGGGTCCTGAGATCTGAGAGGGGGAGGGTACCTGGGGGGAGGGGGTATCTCTGTCACGCACACACTGTTTCTCACACACTCTCTCGGTCTCATACACTCTCTTGGTCTCACAGAAAGTCTGTGTATCGCACACATACTCTCTCACACTCTCTGTCTCACACACACTCCCTCTCTCACACACACTGTATCTGTGTGAAACATACTTTCTCTCAAACTCACTGTCTTAGATACTCAGTCGCACACACTCTCATTCTCACACACACACACTCTCTCTCTCACAGACACACTCGCACCCTCTCTCTGTCACACACAAACATTCAGACATTCACTCTCTCTCACACAGTCACTCTCACACACACTCAAACATACACACTCCGAGGAAAACCTTGCTAGTGCCCGTTTTATTTGTGTCAGAAACAAGCCTTTTTTACTAGTATTGAGAGAATTCCTTGTATGTGTCCAGGAAGGGGTTATTTCCATTGGGCTTAGCACCTCTAATAATACTGAAAAGATGGCTTCTATGTGTATACAACGAGGAACAAAATGCTTCAGACGTGAAGCATAAAACAAGATATCAAATGAGCAGATGAGAGGAAACAATCTTACGATTACCACCGGATAAGCACCATGCAGTAGAAAATTTCTGCCGCGTGTTTTGGACATGCCTCAAAAATGGAATTACCACTTGGGGCATGCAGTAGCTAGGCGGTAGTTCCAATTTGATGCACGTACACATAGGCGCTGACTCCGTGGGTGCTGTGGGTGCTTGAGCACCCCCAATATTGCACCCACCGGAAGTTTGTTCCCTCCCTCCCTCCCTTTGAGTTCCAGGCCCCCTCCCTCTGAATTTTAAAAGTCATCTATTTTACCTCATAAGGGTTAGGGCGGCAGCAGCGGTAAAAAGCATGCAGGCTCGGCTCGGTGCTTAGTTCAGTTTTCCCTTCTCTCTCACTCAGCTCTGGTCCCGCCCTCATTTCCTGTTTCCGCAAGGGTGGGGCCAGAGCTGAGAGAGAGAGAAGGGAAAACTGAACTAAGCACCGAGCCGAGCCTGCATGCTTTTTACTGCTGCTGCAATTTGGAGGGAGGGGGCCTGGAACTCGAAGGGAGGGAGGGAGGAAGGGAGAGACAACGACGGAACTGGGAGGGGGGCCTGGAACTCGGAGGGAGATGGAGGGGGGACCAGGGAGGGGGAACAGGGGAGAGGGACGGGGAGGGGGGAATGCACCACCTGTAAAAAAAAAAAAAAATCAGCACCCCCAATCATTTTGAAAAGTTGGCTCCTATGCACGTACATGAGTAGGTGCCTACACAACTTAGGGCCCCTGAGTGATGGAAGAAGAGGGAGAAGGTCTGGGGCCATAAAGCCACAAAAGAGACCATGGTTTATCTGACAATTGCTCACTAGAGACAGTTTCCCAAGCTTTCTGCGAAGAAGATCATAATTGTTTAGAGTGAGTTTGAAATACCTTATAAAATGTGGAGTATTTACCAGAGTGGTGAGAGACAAGGAGAGATTGAAAAGGGGAGAGAAGGAAGTAAAACAGTAATATTTAAATTAGTATGAAGTATTCCTTTTGTAGTCTGTGCCAGTTAAAAAAAAATGAGAGGGAGGGAAAATTCTTGTTGCAATTGTGCAAATGATTTACATTTTCCATTACATATTAATTGAGAAAGAAGCCATAAATTATTTTCCTTATGCCAAAGGGGCCAATCAAATGGCTTATTATCAGTCTTTTTTAGAGGATTATTCCAAATTGGTACATCATAAAGAACTTTCGGTTTGTTTGAGAAGTAAAATTTGAATCTTTTAGGGTCTGTTAATATGTGTCCCAGCTTGAGACCTATCCACTGGAATAGTGGTGGGCCAAGTTACATAACTTAAACAGCTGAAAAAGCACTGAATAGGCCTGAGAATCAGATGATGGCCTTATAGCTGAGGGCCTGCAAGAGCAGGACTGCTTGCAGAGTCTTATTGAAGCCGGGTACAACTTTCAAATTGAGTGTAACACTTAAGATGTAGAAAATAATGACAAAAATGGTAAAAAGCTTGGTTCTTAAAATGGAGTCTGTCTTTGTAAAATGGCTCCCAGAGTCACAAGATACAAAGACACAGATCTCTCTCAGTATTAGGAAAGAGGTTTTAAAAGTGTTGACATTGGCACTATGAAGAAATCTTTGAGAGGAGGGGCAGGGGGGCACCTGACCTGCGGTTAAGTATGAAGAAAGATTAGAAAAAAAAGTCTCTCTCCAATTGACTTGTATGGGGACAAAATACTATATAAGAAATGCAGAGCTGAGCTAAAATCGGATTCTTTCCCCACCAAATCTCTGAAGGCGAAGCTCTGGCCGGTTGAACCCAGAATCTGTCTGATGTTTGTACCAACTTGAAGTCCTGATTTGGGTGAGAATAAAAGACTATTTCTTACACTAAACTGCTCCAGTCCCTGTTTCAATCTCTTTTCTCTCCTCCACCTGTTTCACAGAATACTACACACACAAGTAAGATTCTCTCTCACTCACATAGATTTCATGTGGGAACATAAATGGCCAAAGATTCACTTAGATCCAGAGAGACAGAAAGCTGTGGTCATGGGAATTAGATTTGAACTGCGCCTTCTGTCACCCCCCCTACGCCTCCGTGACCGGAGGCGCTCCTTAGAACCCCGATTCGTAACACCATGGAATGGGGTTTCGCTGGAATTTAGGGAGGGGATGATCAACATGATCCTAGAACAGTGATGGCGAACCTATGACACGCGTGTCAGTACTGACACGCGTAGCCATTTTCGGTGACACGCGGAGAAGCAGCGGAGTTCCTTGAGCGCGACCTCCCTCCCCCGGTGAAATCACCCCCCCCCCCCGGTGCATGTTTACCCGCTGGAGGGGGGTGCCGTGTGCGCTCCTATTGGCTCCCTCCCTGCTGCTCCCTCTGCCCCGGCTCCTGCACGGCCGTTAGGGGATCTTTGATCTCACTTCCGGCCGGCGGAGCAGAGAGCAGCGGAATGCCGTGGGGGACGCATCTCTGAGGGCCCTGTGATCACCATTACCCGCAACCATCATCCAATCTACTGTTCTGGGGTGTCGTGGATTTGTAATTGACCATCATTACTGAGATAGGTGAGGGGGAGGCTGGGAGAGGCGAGGGCATGTGCTATGGGTGCCGTTTCCCGCCATTAGAAATAGCGGCAGCCGTCTTAATTTACATAAGGTGGTCAGTTAGGCTAGTTAACCCCTAATTGCCTGCAGGGCTAACAGGCTATCTATAATTCTATCTTCTGTCACTGCCCCCCTGATGGAGAACCCAAAAAATAAAAAACCAAGGTTAAGTAAAGGAAGTGGTAGTAGCAGTAGCCGACCCTTTCAAGAGACATGGACCGAGATGTATGGCATTATAGAAAAAAATGGCAGATCATTTTGCGTTCTATGTACTGAAACGATAGTAAGCAGAACGTGGAATATAAATAGACATTTTGAAACTAATCATTCCCAGCTCTTGAAAAAAAGTGAGGATGAAAGGAAGGAATACATTTCCAGGCAGCTACACTTTTATAAGAGCCAATCTAATTCCATCCTTAAATTTGTAAAAGGTTCTACAAATTTAACATCTGCAAGTTTGAGCATTGCTCACTCCATAGCTCAGCATGGAAAAGCACTCAGTGAGGGAGAATTTATTAAAGAAACTCTCCTAAGATGTGCACCAGTTCTATTTCACGATATGCAGAATAAAGATGCAATTATTAAGAGAATATCTGAGTTACCAGGAAATTTGGAGTGCCTGGATCCGATTACCAGACACTTTTAGCACCCTGAAAAATATAGCAATGGCTTTACTCACAATTTTTCCCTCTACATACTTTTGTGAAACCTTATTCTCAACGTTAAATAATATCAAAACCAACAAAAGAAACAATCTTGGGCAGGAAGGAAGGCACTGTGCGAATAGTCACTCCTGCTCAGTGAACTGCAGAAAAGGCTCTCGACATGAGAGCGCCTGGAGCTCGGAAACTCTTCTGGCTGAAGTGATAGCCACCAAAAAGACTGCTTTCAACGTCAGGTCTTTCAGAGATGCCCTCGACAAGGGTTCAAAAGGCGGCTTCTGCAAGGCTCTTAACACCAGGTTGAGATTCCACGCAGGCACCACTGAGTGCAGAGGAGGGCGCAGGTGATTAACTCCCTTGAGAAAGCGCACCACATCTGGCTGCGAAGCCAGGGAAGCACCCTTCAGGCGGCCCCTGAAGCAAGCCAGAGCCGCTACCTGGACTTTAAGGGAACTGAGCGACAGGCCTTTCTCCAGACCTTCTTGCAGGAACGCCAACACTGAAGAAATTGGAGCAGTGAAGGGAGAAAGTGAGCCTGCTTCACACCACGCTGCAAAGATACGCCAAACCCTGGCGTAAGCAGTAGAAGTAGAGCGCTTCCTCGCTCTTAGCATAGTGGCAATGACCTTGTCTGAGAAGCCCTTCTTCCTCAGACGCTGCCGCTCAATAGCCAGGCCGTAAGACCAAAGGGGGAGGGATCCTCCATCACCACGGGACCCTGATGTAACAGGCCCTGCTCCACTGAGAGCCGCAGAGGATCGTCGACTGAGAGCCTGATCAAGTCCGCATACCAGGGACGTCTGGGCCAATCCGGACCCACCAGGATTACCCTGCCGGGATGCTTTGCCACCCGGTCTAGCACCCTGCCCAACATGGGCCAGGGCGGGAACACATAGAGAAGCTCTTGTGTCGGCCACTGTTGGAGAAGAGCATCTACTCCCAGGGATCGAGGGTCCCGTCCTCTGCTGAAAAAGCGCGGCACTTGGCAATTGGCCGATGACGCCAACAGATCTAGGCTCGGCTGGCCCCAGCGCTTCGTGATGTCCAAGAACGCCTGAGCAGATAGTTGCCACTCTCCGGGCTCCAAGGTATGGCGACTGAGAAAGTCCGCCTTGACATTCATGACTCCGGCAATGTGGGCCGCTGAAAGCTGCTCCAGGTTCGCTTCCGCCCACTGGCATAGACTCATAGCCTCCTTGGCTAGAGGGGCGCTCTTGGTACCTCCCTGGCGGTTGATATAAGCCACAGCCGTGGCATTGTCCGACAGGACCCGTACAGGCTTCAACACCAGTACCGGGATGAACTCCAAAAACACCAACCGAATGGCTCTGAGTTCCAGGAGGTTGATAGACCACTTGCCTCTGCAGGAGACCAGAGCCCCTGCGCTGTCCTTCCCAAGCATTGGGCTCCCCAGCCCATCAAAGAGGCGTCTGTCGTGACGACAATCCACTCCGGGGTCACCAGAGGCATTCCTGCAGACAACTTGACTGTCTGCGTCCACCAGCTCAGCGCCTTGCGCACTGCTGGGTCCAAGGGAAGGCGCACAGCATAATCCTCCGACATCGGAGTCCAGCGCAACAGCAGAGATAGCTGTAGTGGTCTCATATGAGCCCTGGCCCAGGGCACTACTTCCATCGTGGCCGTCATAGAGCCCAACAGCTGCACGTAGTCCCAAGCCCGAAGAGGAGAGGCTACTAGGAACTAGTCCACCTGAGCCTGAAGCTTGACAATCCGATTGTCTGGCAGGAACACTCTGCCCACTTGGGTGTCGAATCGAACTCCCAGATACTCCAGGGACTGAGTCGGGCGCAGCTGGCTCTTCTTCCAGTTGATGATCCATCCTAGGGAGCTCAAAAGAGCAACTACCCGGTCCATAGCTTGCCGCACTCTGCATAAGAGGGGGCTCGGATCAACCAGTCGTCCAGATAAGGATGGACTTGTACTTCTTCCTTTAGCAGGAAGGCCGCTATGACCCCCATTACTTTGGAAAAGGTCCGCGGAGCAGTAGCCAACCCGAAAGGGAGGGCTCTGAACTGGAAGTGTCGTCTCAGGACTGTAAAACGCAGAAAGCGTTGGAGAGGAGGCCAGATGGGAATATGCAGGTACGCTTCCTAGATGCCCAAGGAAGCCAAGAACTCTCCTGCCTTCACTGCCGCTATAACAGAGCGGAGAGTCTCCACTTTCAAGGCCCGATTGACCCCTTTGAGGTCGAGGATAGGCCGGACAGAATCTCCTTTCTTTGGCACCACAAAGTAAATGGAGTAACGTCCCTTGCCAATCTGATTTTTTGGCACCGGAACGACCGCACCCAGGCGGATCAGGTTGTCCAAGGTCTGCTGCACTGCCACAGCTTTGACCGGAGACTTGCAGGGAGAGAGTACAAACCCGTCTCTTAAGGGTCGGCAGAACTCTAGCTTGTAGCCGTCTCTGATGACTTCCAGCACCCAAGCTTGTGAAGTTACTGTGGTCCGCTCACCCAGAAACGAGGACAGCCGTCCTCCAATCTGCACTGGGCCGTGGACCAAGGCCCCGTCACTGGGTACGAGACCCTGGGGGAGGACCGGAGGGAGCACCTCCGGGACGGCGGTCTCTGCGAAATGAATGCTGCTTGGGGGAGAAAAACCTCTTGAAGGAAGAGGGGGCAGAGGAGCCCGACCTGCCTGGGCGGTACCGACGGGCTTCCTGAAACCGTCCTCTGGAGGTACCGGGACGAGTACTAGCCCGAGCCCTGACCTCTGGTAACTTCTGCCCTTAGACGTGCCGAGATCGGTCACGATTTTGTCCAGCTCGACCCCAAAGAGCAGCTTGCCTTTAAAAGGCAATCTAGCCAGGCGGGATTTAGAGGCGTGGTCAGCAGACCAATGTTTCAGCCAAAGCCACCGCCGCGCAGAGACTGTCTGAGCCATGCCTTTAGCTGAGGCTCTCAAGACATCATACAGCAAGTCTGCCAAATAGGCTAGGCCCGATTCCAGGGCCGGCCAATCAACCCTCAAGGAATGATCCGAGGGGGAAGCCCGCTGCACCATAGTCAGGCACGCCCTGGCCACATAGGAACCGCAAACCGAGGCCTGCAAACTTAAAGCAGTTGCCTCAAAGGACGACCTTAAGGCCGCCTCCAATCTTCTGTCTTGGGCGTCCTTTAGGGCCGTGCCACCTTCCACCGGCAAAGCCGTTTTCTTAGTCACCGCAGTGATTAAAGAATCCACAGTAGGCCACAGATAGGCCTCACGTTCACTTTCAGGTAAAGGATAGAGGCGGGACATAGCCCTAGCCACCTTGAGGCTCGCTTTCGGGACATCCCATTGAGCCGAAATTAAGGTGTGCATGGCATCATGCACGTGGAAGGTTCTAGGCGGGCGCTTCGTCCCCAGCATAATGGCAGAGCCAACAGGGGCTGAGGGAGAGACGTCCTCCGGAGAGGAAATCTTCAAAATGCCCATGGCCTGCACTAACAGGTTGGGCAAATCCTCTGGGCTAAACGCGCTGCAGAGGGGTCATCCGCTCCATCCGAGCGGGGATCCGTCTCCTCCAAGGAATCCGCAAAGGACCGTTGGGAGACCTCAGACACGCTGCCCTCATCTACATCGGAGGAGACACAGTCCTCCAAGGCCTGGAAATCAACCCGAGGGCGTTTACCTCTGGGAACCTCAACCTCTTTATCAGAAGAGGGAGCAGGGGCAGCGTTGTGCATGAGGAAAGCCTGATGCAGCAGCAAAACAAACTCGGGGGAGAAACCCCCCAGACTGTGCACTTCCGCAGCCTGGGCAACAGCCCTAGACGCACCTTCAACCGGCGCTCGCAAGAGCGGGGGAGAAACATGCTGCGCATCCAAAATGGCGTCCGGCGCGACACTCCGCGAAGGAGCCGCGCGGGAAGAGCGGCGCTTACTTTAGCCGCTTTGTGCCCTCGCCCAAATTAAGGGCGTTCATGGCATTAATGTCTCCAACCTCAAGGGCGGCCCCGAAGAAGCCGTCCGAGCCGTGTGGCCGGCCAAGATGGCGGAGGCGAGGAGCGGGGGATGGGCGTTTATGGCGGGAAAAACCGCCACGCCGGAGGAAGGACCGGGACATTCATCGGTCACGAAACTGTCACCCAACAAGGGCGAATCAGGCTGTAAGACCCCCGCATCCCCTCTAGAAGCGCTCAAGCGATCCGGGGAGCGACCCTTTGCGCCCTCGCCCTCCGACGCCATATGCCACGAGGAGAAGAATCGGGGAACCCCCTGCCCGCTATAAAAAGGTAAAAAATTACCTGCTTGCCGCTCCGAGCTGTAACGAACTGGTGTCCCAGTGAGTAGCTGCAATGAACGTTTAAATAAACGTCGAAATAAACGCCTTTAAGGACGTTTAAAATTTTTTTTTTTTTTAAACGGAGCCAGCGGGAGGGGGGAGAAAAGGAGGGACCTGGCACCACCAGGTTTGCACTTGCTCAAAAGAGCCCTCAACCCCAGGCCTCAACAAAACCTAAGGATTAGGCTTGGAGGCCTAGCCAGAGCTGCTGCTGTGTGTGACCACCACCTGCTGAGATAGAGAACATACTGAGGAGTTTCCGGCAGCACATGACCACATATAGGGAGGCAAAAGTTTGCTCTCTATCTCCACCTGCTGGTAGATGGACACAACCCACCAGTCTATGGATTGATCAGCTTGATGATATGGAAATGGCAGTTGTGCATGTATGCGCTAGGCACTAGTCTATAACATATGTAGTGAAATTGCATATCTACAAGGTGACGTATACATGGGGGCAACACAGGCATGTTGTCAAGCGACGCATGCAACTTAAAGAATATCATCAGTTGTGCACCTTGTACGGTGCATTACGCACATCAGCTTACACCAGTTTTTGCCCTGCTGTAAATGGACGTGCCTAAATTTCAGCACAGCAATACGGCTTTGCACTAATAAGAACATTGATTTACTGCTCCATTGTGGCAAACTACATCATGGTTCCAAGTTCTAGAATTGCTTCCATTGTCTTTTGATGGCCCTGGGCCCACACTGATAATTTACAGCCAAAGGGAACCCTGCTTGAATATTAGTGAAGCTCAATGCTCTAGAAGGGAAAACGAAAGATATGACACACAAACATCCAAGTTATCATCAGGCCTCAATAAGGTGCCAGAAGAAGCATCTTCCATAGAAAGAGAAACTTTACAGGGAGATATCACGTGAAGCTGAAGGAAAGGAAGACGAAAGGCAGCACATACTGGAAAGGACATCCAGTGGAGGTGACAGGAACCAAAATAGTGGCCGAATTCATGCACGCATGGAACAGGTGCAGAGGGCGCTTAGTGGCAGGAGATGACTACAAATACAGTTAAAGACTGTGGCAGAATGATAGGCAAGTACATATGCAGAATGGAAACTCCAAATGATCCTTTCCTGCCAGCACTGCCTATGCCAACAGCCTATAACTTTGACAGACCATTCAGAGTTTGTACGTCAGACCAGAAGCAGAAACCCTTGGAATGCAAGTTCAGAACTGTGGCTGTAACGTTCAATCTGTGGCTAATCTTGCATTAGCTCTGGTCCTGTGTGTGATACCTTATAGTGGAAGTCTATCTATACAAAGCGAGGTAGTACCCACCATTTGTGTACCATACTCCTGAAAGAGTGCACAGAACAAAGACCTCTCTTACCTCAGACCCAAAACACAATCCCTGGCCACAGGGCCTCCAACTGTTTAGTCTTTGAATATACTCCAAAGTACCTGGCATTGCTGTGGTCCACAGCTCACGACGATGATCTCACTGACTATCTTCTTTTCTTTTAGCCGGACAGCCTCCTCTACTGCGATCTCACAGAACGGGTTCATGGAATGCTTCACGCCATCAGTTACCACCCCTGTTTTGTCTGGCTTCACACGGATCTAAAGGTGGAACGTATAAAGGGACAGATGAAAGGCTCACCCTCAATCACTTAGGCCTGACACTCAAAG
Source organism: Microcaecilia unicolor (assembly GCF_901765095.1). Classification (NCBI taxonomy): domain Eukaryota; kingdom Metazoa; phylum Chordata; class Amphibia; order Gymnophiona; family Siphonopidae; genus Microcaecilia; species Microcaecilia unicolor. Next base: position 1,597,420 of record NC_044044.1, on the reverse strand, counting down.
GAAGAAGGTTCAAGTGTGATAAACCCTCAGTGGGTTTTCTGGCTTGTCTACAGCAGGAATTCTCATTCTTCAGACCACAAACAGTTCTGGTTCTTCAAAGTAATCAAAAACAGATATACTTGCAGGAACAATTCAATGCAGTTATCTTATACATATTCATAACTGTCAACCAGACCTGTTTGAGGGTCTTCAGGAATGTAATTGACAACCACCAGCCATCAAAATTCTTATGGAAACATATCAGTAATTAGTTCATGAATATTCCTGGTGGGCACATATCTTGAGTACACTTTGAATGATTTTGCTTCAACATTTGATCTCTTCAAGATCCTCAAATATTACTAGTCAGCTCAGCACCAACCCCTCATGGGAAATGTAAATGTTAGACACATCCAGCCCACTGAAGAATCCAAATGCTAGGTGTAGGTATATCACTTAGCATTGGTGGCTGTCAGGTAATAATAGAATTCCAAATGGTGAATCTTGTGATGAAGTCCTTGCTGTCTCAGGATTAGGTCTAGTAACATATTTGTGATAACATACATAGAACTGTGTGATTTTTTTTTTTTAAAGCTCGATTTTCCAGCAGTGCTGTTTCTGCGGAGATCAAAAGCCTTCTCATCCCTCTAGGTCCAACCTTTGGAACACTGGCTGAAAGAAATACATGGGATGCATGTGAGCCTGACAGACTCTTTCCCTCACCTCAGAGAAAGGCTGTGGCCACATGCAAGAAGAAGCTCTCCTACCTTACTCCATAAATACAGGTTCACATAAGGAAGAGAGTATCCAGGGGTAAAGAAAGCACAAACACATTCACTAACCACAGCCCAACTTCACCAGAGCTTGTAAAGGAAAGGATCCCAAATTACAGAATTCAAATTTTAATCAGAAATCATTAAATTCTTAGGAGCTAATGTTAGGTTATTTTTCACTGATGGCAGATCAAGATCATTTGACCTATCCAGTCTGCCCATTCCTACTAACTACTAAGTTCTACCTTTCCTTCCTCTCCCTCAAATATTCTCTGTGCTTATTTATTTTTGTTTCATTTGTACCCCGCGCTTTCCCACTCATGGCAGGCTCAATGCAGCTTACAGGTACTTATTTGTACTTGGGCATCTCATGCTTTCTTGGACTGAGATACAGTCCTCATCTCCACTACTTCCGAAGGGAAGCCATTCCACTCATATACCACAAACTGCACCACAGCTCCAAAAATCACTTGACTTTCAAAAATATTTTGAATCCTGAAGCTAAGTTTATGGTGAAAGTTTGAAATGATTAGATTTACATATTTGGGGAGACAGATCAGCTCTTTACTTTTATTCACAAAAATTCTGCTGATCCTCTGTAGTGAACAGGACAATTTTCAAGCAGGTTACCTAGCCACAAAGTTCATGGGTGGTTTTTTTTTTGTAACACTTGCAGTTAGTTTTCAGAGGGAGGCCACATGAGGGATTTCCCATTCAAAACTGCCTATAAACTCCAGATTCATGTACCTGTGGATTTTGCAGTTTTGTTATGGGCATACTGTTTACTTAAAGGAACGATGGAATTTGTTACCAGAGAATGTGGTAAAAGCAGTTAGCTTAGCAGGGTTTAAAAAAAGGTTTGATAACTTCCTAAACGAAAAGATGGACAGGGAAAATCTACTGCTTATTTCTAGGATAAGCAGCATAAAATCTATTTTACTATTTTGGGATCTTGCCAGGTACTTGTAACCTGGACTGGCCACCGTTAGAAAAAGGATACTGGGCTTAATGGACCTTCAGTCTGTCCTAGTATGGCAACATTTTTGTTCTAACCCCCCCCCCCCCCCCCAGCATGTACTTTTAGGTAGATATGTGCTACTTTTTGTGTATTCCCTACTTTGACTTGTACCTGTCCTCTTCAGGGCACAGACCGTATAAGTCTGCCCAGCACTATCCCCGCCTCCCAACCACCAGCAGAGAGAGAGAGAAACTTTCCCACAGGTCAGTTTACCTAGGTAATTGACTTTGAAGACTGACTCTATGTACGGTTTCTTCTTTCTGCTTGTTTCTTCCCTGTTCGGATATTGTTTCAGCACATTAGGCACACGTCTTGTACAACAGGTTTTCAATTTGGAGGAAGTGATGAGAAAGGGGAATCAAAAGGTTAAAGAAAGGCTAAGAAAAGAGGGTGAATCTATGTATTTAAGGAGACTTGGGATAACAGAGAAAGAGCCTGCAATAGAGAAAGGAAGGGAGGGAAGGTGTGACAAAAAGTAAGGGGGGGGGGTCAGGAGAAGGAGAGAGGGCTGAAGCTGGAAGGACAGCTTCACTTCTCTGCAGGTCATCCTCAAAATCCCAACTTCCTTCACCTTCCCCCCTCTTCCTATCCCGCCTTCTTTTTTTTTTTCTTTATAAATGTTTTTATTAACTTTTTCTTTAGCTTTACATAACAACAATCCTAACACACACAACATTCTAGCCATAAACCCATTGTACAGCTTCAAGTTTCCCCACTCCCTCCCCCCTCAGAGCATCTCAGGTATATATCAGTCTCTTCGTGTGTTGGAGGTCCCCCATTGTTCAAGTGTCACATGTTTAGTCCTCGCCACTCCAGATATAGTGTCCATATTTTTAAGAATCTCACCATTCCTCCTCGCCTCAAGGCTGAGAGTTTATCCATCAGGCAACAATAATCCACCTTAGCCAGCACTTGGTCCACCGAGGGTGCCGCTAATTGTTTCCATTGTCTTACAATTAATATCCTGGCTGCTGTAACAATATATGTGAGAAGACCGTGATGCGAATCACGGCTCTCCCTCATCGGTACATTCAACAAGCATAGGCCAGCATTTAGTGTAACCTCAGAACCCAGGCCACTCTGCAATCTCCTAAATACTAATTTCAGTTCAAATGCAGATCAGACAATCAAAAATACAATACAAAAAAGGATCTGCTACTGATAAATGACAGGAACTTCCTCCTACGGAGGCTGTCTACAAATTAGCAGGAAAAAAGGCCTCAAAGAACTTCCAGGTCTTCAATTGATCTGCAGAAGCTACGCTGGGTCTCAAGACCCTACTTTCATCCTTGGCCAAAAAAAACCTGCTTTGTGTTATTTAATTAACAAAATTGCTTGTGGATACAATGTATATATCTGTACTCCACCTTCAGTTCAATGGATTATGTGATACTCAATAACCCACTTATCTTTGAAGACCTGGAAGCTCTTTGAGGCCTTTTTTCCTGCTAATTTGTAGACAGCCTCCGTAGGAGGAAGTTCCTGTCATTTATCAGTAGCAGATCCTTTTTCGTATTGCACTCTGCAATCTCACCTGCAAGCCCTTCCAGAACTGCTGTATCACCGGGCAATCCCACCACACATGCCAAAAGGTGCCCTCAGCCCCACATTTGCACCAGCAGTTCGCCTCGCCTGTTTTTAAAATGCGAGACAAGCGGCTGGGGGTCAAATACCATTGATACAATGGATCTTATATCCATTTTCCAGTAGTGGAATTGCCACTGAGAATGACAGTAATCGTTTAAATATCTTTTTCCATGTACCTGGTTCATACTTAGTACCCAGTAATGACTCCTATGTATTTGTACATTTAGCTAATGGTTGAGACTTGCGAAGCAAAGCTCTATAAATTCGAGAAATCCCCCCCTTCCCTCCCCAGATCTCATTGCCAATTCAAGCTCCGTGGCCGACAGGGACAGATCTCCTCTAGCTTTTTTCTGTACAAAATCTCTAACCTGCATATAATGAAACCTGAGGGTCCCAAAATGCAACAAGGCAAACGATCTGTAAAATCCAACAAAGAAGACAAACAAACAGATCGGTATAATATCCAAACAAACTTTATTGAGGATACCGTATATGAGATAAATGCATTTATCTCATATACGGTATCCTCAATAAAGTTTGTTTGGATATTATACCGATCTGTTTGTTTGTCTTCCGCGTATAATGAAACCTGTCCCTGTCCGCCAAGCCAAATTCCTCTTTTAAGGTCTCAAATGAGTGGAATTTCCCATCGTCCCAGATCTGCCCCAACAACCGTAGAGAGGCTGCTGACCAATGCCCATACACTCTTTCCGCTCTCCCTGGGCCAAAATCAGTTGCATACATGATGGGTATAGTTAGGTGATACTTGCGCCCCGGAAACAGATCGCTATACATCTGGCCCACTCTCCCCTCATTTGACCCCTCAAGCCCGATATCAATCCTCTCAGCAACGGTAAGGGAAGCCATGACACCGCCCATAATGGAACCCCCTTCAGACCCCATTGCGCTGCATATGTGTCACGGTTGTGCCCAGGTCCCTGGCTCGCAGTCACCTCGGTCCCTAGGGTCTAGACCTGGGGAATGCTGCAAACTGATGGTTTACCGGTTCCCATGTTCCAGAAGATATGCTGGTCCAGTCCGGATCTTCCAGCTCTCCAGATTGTTTTGGGAGTTTTTTGGAACCAAGCAGCACCCATACCTGGTGAACTCCCTTGTGACCTACCTTTATTAACCACCTGGTAAGGTTCCTAGTTGCCTTGCAACAGTGTTCTTCAGAGGTGTTCCTTTGGTGTGAGTTGTTGCAGTGCCTTTGTGTTTTTACTCTTTGGTGACTTTGTCTCTGCTTGGCTACTGGACTTTTCTTCTGCTTGCCGCCTGCTTAGACCCGGATTGTTACTGGACTATTCTTCTGCTTGCCGCCTGCTTAGACCCGGATTGTTACTGGACTATTCTTCTGCTTGCCACCTGCCTGACCCGGCTTGTTTCTGGACTATTCGTTTGCCTGCTGTGTCCCTGGAACCCAGCGTGTTTCTAGTGTTTCCTGCTGTCTGTCTGCCTGCTGCTGTGTCCTGCAGTCCGGCCTTCCTGTCCTGTCCGGTAAGTCCTGCCGGCTGCCTGCAGCCCGGAGCTTAACTCTGGGTGAAGGGTAGCTAAGTGTAGGTGAAGCCTCGCCCCGATCCACTGTGTTCCAGTTCCGGTCTGCCTTGTCTTGTGTTTGGGTGATTCTCCTGCCGCTGCCACTCCTCGGCAGTGGTCTAAGGGCTCACAAACCTAGGTACCTGCTGTGTATACGTGACAATATGTCCATAGCTTAGTTGGGCCTTTTTGCACCGTAGAAAGCATTTGAAATAGAGCAGCTCTACAGTATAGCCTGAAGTTGGGTACTCCCATACCACCGTCCTTCCTAAGTTGATATAATATTCTGTGGTTTACCCGTGGTGGTCTTTTGTGCCAAATGAAAGCAAACACTTTCTTGTTAAGTGTATGAAAAAAAGTATTTGGTATAAAAGTCGGGCCAGCCATGAATAAATAGAGCAACTTAGGTAGCACTGTCATCTTCACAGCTGCTATTCTACCCATCCACAACATCTGCAGCCCCCCCCCCCCCCCCCCATCTCTCCAGTTCTTGGAAAAGCTCCCGCATTTTAGGGACAAAATTTTCCTTACATAGATCCCCAGTGTTTGGTGTTAAATTAACCCCCAGATATCGAATACTCGTAAGGAACCACTTGAAAGGAAAGAGAGTTTGTAGTTCATCTTGTAACCCAACAGGAAATTGTATAGGCATAATCTCTGATTTTTGGATATTAATCTTAAGACCTGCTACCTGACCATCGGGCTCATTTTCAAAGCACTTAGCCTCCCAAAGTTCCATAGAAACCTATGGAACTTAGCCTCCCAAAGTGCTTTGAAAATATGCCTCCATATGACTGAAGTATCTCCATCACCGCCCTCAGTGAGGTCTCAGGGTGTGATAATGTGAGCAGGACATCATCTGCGTAAAGCATAAGTTTAGTTTCTTGCCTCCCTATTCGAATGCCTTGTACCAATGGGTCATTCCTCACTAGAATTGCCAGAGGCTCCATAGCGAGTGCAAACAAGACACACCCCTGTCGTGTACCTCTGAATAATTCAAAGGCCTCCGTGTTTGTACCATTAATCCGCAACTGAGACAAGGGGCGTCGATAGAGCGCTGCGACCCAGTGTAGATATTGGCTACTAATTCCCACCTTCTGCAACAATTGAAAGAGAAACGGCCACAGCACTCTATCGAATGCCTTCTCAGCGTCGAGGGAGAGAAGGACCTCCGGCCATCCCACCTGTTCAATTCTATCCAATATATATTGTGCCCGTCTAGTGTTATCAAAGGTTTGCCTATTTGCTATAAACCCCGCCTGGTCCTCATGTACCAGACGAGGCAGCACCCTTTGTAATCGGGTGGCCAGAATTGTAGTTAAGATTTTATAATCAGTCCCTAATAAAGATATTGGCCGATAGGAGCTACAGCTTTGTGGATCTTTATGCAGTTTAAAGAGTAAGACCACAGTGGCTAAACTCCAGGACCGCGGAAGCTCCGTGTCAGACTAGATGGCATTAAACGTTCTGAGCAATAATGGTGCTAATAAGGAATTAAAGCATTTATAGAACCGATTACTGTATCCATCGGCTCCCGGGGCTTTCCCTCTAGGCAGACCCTTAATTGCCAAAGTCACCTCCTCCAATTCTATAGGTGCTGATAGCAATTCCTGCTCTGTCCCCCTCATCCTCGGGATATCCATCTTGTCCAGGTAGTTCTCTATGTTCTCCTCAGCCACTGGGTCATCTGGTTGATATAACTTCTGGTAGTAATTTAGGAATACTCTCTGAATATCCTCTATTTGATCCCAACTCTGCCCCTCCTCCGATTTCACTCTACCAATGATATTATGACCCTTAAGTTGTTGCAATTTATAAGCTAATAACTTGCTCGCTTTATTATTAAATTCATAATACTCCTGTTGTACCCGTTTCATTTGCTCCTTAATGATTGCAAGTTCCAAATCCAGGAGTTGTACCCTAGACCTATGCAATTCCTCCTGTTGACTAGCCGTAGCCTGCTGTTGTTTAACAAGTAGTTCCAGGTGGTGCACTGTTTGCCTAAGCTCTTTTTCTTTCTCTTTATGGTCTTTCTGTATATGTGATTGTAATGAAATTATATGCCCTCTAATCACCACCTTTAAGCTCTCCCTAAGTATCTCTGAGGCTATGTCCGGGGTATCATTAAACTGTATGAACTCCCTAATCTCTCCTTCAATTCTTTGAACATTCTTTGGGTCATCTAAAACACCATCAGGGAATTGCCAACTTCTAGTCCCACTATGCATTCCGGCTCCCCGTATTGATATGGATATTGGAGCATGATCCGACCAACAGTGTGTGTGAATCTCTATAGACTATTTGGAGGGCTATACTTGCACTGCCCCATCCACATATCTATCCTTGAATATGTATCATGTGGGGCCGAAGGTAAAATTATGTATAATCATACCTGATAATTTTCTTTCCATTAATCATAGCTGATCAATCCATAGACTGGTGGGTTGTGTCCATCTACCAGCAGGTGGAGATAGAGAGCAAACTTTTGCCTCCCTATATGTGGTCATGTGCTGCCGGAAACTCCTCAGTATGTCGATATCAAAGCTCCATCCGCAGGACTCAGCACTTAGAGAATTACACCCACGAAGGGACACTCTGCCCAGCTCACCACCGCCGAAACGGGGGAGGGGAATTAACCCAGCTCATCCCCACACAAGTGGGGGAGGGGAATCCGTCCAGCTCATCCCCGCGGAGCGGGGGAGGGACACCACACCCGCCGATGCGGGGGGATCTGGCTTATCCTGCAACCGCAACCGCGGGAGGAGCTGACTGACCCTAACACCGCCGAAGCGGGAGGGGTACAAAACTGCCCTACAGCCGCACGAAGCGGGAGGGAGTGCCGGCAGAATTTTAAGTCTCAATCCAGCCCCGTAAAACGGAGGGGAGAGGAATGCAGCAGCTCACTGTAACACAAACTCGTCTTAACTCTTGAAGAATCCAAGTGAAAAAACTTGAACACGAAGTCTTTCTGAAGTAACTGAAGACTGAACTTGAACCTGAAATGCAACCAGAATAAAAACAGTACAGATATCTGGGAGGGGCTATGGATTGATCAGCTATGATTAATGGAAAGAAAATTATCAGGTATGATTATACATAATTTTACCTTCCATATCATCAAGCTGATCAATCCATAGACTGGTGGGATGTACCGAAGCAGTACTCACCCAGGGCGGGACATAGAAATCCCTGACCGCAACACTGAAGCTCCAAACCGGGCCTCCGCCCGAGCAGCCACAGTCAAGCGGTAATGCTTGGAGAATGTATGGGCCGAAGCCTAAGTTGCCGCCTTGCATATCTCTTCCAAGGAGACGGAACCGGCCTCTGCCATCGAGGCCGCCTGAGCTCTTGTGGAGTGAGCCTTCAGCTGGATAGGCGGCACCTTCCCCGCGGCCACATAAGCCGCTGCAATGGCTTCCTTGACCCATCTTGCCACTGTAGGCTTAGCAGCCTGCAGACCCTTACGAGGACCTGCATACAGGACAAACAGATGATCCGATTTCCGGAAATCATTGGTCACTTCCAAGTATCTGATGATGACTCGTCTCACATCCAGATATTTAAGAGCAGAGTACTCCTCTGGGTAGTCCTCCCTACGAAAGGAAGGGAGACAGAGCTGCTGATTCACATGGAAGCGAGAAACAATCTTGGGCAGAAAGGAAGGCACTGTGCGAATAGTCACTCCTGCCTCAGTGAACTGCAGAAAAGGCTCTCGACATGAGAGCGCCTGGAGCTCGGAAACTCTTCTGGCTGAAGTGATAGCCACCAAAAAGACTGCTTTCAACGTCAGGTCTTTCAGAGATGCCCTTGACAAGGGTTCAAACGGCGGCTTCTGCAATGCTCTTAGCACCAGGTTGAGATTCCACGCAGGCACCACTGAGTGCAGAGGAGGGCGCAGGTGATTAACTCCCTTGAGAAAGCGCACCACATCTGGCTGCGAAGCCAGGGAAGCACCCTTCAGGCGGCCCCTGAAGCAAGCCAGAGCCGCTACCTGGACTTTAGGGGAACTGAGCAACAGGCCTTTGTCCAGACCTTCTTGCAGGAACGCCAACACTGAAGAAATTGGAGCAGTGAAAGGAGAAAGTGAGCCTGCTTCACACCACGCTGCAAAGATACGCCAAACCCTGGCGTAAGCAGTAGAAGTAGAGCGCTTCCTCGCTCTCAGCATAGTGGCGATGACCTTGTCTGAGAAGCCCTTCTTCCTCAGACGCTGCCGCTCAATAGCCAGGCCGTAAGACCAAAGGGGGAGGGATCCTCCATCACCACGGGACCCTGATGTAACAGGCCCTGCTCCACTGGCAGCCGCAGAGGATCGTCGACTGAGAGCCTGATCAAGTCCGCATACCAGGGACGTCTGGGCCAATCCGGACCCACCAGGATTACCCTGCCGGGATGCTTTGCCACCCGGTCTAGCACCCTGCCCAACATGGGCCAGGGCGGGAACACATAGAGAAGCTCTTGTGTCGGCCACTGTTGGAGAAGAGCATCTACTCCCAGGGATCGAGGGTCCCGTCCTCTGCTGAAAAAGCGCGGCACTTGGCAATTGGCCGATGACGCCATCAGATCTAGGCTCGGCTGGCCCCAGCGCTTCGTGATGTCCAAGAACGCCTGAGCAGATAGCTGCCACTCTCCGGGCTCCAAGGTATGGCGACTGAGAAAGTCCGCCTTGACATTCATGACTCCGGCAATGTGGGCCGCTGACAGCTGTTCCAGGTTCGCTTCTGCCCACTGGCATAGACTCATAGCCTCCTTGGCTAGAGGGGCGCTCTTGGTACCTCCCTGGCGGTTGACATAGGCCACAGCCGTGGCATTGTCCGACAGGACCCGTACAGGCTTCAACACCAGTACCGGGATGAACTCCAAAAGCGCCAACCGAATGGCTCTGAGTTCCAGGAGGTTGATAGACCACTTTGCCTCTGCAGGAGACCAGAGCCCCTGCGCTGTCCTTCCTAAACAGTGGGCTCCTCAGCCCGACAAAGAGGCGTCCGTCGTGACGACAATCCACTCTGGGGTCACCAGAGGCATTCCCGCAGACAACTTGTCTGTCTGCATCCACCAGCTCAGCGCCTTGCGCACTGCTGGATCCAAGGGAAGGCGCACAGCATAATCCTCCGACATCGGAGTCCAGCGCTGCAGCAGAGAGTGTTGTAGTGGTCTCATATGAGCCCTGGCCCAGGGCACTACTTCCATCGTGGCCGTCATAGAGCCCAACAGCTGCACATAGTCCCAAGCCCGAAGAGGAGAGGCTACTAGGAACTGGTCCACCTGAGCCTGAAGTTTGACAATCCGATTGTCTGGCAGGAACACTCTGCCCACTTGGGTGTCGAATCGAACTCCCAGATACTCCAGGGACTGAGTCGGGCGCAGCTGGCTCTTCTCCCAGTTGATGATCCATCCCAGGGAGCTCAAAAGAGCAACTACCCGGTCCACAGCTTTGCCGCACTCTGCATAAGAGGGGGCTCGGATCAACCAGTCGTCCAGATAAGGATGGACTTGTACTCCTTCCTTTCGCAGGAAGGCCGCTATGACCACCATTACTTTGGAAAAGGTCCGCGGAGCAGTAGCCAACCCGAAAGGAGGGCTCTGAACTGGAAGTGTCGGCCCAGGACTGCAAAACGCAGAAAGCGTTGATGAGGAGGCCAGATGGGAATATGCAAGTATGCTTCCTTGATGTCCAAGGATGCCAGGTACTCCCCTGCCTTCACTGCCGCTATAACAGAGCGGAGAGTCTCTATGCGAAAGTGCCGCACTTTCAAGGCCCGATTGACCCCTTTGAGGTCGAGGATAGGCCGGACAAAACCTCCTTTCTTTGGTACCACAAAGTAAATGGAGTAACGCCCCTTGCCAAGCTGACTTTCTGGCACCGGAACGACCGCACCCAGGCGGATCAGATTGTCCAAAGTCTGCTGCACTGCCACAGCTTTGACCGGAGACTTGCAGGGAGAGAGTACAAACCCGTCTCTTAAGGGTCGGCAGAACTCTAGCTTGTAGCCGTCTCTGATGACTTCCAGCACCCAAGCGTCTGAAGTTATTGTGGTCCACTCACCCAGAAACGAGGACAAGCCGTCCTCCAATCTGCACTGGGGCGTGGACCAAGACCCCGTCATTGGGTACGAGACCCTGGGGGAGGACCGGAGGGAGCACCTCCGGGACGGCGGTCTCTGCGAAAGGAATGCTGCTTGGGGGAGAAATTCCTCTTAAAGGAAGAGGGGCAGAAGAACCCGACCGGCCCGGGCGGTACCGACGGGCTTCCTGAAACCGTCCTCTGGAGGTACCGGGACGAGCACTAGCCCGAGCCCTGACCTCTGGTAACTTCTTGCCCTTAGACGTGCCGAGATCGGTCACGATTTTGTCCAGCTCGACCCCAAAGAGCAGCTTGCCTTTAAAAGGCAATCTAGCCAGGCGGGATTTAGAGGCGTGGTCAGCAGACCAATGTTTCAGCAAAGCCACCGCCGCGCAGAGACTGTCTGAGCCATGCCTTTAGCTGAGGCTCTCAAGACATCATACAGCAAGTCTGCCAAATAGGCTAAGCCCGATTCCAGGGCCGGCCAATCAGCCCTCAAGGAATGATCCGAGGGGGAAGCCCGCTGCACCATAGTCAGGCACGCCCTGGCCACATAGGAGCCGCAAACTGAGGCCTGCAAACTTAAAGCAGCCGCCTCAAAGGACGACCTTAAGGCCGCCTCCAATCTTCTGTCTTGGGCGTCCTTTAGGGCCGTGCCACCTTCCACCGGCAACGCCGTTTTCTTAGTCACCGCAGTGATTAAAGCATCCACGGTAGGCCACAGATAGGCCTCACGCTCACTCACAGCCAAAGGATAGAGGCGGGACATAGCCCTAGCCACTTTAAGGCTCGCTTCTGGGGCATCCCATTGAGCCGAATTAAGGTGTGCATGGCAATCATGCACGTGGAAGGTTCTAGGCGGGCGCTTCGTCCCCAGCATAATGGCAGAGCCAACAGGGGCTGAGGGAGAGACGTCCTCCGGAGAGGAAATCTTCAAAGTGTCCATGGCCTGTAACAACAGGTTGGGCAAATCCTCTGGACTAAAAAGCCGCGCTGCAGAGGGGTCATCCGCTCCAACCGAGCGGGGATCCGTCTCCTCCAAGGAATCCGCAAAGGACCGTTGAGAGACCTCAGACACGCTGCCCTCATCTACATCGGAGGAGACAAATTCCTCCAAGGCCTGGGAATCAACCCGAGGGCGTTTGCCTCTGGGAACCTCAACCTCTTTACCAGACGAGGGAGCAGGGGCAGCGTTGTGCATGAGGAAGGCCTGATGCAGCAGCAAAACAAACTCGGGGGAGAAACCCCCCCAGACTGTGCACTTCCGCAGCCTGGGCAACAGCCCTAGACGCACTCTCAACCGGCGCTCGAAATAGCGGGGGAGAGACATGCTGCGCATCCAAAATGGCGTCCGGCGCGAAACTCCGCGAAGGAGCCGCGCGGGAAGAACGGCTCTTAACATTAGCCGGTTTTGTGCCGTCGCCCAAATTAAGGGCGTTCATGGCATTAATGTCTCCAACCTCAAGGGCGGCCCCCGAAGAAGCCGTCCGAGCCGCGTGGCCGGCCAAGATGGCGGAGGCGAGGAGCGGGGGATGGGCGTTTATGGCGGGAAAAACCGCCACGCCGGAGGAAGGACCGGGACATTCATCGGTCACTAAACTGTCACCCATCAAGGGCGAATCAGGCTGTAAAACCCCCGCATCCCCTCTAGAAGCGCTCCAGCGATCCGGGGAGCGACCCTTTGCGCCCTCGCCCTCCGACGCCATATGCCACGAGGAGAAGAATCGGGGAACCCCCTGCCCGCTAGAAAAAGGTAAAATTACCTGCTTGCCGCTCCGAGCTGTAACGAACTGGTGTCCCAGTGAGTAGCTGCAATGAACGTTTAAATAAACGTCAAAATAAACGCCTTTAAAGACGTTTAAATTTTTTTTTTTTTTTTTTTTAAACGGAGCCAGCGGGAGGGGGGAGAAAAGGAGGGACCTGGCACCACCAGGTTTGCACTTGCTCAAAAGAGCCCTCAACCCCAGGCCTCAACAAAACCTAAGGATTAGGCTTGGAGGCCTAGCCAGAGCTGCTGCTGTGTGTGACCACCACCTGCTGAGATAGAGAACATACTGAGGAGTTTCCGGCAGCACATGACCACATATAGGGAGGCAAAAGTTTGCTCTCTATCTCCACCTGCTGGTAGATGGACACAACCCACCAGTCTATGGATTGATCAGCTTGATGATATGGAATAGCACGTGTAATCTCTCTCAATCCCATGCATTACCCTCCAGATGTCTACCAGCCTCCAGTGGTTCAGAAATTGGAGTAGTTTATCCCGTTCAAGTTGGGCATACCCAGCCATCTCAGTCGAATTATCTACTGTGGGGTCCATCGTCAAATTAAAATCTCCCCCGAGCAGTATCTCCCCCTGCACATGCCTAGAGAGCTGAGTGCTAAGCGAGTCGTAAAATTCTCCCTGGGAGTGATTGGGGGCATATATGTTAACTAGAGTATAGACATGCCCCCCAAGGGTCAGGACCACAATCACATATTTGCCCCCAGTGTCCATTTTAACTGCTTGTATCTCCCAGTTGCAGCCTCGTTTAAAGAGTATCCCCACTCCCGCTGTTTTTGTCTGTTGTCGGTTAGACGCTAAATATTGCTGGGGTATTTGGGATGTCGTAACAGGTAATCATGCCTAGTGAGCAGGTGTGTCTCCTGAATGAACAATATGTCCACTCCCAGCCGCAGCGCTTCTCTAAACAGCCGCTTATGTTTGATAGGGGAGTTAAGACCTCGCACATTCAGTGACACACACTTCAACTGAGTCATGGCGGATCTATGTATTCAGACCTGTTATCTGTTCCGAGGACCTTACTATACCTCCAGTGCTAACACCTATTGGTGATCCCTCCCTGAGATATCCCAATTTCCCATCCCCCTGTCCTCCCCCCTCCCCCCCTTGTCTAACCGATGGGTCATCTTTACCCACCACTGAAAATAGAGAACGGTAACCACTCACATGCCATAAATGCATACATCTTCCCCATACATACAAATATAACTGCTCATATACATACCCACCCTCTTATGAGCTATATCAAAAATTCTTTCTAATACCAAAACATATGTCCCCATGTTCAGTTCGCATTGTTCTGTAAAGGTGCCAACTTCTGATCAGATTGTTGTCTGGTGAGACGACCCTTGCCTCTCGCCACTCGGGTCCAGTGCTGGCGCGCCGGGCGAGAGCCCGACTCCGGTCTGCTGTGCACCACTGTGTCTCCCGTGGGTACCTCCACCTCCAGCCAGGTCGCACGTGCTTCCTCCACAGTCAGGATCTGACTCCATTTTCCATCTTGATTATAGGCCAGAGTGAATGGGTGCTGCCACCTATATGCAATCCCTTTGTCGCGGAGATATCTGGTGAAATTCCTCAACTCCGCTCGTCTTTTCAATGTAGCTGGGGCCAGGTCTTGATATAATTCAATAGAAAAAGAGTCCCACTGCAAGCTCTCCCTCTTTCGCGCCTTGTGGAGTATAGCCTCTTTCACTTTATACTCGGAGAAGCAAGCAATGATATCTCGTGGTGCGTTGGCTCTTACCCGCGCCATCACTCTGTGGGCACGATCTACTTTAATTGTATCAGGGGCCACTTCTTGCCCCTCTTCAGTCAATATCACACTTGCAATCTGCTGGGTGACTCATTCATAATCCAGGTATTCCGTCTGTTCTGGGATGCCCCTAATACGGATGTTTGATCGCCTGCCCCGATTTTCCAAATCTTCAATTTTGTCTCCCATAGATCTGCACAGGGCCTGTTGTTCTTTCAGCGCATTTTCCACGGAGCTCAGAGCTTCCTGTTGTTTCTCCACGTGTTCATCGATGTCCTCCACCAGTCAGCCGATCTCCGTCATCTCTCCACGGGGCTCTGCAGCTAATGTCACAAAGTCCTCCCGTACTCCTTTTATATCTGAGCGGATCACTTCCAATAGAGCCCAAAAATCTTTAGCCGACAACTCGCCTTCCTCCGCGCCCTCACCCAACGGGCCAGTACGCTCCGCGCTGGTCTTTTTTTTCCCCTCTCCTCCACCGGCGCCATCTTGTCCGCGGCGGTATGTAAGTAAAGTCTTTTAAGGATTTACGGGGTCCTGCGGTGTCTCTTCCAGACATATATATTTTTTTAGTTACATTTGTACCCTGCGCTTTCCCACTCATGGCAGGCTCAATACGGCTTACATGGGGCAATGGAGGGTTAAGTGACTTGCCCAGAGTCACAAGGAGCTGCCTGCACCTGAAGTGGGAATCAAACTCAGTTCCTCAGTTCCCCAGGACCAAAGTCCACCACCCTAACCACTAGGCCACCCCTCCCACTCTATCCTGTGTAGGGCCTCCGATATCTATATATTAAGGCTGCAGTCGCCACATCCGAAAATAGCAGTTATATATTAGGAATCTTCCGAAATGGCATGCAGAGCTGTGCTCTCACACCGCCATTACTCAGCGTGACATCACCGCTCTCCCCTCCTATCCCGCCTTCTAATCTTCCCTCACTCTATCCCGCTTTATTCCCAATATCACCTACTTCTCCCCATCCCCAATCATCCTTCTGTTCCAATCTTCTATCCTCCTGGCCATCTCCAATCCCAACCCCAACATCAATATTTCAAACTATACAAACATAAAGCAAAGGTATAAAATAAACGTAATTTCTTATTCTGCATAATACATTTACATCCATACACAAAATAAATTCAAATGTAAACAAATAAGCTGCATAATTGCCATAGAATTGCAGAAATGTTGTTGCATAATTTTCTAACTCTTACAGCATAACATAGCCCTGGGCTGCCACATGGAAGGGGCATAATCGAACGTCACCGGCCAAATAGATCGCCGGCGATCTATGTTGGCGGCAGCGCTACAGCTGGCCGGAACCGTATTATCGAAAAAGATGGCCGATCATCTTTTTTTTCGATAATACGGTTTAGCCCGGCCCAATGCCGTGGAGTTCGCTGGGTTTGAGATGGCCGGGTTTGTTTTTCAGCGATAATGGAAAGTTATGTCGGCCATCTCAAACCCCGGCCAAATTCAAAGCATTTGGCAGTGGGAGGAGCCAGCATTTTTAGTGCACTGGCCCCCCCCTGACATGCCAGGACACCAACCAGCCACCCTAGGGGTCACTGCGGTGGACTTCAGAAAAGCTCCCACCACGTGCATAGCTCCCTTACTTTGGGAGCTGAGCCCCCCAAACTCACTACCCACAAATGTACTGCACCCACTAAAATTGCTCCAGGGACCTGCATACAGCCTCTAGGACTTATTGCTGCTGTATAACTTTGGCACACTAGTTCACACCTGAAGACTAATATCTCTGAAAAAGTCCTTTCTTGAAATAACCACGTTTACTCACAGTTAACTGCAGATCAGAGGTTGTGCCCCACTGGCAAAGAGTCCCCTGGTACTAAGATTAGCAGTAGGTCAGAGCTGGCATGGGGAGGTTATCCCCCATTCCCTCCAGTGGTCATCTGGTCAGTTGGGGCACCTTTTTGAGGCTTGGTTGTGAAAATAAAAGGACCAAGTAAAGCCGGCGAAATACTGCTTAACGCCGCTTTTTTTTTTCCATTATCGGTGAAAGCCGGCCATCTGGTAGCCACGCCCATGCCCACCCATGCCCCGCCTTCACTAATCTACTGACACGCTCCCTTGAACTTTCGCCGGCGAAGCAACGGGAAAGCGGCGATGATGTAAAAAATGCCGCTTTCGATTATACCGATTTCGCCGCTTTTAAGAAATCGCCGGCCATCTCCCGATGTCGGAAGATGGCCGGCGATCACCTTCGATTATAAGCTGGATGGTTGCCTCCCTATGACTGGTGAAATGTTAGTAAAGTAAGTTATTAAAAATAGGAACATAGCTGCCATTCTCAGCCAAGTGGCCAGACACAGCCAATACCTCCGGCAAGATATTTGTGGTGTGGTTAGGGGGTTGGAGGTGGGAGGGGGCACATGCATGTGGAAGGGCCCATCCAATTTACCTCTGGGCTCATCCAAAATACCGAGTCTGACTTGTAAGCAGTATATTAAAAAAAATCAAAGCAGTGTACAAACAGAAAACAACCCACCCCCTGTAGCTACCTCTGTCCACCCTTCGCCTCCCCATGACCAATATAACATATAGTATAATATTAAAAAATGCTTGGTTATAATTTGAGTTTTGGCCTCACTGCCCTTCATCAACCCCCCCCCCCCTATGGATGTAGTTAAGATATGTATCTCACAGATCATAATGCATTTTAAATTCACATAAGTATTAAAGGAAATTAAAGCTTGAATTGGAAGCCTATGCTTGTGTACAGCCCCTCGCACAGTAGCCACATCTTCTGAAGGATTTTCTTGTCCTTTATTTAGAGTAGGGGTGGGCAACCACGGTCCTTGAGGGCCCCAACCCAGTTGGGTTTTCCAGAGTTCCACAATGAATATCTATGAGATTGATTTGCACGTACTGCTTCCATTGTATACAGATAGATCTCATGCATATTCATTGTGAAAATCTTGAAAACCTGACTGGGTTGTAGGTTGTGGCCCTTAAGGACTGGTTGCCCCCCCCCCACCCCCACCCGATATAGAGTAATGTAGAGGTATCAGATCTTGATCTCGTCTAATTGCTGGTCTGGAAGTGGTGCCCTGAAGTGACCAGAAAGATTTTTCCACTCCTGCCCACAGCAACTACTACTAAGTACATAAGTAGTGCCATACTGGGAAAGACCAAAGGTCCATCTAGCCCAGCATCCTGTGACCGACAGTGGCCAATCCAGGTCAAGGGCACCTGGCACGCTCCCCAAACGTAAAAACATTCCAGACAAGTTATACCTAAAAATGCGGAATTTTTCCAAGTCCATTTAATAGCGGTCTATGGACTTGTCCTTTATGAATCTATCTAACCCCTTTTTAAACTCCGTCAAGCTAACCGCCCGTACCACGTTCTCCGGCAACGAATTCCAGAGTCTAATTACACGTTGGGTGAAGAAAAATTTTCTCAGATTCGTTTTAAATTTACCACACTGTAGCTTCAACTCATGCCCTCTAGTCCTAGTATTTTTGGATAGCGTGAACAGTCGCTTCACATCCACCCGATCCATTCCACTCATTATTTTATACACTTCTATCATATCTCCCCTCAGCCGTCTCTTCTCCAAGCTAAAAAGCCCTAGCCTTCTCAGCCTCTCTTCATAGGAAAGTCGTCCCATCCCCACTATCATTTTCGTCGCCCTTCGCTGTACCTTTTCCAATTCTACTATATCTTTTTTGAGATACGGAGACCAGTACTGAACACAATACTCCAGGTGCGGTCGCACCATGGAGCGATACAACGGCATTATAACATCCGCACACCTGGACTCCATACCCTTCCTAATAACACCCAACATTCTATTCGCTTTCCTAGCCGCAGCAGCACACTGAGCAGAAGGTTTCAGCGTATCATCGACGACGACACCCAGATCCCTTTCTTGATCCGTAACGCGGAACCTTGCAAGACGTAGCTATAATTCGGGTTCCTCTTACCCACATGCATCACTTTGCACTTGTCAACATTGAACTTCATCTGCCACTTGCACGCCCAATCTCCCAGTCTCGCAAGGTCCTCCTGTAATCGTTCACATTCCTCCTGCGACTTGACGACCCTGAATAATTTTGTGTCATCGGCGAATTTAATTACCTCACTAGTTATTCCCATCTCTAGGTCATTTATAAATACATTAAAAAGCAACGGACCCAGCACAGACCCCTGCGGGACCCCACTAACTACCCTCCTCCACCGAGAATACTGGCCACGCAATCCTACTCTCTGCTTCCTATCTTTCAACCAGTTCTTAATCCATAATAATACCCTACCTCCGATTCCATGACTCTGCAATTTCTTCAGGAGTCTTTCGTGCGGCACTTTGTCAAACGCCTTCTGAAAATCCAGATATACAATATCAACCGGCTCCCCATTGTCCACATGTTTGCTTACCCCCTCAAAAAAATGCATTAGATTGGTGAGGCAAGACTTCCCTTCACTAAATCCGTGCTGACTTTGTCTCATCAGTCCATGTTTTTGTATATGCTCTGCAATTTTATTCTTAATAATAGCCTCCACCATCTTGCCCGGCACCGACGTCAGACTCACCGGTCTATAATTTCCCGGATCTCCTCTGGAACCCTTCTTAAAAATCGGAGTAACATTGGCTACCCTCCATTCTTCCGGTACTACACTCGATTTTAGGGACAGATTGCATATTTCTAACAGTAGCTCCGCAAGTTCATTTTTTAGTTCTATTAATACTCTGGGATGAATACCATCAGGTCCCGGTGATTTACTACTCTTCAGCTTGCTGAACTGACCCATTACATCCTCCAAGGTTACAGAGAATTCGTTTAGTTTCTCCGACTCCCCCGCTTCAAATATTCTTTCCGGCACCGGTGTCCCCCCCAAATCCTCCTCGGTGAAGACCGAAGCAAAGAATTCATTTAACATTTAACATTAACTTAACATTTCTAGAGCTCTACTAGGGTTACGCAGCGCTGTACAAATTAATAACTAAGGATGGTCCCTGCTCAGAAGAGCTTACAATCTAAAGGACGAAATGTCAAGTTGGGGTAGTCTAGATTTCCTGAGTAGAGGTGTTGTGATTAGGTGCCGATAGCGACATTGAAGAGGTGGGCTTTGAGCAATGATTTAAAGATGGGTAGGGAGGGGGCCTGGCGTATGGGCTCAGGGAGTTTGTTCCAAGCATGGGATGAGGTGAGGCAGAAAGGGCGGAGCCTAAAGTTGGCGCTGGTGGAGAAGGGTACTGAAAGGAGGGATTTGTCTTGAGAGCGGAGGTTACGGGTCGGGACGAGGGGAGATGAGGGTAGAGAGGTAAGGAGGGGCTGCAGATCGAGTGCATTTGTAGGTTAGTAGGAGAAGCTTGAACTGTATGCGGTATCTGATCGGAAGCAGTGAAGTGACTTGAGGAGAGGGGTGATATGAGTATATCGGTCAAGGCGGAAGATAAGACGTGCGGCAGAGTTCTGGATGGACTGAAGGGGGGGTAGGTGGCTAAGTGGGAGGCCGGTGAGAAGTAGGTTGCAGTAGTCAAGGCGAGAGGTAATGAGAGAGTGGATGAGAGTTCGGGTGGTGTGCTCAGAGAGGAAGGGGCGAATTTTGCTAATGTTGTAGAGGAAGAAGCGACAGGTCTTGGCTATCTGCTGGATATGCGCAGAGAAGGAGAGGGAGGAGTCGAAGATGACACCGAGGTTGCGGGCAGATGAGACGGGGATGATGAGGGTGTTATCAACTGAGATAGAGATAGCTGTACCCTCATCTAAAAAGATTCAGATTTTATTTAGTAACCATTAACCCATGCTATCAAGCCAGGAGCGAGAGAGAAAAAGCTCCAACAATATTTAAGAGTTTTTCTTCACCTACCCCACATCTTCTTCCTCTCCTCCACGGCATCCCGGCACTTGCGCTCCTGTCTGTGAACTACATCCCTCTTCGATGTCGGTAAAGGCGTTCTCAGCACCTGAAGCGATTCATTCTCTCTGCTTGCGCCAGCCCTGCAGGCTTCCATCTGCCATCCCGCCCTTGCTGAGGTCATTGCCTGTTTCCTGTCTGGCAGAACACAGCAGATGGAAGCCAGAGGGGCCTGCGCAAGCAGCGACAATGAATTGCTGCAGGCGCTGAGGAAGCCTGTACTGATACCGGGGAGGGAAGGGGATAAGAGACCAGAGCACAGATTCCGGGACGCCGCAGAGGAGAGGGGGGAAGAGAGCAGTGTAGTGCTGCAGCTGGGTAGGCCTCAGCCAAGAATGGGTGGGCCTGTGCCCACCCAGGCCCACCTGTAAAGCCACTGTTACGAGTTAATACAAACAAACTTTTTATAAGATAATGTTTAACTGGCTCATTAAGTATTACCAGAAAACATGAGTTTGGGATACTTCAGCAGAACCATGGTACTGCTAGGTTCATTCTATTCTCTTTTCCATACCCAAGATGTCTTTAGTTTCTTCTTTTACTTAGGCAGGCCCACTAATTTGAAGAGTCCCCTAAATAAATAAAAGCGGGAACAGGAACTGCTGATCAGCGATCCCTGCATGTGTCACAGTGATAAACAGAAGCAGATATAAAGTGTCTGGATTTTCAGATCCAAGGCGCTCCTGAAAATTTTTTAAAAATCATGGGAGAGAAACAATGCCCTGCTGGGCCTAAGGACTGGTTAAAAAACATAGAAGACAGTAGGACTACATAGTTTTCCCAAAAGTAAAAGTGAACACCTCGGGGATCTATACTTTTTGACATAAATTACCTTAAAAAGAGAACAATGAGTGAAGTAATTTTCTTATGGTCTGAAAATTTGATCAAAGCTGTTAAATCACATGTGAACTGTGAGAAATTACAGGAGGACCTGAGTGACTGAAAGATTCATCTGCCATTTGGATGCCCAAATTTAATGTGGACAAGTGCAAAAGTGATGCAAATAAGGAAGAATAACTGAAATTATAGCTACATGATGCTAGGTTCTATATTGGGAGGCACCACTGAGGAAAAGGTTTTAGGTATCATAGAGTGGACAAGATCTTAAAATCTTCTGTTTAGTAATACAGTGGTGGCCAAAGCAGACAATGTTAAAAATTATTAGGAAGAATAAAACAAAGAATATTATAATACCTCTGTATTGCTCCATGGTGACATCATACCTTCAGTACTGTGCACATAGGAATACACCCATAAGAATACATTGGCATCTTTAGCGTTTAGCGTGTACCTATTTTTAACGTGCGCTAAAAATGCCAGTGCGCCTACGTGAAAGACTCCCTTGTATCTCCAAAAAGATATAGAGGAATTAGAAAAGGGACAGAGAAGGGCAACCAAAACGATTAAGGGGATTGAACTCATTTCATATGAGGGAAGGCTTAAGAGGTTAGGGCTTTCAGCTTAGAGAAAAGATGGCTGAGGGGAGATACGAGAGAGGTCTACAAAAACCTGAGTGGAGTGGAACAGGTAAACACAAACTTTACAAAAGTACAAAGACTAAACGCAAGTTATGAAGTTGCTTCACTCAACACAGTTAAGCTCTGGAATTCACTACCAGAAGAGATGGTAAAAGTAGTTATCATAGGTGGGTTAAAAAATGCTTGGGCAAATTCTGGAGGAAAAATCAATAAACAATTATTAACAGGTTATAGCTAGGAAAATTTACTGCTTCTTCTGTGTATTTTGCAATATACTTGTGACATGCAAGGACCACTAAAGGAAACCGCAGAAAAGCAGGTCACGTAAAGGAGATGTACTTAACCAATTTGTGAGTGTTCATAGCACTGCTCTCCCGATTCTGAATTTTCAGCTATATGCTGACCCTAAGCCCTTAATTATCAACTTCCTGTGGATGGTTCATTCCTCTCTTGCCCAGCTCTTAAATCTGAAGAGAACTAAAACGCAAACACGTGCTCTCAGGCTCACCTTGGACTCTGCCCATACATGCAACACTGCCAGCAGCACAACTTTTTTTTTAGCTGATATACTAAATCTTTGATAGGCATCGCCTCTCTGGACTGGCTCTGTGTCCAGTCCTGGCTTTACTCCCAGTGAATGCATGGATTTGAAGTTCTGATTTTGTTGGACCTTGCAGTTTTCCTCTGCTCTGCTGGAGCTCCAAATGGAACCAGCCTCTACTGGGCTATGGTACCATTGGCATTTATTTACAGTTTATTTTTATTTATTTTATTTCTAAAATGTAAAACATGCATGATAAATTCTCAGCAGTTTACAATATTATACATATAATTATACATTCATACTAAAAAAAAAAATCAGGTGACAGTAATCATTAAAACAGCATAAAATCATCTCAAAACCACTTTATAAAATATATATATCCTCATCCGAAGGACTGAATAGTAACTATCTGACTCCATATCCATAAGTGATCTTTGGGGATGGGAGGGGGGGAGGGGGGATTATAGGGGGGGATTCAAAACAAAAAGAAAAACTGTCTAGACTACTAGAGGCTATCGGCTGTCTGTTACATGGTTACTGTTCTTCTGTTGTATTTTCTGGTATAGCCCTGTATATTGCATTATTATTTCTTTAATAAACAGATTCAAACATATATATCCTCATCCCATTAAGTCTCGATATTGAAGACAATTTGAAACAAGTACCCTATATACTCGAATATAAGCCGAGTTAACAGTTTCCTCCCCCCCCCCCCAAAAAAAAGGGGGAACTGTTGACTCGAGTATAAGCTGGGGAGAGGGGGGAGGAGGATATATTCAAGTATAATGTTTCCTCTCTTGTAGTGTCCTGCATTTCTCCCTTTCCTCTTCCCACTTGGTGTGAAGCACTTTTGCCCTCTCCCCCTCCTCTGTCTGTCACCAGTGACTGCCACGTCTCTCCCTCTCCTATCCTCTATCCCCCCTCCCCTTGTGCATGACTGGCATTTCTCTCTTACTTCCCAAGTTCCCCCCCCCCCCCCCCCCCCCCCCGCAGTGACTGGCATTTCTTACCACTCCCTCCTGGCTGCTGTTGCCACCACCGTGGACACAGAAATGAAAGCAAGCTGGATTGATGTTGGGCCTAAGCTTGCACAGATGCTCAAGGCCCCACACTGGACCAGCCTCCTTTCATTTCCCCGTCAACAGCAGTGGCAGCAGCCAGGAAAGAGCAGTGAGAAATGCCAGCCAGCGCAGTGGTGGGGAGCAGTGGGGAGAGAGAAGTGCTGGTCACCGTGGGGAGAGGGGGAAAGCACAGAAATTTCTTCTGACTTGACTATAAGCTGAGACCCCAATTTTTGGGCCCCAAAATTTCAGCTTATATTTGAGTATATACAGTAAATTTTCAAAAATTTTTAAAACTGATCTAAGTTCTATATTGCTCACAGAGTAGGAGGTAAGCTGCTCCTTAATTTAGGGCCGGCAACATAAAAAAATTCAAGTTCTATACTCTTCTAAATGGACTAACTGAAATGAGGGCATATCAAGTAAGCTCACTAAGGCAGATCTTAAAGATGTAATTGGTTGAAGTAAATGTGATGTAGCAGAGAAAACACGTTACCTGAGGGATTTCACAAGCAATGGCTCAGCCTGAGGCTTTCAACACTACCTCCACAGCATTCCCAGTTCTCACCGGCCTGGAAAGCAGAAGCCAGACTTGTGGAAAAAACCCAGATCCTCCACAAGGCAAAGCAACCATTGAGATCATACTCCACATATCCCTAGCTTAGAAGTGAGGTTTAATACTACCAATGGTATGCGTGAAACTAATCCATTTGGAGACAGTGCTCAGGAGTGGAGTCCAATAGCTGAGCCAAAAGACTAGTCATTTTTGTAAACAAACAGGCATTCAGACTTTTTCACCAATGGACAGATGATAGCTTGCATTAACCATACGAAGGAGAAATGGCTCACATAAAAACAGGATCTGCACTACAGGGAGATGGATTTACAGTCAACAATCTCTTAGTAAGACCAAAAGTAAATTACAGGAAACCAAGATGAATGTACGGTATTTCACCTACAGAGTCATCCAATAGGGATCTTGCAGAGGACACTGAAAATTACCCCAAAAATTTTTTTCCAATATTATTATTAGGAGGGTGATTACCCAGTTCACATTTAGAAGAGTCCAAGTTGGTTACACTTGCAAAGACATCGAACTATTTCTTAGACAGCTCTTGTCTTGATTAGCACCAATAACTTCAGAGAAATACCCCTCCTCCTTTTTTTAACCAACAAACAAGTGCTTCTGATAAGAAGCATTTCTTTCTAGACACAAAAGTAGTGTCTCTGGTGACCTGTCCTTATTGCCACTTACGTTCTGCTGCTTCGGTCTGCCTCTTCAACAACTACAAGCCAGAGTAATACAAACACTGTATTCCTCTAGCTTTTAAAATAGTATGTTTAAGAAGCACAGAGCCTAATGCAGAGGGTCCAGAAGTCATTCCAAAAACCTCAGAGAAATACCTCCCCTCTTTTTTTTAAACCAAAAAACAAGTGCTTCCGATAAGAAGCATTTTGTTCTTGACACAACAGTGGTGTCTTGTGGTGACCTGTCCTTATGCCACTTACGTTCTGCTGCTTCAGCCTGCCTCTTCAACAAATACAAGCCAGAGTAACACCAACACTGTATTCCTCTTGCTGGTAAAATAGTATGTTGATGAAGAACAGAGACTAATGAAGGAGTCAAGGAATCATTACAATCTCACACCTGTTCTTCCAAAGTCATATTTTTAAAAATCCGAAGAAAATAATGACGAAGCATGAGCCAGATCCACTAGGCCCAATGACTTGGTATATCTAATGGTAATAGCTGTAGTCTTAGGAACACTCGGTGGATGGAATACAAAATCGACTAGCACTAAACAACTATCAGTCCAACAATATGGTAATGTCTGTACCTTAGATACAGATAATGGCAACACCTTTGAGGAAACAGACGTAAATTTGTGGCCTACAGTATGGGTCAGAGGCTTAATTCTTGTAACAGAAAGAAAAATTGAAGAGGAGAAGACCCAGAGTTGGCTTACCGGCAGGAAGAGAGTGAGAAAATCTTCCAAATAGTTCCTCTCGAGGCTGAGCTCCGACAATAGCATCCGACCTAATAAATATACGTCATCCTTGATTGCTTAAAATTGGGCTGTTACTGCAGCACAAAGCCTCAAGGTATGGCCGCTCGTGCACACCTTGTCTCTTGGAGACACGAGGAGCCTGAAGAGTCAGAGGAAAAGACTTGGAAGATACTTTTCAGCTGGTAAGCATATGCAGCAGCTCCATTTTTATAAAAATTTATAAAAATGGAGCTGCTGCATATGCTTGTAAACAGTAGGTGACTTAGAGGCATATTTTCAAAGCACTTTGGGAGGCTAAGTTCCATAGGTTTCTATGGAACTTTGGGAGGCTAAGTTCTTTGAAAATGAGCCCCATAGTAACATAGTAGATGACGGCAGAAAAAGACCTGCATGGTCCATCCAGTCTGCCCAACAAGATAAACTCATATGTGCTACTTTTTGTGTATTCCCTACTTTGATTTGTAACTGTCCTCTTCAGGGCACAGACCGTATAAGTCTGCCCAGCACTATCCCCGCCTCCCAACCACCAGCCCCGCCTCCCACCACCAGCTCTGGCAGAGACCGTATAAGTCTGCCCAGCACTATCCCCGCCTCCCAACCACCAGCCCCGCCTCCCACAACCGGCTCTGGCACAGACCGTTTAAGTCTGCTCAGCACTATCCCCGCCTCCCACCACCGGCTCTTTTGTAAAGGCGTGATAGCGTTTCCAGCACACGTCTTCACTCTTTACAGAACCGGGGTCAAGATAATCCAAAGCAGCAGTACTTCCTGGCTTCAGGGGAGCCACCCGCTCCACAGAGCTCAAAGAAGCCCCATCTATGCTGCTTACCTACAACAACATGCCAGCACCGGCAGAAGGGGAGGAAGCCTGCACGGGTCCCGCAGGGACTCTGAAGTTGTCAAGAGTCTTTTGTTTTAGAACCGGAGCCGCAGCAGGAGTCGAGGGAAACTCCCACACCTTTCCTCTTCTCTTTCCCATGCTCAGCTAAGGAACAGCCGCTCCAAAACGCCAAATCAAGCCTAGCGTTCAGAGCGCTGCAGGTATGATAAGTCTTCATGACGCCATCTTGGATCCTGCTGTTAATTTAAACACATTTTGCATCCACATAAAGTCCCATAATCACTCCTCTAAGAATGATATTAAAAAAAAAAAAACACAGAAGAATTAGAAAAGGTTCAAAGAAGGGCAACCAAAATCATTAAAGGGAGTGAACTCCTCTCATATGAAGAAAGGCTTAAGCTTGCAGAGCTATTGTTAGAAATATGTAATTTATCCTTAAAATCGAGTGTGGTACCGGAAGATTATAGGGTGGCCAATGTAACGCCGATTTTTTAAAAAGGTTCCAGAGGAGATCTGGGAAATTATAGACTGGTGAGTCTGACGTCGGTGCCGGGCAAAATGGTAGAGACTATTATTAAGAACAAAATTACACAGCATATTCAAAAGCATGCATTAATGAAACAAAGTCAACATGGATTCAGTGAAAGGAAATCTTGCCTCATCAATTTACTACATTTCTTTGAAGGGGTGAACAAACATGTGGATAAAGGTGAGCCGCTGGATATTGTGTATCTGGATTTTCAGATGGCGTTTGACAAAGTACCTCATGAAAGACTCCAGAGGAAATTGAAGAGTCGTGGAATAGGAGGTAGTGTTCTATTGTGGATTAAAAACTGGTTAAAAGATAGAAAACGGAAAGTAGGGTTAAATGGTCAGTATTCTCAGTGGAGAAGGGTAGTTAGTGGGGTACCCTAGGGGTCTGTGCTGGGACCTCTGCTTAACAAATTTATAAGTGACCAAGAGATAGGAGTAACTAGTGAGGTAATTAAATTTGCTGATGACACAAAGTTATTCAAAGTCGTTAAATCGAGATTGGGAGACTGGGCGTCTAAATGGCAGATGACGTTTAATGTGAGCAAGTGCAAAGTGATGCATGTGGGAAAGAGGAATGTCTATACCTCGAATATTGTATTCAATTCTGGTCGCCGCATCTCAAAAACGATATAGTGGAATTACACGGAAAGAGTGAGCCTGGTTTTATGTGAGCCATGCATAGCTGTTTCAAGGGGCGGAGTTGTGATGGATGTGCATATTTTATAAAATATGTGAGTACACACAGACATTTACATATTGAGAGCAGGTGTTAATTTGTGCTTCTAGGAGCTTACTTTAGAAAGCCACATAGGTGCGTATTTTGTCATTTATAAAACAGGCTTAAAATAGGTGGGTTTTATTTATTTATTTTTTTACTTTCCATATAGGCGACATGTATTCATTTATTTATAAAACTGTGTTATACCTTCTTTTCTGATACATTATTATAAAGTTCCCCCTACCTGTTTTTGTTCGTGATATGTACTTTTTATGCTTAGATGTATTTATAAGTCATTGCAAGCAAAGAATTTAGATTTGCAACCTTTAAATTCCTGAAATACATATTTTGACACATGGAAATCTCCTAGGAGAGATTTGATGTATTCTGCTATCTGTAGTGTTGATTTCACATAATGCCTAATAATTAGGGGAAGGTAACCTCTACCTACCCATAGTAAAATCAGTTCTGTTTTTCAGCTGGTTTAACCCCCATGGGTTAATACTCTTCTCTAGCTTGTAATTACATTAGTCCTTATCTATCCATATCTTTCCTTTTAAAAGCCGGCTGAAAACCTTCCCTGGTTCTATAAAATTCCCAACCCACTTGAGTCTGTATGTGGGCCCTCTGGATACTTGGTCCAACTTGGGACATTTTCCACATATCTGATTGTCAAAGAATCCATGCTTTTGATGCCAGAGTTCTTTAGTGAAATGAAAATGGGAATGGGGGAGGAATTTGAGTCTGCCAGTTTAGCTAATTTCTTATGACATGGAGTAAGTGTTGAGACTCTGCTTGTCATTGTACAGACTAATGAGGCTAGAGCACTTGTTATGGTCTGCTGCCCTTCATTGCATGTTGGGGAGGACTTGACAGATTGGGATTCTTCATTTCTGATCTGTCCCTGCAGTTTCCATCTTTGATGATATTCAGGGATTTGAACATCCATTTAGAGCATGCTATGAGTCAGATTTTCTTTTCTTTCCTTTTTTTAAAATAAAAAAAAAATATTTTTTATTTTACATTTAGAAAATATACATTTCCCAATAGTAACAGAAGAAAAAATAAGTAACAAATATCGTGTACTAAATAACTTTTATATTGGCCCACATCCCAAAAAGGAGGACAGCCTAAAGGAAAAAAGCAGCTAATACTAGCAGCAAAGGAATATACAAAGGAAATTAAAGAAGGTAATCTTAACAATCTGGGCCCAATACTATTTATGAACTCCAAAATCACTATTATTTCTCATGCTCCTGCAAAAAGTTCCCTAACTGGGTAAATTAAAAAAAAATTGCTTCACCTGAAAAATGAGCAAACATGTACTGGGGAAATGAAGAAACAAAATTGGCTCTCAAAGCCAGTACACTAACCCCCCCCCCCCCCCCCCTTTTCCAAAGCTGTGTGGTTGAGTGAATGGTCTGTGTTGGCATTGCTGCGTGGCTGCTAGTTTTAAAAGCCAAAAAGCTTTCCTTTAAGCTTGAGTGTTCTGTGAAACATCAGGAAAGACCTGAACAGTCTTCCCACAGGACAACATGGTCTTTTTCTTAAAATATGATCTTAATATCATTGATTTATCAGATTCATTCAGCAGGGTGACCAACATAGTTGACCTAAGATGATACCTGTGGAATTCTCTAAGAGCTAGGTATACTAAACGGCGCTATGGGCGTGTTAGCGTTTTTAACGCGCGTAAGTGGTTTACACGTGTTAAACGCTAACGTGCCCATAGAAATGTACAGGCGCGTTAGCGTTTAACGTGCCTTAAATTTTCAGGCGCATTAAAAACGCTAACGCACCTTAGTAAACATACCCCTAAGAATGCTATCAAATTAGCACTCACCGAAGGGCCCACTTCCTCCAGGACATCCTGGTGGTCACCCCCTCCAACTTTCTTACTAGGAATATAGTAACACTGTACCAAGGAAACCATATCTGAGTTAGGCAAACAAAGGACTTTAAAATATTTGCTAACTAAAATTTCAAACCACAAAAAAAGAGGTGTGAAGTTTTCACAAGAACAATACAAAAACACACTTTGCTATAATCCTGTTCAGCTCTTTCAATAGCTAGATCCACTGTTCAATCTGACATTCAAAATAATCTGAAGAACAGGGAGGAAAACGTCTCAGATAATGCAGGTTATTCAAATAACTGAATCCTGCTGCATCAGTCACTGGCATAAAAAATAACCTCTCCTGCAGTCAGAAAACATTTACTGTAGCTTTATACTTTTTTCATATTATGTATTTATAAATCCCCCAAAACTAATTACTTAGTTTAAATGTAGCATGGCATAGCATGCCATTCTCCCCAACGCTGGCCACCGTTTCGCAGGACCATACCGCTTCTTCGGGGGGTGGGGGGGAACATTTCAAATGCTGCAGACAAGAAATAGAAGCAAATGTTACCAAAAGCTTTTGAAAACAATAATCATTTTCTTAAAAAAGCAGACAGTACACTTACTGTGATATAGTCCAGCAAAATGGTGGCCAGCGTTGGGAGGAGTAACACAGCTGCTACGCTATGCTACATTTAAGCTAAGTAGCTAGTTTTTTAAATGTAAATACTTTATACTTTTACATCTTTTTTTCATATTATATAACAGTAAATGTTTTTATATTGCGAGAGAGTTTTTTTTATGCCAGTGATTGATGCAGCAGGATTATTTAAGTGATTGAAATAACCTACATTATCTGAGGCTTTTTTCTTCCTGTTTTTCAGATTATTTTGAATGTCAGATTGAACAGTGGATCTAGCTACTGAAAGAGCTGAACATGATTATAGTGATGTTTTTTTTTATTATTGTTTTTCTAACTAAAATTTCTGCAGTCAGATGAGTAAGAGGAAAATAAGAAAATGAAGATTCTTACTTCTTAAGGCATTTAAATCTAGAGGCTGTCTTTTATATCTGAAATGCTTGTATTCTGAAAGATAACATCTTATTTTCCACGTTTTGTACAATAGAAGATAAGTGATCCATTTTAATATCTATATCTTTGAATTTAAGAATTGTATCTAAAGTGAAAGAGCAGAGCTGAGGCACCACATCTTATTTTATTTATTTACTAGTAAAAGAAGCCCGTTTCAGAGCAAATGAAACGGGCGCTAGCAAGGTTTTCGTTGCCAACACCCCCCCCCCCCTCCCTCCCTGGCCAACTCCTTCGTTGTTCTGCCATTGCTCCGCCCCCAACGTCATGAGTTTGACGCGAGGCCGGGGCCTGGAGCGATTTCCCACTCCCGCCTCCCTCCCTGCCAACCCCTTCGTTGTTCTGCCATTGCCCCGCCCTCAAGGGCGGGGCCCGGAGCGATTTCCCACCCCCCGCCTCCCAACCCCTTCATTGTTCTGCCATTGCTCCGCCCTCGAGGGTGGGGCCCAGAGCGATTTCCCACCCCACCTCCCTGCCTCCCTGCCAACCCCTTCTTTGTTCAGCCATTGCACCGCCCTCGAGGGCGGGGCCCGGAGCGATTTTGGTGGCTTCACCACCACGAACCTTTTTGAAGGAAGTCAGAGCTTGGTTTCACTGACGTCAGTGTCCTCAGAACGTTGAGGGTGAGTTTTATTATAGTAGATTTGTTACATTTATATCCCACATTTCCCCACCTATTTGTAGGCTCAATATGGCTTACATGGTACCAGAGAGGCGTTACAGACTCTGGTGTAAACAAATACAAAGTGATGTTGTGATAGGATAAAGTTCATGTGGCACAGCCACACTAGGGAATCATACAACGGAAGAGTTGTGTTATGCCCGTTACGTTCTTTAGTTTTGTTGTGTTGCAGAGATGAGGCATTTATGTTGGATCAGTAGGGTATGCCTTTTTAAACAGGTTAGTTTTTAGTGTTTTCCAGAAATTTAGGTAGTCGTTTGTAGATTTCAAGACTTCTGGTAATGCGTTCCACAGTTGTGTGCTTATGTAGGAAAAACTAGACGCAGAAGTTGATTTGTATTTGAGTCCTTTGCAGCTTGGGTAGTGCAGATTTAGGTACGTTCGTGTTGATTTGTTGATAGGTCGATCAAGTCTGTCATGTATCCCGGAGCTTCATTGTAGATAATTTTGTGAACCAGAGTGCAGATTTAAAAAGCAATGTGTTCTTTGATTGGGAGCCAGTGTAGTTTTTCGCGAAGGGGTTTTGCACTTTCAAATCGCGTTTTTCCGAAGTTCACACGTTTGAGTTTCCACATTGAGTGGAACATTTTCTTTGTTGTGGATGTCACTTGGCTCTCTAGTGTTACGATGTGGTCCATTGTAACGCCAAGGATTTTCAGGCTGTCTGAGAAAGGGAGGGTGTAATCTGGGGTGTTGATAATTGTGGGTTTATCCGCGATGTGTAGGGATGAGAGGATGAGACTGTGTGTTTTTTCTTTGTTTAGTTTTAGTTGAAATGCATTTGCCCAATCTTTCAATAAAGATTCAGTATGGGTCACAACTGTCCATATATTTTTAAGGGTAATATCAGCATCAGGCATCAAAGTCCCAGTTGTCATCCCAGAAGGTAATACTACTTCTTTTGGCATCAAACTCTGTTGTCTCATCAAACGATCCTTTGTTCTCGGGTTACTCCTTCTGGAGACAAAGCATTCATCAGTGAAATTGGCTGGGAAAACAAGAGTTCTGTGTCATGCTTGGTATGTGGGCACTTCAGGTTAAATTGAGGGAGGGGGCGTGAGCAAGTGGAGGAGTGGCCTAGTGGTTAGGGTGGTGGACTTTGGTCCTGGGGAACTGAGTTCGATTCCCGGCACAGGCAGCTCCTTGTGACTCTGGGCAAGTCACTTAACCCTCCATTGCCTGCCGCATTGAGCCTGCTATGAGTGGGAAAGCGCGGGGTACAAATGTAAAAAAAAAAAAAAAAAAAAAAGATGACTCAAAGAAGCGCCCTCTGAAGTAGGAGATGTCAGAGTCCCCAGTCTTAACAATTGGTGTGAGATGTTTATCTAGTGGACTTGTTTGTTTCTTTAGGAGTAGATGTACCCATTACCACAGTTTTATTCTTCCTTTTCCTCCCCTTCATTCTAATAACAAGCAACTCACCACACTTTTGTGACCTTGCCAGTGCATGGTGGGAATTTGTAGTTCTGCCTAGTTCCATTCCAATGGAATGCAGTGCAAAGCTGTTCAGAGCGAGGCTTTTTGATCAGTCTTGGTTTATACATTACAAGGAACTAGGCAGGACTATAAATCCCCACCATACACTGCAAGAGAAATAATCATAAAGCAAAATTGGTCTCCAACAATTATTTTCAATTCCAGTTACTGGGTCCATGGAGTCCCAAGAGACCAGGTTTTTCAGCGCAACCAAAATATACGAAGAGCCTCATTTTCAAAGCACTTAGACACACAAATTATGGTACTTTGTGTATCAAAGTTCTTTGAAAATAAGCCCCAAAGTCACACAAGGCCACAGACGAAAACTGTATGAATTTGAGTTGGCCTGTCCGGGTCCCAAGCAGCTGGCACACTTACAGAAATAGGATGCTGGGCTGCCTGAACCTTGGTCTGATTCAGTATAGCTTTTCTTATTGGACATATTCTGAAAACCAAAGCAGACAAGAGAGAGAGAAAGCAAGCAAGCAGTAAAGCACTGATGGATCAAACGTGAGGGAAGCTAGAAATCACAGCATTAAGTCCATCCTTTTTGTCTAGTTTCTCGCAGCGGCGCATTGTGGGATTTAAAATTCCCAGAACGCACTGGGGCCGGATACACTCGCTACCTGGCGCTCTTCTGAAAAGTTGCACAAAGAGGACTACAGATCCCAAAATGCAGTGAGTGTGAGACATGTAAGGTTTCAGACAGGCAGCACTGGAGTCTGAAACTAGGTCCCCTACAGACCCCGGACTACTAGCGTCAGGTTTTGGTGCGCTGCACCGGAGCCTAGACCGTGTTGATATATCGGGAAAAAATACGCTCACCTTCACAGCATAGTCAATGACTCTCTTGACTCCTACCAGCGCACGCAGCGCCATCTTTCTTTCACGCACCACTGATTGCGCCTGTGCCTACGGCCGCCGCCCGGAAGTCAAGAAAAGGAGGGCGGAAGGAGCACTGAGGCATACCCCGACGAGAGGAGAGTTGTTCAGCCAATCACCATGGAGGAACTCTTGCAGCCCGACAAATTCCGCACTCCTCTGGCTCGGCTTCAAAGAACTATGCCGCTTGCTACTGGAGACGAGGAAATAAAAGTTGCTTACCTGTAAATCTTAGTTTCTTACCTGTAACGGTAGTTTTCCGTGGACAAAGGATCTTCTAGCCACACCCCTTGAATATACGCCACGATGACGTGCGTGACCCGGCCATCCAATAGCAACGCTTTAAAAAGAAAGCAAAGAATTAGCGGATTCCCGCCCATACATATGGTATAAATACCCTTGACAGCTCAGACCAGTCAGTTTAATAATATAGCTACGACAACCAGGGAGGGTAGGAAGGGATGGTGTGGCTAGAAGATCCTTTGTCCACGGAAAACTACCGTTACAGGTAAGAAACTAAGATTTTTCCATGGACAGGATCTTCTAGCCACACCCCTTGAAGACTCCCAAGCCAACACAGGTAACCAAAACATGCAATCATTAACATGAAGTATAAAGTAAATCCCATGTTGGAGATCTGTTACCTGTGATAGGAGGAGGAGGACAGTTGTCGGTTACATAGCCTCCCGCAGTATTGACAGTCCAAACAATGAATCTGCCCGTGAAGCTGCATCCAAACAGTAATGCTTTGAAAACGTATGCAGAGAGGACCAGGTAGCTGCTTTACAGATATCAATAAGAGGTGCTCTATGTAGAAATGCAGTAGAGGCCGCCATTGAACGTAATTTATGAGCAGTAACATGAGGATGTGATGAATGCTGTTATAACAAAAATTTATACACTGAGTCACATATGATGATAAAGTTCGTTTTGATATTGGCTGTTGAGCCTTACTATTGTATGATAAAAAAAGCTGTGAAGGTCTATGACTATTTGATGTACGTTGCAAATAAATGGATAATGCTCTGGTACAATCCAATGTGTGCAACCTACTGTGTTGAACAGATTGATGTGGAGGAGGAAAAAACACTGGTAAAACAATAGATTGATTTATATGAAACGAAGAAACTACCTTTGGCAGAAACTTCGGATGAGGACGTAGTATCGCTTTATCATGTAATACTTGAGTATAAGGACTGTAATATACCAGTGCATGTAATTCCCCAATTCTTCGAGCTGAAGTAATAGCTATAAGAAACAGGGTTTTCCAAGTAAGATATTGAAGGGTTGTTTCTTGAAGAGGTTCAAAAGGAGGTTCCATAAGTTTTTCTAAAACTAAATTCAAATCCCAAACTACTGGAGGTAATTGAATCGGAGGTTTAAGGTTAAATAACCCTTTCAAAAATCGTTTAGTGATGGGATGTGACATGACAGTGCAACCATCAATTGAATCATGAAAAACAGAAATCGCCGCAACATGTACCTTTACTGAAGATGCAGCTAGTTGTGAATTAGATAAAGAAAGGAAATATTCCAATAAGGAAGAAATTGAACAGGACACTGGGTCAAGTTGATGTGCTGTACACCAATGACAAAATCTTCTCCATTTTGAGGCATAAACCATTCGAGTCGAGTGCTTCCTGGAAGCCAACAAGACTGCAAGAACTGGTTGAGAAAAAACTAATGATTGATTTGAAGATACCACGCAGTGAGCTGGAGGTGGTTGAGATTTGGGTGTAGAAGCTGACCATTGTTCTGTGAAAGAAGGTCTGGAACTAGAGGCAGAAATTGTGGTGGTCGGATAGTTAACTGGGTTAGCACAGGAAACCACACCTGTCTCGGCCAATACGGCGCTATTAGAATGAGTGATGATTTGTCTTGGAGAACTTTCTGCAACACTCTTGGAATAAGAGGGATTGGAGGGAATGCATAAAACAGAGAATTTGTCCAACGGATAGCAAATGCGTCCTCTGCTATTCTGTTCTTTGCAGGCCACCTTGAACAAAATCTCTGACATTTGTTGTTCTGTGGGGAGGCAAAAAGATCTACTAGAGGCCAGCCCCACATCTGGAACAGATCGTGAATAATTATGGTCTTCAGTGACCATTCGTGAGGTTGAAGACTCCTGCTTAACACATCTGCAATCTGATTCTCCCGACCTGGTAGATAAATTGCTTGAATCACCGAATTGAGGGAGAGAACTAGGTTCCAGAGTGTGACAGCTTCTTGACATAGATGAAGAGAACCCATACCTCCTTGCTTGTTGATGTAAAACATTGCTACTTGATTGTCTATACGAACTTGTATCAGTTGGGATCGAAGAAGATGGTGAAAAGTTTGAATAGCTAATCTGACCGCCCTCAATTCTAGAAGATTGATGGAATAACTCTTCTCTTGAGTGGTCCAGCAGCCTTGTGTCGAGAAGTGGTCGATATGCGCTCCCCATCCCACTTTGGATGCGTCTGTGGTAAGAACTTTTGTTGGAAGAGGTGACTGGAAAGGCGCTCCTACCAAGAGATTGTGTTGATGTGTCCACCAAGAGAGCTGACGTTTGATTCGGGAGGATAGAAGAATCCTTGAAGTAAGTGGATCTTGATACTGAATCCACCTGTTCTTTAAATACCACTGTAAAGGTCTCATGTGCAGACGTGCTAGTGGAAGTACTGCAACTGTTGATGCCATATGACCTAACAGAATGAGAAGAACCCGAGCTGTTATGATTTTCAGTGATTGAAGATAGTGAACTAATTGGATAAGCAATTGAGCTCGAAGGAGCGGTAACTTCGCTAGAGACTCGTATGACACCAGATCCGCTCCGATGAAAGTCAATCTTTGTGTTGGGATCAAATGTGATTTTTTGTAATTGATTACTAAACCTAACTTTTCGAGAAGCACAATGGTAGTTTGTAAATCTTGAAGATTCTGCTGAGAAGACTGTGCTACAATCAGCCAATCGTCGAGATATGGGAAAAGGACAATTCCTTGTCGATGTAATTGAGCCACTGGTGCTATGACACACTTCGAGAACACCCTTGGAGCTGATGTTAGACCAAAGGGCAGAACTTTGTACTGGTAATGTTGCCCTTGACAGACAAACCGAAGAAATCGTCTTGAAGAGGGATGAACAGGAATATGTAGGTAAGCATCCTGTAGGTCTATGGCTGAAAACCATGCTCCCTGATTCAATAGAGGGAGAATGACTTGTAACGATGTCATTCGAAATCGTTGTTTTGGGAGAAACTTGTTGAGATGCCGGAGATCTAGTATCGCTCTTTGACCTCCATCTTTTTTGGGAATGAGAAAAAATCGGGAGTAAAAGCCCTTGTTTATGTCGTGAGCAGGTACAATCTCTATAGCATTGAGTTGAAGAAGTCTGCTTACTTCTTGACGTAATTGAAACAGTTGAGAACTGGGGACATGGAGATGTGTAGATGATCGAAAAGGTGGGGTTTGTGAAAATACCAGAGAATAACCATGTTGAACAATCTCCAGAATCCACTTGTCTGTTGTTATTGATCTCCAAGCAGGGAAAAAATGTTGAATCCTGCCCCCCACCGGATGTTGGGTCTGGGAAGGGTCAAAAAGATGGTGTAAGCTTTTGCGTCTGATGTGGTTGAATAGGCTTCTGAGAACGCCTTTCTCTAACCGGTCTAGGATGAAAATTGTATCGGTGATACTGAGATTTAAAATGAGAAGTTGACCGTTGAGGAGGAAAAGATTTCCTTTGAAAAAATCTATTCTTAGTATTAAAATAAGGCAAGCGTTTATAGTTTGATTTTGAAGGCTGTTGTTTATCCTGCTCTAACGTATCTAACGTTGTACAGTCCTCTTTAAGACCCTCAATTAACTGTTTTACTTTATCTCCAAACAAAGAATCCCCAAGACAAGGAGCATCAGCTACCTTGTCATGAACATCTTCTCCTAATGCCGACGCTCTTAGCCATGACAAACGTCTGGATGCAATAGAAGTAGCCGCAGTTCTGACCGAAGTGTCAAACTGATCATGAATAGTTCGGATCATTTGTTTAGAACTGTCTTCTAAATTCAGCAGAATTTGCTGAAAAAGTGGCATGTTCTGTTGCTGAATCAATGATTGTAATTTAGATAAGTCTTCCATGATGGTATAAAGGTATTCAATCTGATGGAACATGTGAATCGCAATACGTGCTGACAACATGGAAGACTGAAAAGTTTTCCGTGGTAGAATGTCCATAAATTTCAAATCTTTTGGTGGTGGATGGTTGGTGATATCTTTCTATAACTTACTTCGTCTCATGGCTGATTTGACTACCAAAGATGCATGAGGAAGTTGCAACTTGTCATGACCCAGAGAATCCTGAACCTTATATTTATTATCTAACGACCTTTGTGTAGGTCTAATTGAATAAGGTGTGGACCAAACTAATTTTTGATGATCTTGAAGCACCTGCGGTATAGGCAAGGCTATTGATTGCTTGACTAAATTTAAATATTTAGTGACAGATCTTTTACCTTCAGATATCTCCCCTTGAGATGTAAGGGGTATATGCAAAGTAGTCACTAATTTGTGTAAAAATTTTGTATAAGACTCATCTTGAACAGGAAGAGTCTCTTCCTGAGACGTGGAAGGAATAGGTGGAAGCACAGGTAAATCTTGTCCTGTGGTAGTCTTGTGTGAATGATGCGAAGAATCCACTGAAGGAGGTGGTGAATTTACTAATGACTTCACTGACAATTCGTCTTGCACCAAAGGTGAAGGAGAAAAGGCACATAATTGCTGCCTCTGAGGTGAATGAGGTAGAGAAATTGAGTCAGAATGAACTGCAGGCTGCTGTATTTTTTGCTGGTTTTCTAACAACTTCGTTAGCAAATCCACTATTTTCAATTGTGTAGTGGAAGAAGTGGAAGAACGCCCTCTAGAGGAGGCATGAGAAATAGACCGAGTCGATCCCCTGCATCTAACAGAGCGGGAGGGTGATCGAGCCTGCCTTCTGCATCGCTTTTTGTGAGGAGAAGCAGATGAAGAAGAAGAAGAACTGGATTGGACAGTGCTTCTGCCTCGAGGAAAACACTCATATCTTGAGGAATGTCGATGGTGCCGTGCACTAACCTGCCTGGCATCGAACATGGATCCATTGCTCGAAGTCGAGCTGGCTGACCTTTTACGACGTCGAGGGTTGTCATGACGACGTCGAGCATCAGCTGATCTCGAAGATCTATGATGCCGACGTCGATCTCGAGAACTGACCTCGATGTCAGTGACTTCTCTCCTCGAAGTCTGCTGTCCATTTTGTATTGAAACAACCTGATCCCCGGGCACTGAGGCAAGGGGGAGAGCAGGAATGGACGCCTCCTGATCCCCGGGCACTAAGGCAAGGGGGAGAGCAGGGAGAATGGCCACATCCTGAAGCGTTGAAGCTGCTGCTGTTGTGGCCGCCATATGTGGTGAAGCTTTGTCAGAGGAGCTGACCGATCGAGTGTCAGACTGAGGCGCTGTTAGATACTGATGTAGTTTAAACGCCCTAATGTCCAAAGATTTCTGAGACATATTTTTACAAGCAAAACAGGACTTGGTATCGTGATGTTCACCTAAACACCTCAAACATCTAAAATGTGTATCTGTGAGAGATAATTTACGGGGGCATGTAGCGCAAGCCTTAAACCCCGTTTTCTTTTGAGACATAACGTGATAAATTTAAATAAATAGAAAAAACCGGGTCGCTGTCAATCGCGGAAAAAATAAAACTGACTGGTCTGAGCTGTCAAGGGTATTTATACCATATGTATGGGCGGGAATCCGCTAATTCTTTGCTTTCTTTTTAAAGCGTTGCTATTGGATGGCCGGGTCACGCACGTCATCGTGGCGTATATTCAAGGGGTGTGGCTAGAAGATCCTGTCCATGGAAAACGGTAGTTCGCCTTGGACAGATGATCTTGCGGCCACACAAGTGAAGTGACGTTCCCATGACGTCACCGACCCGGATTCTTTGAATAGCATTCAAATTTAAAGTACAACGAATGTGCTCGTGCCAATCCCCCCCCCCCCCTTCCATGGTATATATACCAGGTGACACCAGCCACTAACAGTTTAATATTAGAGCTAGTGTCAACGCCAGGGAGGGTGGGTTTGTGTGGCTGCAAGATCATCTGTCCAAGGAGAACTAATGTTACAGGTAAGCATTGCACAGGGTTGCCAGGTTGAAAAATTTTTCCCCACCCAAATCCAGCCCAAAACCCGCCCAAAGTCAAATCCCGGCCCTGACACCCCACCCCCCCGCCATCATCAACCCCGCCCCTGTGTCATCAGCCCCGCCTCTCCCATCATCGGCCCTACCCAGAACGTCACTAACCCCGCCCAAAACGCCACTAGCCCCGCCCCCGCGGCCCGAAGAAACCACAAAAATAACCAAAACAAGCCCAAAAAACCGCAACCCGCCGCGGGCAAAAATTTCCCATGGCGGGTCGCGGAAAACCGCCCAATTGGGCAGGAAAACCACCCACCTGGCAACACTGGTAAGCAACTTTTATTTCTCCCTGGACAGATTAGATCTTGCAGCCCCACAAGTGAAGATTCCCCAACTTCACAGGTAACAGATAAAATATTAGAGCATATAATTCAGTAAATTACAAACTGGTACCTGTGAGAGGAGGAGGAGGTGGAAGTTGACGCTTTAAAGAGCTGAAGATAACACTGCTTGCCCAAAGCCAGATTCCGCAGAAGATGCAGTGTCTATGCAGTAATGCTTGGTGAACGTGTGCATTGTCGTCCAAGTGGCTGCCCGACAGATGTCCTGCAAAGGTGTCCTCTGCAAATTAGCCATTGTGGCCGCCACAGCCCTGAGGCGGTGAGCAGTAACATGTGGAATAGCTGACGAAGGCGATTGCGCCAACTGGTAACAGAAAGAAATACACCCTGCTATCCACTGAGATAAAGTTCCTTTCGACACTGGCTTTGGATGTACAGTAGATCTTAGAGAGAGAAACAACTGTGAAGGTCTATTTAAACATTTGGTACGTTTTAGATAGATGGATAGCGCTCTAAGGCAATCCAAAGTATGCAACTGCCTATATTCCTCCGAAGCATGCGGTGGAGGATGAAATGCTGGTAAGACGATGATCTGATTCAGATGGTACGGAGAGACCACTTTTGGTAAAAATTTTGGGTGTGTTCGAAGTATAGCCTTATCGTGAAGCAACTGTGTGTATGGCGAATTAGTGTACTAGTGCCTGAATCTCACCAATGTGGCGGGCTGATGTCAGTGTGACGAGAAATAAGGTCTTCCAGGTGAGGTACTTAAGATCTGCCTGGTGCAGAGGCTCAAAAGGAGATAGCATCAAAGCATTCAGTACCAAATTCAGATCCCATGCCGGCGCTGGTGGACGGACAGGAACCGTTTTGACAAATGATGCTGCATGAGCGAGCAACTGTCCACCAGATCATGGAACACTGACAGAGCCGCCAGGTGTAGCCGAATGGACGCATATGAAAGACCAGATTTTGCTAAATGAAGTAGATAATCTAAGACGTTGTTTATGGGTACAGTAGTCGGATTGAACGTATGTGAGGTACACCAGGAGGAAAAACGCCTCCATTTGGAACTATATGACTTTAGTGTTGACTCCTTCCTGGAAGCCAACATAACCTGAAGCACTCCCTGCGAGAAACTTAAGTCTGCTCCGGCTGCAGAAGCCAAGCTGAGAGATGCCAGATCCGGATGCAGAAGTGTGCCTTGCTGCTGTGTGATCAAATCTGGTTCCAGAGGAAGAGGAGGCTGACGAATGAGATTCAGTAGATACGGGAACCAGGCTTGATGGGGCCAATAGGGCACTATCAGTATGAGAGATGCTCCCTCTGTCTTGGCTTTTTGAAGCACCTTCGAGATGAGAGGAAAAGGAGGGAAGGCGTACAGAAGGCCCCCTGTCCATGGAATCTGAAAAGCGTCCTCTGAAACTCTTTTCAGACTTGGATACTTTGAACAAAATTTGTGACATTTGTTGTTTTGTGGGGACGCGAAGAGGTCGATGACAGGATGTCACCACCTGTTGAATACATCGCGCGTAACTGTGTTCTTGAGCGACCACTCGTGAGGCAAAAGTTTCCTGCTGAGTGAATCCGCCAAAGCATTCTAGTTCCCTGGAAGATAGCTGGCTGAAATTGTTGCTTCGAGAGCCAGAACAAGTCGCCATATGTGCAGAGCTTCCCTGCAAAGCTGACGTGAGCCCATACCTCCTTGCTTGTTGATGTAGAACATTGCCACCTGATTGTCCGTGCGCACCCGAATATGTTACCGGAAGCAGTGCTTCTGGAAAACCTTGAGTGCTAATTTGACAGTGCAAAGTTCCAGCAGATTGATGCTGAGCTTTGTTTCTGCCAGAGTCCAAAGGCCCTGTGTTCTGAAGGCTCCGAAGTGTGCACCCCAGCCCTGCTGGGATGCATCTGTTGTTAGATAAAGAGTGGGTAGTGGTTGCCGGAACGGCACACCCTGAGGAAGAAGCGGAGTGCAGGTCCACCAACTGATGGAATCCTTGACGCTGAGAGGCAGAGGTATTGTAGCTGAGAGAGGACGGGATGCCTGAATCCAATGGTCCTTCAGGTGTCACTGTAAAGGCCGCATATGCATTCGGGCTAAGAACACCACCGGTATGGCTGCCGCCATATGACCCAGAAGTACCAAAATGAAACACGCTGAGGCGTGAGAACGGCAGCACAGGAGGGAAATAAGCACCTGGATGTGCAGAGCCCTTTTGAGTGGCAAGTATGCTAACATCTGGCGCGTATTCAGCACCGCTCCGATAAACTGTAGGTTCTGAACTGGCTGAATGTGAGACTTTTTGTAATTGATGAGGAAACCCAACATGCTTAATAGAGAAACGGTTTTCTGGAGGGCCTGATTTGTCTCCTGGACCGTGGGGAAGGATATCAACCAGTCATGCAAATAAGGATAAATCGCTATCTTTTGTCGACGCAAGTAGGCTACGACCGCGATCACACACTTCGTGAAGACTCTCAGCGATGACGAGAGGCCAAAGGGTAGGACTCGATACTGGTAATGTTTCGACTGAATCTGGAAACGCAGATACTTCCTGAAGGCAGCATGAATTGGAATATGCAGGTATGCGTCCTGGAGATCCAAGGACACCATCCAGGCATGTTGGTCGAGCAACGGAAGTATGATAGATAGCATTGCCATCCGAAACTTCTCTTTCTTGATGAACTTGTTCAGGGACCTCAAGTCCAGAATCGTGCGTAGACCTCCATCCTTCTTTGG
This sequence comes from Microcaecilia unicolor, assembly GCF_901765095.1. Lineage (NCBI taxonomy): Eukaryota > Metazoa > Chordata > Amphibia > Gymnophiona > Siphonopidae > Microcaecilia > Microcaecilia unicolor. The sequence goes on along the minus strand of NC_044044.1, from coordinate 1,554,634 downwards.
TATGACAAAGAATCTGGAGTAAAACCCGGTGTTCCTCTGTTCCCTCCGAACTGGCTCGATTGCCCTGATCTGCAGATGACGGGAAATCTCCCCTTGAACCCAAACCTGGTGGGAGTGTGGAATGGTGGAAGTGACAACATGAGTGTCAGGTGATGCGTTGAGAAATTGAAGACGATAACCCCGCCGAACAACGGCGAGCACCCACTTGTCGGCCGTGACAAGGGGCCAATGAGGGGCAAAATACTGCAGGCGGCCCCCCACCGGCAAGCTCTGTTGCGTTTGGTCAAAAAGACGACTGGGGTTTTTGAGCCAGTGGATTTGCTGGCTTAGGAATCCTCCTATCCCTCACTGGCTTTTTATAGTGCTGGGTTCTATTCGCCTTGATATTATTTTTGTAGTTAGAACCATATTTATTTGATGGGAATGATTTCCGATAGCTATTTCTGCTCCTGAAGGAATTGTAGGAGGAACTGAATGACGAACGCTGGAAAGAGAACCTAGACTGGTTGAAACTGTCATCCTCCAGAGTATCTAAAGTCGTACAGTCCTGCTTAATATTGTCAATTATGTCTTTTACCTTCTCTCCAAAGAGATTATCTCCCACGCAGGGCGCATCCGCTACTCTGCTGTGGACGTCCTCACGAAGACCAGAAGCCTTCAGCCACGCCAGACGGCGAGTTGAAATACCCACTGAGGCTCCCCGCACAGAGGTGTCATAGGCATCATGTGCCGCCCGGATGAGGTGAGTGGCACACTCATCCAGATTGCGCAAAGAGGGTTTTAACTGCACTTGTGATGACTCCGACAAGGAGTCCACTATCTTTGATAATGTGTCAAGCAGAGTGAACTGATATTCCGAATAGTGGAACATATGGAGACTGATACGTGCATTCAGCATGGAATTTTGAAACATTCTCTTCCCGAGGAGGCCCATTAATTTCATGTCCTTAGTAGGTGGGAAATTGGAGTGGTCCCTAGAACTCCGATGTTTGCGCATAGCTGAGCTCACCACACTGGACTGGTGAGACAACTGCGGTTTCCCAAATCCTAAAGTATCCTGGACTATACTTTGAATCCAGACTCTTTTTGACCGGAGTTGAAGTAAAAGGCGTCGCCCAGACAGTTTTATGCTGCTCTGCCAGAACATCATGCAGTGGAAGGGCAATTATCTCCTTCAGTGCCTCCTTGTAACGTAGCGCCTGTAGCTTCTTTGACCAAGGATCCGGCTGAGAAGTGGGATGAATGTCCAAGGCAGCCGCCAGCTTATTTAGAAACTTCGAAAAGGAGATATCTTCTGGTGGCGAGGTGTTGAACTGCTGAGAAGGAGAGGGGTCAGATAAGAGCCCTGGAGGCATATTTTCAAAGCACTTAGCCATACAAAGTTCCATAGGTTTCTATGGAACTTTGGAAGGCTAAGTGCTTTGAAAATATGCCTCCTGGTGTACCAGCTCCCTTGTCTGAGTGGTAACTCGGAGTTGAAGGTCTAGACTGCAAAGGAGAAGATTCATAGTTTGAGAATAGCTCCGCCGCCATTGATGCTGTTGTAGAGATGGATGAGGGACGCTGATGGGGACGTGAAGCCAACTCATCCGACAGCTTCTGAGGTTGCATAGGCTGCTGCTTCTGGCGCTGTAACAAAAGTTCCCTAAGCAAGCGTATGATATCCTGACTTCAGTTCTGCATCTGAAAAGGGTCATCAGTGGGCACAGCCTGGAGGCACAGTTGTGGCTTTGTCTGGAAGCCAGGACCTAACCCTGACTGCTGCTGAGGTGAGAGGTTCGGGATTGCCTGTTGAACTGTGCTGAATCTGGCGAAGATGGGCTGGACAATTGACAGTCAGCTGCTTGATGAAGAGAGGAAGTGGAGGAGCTAGATTGGTGTCGATGAGAGCGGGAGGGGCCACGATGATGACGTCGGTGGGAGTGGCCAGAGCTTGTCCTATGATGTAAGTGGGAGGTGCCTCGGTGCCGAGATGAGTAAGAGGAGCTCCTTTGATGCCAGGCAGAAGGGGAGAATTCTCTGCGGTGCCTTGAACACTAGTGCCGATGAGAATGCAGCAGAGACTGGTCAGTGCCCAGATCGGGGTCCACATGTAACTTTGGCTTCTTAGGAGCCGAGGGATCCAGGTTAGGTTGTGCAGGGGACGCAAGGGAGGGCTGCGACTCGGCACCCACAGCCTCCCCTAGGCTGTTGATAAGCAGGGGAAAAGCAGACCCTGTGGCTTTCCCAACGTTAGTGTGACTCCGTTCGCCGTGTGATCCCTCCCTCAGCTGACTAGAGGACACGGGCTGGGGAGTATCAGGGACCGCTCTCAGCTTGAGCTCTCGCACCTTCCTAGTACGAGGCAGCATGCTGGCACAACTTTCACAGGTGCTTGTAAGATGGGCTTTGCCCAAGCACAGAAGACACTTGTCGTGCGGGTCTGTAATGGACATTTTCCCGTTGCAGGTGCCGCAGCGTTTAAACCCTTGCTTTTTAGGGGGCATGTCAGGGAAGATGAGGGACGCGAAATCAAACTCAATGAAAATGTTGCACGGTAAGCGAAAACTGCTTAAGAGAAAAAGAAAACAAACAGCACGAGTAGGTGAAACGATAACCGCAGGTCGTGACTGTCAGCGGAAAATTTAAAATCTGTTAGTGGCTGGTGTCACCTGGTATATATACCATGGAGGGGGGGTGGGGATTGGCACAAGCACATTCGTTGTACTTTAAATTTGAATGCTATTCAAAGAATCCGGGTCGGTGACGTCACGGGAATGTCACTTCACTTGTGTGGCTGCAAGATCTAATCTGTCCAGGGAGAACTCTCTGCCATCAGTGAGTGCTATTGAATCCACTGCTTCGTTCGCCAACTAGCCAATCATATATTCGTTGTTGCTAAAGGAAACCTACCTCTATGTAGCTTCCTCCTGCCAGCCGAAGTCAATCAATGAGTTCCCAAGAAGGTTTGATAAAGACAGGAGATGGCATGACATCAGAAAGTTGAAGCCCCCCCCCCCCCCCCCCCCGCATATTGGTAGCACCATAACAAACTATCCGTTGATGCATGCTTGCTTGTTGTTAACTTGTTGGTGTAGCATTTTTATTTCAGCCAGTTACAGAAACAGGCCGGTTTGTTGTTTAGCGTACGGATGTACACAGAGGAATCGTTAGAACGGAATAACCTTTTCTCCAAAGACAAGCAGGCTGATATTCTCACAAGTGGGTGACGTCACGTCGGCCCTGGAGGATTTTCAAGCAAAATCTAAAAATCTCTTCAACGGTGTTCTGTCGCGCGAGCGATCGCACCTCGCATGCGCGCACACATCTTCCCGCTCGCCGCGTGGACACGCCCCTCAGTTCTTCTTTTTCCACGTCTGAGGAGACACGGAGTTCGTTAGCGCTTCGTGTTTCTTCAGGTCCTCGGAGTTAAATCTCTTTCAAGTATTCTTTTAAAAATAATAATTAAACCTCTTTATTTTTTCATTTGTACCCTTTCCCACTCATGGCAGGCTCATTGTGGCTTACATATACAGGTACTTTTTGTACCTGGGGCAAGGAAAGGTTCAGTAATTGCCAGAGTCACAAGGGGCTGTGCCTGACATGGGAATCGAAACTTATAGGGAAGCTTTACTTTTGTGGTTCAATTCTTGAGTCCGACGCCAGCTGCCTAGAGACCGATGCACGCTGGGTACAGTGATGCATTGAGTGGGTCTCCACCCGCCTCGGCGCCTCCTGCTTTGCAGGTCATTCGGGCGCATCGGCGGACGTCGGTACCATCGGTGCCGAGAGCTTTGCTTCCTCTGTTATGGAGGTATCCTGGCACCGGACGTTGGTACCATCGGTGCTGAGAGCTTTACTCCCTCTGTTATGGAGGTACCCTGGCACCGGACGTCGGTACCATGGGTGCCATGGGTACTATCGGTACCAGGTATCATAGGTACCATGGGCGGTACCAGGTATCATGGGTACCATCGGTACCATGGGTACCAGGTATCATGGGTACCATCGGTACCAGGTATCATGGGTACGGTACCATCGGTACCAGGTATCATGGGTGCCATGGGTACCATCGATACCATGGGTGCCATGGGTACCATCGATACCATGGGTACCATCGGTCCCATCTCTGTTATGGACACGCAGGTCATCTGGCAGTCTGGTATCGATTCCCCAGCATTTGCAGATTCTGCCTTAGGCTTCAGTACCATCAGGTGCCATTGGTGCTAGCGGCTCCTGCAGCACCTAGCTTTTCGCCTGGGATCAGATCCCCTTCACCTGTACTGCCTCCGGTATCGGTGTAGGTAGCCTCCTGGGTCGATTCTCCTTCACTGGAGTCGCCTGGGGAGTCAACTTCTCGACCCCGTCGTTGAGGTCACCGCGCCTCCATGTCGGACGGATTTCGGTCTGAGCTGCTCTGTCTGAGTTGTTAGCTCAATCCGATGATGCCTCATCTGATGACCATGACGGTACATAAGTACATAAGTAGTGCCATACTGGGAAAGACCAAAGGTCCATCTAGCCCAGCATCCTGTCACCGACAGTGGCCAATCCAGGTCAAGGGCACCTGGCACGCTCCCCAAACGTAAAAACATTCCAGACAAGTTATACCTGTCATGGAGTTTTCTCTGCTGAGGATTCTCTAGATCTTCTATCTGTCTCGACTTCCTCACCTTACAGCAGCTCTCCTCCCCGGAGACTATATTTTTCATCTTTTGTGCTGGTATTGTCTGAGGCCATTCCCTTCCTTGTGGAGATTGTGAGTCAGCCCAGGGCCCAGATGCTCGAGGTCCTGGACTATCCATCTCCACCTAAGTCTTCTGCCACAGTTCTTTTTCATGATACAAGAAGACTGAATCCCAGTATCGGATCCACGGGGAATCCAGTTTCATTAGGCCTCAGTTATCTCATGATTCTGGGGTGGTGGATTCTGCTCTCAGAACAGATAGGAGCTCTGGAAACTTGCTTTGGCGCCCCTGGGGCCAGAGCATACAACCTTAGCCTCTTTTGGGAGAACAGGGTACCAGGCTGGCATGATCGCCTTCAAAATCGAGTCCTACCGGATCTTTACGAGCACTCCCACCGGAGCAGGCTAATCCTTTTCACCAGGTGGTCAGGCAGCACAAGGTGTGTCGCTGCTTCCTGTCCAGGGGCATTTTCGACGCTTGCGATGTAACATCTAGATTTCTGCTCTGGGTATAGTGATGCGCAGACTCTCATGGCTGCATGCCTCCACCCTGGAGGAGATGAATCAGCAGAAAATTGCAGATATTCTGTGCATCCACTTCCTCTTCTCGGAAGTTTTATAACGGGAAGAGAGTTTTTTCCTTACGCCTCAAGGGGTCGTACGTATACTCCTGCTTCTCGACAGCCGGTTCAGGCGCTGCCACAGCACGCTCGTTCTAGTCAATAGCGTGCACCTAAGCAGGCCCCTGCAGCTCCTCAGCAAAAACCAGAGACGGGGTTTTGACTGACTCCAATTCAGCATACCCACTATATAAACTGTCCGTACCGGCCGTTCTGCCTGTCGGGGTCCGGTTAGGATACATTCTCAATCTGGAATCAAACCCTCCAAATTGCTCACCGGGAGCTCAACCCTTTAGCTCCCATCACAAGTAGGTTCTTGCAGAGGAACTCTCCGCCCTTCTCAGCGCCAATGCGATCGAGCCCATTCCACCAGGGCAAGAAGGGCTGGGATTCTATTCCAGGTGCTTCCTTGTGGGAAAGAAAACAGGGGGGATGCGTCCCTTCATAGACATAAGGGGCCTGAAGAAATATTTGGTTCAGGATGCTTTCCTTGGGCACCCTTCTTCCCATAATTCAGGAAACCGATTGGCTATGCTCTCTGGACTTACAGGATGCTTTTACCCAATTTGTGTCCAGAGTATTTTTTTTTTTTAGTGCTTGGCTGTGGTTGCTGCGTCTCTACGTAGACTGGGAGTGCATGTGTTCCCTTATCCCAACGATTGGCCGTCTCAACAGATTACAGCTCAGTAAATATTGAGACTTCTAAGGCACATGGCTTCCACAGTTCACGTAACTCCCATGGCACGTTTACACATTACATCCGCTCAGTGGATCCTAGCTTCCCAGTGGTATTAAGCTTCAGGGAATCTAGAGGATGTGACCCAACTGTCTGCCAGTTTTCGGAATTTCCTTCAGTGGTGGTCAATTCGCTCCAATTTGGTTCTGGGGCGTCCATACCAACTTCTTCAGCCACAAAATGTGCTGATGATGGTTTCATCCCTCCTGGGGTGGGGAGCACATGTAGATGGGCTCCATACTCAAGGACCTTAGTCCCTTTAGGATAAGCGTCTCCAGGTTAATCTCCTGGAGTTGTGAATGATCTGGAACGCTCTAAGGGTTTTCAGTGATCGGCTATCCAACCAAATTCTTCTAATTCAAACAGGCAATCGGGTTGCGATGTCTACCTCGACAGCAAAGGGGTACTGGATCTCGCCCTCTGTGTCGGGGCGCCGTGCAGATGTGGCTGTGGGCTCGCCAACACGGTATGTTTCTCCAAGCCCTTTTATCTAGCCGGCGTAAATAACAGTCTGGCCGACATGTTGAGCAGGATAATGCAGCCGCACGAGTGGTCATTGAGCATAAATGTAGCTCGAAAGATCTTCCGGGAGTGGGGCTCCCACTCAGTGGATCTTTTTGCCACTTAGTCCAGTCACAAAGTCCCTCAGTTCTGTTTCAGACTGCAGGCCCATGGCAGGCTAGCATCAGATGCCTTTCTCTTTCATTGGAAGACAGGACTTCTGTATGCGTATCCTCCCATACCCATGGTGGGGAAGACTTTGCTGACACTCAAGCAAGACCGAAGGAACATGATTATGATGGTGTCGTTTTGGCCCCGTCAGATCTGGTTCCCTCTTCTGGAGTTATATACAGAAGAACCGTGGAGATTGGAATGTTTTCTGTCCCTCATCACTCAGAACGAGGGGGCGCTTCTGCATCCCAACCTCCGGTCTCTGGCTCTCACGGCCTGGATGTTGAGGGCGTAGAGTTCGCCTCCTTGGGTCTTTCTGAGGGTGTCTCCCGAGTCTTGCTTGCTTCCAGGAAAGATTCCACTAAGAGGTGTTACTCTTTTAAATGGAAGAGGTTTGCCATCTGGTGTGACAGCAAGGTCCTAGATCCTTTTTCTTGTCCTGCACAGACCTTGCTTGAGTACCTTCTACACCTATCAGAGTCTGGTCTTAAGACTACCTCAGTAAGGGTTCACCTTAGTGCAATTAGTGCTTCTCATTGTCATGTAGAGGGTAAGCCTATCTCTGGACAGCCTTTAGTTCTTCGCTTCATGAGAGGCTTGCTTTTGTCAAAGCCCACTGTCAAACCTCCTACAGTGTCATGGGATCTCAACGTCGTTCTCTCCCAACTGATGGAAGCTCCTTTCGAGCCACTGAGTCCTGCCATCTGAAGTACTTGACCTGGTGGCTGTTTCCTCAGCTTGTAGGGTCAGTGAGCTTCAGGCTCTAGTGGTTCATGCTCCTTTCCTTAAATTTCATCATAACAGAGTAGTCCTCCGCACGCACTCTAAGTTCTTGCCAAAGGTGGTGTCGGAGTTTCCATCTGAACCAGTCAATTGTTTTGCCAGCATTTTTTCCTTGCCCTCATACAAGTCCTGGCGAAAGCAAGCTGCACACTTTGGACTGCAAAGGAGCGTTGGCCTTTACGTGGATCGGACAAGCTCCCACAGACAGTCCGCCCAGTTGTTTATTTCGCTTAATGCCAATAGAGGGGAGTTGCTGTCGGGAACCGCACCATTTCTAATTGGCTAGCAGATTGCATCTCCTTCGCTTTTATCCAGGCTGGACTGACTATAGAGGGCCATGTCACGACTCCCTTTATTAGAGCCTTGGCTGAGTCGGTGGCTCATCTAAGATAAGTCATTATTGAAGAGATCTGCTAGGCTGCGGTGTGGTCATCAGTCCACATATTCACATCTCACTACAGCCTTCAGCAGGATAGCCGACGCGACAGTCGGTTTGGGCAGTCGGGGCTGCAGAAATTGTTTGGGGTTTTAGAATCCAACTCCAACCCTCCTAGGCCCATTTTTATTCTGTTCCAGGCTATACTCTCATTTAGATGTTTCTTCTTTTCAGGTCAATTTTTATTCTGTCCTCGCCATTGCGAGGCTCAATTGACCACTGTTTGTTGTGTTGTGTAAGCCTGGGAGCTAGGGATACCCCACTTGTGAGAATATCAGCCTGCTTGTCTTCGGAGAAAGAGTAGTTACTTACCTGTAGCAGGTGTTCTCCGAAGACAGCAGGCTGCATATTCTCACAAACCCTCCCACCTCCCCTTTTGGAGTTGTCTCCTTCATCTTTTGGATTAAACTGAGGGGCGTGTCCGCGCGGTGCGCGGGAAGATGTGTGCGCGCATGCGCGGTGCGATCGCTCGCACGACGGAACGCCGTTGAAGAGATTTTTAGATTTTGCTTGAAAATCCTCCGGGGCCAACGTGACGTCACCCACTTGTGAGAATATGCAGCCTGCTGTCTTCGGAGAACACCTGCTATAGGTAAGTAACTACTCTTTATCGGTGGGAGTAGAAGTAATCGTAATCTGTGTGTCATTTCGAGCTCAGGGGTTGGTACTTATAGAGGCACCCTAGCAGGCGTTGTATTTGTGCAGAGATGTTTTCAGCTAGTAAAAGGCCACGAAAAAAAGTGATTTTTTTTTGTAGGAAAAAAGGTACCCCTTAAGAATGGGGCCACTGTATATGGCCCGACCCCTACAGTAGCCACACCCATTTACCAGCCATGGAGTATATAAAAAGGCATCATTGAGAAATAGCACACCTGCCCTAGGCCAGTTCCAGCAAAAGAACCCCTAAGAGTAACCATATAAACTAATAAAATATGTAGACAAAAATTCAGCAGAAACCCCCCAAAAACAATTCTAGCATGCAGGACAACACCAGAAAAACAAATTCCCCTTGTACTGCAATAAAGATAGCAGACGTAGATTTCAAAAACTGACATTATGCCATTCACTGCATTACATATTAACAACTCCAAATGAAACAAAAAATTAACACAGCTACCACATTAATGTATTGAATTAAACCCATATAATTGTTAAATGTTTAGGTCTTTTTACCACCTCTCCAAATCTTCATATATCAGTTAACCCACGATTTGTAGAGATAAAAGACCAAGGCTACGTGCATATGAGAAAGTATATTTTTTATTTGCTTACCAATTACAGATACAATTAATAGTTTCTCATGAGAGATCAGTACAGTTACCTAAAAAGATGTTCACTGTCTGCATCTCTGAAATACTGTTCTGATTCAGCAGCTTATATCGTTTTTCAGACAATGATTTACATGACTTTTTCAGCAAATTATCCTTCTCACAGATTATTATCTGGTTCTCACCATCTGCTTTCCTAAACCTGTTTAAACCACATTCTCCCTTTTTGTTTACACTAATTTCTTTCCCAAGCCTGCTTGCCCGTAAGGGTATCATCATAATAGACCATAAATTCCAGAGATCATAGATTCCAGAGTCATACAGACTTATCAATCTCTGGCCTTTTAATCCATTCCGTACACACACGCCGTACACTCAAAACAACAACAAAAAAGCTAGCCAGCCAGCCTAGGAGCTGCTGCATCCACATTGTCCTTTACTGTTGATTTATTTATTGGTTGATACAAGTTTGGCAACAAAAGATCCTTTAAAAGGACCACAAAATGAGCCATGCCCAACTCCCCCAGTAAATGATACGAGGCTAGAAGGGCATTGAATATTTATTTATTTTGATTTTGCTCACACTTTTTCAGTAGTAGCTCAAGGTGAGTTACATTCAGGTACATTGGATATTTCTCTGTCCCAGAAGGGCTCACAATCTAAGATTGTGCCTGAGGCAATGGAGGGTTAAGTTACTTGCTCAAGATCACAAGGAGCAGCAGTGGGATTTGAACCGGCCACCTCTGTGGATTACGGTGCTCTAACCAGTAGAATATATCACTTCATGAGTGGACCACCCTATCCCCCAGAAGCCTGTAAAACTCCATGCAGAAACCAACTGAGCCCAGAACTTTAAGCAGTGGGCTCCCAAGAACTCCCTCCCCTCTGGTGATATGCATGGGAAAGTCAGACCATCCAAGTATTGCTCCCCATGAAGACGCTGTGGGGTTCCAGCAGGGACAGAAACAATTCCTGTGGGATTCCCCGTCCGTTGCAGCCTGTTCCAGTCCCAGTCTGTTCCAGCGTGTTCCAGTCCATGTGTTCCAGAGTGTCCCAGCCCTGCAGCTCCACTGTCTTCTGCTCCAACTAGTTCCAGCGTGTTCCAGTCCGTGTGTTCCAGAGGTCCTAGCCCTGCTGCTCCACTGTCTTCTGCTCTCCCCTCTGCTGTCCACCGCAGGTACTCATTGCCCATCCATGTCCTCTCCCGTCCTACTCACTACTGCTCTACCCTACCCACCCCCACCCCGGACCAGCTCACCATCTCTCCTATCCCCCCTCCCTCCTAGCTCTCAACCTTCAACACTTCCTTCCTGCCATTAGCCCATCCCCATTCCTACTAAGCCCATCCCGTCTTCGTCGCCTTCGTCGCCCTACCTCCCTCACCCTCCTCCGCTCTCTCTTGCTCCTTCTCCTACTATCCGCCGGTGACATCAATCCCAATCCAGGCCCCCCTCATATGCCCTCGTATTATCCATGCAAACGCTTCCGAGATATCTCCAATCTCATTTCTATTCCCCTCCTTCCCCCTTCTTCCCTCCCCTTCTCATGTGCCCTGTGGAATGCCCACTCCGTGTGCAACAAACTTCCCTTCACCCACGATCTCTTCATCTCCCGCTCCCTTCATCTGCTCGCCCTAACCGAAACCTGGCTCACCCCCAATGACTCGGCCTCAGTCGCGGCCCTATGCCACGAAGGTTATCTTTTCTCCCACACTCCCCGCCCAATTGGCCGCGGAGGAGGTGTCGGGTTATTACTCTCACCCACCTGTAGTTTTCAACCCCTCCTCCTACCACAATCTCACTGCTTCTCATCCTTTGAAGTTCACTCCATCCGTCTATTCTACCTGCTACCACTCAGAGTTGCAGTCATTTACCACCCCCCTGAGAAATCTGTCTCTTCCTTCCTTACTGACTTCGATGCCTGGCTTTCTGTTTTTCTTGATCCCTCATCTCCGTCCCTCATTCTTGGAGACTAATATACACGCTGATGACCCATCCAACTCTCATACTTCTCAGTTCCTCACTCTAACATCCTCCTTCGGCCTCCAGCTGTGCTCCACCACCCCTACTCACCGGGATGGCCATTGTCTTGACCTTGTCCTCTCCTTTTCCAGCTCAACTTCCAATTTCCACTTCCTCTCTCTGATCATCACCTGATCACCTTCACACTCCTTCACCCCCCCTCAGCCCCGCCCAACATTAACCACTACTTCCAGGAATCTCCAGGCCATTGACCCTCCCACCTTATCCTCTAGTATTCCTAATCTCCTCCCCTCCATCATGTCCTCCGAGTCTGTCGACGAAGCGGTCTCCGCTTACAATGCCACTCTCTCCTCTGCTCTGGACACCCTCACACCATCCATCTCCCGTCCCACAAGACGTACTAATCCCCAGCCCTGGTTGACCCCTTGCATCCGTTACCTTCGCTCCTGCGCCCGATCTGCTGAACGCCTCTGGAGGAAATCTCGCACCTATTCAGACTTCCTTCATTACAAATTCATGCTATCCTCCTTCCAGTCCTCCCTATTCCTTGCCAAACAGGACTACTACACCCAGTTGACCAATTCTCTCAGCTCCAACCCTCGTCGTCTCTTTGCCACCCTTAACTCCCTCCGCTCCCACTCCCCCCTCACTCTCTCCTCAATCACTGGCTGACTACTTCCACGACAAAGTGCAAAAGATCAACCTTGAATTCACTACCAAGCCACCTCCTCCTCTTCTCTCTTCAACCCTCTCCATCAACCAACCAACCAACTCCTTCTCCTCCTTCCCTGATATCTCCGAGGAGGAAACTGCCCGCCTTCTTTCCTCCTCGAAATACACAACTTATTCCTCTGATCCCATCCCCACCAACTTACTTAACACCATCTTTCTTACTGTCACCCCCTCCATCTGTCATATCCTCAACCTATCTCTATCCACTGCAACTGTCCCTGACACCTTCAAGCACGCCGTAGTCACACCTCTCCTCAAAAAACCATCACTTGACCCTACCTGTCCCTCCAATTACCGCCCCATCTCCCTCCTACCCTTCCTCTCCAAACTACTTGAGCGCGCCGTTCACAGCCGCTGCCTCGATTTCCTCTCCTCTCAGGCCATCCTCGATCCACTTCAATCCGGTTTTCGCCCTCTACACTCGACAGAAACAGCACTCTCTAAAGTCTGTAATGACCTGTTCCTTGCCAAGTCCAGAGGCCACTACTCCATCCTTATCTTCCTTGATCTATCCGCTGCGTTTGACACTGTCAATCACGATTTACTTCTTGCCACACTGTCCTCATTTGGGTTCCAGGGCTCTGTCCTCTCCTGGTTCTCCTCCTATCTTTCCCATCGTACCTTCAGAGTACACTCTCACGGTTCTTCCTCCACCCCCATCCCGCTCTCTGTAGGAGTTCCCCAGGGATCTGTCCTTGGACCCCTTCTTTTTTCAATCTACACCTCTTCCCTGGGCTCACTGATCTCATCTCATGGTTTCCACTATCATCTTTATGCTGATGACACCCAGTTGTATCTCTCCACACCAGACATCACCGTGGAGACCCAGACCAAGGTATCGGCCTGCTTGTCCGACATTGCTGCATGGATGTCCAACCGCCACCTGAAACTGAACATGTCCAAGACCGAGCTTATAATCTTTCCACCAAAGCCCACCTCTCCTCTTCCTCCTCTCTCGATCTCAGTTGATAACACCTTCATCCTCCCCGTCTCATCTGCCCGCAACCTTGGAGTCATCTTCGACTCCTCCCTCTCATTCTCTGCGCATATCCAGCAGACAGCCAAGACCTGTCGCTTCTTCCTCTTTAACATCAGCAAAATTCGCCCTTTCCTCTCTGAACACACCACCCGAACTCTCATCCACGCCCTCATTACCTCTCGCCTTGACTACTGCAACCTTCTCCTCACTGGCCTCCCACTTAGCCATCTATCCCCACTTCAATTCATTCAGAACTCTGCTGCTCGTCTTATATTCCGCCTGAACCGATACACTCATATTACCCCCCCTCCTCAGGTCGCTTCACTGGCTTCCAATCAGATACCACATTCAGTTCAAGCTTCTCCTTCTCACCTACAAATGCACTCAGTCTACAGCCCCTCATTACCTCTCCACCCTCATCTCCCCTTACGTTCCCGCCCGAAACCTCCGCTCACAGGACAAATCCCTCCTCTCAGTACCCTTCTCCACCACCGCCAACTCCAGGCTCCGCCCATTCTGCCTCGCCTCACCCTATGCGTGGAATCAACTTCCTGTAGCCCTACGCCAAGCCCCCTCCCTACCCATCTTCAAATCCTTGCTCAAAGCCCACCTCTTCAATGTTGCCTTCGGCACCTAACCTTAGACTGCCCCAATTTGACTGCCACTACTTGATTGTCTGTACATTTGTCCATTAGATTGTAAGCTCTTCGAGCAGGGACTGTCCTTCTATGTTATATTGTACAGCGCTGCGTAACCCTAGTAGCGCTTTAGAAATGTCAAATAGTAGTAGTAGTAGTAGTAAAATGTACCCTCCTGCACTTATGCCAGCCTCTCACTTACCAAGTTCTTTGAGTGCTGTCTCCTCCTCACTTTAACAGCACAGATACGGAAAGTCTCCATTAAGGCGACGGAATAGGATGGACGTACCCTGAGCTCCATACTATCGTGAAGGCTGTACGTGGCAGGCACTGCAGGGAGGTCCGAAACAACGGAATATACCGTTGGCGCGAGTTGCCGCCACCCCAAAGCAGGGAGGCAGGTAAACCTCTCCCCACGGGGGCTAGCACCAGAGTAGAGTTCTGAAGACCGACCACAACCCAGGCCTGCCGGACACCTGCACCAATTCAGCCGATTGCGGAAGCGACCAGTTCTGAGGACACCAACGGTCTTGCCAGCTGAGAACCGGCTGAGATCGGAGCACACGACTCCCAGACTGAACCCCAGTCGGATCAAGTCCGACATTTGCCCGGAATCGAACCGATCGGAGGCCTCATCGGACGGAGCGCCTCGTGGCTGGACCACAGATCGAAGTTGCAGCAAGGGCCTCAGAATCATCGGAGGCCTGGGCCTAGCCACACCACACGGGAGCGCCAGAGAGGTGACCGAAACCCCCGCTAGCCCTCACCTTGAACGCAGCGACAGGCGCGGAGCCACCCCCACAATACTCCGTGGAGACGCTGGCTCGACGGCGCTGAGAAATACAGCTCACCAAACAAGCCGGATGCCGATCCTCGCCTCGAGTGGGCTGCTGAGCCTGCAGCTTACACGTACAGGAGCCGGCCTTGACCTCCCCGATTGGAAATATGGCAGTAAACACATGCCTCGAGGCCAAATTGTTATGTCGGGAGTGAGAGGAGGCACGGGACGGACCTCGTTGGGCTCCGTGCGTGTGCCAGACTGCGCGCACTGGATATAGCACAGAGGACCCGAATGGTCAGAGCCAACCTCACGAGTCCCATTGATTGTTGCTATTTCTGCCGCATCAGGGAACTAGACCCAGGTGAGCAACCCTCTTTGCTGACTGCATATAACCATACCCAGATCGTCTAACTATAATTTCACCACCCGGATACTAGCGACCTACCGAAGAGGAGCACGAGTGAAAGAAGAACTACACAGGTTTTCTCTCCTGAGCTACTCGATATTATGCTCAATCCTACCTCTGCTCCTGTTTACTTTGCTATTCTCTATGCTCCTGTCTATTTAGCTTGCTCCTCCTGCTTCTCTCAAGACAAATCTAAATACCCTGATCATATGTCACAATATTTTGCAGTATACCTGTATATATGATGCTTTATTATATTGCTTAATGTTTCTAGACACCATACTCTGCAATGTGCATGTTCTGGTGCTGTATTCATATCTGCCATATATACTGTGAATGTTTATATCCTGACACGGATCTTAAATCTGTCGATTGTATATAATATGATTCTATGTATTGTATCTATTACTAATTATCACATCAATAGCACTACAAGACCCTGACACGATCTCTAGTCCCATGTTCATACAACTAGGCGGGCCTATACCCAAATAAATACTAACCTGTACTACTGTCTACCAACTTGTGATTGCTTCTCTGCATCTCTCGGGCATCGAACCACTGTGAGGGCGACAGGCAAGCCTCCCACTGCAGGGACCCACGCGAGGACGTCGCGACAGAGGTCACATACTAGGCGTTAAACTACAAACTACCCGGAACACCAGAGCGAGATCCTCTATAGATGAGCAACCACACAAAGGCGGGATTCACCCCATCGTAAGGAGGACGATTACTGGACCGCACACAGCCGGCAGCCTGCAACGGACAGTGAAGGTCAACAACACATTTCCACAGTCGGGACAGTGAAGCCAACGGCGGTGAGACCACAAGATAAGCTCACATTCACCAACCTCCTGACCCTCTTGAGACAAGGAATCAAGGCCACCGAATCAGACGAGAAACGTGAGTTGAAGATAAATTTAAGCTCACCCCTCACAGACCCCTAGAAAACTCCTCAAAAAAAAAAACCAACCCAACACTCCCACCTTAAAGAAAATCCCAAACAGACACAACAAAATGAATATCACCAAACTAATTCTAATAACCTACACACTAGCCCTAATTCACCAAACACTAACCACCTCCCTCACAAACACCAACAACATACCCACAATACTTAACCTCGTCAGGTTACCCAGACACAACACACCTCACCAGGACAACAGCAATCAAAACAATGAAAAAACCACCCCACGGGGACAAACATATCACAAAGGAAAGAAAGGACATAATAAACCTACACAACAAGAGAACAGACAAGAAAATCATCACAAATACGAATATACAAGACCCCTACCAAACAATTCAGATGGGATACATAAACGCCAGATCATTAGTAAATAAAACAACAATAACTGACAGGATTACGGCAGACAATACTAGAACTCTGCCCCCCAGGCTACAAAATTACACACTGGACAAGGAAAGAAAAAAAGAGGAGGTGGAGTAGCACTAATCTATAGATCCCACTTCACCGTAACAACAACTGCTGAGTCTATAACACCAAAACTTGAAATTGCCTCAGTTAGAATCCACCTCAATACCATGCTCAACCATCTAAACGTGGTCCTGTTTTATAGACCACCAGGAAATTGGCAAGCATGCCTGTCAAACTTTATGGATTTTATATCGAATACATGTATTTCTAACTCCAACTTACTCATAATAGGTGACATAAACCTACACCTGGAAGACCCTAATGCAACCAATACACGTGATTGCAAAGAATTCCTACAACTATGGGACCTTAACTTGCCTAATATTCAAGCTACACATGTCAAAGGACACACAATTGACCTTATCACATACAAACTATCCTTAGACTCAAACCTTATACTAACAGATACAAAATGGACGGCCATACCATGGTCAGACCACCATAAATTAAACGTAGCCATACAATGGCAGAGAAAAGACACGCAACCCAAACAAGAAGGCACAACCTACACCACTAGAGGACAAATTGATCCTGTTACATTCTGGCTACAGATCTACAAAAATGAATGGTTAGCACAGACAGACTCCAAACACTATCTCCAAGACTGGGATGACAGATGCAGGAACATATTAGACGAAATTACACCACTACAAACAAGAACCACACGAAGACACAGCTCAGTACCTTGGTTCAATGAAGAACTGAAAAAACTAAAAACACAAGTCAGGAGACTCGAACGCGCATGGCATAAAACAAAAAATGAACACACACTCAAAGCTTGGAAACAAATGCAAAGAAAATACAAATCTCTCTATATAAAATGCACCTCCAACGTTCTAATGAAGCCTCTCTTAGCCAACATTCTAAAAGTGAAGAGGGTGAGATCGCTTTGTGTCTGCCCCGCCCACGCGTCAAACGTGATGACGTCGAGGGCGGAGCAATGACACTCAACCAATCGCATCGCTCGGCAGCGAAGCGTCAGGGAAGGAGGCGGCGCTCTCGACGTCTAGCCTTCCCTTCGCTGTGTTCCGCCTTCTTCTGACGTCAAGGATGACGTCAAAAGAAGGCGGAACACAGCGAAGGGAAACCTAGACGTCGGGAGCACCGCCTCCTTCCCTGACGCTTCGCTGCCGGAACCGCCACGGAGGTAAATTTAACAAGAAGAAAAAAAAAAAACACGCATGTTGGGGGGGACAGAAGAGAATGGCCAGTAAAGTACAACAATGGGAGCGGGAGGGCAGGGGAGAAACGACAGCATGGATGCGAAGGGGGGGGGGGAAGAGGGCGGGCCAGGCTGGGACATGGGAGAGAGAGGAGCATGGATGCGAGGGGGGGTCATGGAAGGGAGAGAGGGGACTTGCTGGAAAAGGATGAATGGAGGCGGCAGGGGACAGAGGAGCATGGATGGCCATGGATTGGGAGGGGAGGGCTCAGGGAGAGAGGGGAATTGCTGGAAAGGGATGAATGGAGGGGGCAGGGGACAGAGGAGCATGGATGGGCATGGATTGGGAGGGCAGGGCTCAGGGAGAGAGGGGAATTGCTGGAAAGGGATGAATGGAGGGGACAGATGGGCATGGATGGATATGGATTGCAGGGCAGGCCTCAAGGAGAGAGGGGAATTGCTGGATAGGGATGAATGGAGGGGCCAGGTGACAAAGGAGCATGGATGGGCATGGATTGGAAGGGCAAGACTCAGGGAGAGGGGAATTGGTGGATAGGGATGAATGGAGGGCACAGATGGGCATGGATGCATATGGATTGCAGGGCAGGCCTCAGGCAGAGAGGGGAATTGCTGGATAGGGATGAATGGAGGGGCCAGGTGACAGAGGAGCATGGATTGGAAGGGCAGGACTCAGGGAGAGGGGAATTGCTGGATAGGGATGAATGGAGGGGACAGATGGGTATGGATGGATATGGATTGCAGGGCAGGCCTCAGGGAGAGATGGGAATTGCTGGATAGGGATGAATGGAGGGGGCAGGTGACAGAGGAACATGGATGGACATGGATTGGGAGGGCAGGGCTCAGGGAGAGAGGGGAATTGCTGGAAAAGGATGAATGGAGGGGGCAGGGCACATATGGGCATGGATTGGGAGGGCAGGGCTCACACTCTCTCTCTCATATACAATGTCTTTCTGACTCTCACTCTCACACACTCTATCTCACACTGTATCACATTCACTCTCTATGTGCCACACAGTCACTCACACACTCGCTTGGTCTCATACACTCACTCTCACAGAGAATCTGTGTCTCACACACACTCTCTCTCTCGCCCACACACACACATTCTCTCTCACACTGTGTCTCACATACACACTTGCACACACTCTCATTCTCACACACACACTCTGTCACAAACACACTCACACCCAGACTCACTCTCTCTCTCACACACTCACACTTTCACTCTGACTCTCAAACAGTCACTCTCACATACACTCTCCCAAACATACACACTCCGAGGAAAACCTTGCTAGCGCTCGTTTCATTTGTGTCAGAAACGGGCCTTTTTTACTAGTCTCTCTATATAAAACGCACCTCCAACGTTCTAATGAAGCCTCTGTTAGCCAACCAACATTCTAAGTGAAGGGGGTGAGATCGCATTGTGTCTGACCCGCCCACGCGTCAAACGTGATGACGTCGAGGGCGGAGCAATGACACTCAACCAAACGCAACGCTCGCCAGCGAAGCGTCAGGGAAGGAGGCGGCGCTCTCGACGTCTAGCCTTCCCTTCGCTGTGTTCCGCCTTCTTCTGACGTCACGTCAAAAGAAGGCGGAACACAGCGAAGGGAAACCTAGACGTCGGGAGCACCGCCTCCTTCCCTGACGCTTCGCTGCCGGAACCGCCATGGAGGTAAATTTAAAAACAAGAAAAAAAAAAAAAACATGTTGGGGGGAGCGAAAAGGGTGGCCACTAAAGAACAACAATGGGACCGGGAGGGCAGGGGAGAAACGACAGCATGGATGCGAATGGGGGGGGGGAGAAGAGGGCGGCCCAGGCTGGGACATGGGAGAGAGAGGAGCATGGATGCAAGGGGGGGTCATGGAAGGGAGACAGGGGACTTGCTGGAAAAGGATGAATGGAGGCGGCAGGGGACAGAGGACCACTGATGGGCATGGATTGGGAGGGCAGGGCTCAGGGAGAGAGGGCAATTGCTGGAAAGGGATGAATGGAGGGGGCAGGGGACAGAGGAGCATGGATGGGCATGGATTGGGAGGGCAGGACTCAGGGAGAGAGGGAAATTGCTGGATAGGGATGAATAGAGGGGACAGGTGGGCATGGATGGATATGGATTGCAGGGCAGGCCTCAGGGAGAGAGGGCAATTGCTGGATAGGGAAAAATGGAGGGGCCAGGTGACAGAGGAGCATGGATTGGAAGGGCAGGACTCAGGGAGAGGGGAATTGCTGGATACGGATGAATGGAGGGGACAGATGGCTATGGATGGATATGGATTGCAGGGCAGGCCTCAGGCAGAGAGGGGAAATGCTGGATAGGGAAAAATGGAGGGGCCAGGTGACAGATGAGCATGGAAGGGCATGGATTGGAAGGGCAGGACTCAGGGAGAGGGGAATTGCTGGATAGGGATGAATGGAGGCCACAGATGGGCATGGATGCATATGGATTGCAGGGCAGGCCTCAGGCAGAGAGGGGAATTGCTGGATAGGGATGAATGGAGGGGCCATGTGACAGAGGAGCATGGATTGGAAGGGCAGGACTCAGGGAGAGGGGAATTGCTGGATAGGGATGAATGGAGGGGACAGATGGCCATGGATGGATATGGATTGCAGGGCAGGCCTCAGGCAGAGAGGGGAAATGCTGGATAGGGAAAAATGGAGGGGCCAGGTGACAAAGGAGCATGGATGGGCATGGATTGGAAGGGCAGGACTCAGGGAGAGGGGAATTACTGGATAGGGATGAATGGAGGGGACAGATGGCCATGGATGCATATGGATTGCAGGGCAGGCCTCAGGGAGACAGCGGAATTGCTGGATAGGGATGAATGGAGGGGCCAGGTGACAGAGGAGCATGGATTGGACTCACACTTTCACTCTGACTCTCAAACACTCACTCTCACATACACTCTCCCAAACATACACACTCCGAGGAAAACCTTGCTAGCGCCCGTTTCATTTGTGTCAGAAACGGGCCTTTTTTACTAGTATACAATAAAACAAACCAAAAGAGCATACTACAAAACCAAAATAGGACCAGACTACAAAGACGCACATAAACTCTACCAACTCGTGAATAAACTAATAGACACCACGCCGGTTACCACAGCCAGCACAGACTCCCCATCGGCAGACCAACTTGCCAAATGCTTCAATGAGAAAATTATAAAACTTCGATCCACATTACCACTCAATACCACTGATTATGAAAGGTTTATGGATTGCCTGGACCCCACTCCCGGTGAATACCCAGCAGACCGAACCTGGAATAACTTCGATTTACTAACCGAAGAAACCATCATTCAAGCACTCAACAAATTCTCCAAAACCCACTCCAAACTGGATATTTGCCCCAGTAACCTAATAAGGTTCGCCCCCCAAACGCTTCATAACAGACCTTACGTCACACCTGAACTATATGCTACAACATGGACTTTTCCCCAAGGACAAAGGAAATATATTACTTACACCCATACCCAAAGACTTAAAGAAAAAATTAAATGACACAACCAACTATCGACCAGTAGCATCCATCCCCCTGATAGTAAAACTAATGGAAAGTATGGTAACCAAACAACTCACCAACTACCTAAACAAATTCTCAATACTACATGAATCAGTCAGGATTTTGATCCAACCATAGTACTGAAACAGTGCTAACCACTCTCATAACCAAATTTAAACAACTAATTGCAACTGGAAACAATGTGTTACTCCTACAATTAGATATGTCCAGCGCGTTCAACATGGTCAGCCACCAAATACTCCCGAACATCCTAGACTACTTCGGGATTGGAGGAAACGTACTAAGATGGTTTAAAGGTTTCTTAACAGCAAGATCTTATCAAGTGATTTCAAACTCAAAAACATCAACACCATAGAAGCCTGAATGTGGAGTACCACAAGGATCACCGCTGTCACCAACCCTTTTTAACTTAATGATGACACCTTTAGCCAAATCGCTATCCAACCAAGGACTCAACCCATACATCTACGCTGACGATGTCACAATATACATCCCGTTCAAACAAGACATAACCGAAATAACAAATGAAATCACACACAGCCTCCAAATAATGAACTCATGGGCGGACACATTCCAACTAAAGCTAAACACAGAAAAAACACAATGTCTGATCCTGTCCTCACAATACAACACAAACAAACCCAATACCATAAACACCCCAGACTACACACTTCCGGTCTCAATTAGCCTGAAAATTCTGGGAGTCACAATTGACCGAAATCTCGCACTTGAAGACCATGCGAAAAATACAGCAAAGAAAATGTTCTACTCAATGTGGAAACTTAAAAGAATCAGACCTTTCTTCCCAAGGGAAGTATTCCACAGCCTAGTACAATCAATGGTGCTAAGTCATCTAGACTACTGCAATGCCATTTATGCCGGATGTAAAGAACAAATCATTAAGAAGCTTCAAACCGCTCAAAACACAGCAGCCAGACTCATATTTGAGAAAGCGAAAAAGAAAGCGCCAAACCCCTAAGAGAAAAACTACACTGGCTCCCACTAAAAGAATGAATTGCGTTCAAAGTTTGCACCCTGGTTCACAAAATCGTCTACGGGGAAGCCCCGACCTACATGTCAGACCTTATAGACTTGCCTATTAGGAACGCAAAAAGATCATCACGCACATTCCTCAATCTCCACTATCCTAACTGTAAAGGGCTAAAATATAAAGCCATATACGCGACCAGCTTCTCATACATCTGCACGAAGCTATGGAACACACTACTGAAGGCCATAAAAACAACTCAAGACCTAACCATCTTCCGAAGGCTTCTGAAAACAGATCTTTTCAAGAAAGCATACCATAAACACCCATCTTAAACACTAAATAATAACATTATACACGATCTATACAAAACCGAATTTTTATTGCATGACTGCTTAAACACTACTATTAATGATCAAGCATTACCACTTTAAACCTTATGTCAAATAGGGTCTCTCTATAGTCAATGACCTAATGTATGTTACAATCCAATTTATTACTCAGGAACCTTCATGCATTACCATAATATATTCTTCTTTACCATGTATATATGCATATGGTATATATATATACCATGATCTGTTCCATATATATTATGTTCCATGTATGTTACCATGTATTGAAGAGTTATGCTAGCCCTTGCTCTCAGTAAAATACAGGACAATGGCTCATAATAAGAGCTAGGCTTCTTAAAATCAGAATAATCTCTGATACAAAAGAGAGCTAGCTTGTAAAAATCAGAGATCACCTTTGACACAGTTACATTTCACTGTGGCAAGTGCTGAACTGGCAAGGGTGGGGGCAATCTACTCTATAAACAATCCTGAGATTGGCACCTGCAAGACATCATAAGCAAGAGTTGCTATGGTTACGTAGAGATAGTGCTGGGTCAGCTGCACCCCAGGTGAGAACATCCAAAGGGGGGGCTACAGGAAGGTTTGGGAACATGTGAAGTCATTCTGATCAACTGATAAGGACTAGGAGCCCTGTTGAGACAGCTGGGGTCCATTGAAATGAATAGGGCCAAAATTGTATATAAGCAGCAGTTTGAGGAGTATTAGTTCAGACAAGACGAGACAAGAAGAAGAAGGAGATGAGAGGAGAAGACGAACAGAGAAGGGAGACTCCAGAAGGCTAGAGAGAGAGGACGTGCCATGATATGCGGTTCCATTATGTGAATGCTTAACCTACCTGTATTACCATTGGTAAGATTGTAATAAACTATCTTATTATATCTACTACATACTGGGTTCCTTTCTAATTACAAGAGTCCATACTGCCTGATGGTGTAAGCCTGTCATGAGCAGATTCAAGGTTGGGAGAGCTAGATATTTGGAGGGCATATGTAACTTTGCCCAGAGAGAGATGAGACGGGCCACTGCTTCCGCTGCTGGATTAGCAAAGGCAGATTCAGAGAAAATAAACAGTATGTATGCATCTTAACGCAATACCATTTGTAATTCTGTTACCTGGAAAAGGCAACTGCCATTATGGCAAATGTAAGCCACATTGAGCTTCAAATTGGTGGGAAAATGTGGGATACAAATGCTACAAATAAATAAATTCCATAGTGCATAACTGGGCTCATAATTCTACAGTATCTGAAACTAAAATTAAAATTCTTTTTTCTACCTTTGTTGTCTGGCCACGTACTTTTTTTCAGTTATGTTGGTTCCAGTCTCTGGTTTCTACTTCCATTGTCTTCTCTGAAGTCTACTGCCAGGATTTCCTGTTCGTTTGTCATTTTTCTCTCATTTTTTTCCTTTCACTTTCTTCAATTTATTTTCTGCCTCTGTCCACATTTCTTTCTTACTATCCAATCTTCAATTTCCTTCTTTTGACCTGGCTTGGCCACTGTTTGGAAAATAGGATACTGGGCTAGATGGACCATTGGTCTGACCCAGTGTGGCTACTCTTATGTTGACTGTGTCTACCTACAGCTTGCCCCTCTCTCCTCCCCACTTCCATCGTCTACCTCTCTCCTGCCCACTTCATCCAGCATTTCCTCTGTTTCCTCAGCGTCCCTTCTTAACCTGTCCATTTCCATCCTGAGTCCATATCCCTTCCCCAGTGATCAGCATCACCACCCCACCCCCCACCCCCCGTGATCAACATTGTCCCTGTATGTTCCATTTTCATCTCCGTCTAGCACTGCTCTTCTGTGTCCCTGTCCCTATGCCCCCTCAGTGCCCAATATCTCTTCTGTCTCCCTGTCCCTCCTCTCTCTTTTCCCTTCCTCTACCCTGTGGCCTGTATCTCTCTTCTCTCTTCTTCTTCCTGCTCCGCCAGCCCACTATATCTCCCATGGGTCCATTGTCTTTTCTCCTCTCTCCCTCCTGGGTCCAGTGTCTTTCCCCCCACCCTTTCACTCTTCCTCTCCAGTCCTTCACTATCTTTCTCACTCTCTTCCACTCCCCCCCCCCCCCCACACACACACATTGGTCCAGCATCTATCCCTGTTCCTCTACCTCTCCCTCTAACTCCTGTGTTCAGCACCTCTTCCTGTCTGTGCCAACCTCCCCCCCCCCCCCAGATCCAGTAGACCAGGATCTCCATCTCTCTATCCCTGGGTCTGGCACCTGTCTTTCCCCTCTATCTGGCAGATCTAGCATCTGTCCCCTTTCCTTTCCTCCCCTCTTTGGTTCCAGCATCCCCCCCCCCTTTCTCCTTCCACCCTCTCCCGGTTCCAGGGTCTGTCCCCTTTCCTCCCCACCCTTCATGGTTCAAGCATACGGCCCTTTTCCTCCCCCCACCTTCCTGGTTTCAGCGTCTGTCCCCTTTTTTGTATCGATGATGAAGGCCTGCTCTTGTAGCTGGGAGCTTCTTGAGGCTTTTTCCTCCTTGTTTATATTTTTCCCACTGCTCTTAGTTTTGATTACAGAGAATCTTTTTCTTTCCTTTTAAGTTAATATTCAGACTTAACTGGCCATGGGCTAGTCAGGGCTACAGGGAGGGACAAAATTCCCTGGGCCCGGACCTCTCTCCTCCTGCTCCCAGGCTGCCGTCCCCGGTCTCACCTGCCCGCCCTCGGCTCTGTCGACAGAACCCCTCCGTCCACCACCGGGCCCCCTGCATTCAAATCAGTAGCGCCTCACCTCCGTGTAAAAGTGGCAGATCACCTCCCTTCGGGTCTTCCCTCCCTGTGTCCCGCCCTCATCTGATGTAATTTCCTGTTTCCGCGAGGGCGGGACACAGTGAGGGAGGGCCCAAAGGGAGGTGATCTGCCGCTTTAACACAGAGGTGAGGCACTGCCGATTTGAATGCAGGGGGCCCAGTGGCAGACGGAGGGAGGCTGTCGTTGGGGGTGGGCGGGTGGAGACTGGGGACTGCGGCGCCAGCAGCCTGAGCGCGATTGGGGGGCTGGCGGCGGGGGCCCGGCTCAGTCTCTCGGCGGCCCTGGGGCTAGTACTTAAAGATAGGACAGTTATGTATGCAATCCTATTTATGCGCTAAACATGGCCAGTTAGCGCTGAATATTGAGAGCTAACTGGACTCTTCCCTTGAAACGGCCCCTGACATAGCCGCCTTCCATTTCTGCGCTAACCAGTTATTTTCAGCGCCACTAACCGGTTAAGTGCCACTGAAAATGACCGGATAGTCGCATACAAGCAAGTTAACCAGTTGGCCATTCGTGGCCGGTTAACTCGCTTTGAATATCGTCCGGATCATGTTCATCTATAAAATCCTATTGAGTTAATAATAATTTTTCAAGTAATTTAGACAAAAAGAGCAACAAAGAAACTGGATGAAAATTAATCTGGTATAGAAGGACCTAATTTTAATAATGGTCACACAGACTCTTCAGAGATTTATTAGTTATCATTAGCAAAGGGTAGGAAATATCAGGTAAAGCTTTCAGCATGGAGACAGAACACAAATCAAGACTACTACAAGTATTATTTGTAGGAGAAACAACATCTTCAACTTGTGAGATATTTATTCTTTTTACTACTGAACCCTATTAGGAGAAGATAATATCTCAGATTAAGATAAAGGATTAGAATCAAAGGTGAGAAGAATTTTTTAAATCATATCCTGAATTGTTTTAGCAAATTGCTGACATCTAACAACAGATGTAAAAATAAAGAGGTACTTTTAACAGTTATTAACTTTGTCAGTAAAAGCAGCTCTTCAGAAGTAGATCACTTAGAATGAATCAATTGATTTTAATGAGCTTTATCAGTTTAAAAGATAAACACCAGATAATGATCTAATAAAACATGATAAATATCTAATATCTTTTATCGGTTCATATGCCAAGATCCTTCAGCTCTTCGTACAATCAGTTTTTCTTCTCTTTATTCAGACATAAACCAAAGAACACTGCTGCCCTTTGTGACAAAACAGTGTGTTTTAAGCCTGTAAAATGCATTGGACATTTTCCTGCCTAAATTAAGTCTGAAGAGTATTGGTCAGCAGAAGGTGCATGTTATGCTTAAAGCTGTTGCAGAGGACTGACTTTTTGCTTTCTTTTAGTTGGCACACAGATAATAGGAAGTGCCTGTAGTGATGTAACCATTTTTTGTTTGAAACTTGACTGTTTTGGTCTCTGATTGGCCTGGAGTTTGAAATTACCCAGCAGATGCTGGCTGTTGCTTCAGTCCTAGCCAGGAAGAAAAGAGAACAGAATCTCTTTGCTGAGGCTCAGTAAACAAACAGTTAAATATCCTGATCTTCCCAGGTACTTTTCTAGGAAGTATTCAAATGTTTAGTTAGTGTTGTAATTGATCCATATTTCAGTTACTGTCGCGTCCCACGTCCATACCTGCTCTCCCGCGGTGGGGGGCGGGAGCCGGCGGTCTTCGCGGCGTTGGGGAACGGCCGGGGGGGGTCCCGCGGAGGAGCCAACGCTGCTGCGGGACTGGCGTGTCGGGTCGGGATCGGCGACCTGCGGGGACGAACGCCGGCCTCTTGGGAGGGGGAGGTCGGGAGGAGGTTCGCGTCGGCCAACATGGCGGCGCCGGAGCCGACGTCTTCTTCGCTCCAGAGCCGGAGGGCTCTGGAGCTCCACCCACCGCACGCCGGATTGGCGAACCCGGGCGATGACTCCGCCTGGAGTTCGGGCAGAGCCAATCAGGGGCTCTCCCGACTCCCCTGGGCCGGATTGGTGGGTTTTCTTGCCGGGGGCGGGGTAGTGCGAGATTTAAACCAGGAACCAGAGGACCTCTTTGCTTCCGGTTCGGTTCCCGAAGCCTGTGCAGCGGTGTCGCGTTGCATCATTTGGATTATCCAGAGACTGTGCTATCCTTGTTCACAGCTTGCTAGCCGTTATCCAGAGACTGTGCTATCCTTGTTCAAAGCTTGCTAGCCGTTATCCAGAGACTGTGCTATCCTTGTTCAAAGCTTGCTAGCTGTTATCCAGAGACTGTGCTATCCTTGTTCAAAGCTTGCTAGCCGTTATCCAGAGACTGTGCTATCCTTGTGCACAGCTTGCTAGCCGTTATCCAAAGACTGTGCTATCCTCGACCGTGGACTGCTCCCCACTTGTCTAGAGAGTTCTTCTACACTTGACGACTGTGTTTGCTGGCTATACTCCCGACATGAGCCAGGTCAGCCATCCACCCCGCGGTTCCAGCAGTCCTGCTGACCGCCTGCAGCTGGGGGCTCAACCTCTGGTGAACGGCGGTCGCCGCGGGTGAAGATTGGGGTGCACGGCTGTCCTCTGAGGTTTTTCGACCTTGCGGGACCTAAGGGCTCACCAAAGTAAAGACAGGACAGTTACCTGTTATTGTTTGCTAATTGCACATTTTTTGTGCAGTGTTCAATTTTTATGAGAATAAACAATTGTTCGCTTTGCTTGTCTGGACTGATAAAGAATCCTGGTGGTTTGTGTGTTGGGTCTGTGAGTGCTTCCTGGGAACTGTGAGACCATTGGGAGTGTGGCCCCAGTAACCTAGAAATCACTGGGGATAATTGGAGAGCGGGAGACTTGCCCAGAGGCGGTTGTGACCCAGTCAGTGGGAGGAGGGTGCTAGTGTAGAGCACAAGCAGCAGATGCAGGCTGACCTGAGCTGTGCTGGGGATAGACCCTCTATATGGCCGCGGGGTAACCACAGGTGGGTAGCTAGGCATTTCATGACACCCTTATTTTTGAAAGATCCTGACTTTTAAATGACAGCATTTAAAGGTCTGGGGAGACCCAGACATTTAAATTAACAGATGAACCTGGTACAGACAGTTCAGGATGAACAATCAGTGGACTAAAGAACATGCGGAGACACCAGTATGGCACAACAATGATTTATTAGATGAACACAGACCCGATGCAGCCACATTTCGGCAGTTGCCTGCATCAGGGATATAGGAGGAGATTCTATATATGGTGCCTATAACATTGCGCTGAAATCAATGCCAACTAAGCGTGTTCTATAATCGGTGCCTAGGCGCCAATTATAGAATACACTTAGTTGATATCTCGGTGCCTAAAACTATGTGCATCCATTTACACCAATGAAAATATGACGCAAATCCCAGCATGTACATTTATGCGCTCTGGGCCATATTCTATAACTATGTGCATAAATTTCAGAATGCCCATGAAATTCCCATTTCCACACCCATAACCACGCCCCCTTTTTGCCTGCACATACATGTTATGTTTGGTGCACTTTATTACAGAATATGCATAGCGAGTTGTGTGTGTAAATTCTAATCAGTGCTAATTAGTGCTCGTTATTGCTTGTTAATAGCTGTTATCAATGCTGATTAGCTTATTAAGGGGCCCTTTTACTAAGCCGCGTAGGCACCTATGTGCGCCCAATGTGCGTCAATTCGGAGTTACTGTGTGGCCTGGACAGTAATTTTGTTGTTTTACACGTGTCTGGTTCTCGTGTCAGAAAATTTTCCAGTGCGCGGCAGAAACCGGGCAGTAATCGTCATTCTATGCGTGTAGACGATTCCCGCCCGGTTAACACGTGAGACCTTGCTGCTAAGTCAAGTGGGTGGCGGTAAGGTCTCAGGCACAAAATGGATGCACACCAATTTTTATTTTGCCGCACATCCATTTTTGGCCATTTTTGGCGCTGAAAAATGGAACTGCGCATCTAATACACGCATCTACACCAGTGCAGGCCATTTTCAGTGCACCTTAGTAAAAGGTCCCCTAAGCCAATTAAGCTATGCGCTTTATAGAATCCATGCCAATTTCAGCATGGATCTCTAGGCACGCTATATAGAATCCAGGAAAACATAAAATAAATTACACACATGTCTATGATGAAACATAAATAATGAATAGAAAACATTGTGGTGAGCACATAAATTACACACACTTCTATGCTAAAAATAAAACTGAGTAAAAAGCCACACCTGTAAACAAATATGTGTCATGTAAAATAGTGGATAATGTTTAATCTGTCCTAGATGAAACCACTAGTCTGCTGAGAGAAGATTTCTTGGTCTTACTTCACCAAATTTGTGTGCTTAGAACCAGCTTTTTTACCCCAGACAGATCCTTGCTCAGGTTTGGAGTAAGCAATGAAAACTGGACCTCGTTTGGATGGGCTTTCTACAATCTGAAGAAAAATAATCTAAGTGCTCCTTTTAGTAAGCTGTGGTAGTGACTCCTGGCACGGCAAATGCAACAACTCCCATTCAATTCCATTGCTTAGTAAAAGGAGCCGTAAATGTTTAAAGAATTGTAAATAAGATATTCAGAGAGACTGTTGCATGATTCTCATGCTGCACCTCAAAAAAAGATATAGTGGAATTGGAAAAGGTGCAGAGAAGGGTGACAAAGATGATACAGGGGATAGGATGACTTCCCTATGAGGAAAGGCTGAAGAGGCTGGGGCTCTTCAGCTTGGAGAAGAGGCGGCTGAGGGGAGATATGATAGAGGTCTATAAGATAATGAGTGGAATGGAATGGGTCAATGTGGAGCGTCTGTTTACACTTTCCAAAAGGGGACAAGGGGGCATGCAATGAAGATGCAGTGTGGTAAATTTAAAATGAATCGGAGGAAATTTTTCTTCACTCAACGCATAGTTGGACTCTGGAATTTGTTACTGGAAAAAGTAGTTAAGGCGGTTAACTTAGTGGACTTCAAAAAAGGGTTGGACGGCTTACTGGAGGAAAAGGCCATAGAATGTTATTGAATGGACGTGGGAATAATCCACTATCTCTGGGATGGGCGGGACAAATTGCTTGTTCTTTTGGCCACTGTCGGTGACAAGGTGCTGGGCTCAATGGACCCTTGGTCTGTCTCAGCATGGAGATGCTTATGTACTCTTTGATGGTGTTATAGGAGTTGGTAGTACTAAATTAATGTAACACTATATGAATTTTGTGCAAAAAGTTGTTTATTTTGCTCTAAGGAGACCTTTTACCAAGCTGTAGTAAAAGAACCCCTGTGGTAGTGAGGTCCCCCTTTTACCGCTGTGGGTAAAAGGCTTTTATGTTTTTTAAAAAATGAAATGGCCATGTGGTAAGTTAACCACTTGCCACGCAGTCGTTTCCCAAGGGAGCCCTTACCACCACCTATTTAGGAGGCGGTAAGGGCTCCCACATTAACCCGGCAATAACCCCCCCAAAAAACATTCTGATGTATTGAAAATGGCGCACAAAGGAGGCAGGCTTACTGACGCTTCGTAAAAGGGCCCCTTAAAGTTTTTAAAAACTGGATCCCGTGTGTAATTTTAAATTTTCCATTTTTCTTCTGAAATTACAGGTCTCAAGTGTCTTCAATCAATTTTTTTAAAGAAATATAACATCAGATAAGTACAAAATTCCTGTAATATTTATATTTAAATACTTTTTAGTAATTGTGCCAAAGAACATGATGCTTTTCTTAAAATATTTTTCTTCTCTCCTTATATAAGTACCCTTGAAGGACACCATCTTTGGTAAGTAGGGTTACCAGTGGTTAGGGTGGTGGACTTTGGTCCTGGGGAACTGAGGAACTGAGTTCCATTCCCACTTCAGGCACAGGCAGCTCCTTGTGACTCTGGCCAAGTCACTTAACCCTCCATTGCCCCATGTAAGCCGCATTGAGCCTGCCATGAGTGGGAAAGCGCGGGGTACAAATGTAAATAAAATAAAATACATCCGGATTTACCTGGACATGCCCTCTTTTTGAGGACATGTCCGGGCGTCCAGACGGATTTGGCCAGCCTGCCCGTTTGTCTGGATTTCTGGACAAACGGGCTGGCTGGCGGGAGCAGGAGCGGAGGCGGGCGCGGGACTCCCTTCCCCTCCCCTTACGCTACTACCCCTGGTGATTTAGAGGTATCTCTTCGCTCTTCGGGGCAGGAAAGAAAGAGCCCCCTCTTTCCTGCCCGGAGCTCTGCTGCTATGCTGCATCCTGTGTGAGTCCGGCTCTCGGCGTTTCAAAATGGCCGCCGAGAGTTGAAGTCTCGCGAGGCTGCTTCAACTCTCGGCCACCATTTTGAAACGCCGAGAGCCGAACTCACACAGGATGCAGCAGGGCAGCTAGCAGCAGTGCTCCGGGCAGGAAAGAGGGGGCTCTTTCTTTCCTGCCCCGAGCGAAGAGGTACCTCTGGACCACCAGAGATAGTAGCGTAAGGGGAGGGGAGGTGACGGGGGAGGGAAGGTGATGGGGGGAAGAGGGGGCGACCGGGGGCGGGGCGATAGCATGAAAGGGGTGCGGCGATGGTGTGAAAGGGGCGAGATGAGGGCATGAAAGGGGCGAGCGGGGCGTGAAATGGGGCAGGGCAAGTGTCCTCTTTTTATGAGGACAAAAAATGGTAACTCTATTGGTAAGCATGTTTTCCTTAGCATAAGCAGCAGATGAATCCAGGAACTGGTGGGTTGTATCCGCCTACCAGCAGGTGGATATAGAGAACACTGAATCGAAAGCAGTGACACTAGACACCCTAGCCCCTGCTCCTGCTCCTTGTCTCCTCAGTATATCTCTATCTTCAGCAGGTGGTGGACGGATTTCTCCCAGCTCCTGGATTCTTGGGGAGCTCCTGGGCTGTTTGGCCAGTTCAGTCTAGGGGCGTTTGGCTGAGGGTGCCAAACTTGAGGACATACTTGTGCTGCAGGTCCCTGTCCTACCCTGTTCCTCCCCCAAATCTCTCTAGTCTTCCTTCCTAGCTGTCTGTAAAAAAAAAAGTTCTCTCACAGCTTTTGTGAAGGCAGCCAAGGAGAAACAGAGAATTTATTTATATTTTCTTTGTGAGCTGCCCCTTTGGTGTTCAGTTTGCTGCTAGGCTGAGTGGAGGACTGGAGCGCTGTTTGGGCTCCCTCAGAGTGACCTCTCCGTGTTTTGCCTTTCCTGCAGTGCCAGTGAGTACTTTTCAGCTGCCTTTTTTCTTGAAGGGGGGGGGGCGGTGAGTGAGAGGGCGTTTTGCGATGGCAGCGGAGGCGGTCATGGGATGTTCCCAAGGTTGCCAATTGGGCGGTTTTCCTGCCCAATTGGGCAATTTTCCGCGACCCGCTGCAGGAAATTTTTGCCCGCGGCGGATCTACTACGGTCTCTTTTGCAACCTCACTATCAGAATACCCTATCTTCCCTGTTTTGGTGATATCTTTGAAAGATACCTTATCCCGAACCATGCTCTTTTGAGCGACTGTTGGCCTTTCCCCCGTTTCTAGTTTATAAGCTGCTCTATCTCCTTTTTAAATGCTGATGCCAGCAGCCTGGTCCCACCCTGGTTAAGGTGGAGCCCATCCTTTCGGAATAGGCTCTCCCTTCCCCAGAATGTTGCCCAGTTCCTAACAAGTCTAAAACCCTCCTCCCTGCACCATCATCTCATCCACGCATTGAGACTCTGGAGCTCTGCCTGTCTCTTGGGCCCTTCGCGTGGAACGGGTAGTATTTCAGAAAATGCTACCCTAGAGGATCTGGATTTGAGCTTTCTACCTAAGAGCGTAAATTTGGCTTCCAGACCCTCTCTCCCACATTTTCCTATGTCATTGATACCCACATGTACCAAGACAGCTGGCTCCTCCCCAGCACTATCAAAAATCCTATCTAGGTGACGAGTGAGGTCCACCACCTTCACACCAAGCAGGCAAGTCACCAGGCGATCCTCACGTCCACCAGCCACCCAGCTATCTATATGCCTAATGATCGAATCACCAATTACAACAGCTGTCCTAACCCTTCTCTCCCAGGCAGCACTTGGAGACATATCCTAGGTGCGAGAGGGTAGTACATCCCCTGGTGGGCAGGTCCTAGCTACAGGAGTACTTCCTACTTCACCAGGGTGATGCTCTCCTTCTAGGAGACCTCCATATTCCAAGGTTGCACAGGGGCTACCAGACTGGAGGTGGGACTTCTCTACAACGTCCTTGTAGGTCTCCTCTGTGTACCTCTCTGTCTCCCTCAGCTCTACCGTCTGCTACTCTAGCCTCAAGAGAACAGACACGTTCTCTGAGAGCTAGTAGCTCTTTGCATCAGGCACACATATGACATCTCACCAACTGGGAGATAATCATACATGTGACACTCAATGCAAAAGACTGGATAGCACTCCTCTCGCTGCTGGACTGCTGACTCCAACTTAGTGTTTTTGAGTTTTTCAATAATTTAAAGCTTGCTACATTATTAAGGATATTAGCCTAATATAAAAATGTCTTTTAGTTTATATAGTATATTGTATGATTTATTTAGTGTTTCCTTCTTAGATGGTAATGAAATGTATTTAAAACTCTGTAAGAGCACTCCTTGCTTGTTACCCTAATTACAATAACTGACTATAAATTAAGAATTTTCCTAGAGGTGGGCAGGTGTTGGGGAGGGTGGGCGGGAAGACTAAACCAGATTCTGCAGTGCTGTGGTACAAAGTTTTTCCTATCACTACCTACCATAGGCGTAGTTTGACTGTTTCATTTGGGGGGGGGGGGGCAAAGAATGGGCAGAGCATATTAGCATATCATTTGCATATATACAGATGCAAATGATATGCTAATATGGAGGAAGGAATTGAAATTTACAGGCAAAATATCACAGATGCACATTTCAAAAAGCTGGCACATTTCAATTAATAAATTATGAATAAAATACTTTTATCTACCTTTGTTGTCTGATCATTTAGTTTTTCTATTCGCTTTGGTCCCAGTGTCTTCTGTTTTATGCAGTGTCTTCTTTCCAGTAGACTTCCCTCTGCTCCCCACCCTCCCAGTCCCATCCATCTCTTGCTCCTTCCCTCTGCTCCCCACCCCTCCCAGTCCCAACCATCTCTTGCTCCTTCCCTCTGCTCCCCACCCCTCCCAGTCCCATCCATCTTCTGTTTCTTCCCTCTGCTCACCATCCCTCCGTCCCATCCATCTTCTGCTCCTTCCCTCTGCTGTGCCTGACCTCTCCCAATCCCATCCATCTCCTGGTCCAGCCTTCTGCTCCCCACCCCTCCCAGTACCATCCATCTCTTGCTCCTTCCCTCTGCTCCCCACCCCTCCCAGTCCCAACCATCTCTTGCTCCTTCCCTCTGCTCCCCACCCCTCCCAGTCCCATCCATCTTCTGCTCCTTCCCTCTGCTGTGCCTGACCTCTCCCAGTCCCATCCATCTCTTGCTCCTTTCCTCTGCTCCCCACCCCTCCCAGTACCATCCATCTTCCCTCTGCTCCCCACCCCTCCCAGTTCCATCCATCTTCCTTCTACTGCCCCCCCCCGCGAGGTCCAAGATCGTGACTCCGTTTACCCCCTCTCTTCCTCCCTCCCTCCCTCCGGCGCAGGTAACAGTCTTCAGCTTTTTCAGCGTTCCTGGCAGCGGTAGCGATGTACACACTGCCTTCGGTCTGCCCCGGAAGCCTTCTCTTCAAGTTCCTGTTCCCACCTATGCGGGAACAGAAACTTGAAGAGAAGGCTTTGGGGCAGAGCCGAAGGCAGCGTGTACATCGCTACCGCTGCCAGGAACGCTGAAAAAGACTGCTGCCTGCACCGGAGGGAGGGAGGAAGAGAGAGGGGTAGACGGACACGCTCCTCTCCGTCCGCTTGGCTTCCCTGCCCTCTCTGTCTGCGTCCCGCCTTCCTCTGACGTCAGAGGAAGGCGGGACGCAGACAGAGAGGGCAGGGAAGCCAAGCGGACGGAGAGGAGCGCGTGCCTGCATGTGTTTTTTTTTTAACTAATGGCGCAGCGGCGCCTCGTCATCGTTTGGTGGGGCATTGCCCCCCCTCGCCCCCCCCAGTCTACGCCTATGCTACCTACAATTCCTCCTTAAACCCCAATCTTTAAGTTCCCAAAGCACAAAGCAAAATAGTGTTCACTTACCAGAGAAATGTCCTCTTCTCCCAGAACTTCTCAGAAATAAAGTTCAGTGGGACCTTTCCTCTTTATATTATTTTGAATCTAAGGGGCCTTTTTTTAAACAGGCTCTTTGAAGCTGACTCAGCAACCTATCCAAATATTCTACTTCCCCACACGTTAATTAAATTGAGGTCGCTGGTTGTGCTACTTCTCCAACAGCTAAGGTACAGAAAATAACTGCCTTTTAGAACAAGTTTTTGGCTGTTTAGTTTCTACCTCTAGAAAAAGTTTCAGTTTAAAACTATGGGGAAAAATGCCTATTTCTATTGAGAATTTCAGTTTAAAACTATGGGAAAAGGGTTTGTACACTATCCAGCTCATTTTCGAAAGTGATCACCGGCCATCTTCCGACACAAATTGGGAGATGGCCGGCGATCTCCTGAACCCGGCGAAATTGGTATTATCGAAAGCCGATTTTGGCTGGGTTCAACTGCTTTCCGTCACGGAGCCGGCGAAACATCAAGGGGGCGTGTCAGTAGGGTAGTGAAGGCGGGATGGGGGCATGCTCACGAGATGGCCAGCTTCGTCCGATAATGGAAAGAAAAAAGCCAGGCTTGAGCATTTCGCCGACTTTACTTGGTCCCTTTTTTGTCACGACCAAGCTTTAAAAAAAAGTGCGCCAACTGACCAGATGACCACCAGAGGGAATCGGGCATGACCTCCCCTTACTCCCGCTGTAGTCACCAACCCCCTCCCACCCAAAATGAAACCTTTTTTGCCAGCCTCTATGCCAGCCTCAAATGTCATTCCCAGCTCCCTGATAGCAGTATGCAAGTCCCTGGAGCAGTTTTTAGTGGGTGCAGTGCACTTCAGACAGGTGGACCCAGGCCCATCCCCCCCACCTGTTACACTTCTGGTTGGAAAATGTTGAGCCCTCCAAAACCCACTGTACCCACATGTAGGTACCCCCCTTCACCCCTTAGGGCTATGGTAATGGTGTAGAGTTGTGGGGAGTGGGTTTTGGGGGGGGGGGATTTGGGGGGGTTAAACAACCAAGGGAAGGGAGCTATGCACCTGGGAGCTATTTTTAGTTTTTTTTTTTAATTTTTAGAAGTGCCCCCTAGGGTGCCCGGTTGGTGTCCTGGCATGTCAGGGGAGCCAGTGCACTACAAATGCTGGCTCCTCCAAATGCCTTGGATTTTGCCGGGTTTGAGATCGACGGCATTTTTTCCCATTATGGCTGGAAAACGATGCCGGGCATCTCAAACCCGGCAAACTCTGACATTTGGCCGGGCCCAACCGTATTAGCGAAGAAAAATATGGCCGGCCATCTTTTTCGAAAATACGGTTGGCATCGCCCGCTTGCGGCGCCAGAGATGGCCGCCCATAGAGATGGCCGGCGCCTTTCGACTCTATGGGAACTAGTTAATAATGCTTGCTTTTCTCTCTCTCTCTATTCCCCCCTTAATACTAAACTAGATCCTTCAGTGCTTGCTAGATTCTATTTGTTAATGCTGTGGTACAAAGTTTTTTTAAACTAAGTGGAAAAGACTATGGAAATTAGTTGATAAAATTTGCTTTTTACATTTTTATTTTGCCTATCACTAACTACAATTCCTCCTTTAAACCCCAATCTGTAAGTTCCCAAAGCACAAAGCAAAATAGTGTACACTTACCAGAGAAATGTCCTCTTCTCTCTGAACTTCTCAGAAAGAAAGTTCAGTGGGACCTTTCCTCTTTATATAGTTTTGAATCTAAGGGGCTTTTTTTAAACAGGCTCTTTGAAGCTGACTCAGCAACCTATGCAAGTATTCTACTTCCCCACACCTTAATTAACACTTAATTGAGGTCGCTGGATGTGCTACTTCTCCAGCAGCCAAGGCACAGAAAATAACTGCCAGAGAAATGTCCTCTTCTCTCGGAACTTTTCAGAAAGTAGTGTGTGCATGATGTGGGCACTGACATTAGCGCACACTCGCGTCATCACTCATGAATGATGTCAGCAACCCACATCAGGCCTCAGCACAGCCGGGGCTTTTCCTATCAACTCCATCCAGGCTTCCTTCACTCCCAGTTGGCCTGGTAATGCCCGTGGTCGTGGTAGACATGCAACCACATTGGGGATCCTTCGCAAGCATCCCTAGAGCCACCTCAGACCCCGTAAGCTCCGGGTACCATGTAAAAAAATATTTTTTACCAGTTGGTTACATTTAACCAGTGGTGTGCTGGAGCCGGCTCGCAAGAGCCGGTTGTTAAAATTTTAAAGTTCTTGCGAGCCGGTTGTTGTGGCAGGCGAGCCGGCTCCCAGGGGCGGTGCAACCCGGCGGTAAGTGAGGTAAGCATGGCAGGAGGGCGCCACAAGCCATGCTTACTTCATCCCCCGCCGCTCTGGGGGGTTTAAATTGTTGATACCTCCATCTCAGCAGCCGCAGTTAAAGCCCATCTCTAGCCTTCCCTTCGTTCCCGTCAGTGTCCCGCCTTCTTCTGACATCATTTCCTCTTTCCGTGAGGGCGGGACACTGACAGGAAACGAAGGGAAGGCTAGAGACGGGCTTTAACTGCGGCTGCTGCGACGGAGGCAGGGGAGCGAGGAGAATTGTTGGGTGGGTATGGATGGCTGGAGGGGGGGCAGGGGAGCGAACAGAATCGCTGAGTGGGTAAGGATGGCTGGAGGGGGGGCAGGGGAGCGAACAGAATCGCTGGGTGGGTGTGGATGGCTGGAGGGGGGGCAAAGGATAGGAGAGAATCACTGGGTGGGTATGGATGGCTGGAGGGGGGCAGGGGAGCGAAGAGAATCGCTGGGTGGGTGTGGATAGCTGGAGGGGGGGCAGGGGAGAGAGAATTGCTGGGTGGGTGTGGATGGCTGGAGAGGGGGCAAGGGAGCAAAGAGAATCGCTGGGTGGGTGTGGATGGTTGAAGGGGGGAGCAGGGGAGAATGGAGAATCACTGGGTGGGTGTGGATGGCTGGAGGGGGGCAAGGGAGAGGAGAGAATCGCTGGGTGGGTGTGGATAGCTGGAGGGGGGGCAGGGGAGAGAGAATTGCTGGGTGGGTGTGAATGGCTGGAGAGGGGGCAAGGGAGCAAAGAGAATCGCTGGGTGGGTGTGGATGGTTGAAGGGGGGAGCAGGGGAGAATGGAGAATCACTGGGTGGGTGTGGATGGCTGGAGGGGGGCAAGGGAGAGGAGAGAATCGCTGGGTGGGTATGGATGGCTGGAGAGGGGCAGGGGAGAGGAGAGAATCGCTGGGTGGGTATGGATGGCTGGAGGGGGGGCAGGGGAGAGGAGAGTTGCTGGACATGGATGGAGGAGAGGGAAGAGTGAGGAAGGAGATGAGATGAGGGAAAAGGAAGAGAGGAGAAAAACTGCACATGGATGAAGAAAATAGGAGAAGCTGGATCCACTGGACAGTCAAGTCTGTGGAGGACCCAGCATTTATTTACGGATGTAGGACAAGAAATGAAGAAGAAAGGCGGAAAGTAAAGAAATAAATGGAAAGGAAGCCCTGGAAACGGAGTTAAGAGGACAGATAGCAGAATCGGATAGTGGGCCAGCATGATTAGAAAAACAAAGTCACCAGACAACAAAGGTAGAAAAAATCATTTTATTTTCATTATAGTGTTTGGAATATGTCCACTTTGAGAATTAGGTGCTCAACATTAAAAGTTTATATTTATTTACTTATTTATGGCATTTTATCCCACATTAAACATGAATTAGATTGGAACCTGGGATCATTAATTTTTTTTTCTGGGGTAATGCATTGCCCCCCCCCCCCCAGGCTCTCTCCCCGGCTATAGCCAGCTCTGCAATTTGGGGGGCGCAGAAGTGGACGAGGGGTGCAGAGGTGGACGGGTGGGGGGGGGGGGGGGGGGCGCAAAGGTGGACCGGGGAGAGAGCCTGTTGTTAAACATTTACCAGCACACCACTGCATTTAAGTAATTTTTAACTTTACTTACAAAATATATCAATTTGAAATGAATGGTACATATAAGCAATGTAACAGTTATGCACCAGAAACATTTATATTTTGTGAATATTAGTAGTGCTATAACTCCTTGAACGGGGCATAGGGTGACGTCAAGGAGGGGCGGCGGTGGATCTCAACTTTGCCCGATCGCCGTCAACATGCCATCTCCTGTTCCCTCTACCACCTCCAGTCTCCGCAAATAAGGTTCAATAGAGCCCAGCACTGAAGCAGAGGGCCAACTTGGGGTCCCTGCAGCAGCCGACCTTCCTCTTCACTTCAGCATTTCGAGGAACAGACTGCGTGGAGCACCGCAACAGGATCAAACCGCCATCTTGGATCCGGCTGCTAAAGTTACTAATCATTTCTGTAGTGCTACTAGGTGTATGCAACGCTGTACACATTATATGCAGGTACTGTCTCTGTCCATAGAGGGCTTACAATCTAAGTTTTTGTACCTGGGGCAATGGAGGGTTAAGTGACTTGCCCAAGGTCACAAGGAGCTGCAGTGGGATTTGAACCCAGGTTGCCAGGATCAAAGCCTGCTGCATTAACTATTAGGCCACTCCTCCCTCCAAATATATTGCCAAATACAACTGGCTAGCCGCTAACCAGCAATATTCATGGCTGGCCATGTTCTGCTGAATATTGGCAGATAGCTGGCTATATGCCATTTAACTGGCCAGATACCGATTCTGGTCAGTTAAATGTCTTTGAATATCGGGGGGGGGGGACAAGGCTGGGGGTTTTTTTTTGTTGATTTTTTTCTAAAATGTGTCATGTATCTAGATGGCCACTAGATGTCAGAATTGACTCATAAATTCAGTATAATACTATTACTATATTCTGGTAAATACCACACAGCTCATTGTGGATTATAATGTAAAAGGATTAGTTAATTACTAGGAATTACAGTATACAAAAGCACTAACATAAAAAAAATGAACAGATAACACCTTGTAATTGTGGAATACCGTATCCATACAAACAACCTAAGGTATATTCTGAATGCTGAACAAGTGAAAACAAATGCTGATACATAAAGGTAATTAGAATACAAAATATACACAACATGGAGAGATATATTCAAACTTCATGTGTAAATCAACAATAATTAAATCTACATGGAGGAGATCATGAAAAATGTAAGGGTCCTTTTACTATTGTGTGCTAAATGATAAGACACCCATTATATTCCTGTGGGCATCTTATCATTTAGCACATCTTAGTAAAAGAGCCCCTTATTTGGGAAAATCCTGCACCTGATGACAATTAACTGCAAGATTGTAAATCAAAATTTGAAAGAAGCACCTGTTCAGAAGTTACTGTTGACAAAAAAATAATGGTGTTCACGTGCACAAGTAATGCTGCCTTGAGTGTGTTTTGACTTTTACTAAGGTGCGCTGAAAAATGGGTTGCGCTAGTGTAGGAGTGTGTTTTGGGCGCGCTCAGATCCATTTTTCAGCGCGCCTATAATAAAGGCCTTTTTAAAATATTTTCCGAAAATGGACATACGCAAAATAAAAATTGACATGTGTCCATTTTGGGTCTGAGACCTTAATACCACCTGTTGACTTAGTGGTGAGGTCTCATGCGGTAACTATACGGTAATCGTCTACGCACGTAGAATGATGATTACCGCCCGGTTTCTGCCATGCACCAGAAAATAAAAATTATTTTCCGACACTCTTAGTGGACGCATGTAAAAAACAAAATTACCGCCCAGGCCATGTGATAGCTGGGCAGTAACTCCAAATTGACGCACATTGGGTGCACTGAGGCACCTACATGTCTTAGTAAAATGGCCCCTTATTGTGTAAATATGAGTAATAAGGGCTTTTAATGATAAATCTGTTTCTTACCTTACATGTGTATATTCCTTCCTATGCTAGGCCTGTTACAAAAGCCTTTACATTGCTCTGTTTGGTTCTCACAAGTTAGCCTAATAAGTTAGCATCTTTGTAACATACAGTGCTTTCTCAGGAACTGAGGAATGACACTTCAAGGATGCACATTTGGCTGGAACTGAGACCATGCCTTTCATATAAGGTGGATATAACCTTGGGAGGTAGTGAGAGACTGAGGATACAGTGAGTCTAAGATGTCCAGAGTGTTTCAGTTTTGGGGAGAGAGGACACAAGGGGATTGTAATATGCTCTGTAACTGACTACATGCTGTACTCACGCTGTACTGATAACTAATCAGCCAACGGCCACTGAATGTGCATGTGCACACACACCAGGAGAGACTGATATAATACAGGAACATCCATATACGGCACAGGCTACTTTATCATTTTAGTTTAGGAGAAATCACATGATTTGGGAGAAAACAAAACTTACAAATGGTATATATGTGATGGCTAAGAAAGGTGTTAGTG
This sequence comes from Microcaecilia unicolor, assembly GCF_901765095.1. Classification (NCBI taxonomy): domain Eukaryota; kingdom Metazoa; phylum Chordata; class Amphibia; order Gymnophiona; family Siphonopidae; genus Microcaecilia; species Microcaecilia unicolor. The sequence continues at coordinate 1,513,316 of NC_044044.1, read as the reverse complement.
AGCAGACTTTGTTATTCAGTGTTTGCGTCTGGCTTTGCTGTGTGACAACTTGCTCCAGAGGGAATGATTATTTTGTATTTGGCTTAGTGATATACCAATAAAGATTTTTACTGGTTACGCCTACAACTAAGTCTAATTGTCTCTCTTATTTTTTCAGCCCACAGGGCTAAAGTGTTTCCCCTCCCTAGGGACAGGGATTACACACATGTAAATCAGCAGTGACTCAATCAGCAGTTCCACAGACTACAGGTGCAGAGAACATTGAAAAGCAACTGGCACTGAACAACTTCCTTAATAAGGCAAATTCCTGTTTTGAGGTAATTGAAATATGACATGACACCATGATTATAAGATGTCATCTGTGTCTAAAACAATCATTGAAATTGTAACATAGAATAATGCTAGAAGTAAAACTTTTAAAACTCTAGTTAAACCTTATTGTAACAAAGAAAATCGTAGCAGTAGTTAAACCTAAAATTATAATTCAACCTAAGACAGCCTTGAATCTTTTACCTTCAAGGTGAAAGATAGCTACCTTCCTGGCAGAACTAGAAAGCAACATAAGAAAACTAAAGTATATAGAAGGCAAATTAAATCCATTCTTTAAAAAATATGGCAGTCATTTTACAAGCACTATTTGTGCTTTAAACATCTCAGTCCCAGCACATTATAAGTTTTTGCAACCAAAATATATAAACCAGTATTTTACTACTACTACTTATTTCTAAAGAGCTACTAGACGTACGCAGCGCTGTACACTTGAACATGAAGAGATAGTCCCTGCTCGACAGAGCTTACAATCTAATTAGGACAGACAGAACAAACAAGAGATAAGGGAATATTAAAGTGAGGATGATAAAATAAGGGTGCTGAACAAAGTGAATAAGGGTTAGGAGTTAAAAGCAGCATCAAAAGCTTTTAGCTTAGATTTGAAGACGGCCAGAGATGGAGCTTGACGTACCGGCTCAGGAAGTCTATTCCAGGCATATGGTGCAGCAAGATAAAAGGAACGAAGTCTGGAGTTAGCAGTGGAGGAGAAGGGTGCAGATAAGAGAGATTTACCCAGTGAACGGAGTTCCCGGGGAGGAATGTAGGGAGAGATGAGAGTGGAGAGGTACTGAGGAGCTGCAGAGTGAATGCACTTATAGGTCAATAAGAGGAGTTTGAACTGTATGCAGAAATGGATAGGAAGCCAGTGAAGTGACTTGAGGAGAGGGCTAATATGAGCATAACGACACTGGCGGAATATTAGTCGTGCAGCAGAATTTTGAACAGATTGAAGAGGAGAGAGATGGCTAAGTGGGAGACCTGTAAGAAGCAAGTTGCAATAGTTTAAGTGAGAGGTGATAAGAGTGTGGATGAGGGTTTTGGTAGTGTGCTCAGAAAGGAAAGGGCGAATTTTGCTGATATTATAAGAGAAAGAAACGACAGGTTTTAGTAGTCTGCTGAATATGTGCAGAGAAGGAGAGGGAGGAGTTGAAGATGACCCCAAGGTTACGAGCTGATGAGACAGGAAGGATGAGAGTGTTATCCACAGAAATAGAGAATGGTGGAGGAGGAGAGGTTGGTTTAGGGGGAAAGATGAGAAGCTTAGTCTTGGTCATGTTTAGTTTCAGATGGCGCTGAGACATCCAGAAAGCAATGTCAGACAGGCAGGCTGATATTTTGGCCTGGATTCCTGCTGAGATTTCTGGTGTGGAGAGGTAGATCTGGGAGTCATCAGCGTAAAGATGATACTGAAAACCATGGGATGAGATCAGAGTACCAAGGGAAGAAGTATAGATGGAGAAAAGAAGAGGTCCCAGGACAGATCCCTGAGGTACACCAACTGACAGTGGGATAGAAGTAGAGGAGGATCCACTAGAGTATACGCTAAAGGTACGCTGGGAGAGATAAGAAGAAAACCAGGAAAGAACAGAGCCCTGAAATCCAAGTGAGGACAGCGTATCAAGGAGTAGGCTGTGATCAACAGTGTCAAAATCAGCAGATAGATCGAGAAGGATGAGTATATAATAGAGGCCTTTGGAACAGATGATTGGAGACTTTAGCAAGCGCTGTTTCAGTTGAATGAAGGGGGCGAAAGCCAGATTGAAGTGAATCAAGAATAGCTTGAGATGAAAGAAAGTCAAGGCAACGGCGGTGAACAGCACGTTCAAGTATCTTGGATAGGAAAGGGAGGAGGGAGATGGGGCGATAGTTGGAAGGACAGGTAGGGTCCAATGAAGGTTTTTTAAGGAGTGGTGTCACTACGGCATGTTTGAAGGCATCAGGAATAGTCGCAATGGAAAGTGAAAGATTGAGGATATGACAGATAAAAGGGATGACAGTAGGAGAGATAGTGTTTAGTAGATGGGTGGGCATAGGATCGGAGGAACAGGTAGTTGGTTTCAAGGAGGAAATAAGATGTGTAGTTTCCTCTTCAGTAATTTCGGAAAAGGAGGCAGGGGTTGGAGGGTTGAGAGAATGGACTAAGGGAAGGAGAGGTGGAGGTGACCTGGTTGAGAATTCAAGTTTAATCTTGTGAACCTTATCATGAAAGAACTCAGCCAGAGTCTGGGGGGAAAGTGAAGGGGGGTTGGAGGTGAAGGCACTTTGAGGAGAGAGTTCAGTGTGGCAAAGAGACGTCGAGGGTTTGAACCAAGAGAACTTGTCAACTGGATGTAATAGTCCTGTTTGGCAAGTAAAAGAGCAGACTGGAAGGAGGTCAGCAAGAGTTTGAAATGTATGAAGTCAGCATGGGCACGGGATTTCAGCCATAGGCGTTCGGCAGAGCGGGCACAGGAACGTAGGTAGCAGATTCTAGAGGTCAGCCAAGGCTGGGGTTTGGTACGTTTTACAGAACGGGGAATGGGAGGAGCAAGAGTCTCCAGAGCAGAGGAGAGAATAGTATTATTCGGAAGAGACAGCCTCATTGACAGACTTGGATAACATAGTGGTAGAGAAGAGATTAGAATCATTGGAGGACAGAGTAGAAGGGTTAATATCCTGAAGATTCCTAAATGTATTGGTTAAAATTGGACGGGACTGGGGAGGAGGGTGTTTAAGTGTGAAACTTATCAGATGATGGTCAGAGAGGGGAGGATTTGAGGCACAGAAACTGGAGAGTGAGCAGTTTGAGGAGAGGATAAGATCAAGACAGTGGTCATTCTGGTGAGTGGGGGCATGGAGCACAGTTGATGATTGAGAGAGGATGTTAAAGCAAGAAACTGCGAAGCATAAGAGGGATCATTAGCATGAATGTTAAAATCCCCAAGAATGAGGGAAGGAGATGAAGGTTCAAGAAAGAAGGAAAGCCAAGCTTCAAAGTCAGTGAGAAAGGAAGAAGGGGACTTATCAGGGGGTCGATAAATGACTGCTACTTGGAGAGGCAGAGGAGCAAATAGACGGATAGAGTGGACTTCGAAGGAAGAAAAACAGTGAGACTGAGGTAGAAGAAGAGGTTGAAATCTACAAGAGGGTGAAGGTAGTAGCCCGACACACCTTACAATAAGGCAGGGCAAAACGTTTAAGCCGGGAAAAAATGTAGGGCTGTTGGAGGCTTGTTGGAGGTGGTACAAGGAATGTCAAAGGCATTGCAGATAACAGGAGTGTTGACAGACCTCAAATTTTTTTTTTTTTTTTTGGGGGGGGGGGCCTGTGCACACTTTGCCTTGCCACTTTCCACCCCTGCTGCAACCCCACATACCTGGGCTGGCGGAGGTCCCTAGCCCTAACCCCTTGCTCCCTCTCTCCCCATCCAGCATCTCTCCCCTTACCCCTTCTCTCCCATCCAGCATCTCTCCCCTTACCCCTTCTCTCCCATCCAGCATCTTTCCCCTTGCCTCCTCGTTCCCATCCAACATCTCCCTCCCCTTGCCTCCTCGTTCCCATCCAGCATCTCTCCTGCAGCCGCTGCTGCTGTTTTTCCCAATGAGCAGCAGCAGCAGGCAAACCAAGGAGTAAAAGGTGTGGGGCTGCAGTGGTAGGACACGTGCTGTCGACTCTGCTGATCCCCCGCCCCTCTGATGTCAAGTTCCTGTTCCGGGGAAGGGGATCAGTAAAGCCAACAGCGTGTGTCCTAGTATTGCAGTCCCGTGCCTGCTACTCCTTGCTTAGCCTACTACTGGTGCTTATTGAAAAATCAGCTGTGGCCACGGGAGAGAGGCGGGAGATGGGGGGATGAGTGGGGAAGAGTAAAAAAAAGGGGCTGGTATGCTGTATCAGTGTGTTCCAGTGCAAAAAAAAAAGCCCTGGTATAATCCCAAATTTAAAATTGATCACTCAGTTATATTTTGGTCTCTTTGGCATTCTTGTGCTTTTTTAGTCTTTGAAACAACTTTGCTCTAACCATATAAGAACATAAGAATAGCCATACTGAGTCAGACCAATGGTCCATCTAGCCCAGGATCCTGCTTTCAACATGGTCAATTTAGGTCACAAGTGCCTGACAGAATCCCAAATAGTAGCAAGATTCATGCTACTGATCCCAGGGACAAGGATTTGCTTTCCTCATGTCTACTGCTATAGCAGACTACGGACTTTGCCTCCAGGAACTTGTCCAAACCTTTTTTAAAACCCAGACACATTAATTGCTGATACTACATCCTCTAGCAATGAGTTCCAGAGCTTAACTATTCGTTGAGTAAAAAAATATTTCCGTTTATTTTAAAACTAGTACCATGTAACTTCTTTGAGAGTTCCCTACTCTTTGTACTTTTTTGAGAGAGTAAAAAATAGATTTATTCTTAACTGTTCTACACCGCTCAGTACTTTCTAGACCTCTATCAATTCCTCCCCTCCTCCTCAGCCATCTCTTTTCCAAGCTGAAGAGTCCTAACATTTTAATCTTTTCTACAATACAGTAACCAGAATTGCACACAATAATCAAGATGTGATTGCACCATGGAGTGACACAGAGGCATTATTTTATTTTTTTGTTACATTTGTACCCTGCACTTTCCCACTCATGGCAGGCTCAATGCGGCAGGCAATGGAGGGTTAAGTGACTTGCCCATAGTCACAAGGAGCTGCCTGTGCCGGGAATTGAACTCAGTTCCTCAGTTCCCCAGGACCAAAGTCCACCACCCTAACAACTAGGCCACTCCTCCACTCCATTATAATATTCTTTGTCTTATTTTCTCTCTTTTGTAATAATTTCTAGCATTCTGTTTGTTTTTTTGGCCACTACCACACACTGGGTAGAAAATTTCAGTATGTTGTCCACGATGACACCTAGATCTATTTCTTGAGTGCTGACTCCTAAGGTAGACCCTACCATCAAATAACTATGATTTGGATTATTCTTCCCAATGTGCATCACTTTGTACTTGTCCACATTAAATCTCATATGCCGTTTGGCTGCCCAGTCTTCCATCTTCCTGAGATCTTCCTGCAATTTTTCACAATCCGCATGTGTTTTAACAACTTTGAATAGTTTTGTCTCGTCTGCACATTTAATCACCTCACTCGTCGTTCCAATTTCCAGATCATTAATAAATGTTGAGTAGCACCGGTCCCAGTACAGATCCCTAGGGTACTTTACTATTCACTCTTCTCCATTGAGAAAAATGGTCATTTAACCCTACCCCCTGTTTTCTATCCATCAACTAATTCCTAATCCACAACAGAACATTGCCTCCTATCTCATGGGTTTTTAATTTTCTCAGGAGTCTGACAGTCAAGATGTCATGCCCCTCACCTGCTCTCTGTGCTCTCCAGCAGCATTCTGTGCCAAGAAGGATCTGTATACTTCCTGGAAACCCAGCCTTTATAGCCCGGCAAGAGGGCGCTGGATGATGTCATCATGTCCTGTCTGGTAGTATATAAGAAAGTTCCAGACTCCCAGCCACTGCCTTTGCAACAGGTCTCCTAGAGTTGCCTATTGTGTGGTGCTGGCTTGTTACAGTTTTTCTCCTGTTCTTGTCTATGGCTTGTTCTAGCCCTGCTCCTGCTCCGTGTTCCAGCCCTGCTTCCTGCCTTGTTCCAGTCCTGCCTTCAAGCTCTAGTCCTTTCTTCAATCCAGCTCCGCCACCAGTCAGGTTCTAGCCAACCCTCAGGTTGGCTAGGTAGCGTCAACTTGGCTGCAGCCCATTGGCTTACCCCAAGTCATGACAGATTGCAAAGGCCATGAGTTTGGGCGAGTTACCCACTCTGCAGCTGCTCTGGCAGCTGGCTCTTCAATTCCAGGACCTCGCTCAGGAGGTCCAGCTACAAAAGACTTGACTTCAACAGTTTACCGATACCCTTCAGGGGGTCTGCGCTCAGCTTGCTGCGATGAAAAGCTGCAGGCCCTCCAGGTCCGAACCCGCCTCCAGTCTCAACTCTCGGCACCACTGTGCTTTGATGGGAACCTCAAGGCGTGCCGAGGATTTATTAATCAGTGTTTGATGAACTTTGAACTACAGCCCTCTAGCTTTCCTTCAGATTGAGTCAAGTTTATTGTCTCTCCTTTCTGGGCAAGCACTGGCTTGGGTCTCTCCTCTGTGGGAGCACAGTGACCTGTTTATATCCAACTTGTCTGCCTTCCTCAGGTATTTGATGAGCCAGGGCATCAGTATCATCTGAGCTCCTGAGCCTATGGCAAGGGGCCTTAACTGTGGGCCAGTATGCTATTCAATTCCCGACCATGGTTTCACTGCAATGGAGTCAGGAGTCCCAGGTAGCCTTCTTTTGGCAGGACCTGGCGGCCCACATTAGGGATAAACTGGCGGGACAAAATCTCTCCACCAGTTGGTATGACCTGGTCTCCTTATTCATCAAGGTGGACATGGAACGTGGAGGTAAATGCTACTGTACGTGGTTGGCACCCCAGTTTCAGGATCCCACAGATTCTCAGACACCGGCTTCTCCTGCCACTCTGGAGGAAGAGGTCCCCATGCAAATAAGACATTCTCACCTTTCGGGGGAACAGAAAAGACATCGGAGAGCACAAAACCTCTGTCTATACTGTGCAGACCTTGGACATTATGTTAAGTGATGTTCCAGGAACTGGAAACACTTCAAGACCTAGGAGTTGTGGGGGAGATTTCCCTAGGTCCTTCACAAGTTGTTTTGATCTCCCTTTGTACTCTCCCTGTCACTGTTCTATGGGACAACAAACAGATTGTAATCCAAGCTCTCCTTGATTCCGGCGCAGCCAGGAACTTTGTGGACAAACAGCTGATACACCAGTATGACATTTCTGTGAATCCTCTCAGAGAACCCCTTTGTATTTCCTCAGACCCACTGCCAGGGCATCTGCAGTCTGTTACTCAACCTATTTCCCTTCAGGCGGGTTCTCAGAATTAAGAGATGATAGAGTTTTGTTTACTCCCCAGATCTGTCCATCAGGTCATTTTGGGGCTTCCCTAGTTGCAAAAACATTAACCTTGTAATGACTGGCTCTCTGGAGCCATTCTAGCTTGGGATTCAACCTGTTCTTGGTCTTGCTTAACGTTTGTTCAACCTTAGCTAACCCTGTCCAAGATGAATTCACCCCAAGGCAAGCCTTCCATCTTGGAACCCCATCCAACTTGGACCCTGCAGACTCTTGCTGTCTCCCAGATCATTGTACCCCCAGAGAGAACTCTGGACCCCAAGCGGTCAAGGAAGTGGACCTTGCATGGGACACACAACTTCAAGTCTGCAGGATACTCAGGATATTCTAGATGTCAGAAGGATATCTACGTATTAACGTGGAAACCTACTATCAGTGTTCATGCCCCTGCACTTATAAGATTTAGTCATCATTTTTGTTCCTCAAAATGAACTCACAGGGAAGGGGGCTTCAGGGAGAGGGTACTGACATGCCTCTCACCTGTTCTCTGTGCTCTCCAGCAGCATTCCGTGCCAAGAAGGATCTGTCTACTTAACCCAGCACTTCCTTTAAGAGGGCGCTGGCTGATGTCATCACTTTAGGGTTACCATATCTCTGGATTTCCATGGACATGTCCTCATTTTCGGGGGACTGTTGGGGGTCCAGGTGTTTTTTTCAAGCCTGTTTGTCTGAGTTTCTGAGCTGTCAGGCAGACTGGTTGGCTTGCCTTCCCCTGAGCCTCAGGGTGCCCTCCCTGAACCTACCCTGACAGTAGCCTCTTCAGGGCAGGAGAGAACCCCACTCTTTCCTGCCCACTGCCGCTGACCTGCTTGCTGCTGCCGAGACTTCAAGCAGCGGCTTCACGAGACTTCAAAAGTCTTGCGAAGCCACCACTTGAAGTCTCGGTAGCTATTTTGAAGAAGAGACTGCAGTGAGCAGGTCAGTGGCAGTGAGCAGGAAAGAGTGGGGTTCTTTCCTGCCTCAAAGAGACCACTAGACCACCAGGGCATGTTAAGGTAGGTTTGGGGAGAGGGCACCCTGAGTCAGGGCTGGAGGGGAGGTGGATGGATGGAGTCGGGTGGGTGGGTGGAGAGGAGAGAGGGGAGCTGAAAAAAAGAGAAAGGGGAGAAATACAGCACATGGATAGAAGGTATGGAGAGGAGAGGGGGATATGCTGCTCATGGATGGGAGAAAATGTGTTTCTGTTACTTTTACCAGTATTTTCACTGCTTATAGAATCTGGCTTTCATGGGGGGACCAAGGTGTCTGTGTAGTGGGGGCGGGGCCAGGGGCAGGCACCCTCATCTCATCGACACATTGAGACTTTGGTTCTGTCTGCGTCTTGGGTCCTGCGCATGGAATGGGGAACACTACTCTGGCGGTTCTAGTTTTTAGCTTTCTACATAAATATGACCCTATCTTGCTTTATAATAGGTATTCCTTTTATTTTAAACGGCTAAGCTATTTTGCATACTAAACTAAAACTCTAAACTGAGGTTTCCTGTGACTTTCAGCTATACTGATGCTATGGTGAAAGCTCTAGAATAGTCCCTTAACTGCTAGCTTATGAAACTATGATAGAGACTTTAAATGCTAAACAAACAAACAAACAAAAAAACCCTATTCCTTAAACTGCCTTTACTAAATAAGCAGCTCCTGTTCTGGACAGAGAGTTATTTAAAGTCTGGTTTACTTATGTGCCTGTGCTGCTTTGATGACTCACATTGCAATCAGTGTGACAACAGTAGGGTTACCATGTTTGCTCCCCCCAAAAAAGAGGACACATGCCCCGCCCCCTGTCACATACCGCCCTGCCCCCTGTCACACACACACCCATCACCCTCCCCCTAAGGGTGTCCTATCCTCTCCTCCCCTATACTGCTATGGGTTTACAGCCTGCTTCACTAACACAGACTACTCAGTAATTACTGTGCTAAGAGTGCCTAGCCCTAGACCAGGAAAAGAAGCAATAAAACAATCATCACTGGTCCTTACATCATCCAGGCTTTTATCATCAGATGGGGGGGGGGGGCCCTGTTCACAGCGAAAGCCAGGAGCTTCTTTGACCAGGAAACATGGTTCTCTGCGCAGTTCGTATGTTACTCACAGATGAGCTCCCAATTTCACTTAAAGAAACGTCCCATTTTATTAGGCTTAGAACTCATGTTCAGAGGAAAATTACAGGATGCTTCTCTGTTTAGGTAAACAAGCCATACTGTGGGAATGTGGTCACATGTTACCTAGTCCAGGTGGCCAATCTGAACTTGAAAACAAGTGCCATCTTTCCCTACACATAACAAATTAATTAGAGCCGTGTCTTATCTCCAACATTCCAACTTATTTTCACACAATGAAAGTTAAACAATCATTTTTAAACAGAATTACTTCTAATCAAAGATACAGACCCTGAGTGTACTGGTCGGTCAAGGCAGAGTTGAAAAACAATCTTTAAAATTCACTTCCACTACATCCCCTCACCTTACTATACTGCCACAGTGGTCTAGTGACCTCTTTGGGGCAGGAAAGAGCCCCCTCTTTCCTGCCCGGAATGCCTGCATACTGTTTCTTGCTGACTCTGGTCCCAGTGCCGATTCAAAATGGCCGCTGAGAGTGACCTTGCAAGACTTCTGCAGAAGTCTCGCAAGGCCGCTTCAATTCTCGGTGGCCATTTTGAATCGGTACCGGGACCAGAGAGTCAGCAAGAAACAATATGCAGGCGCTCCGGGCAGGAAAGAGGGGGCTCTTTCCTGCCCCAAAGAGGTCACTAGATGACTATGGCAGTATAGTAAGGGGAGGGGAGGATAGGACACCACTAGGCCCGCCCACCCGCCAGCCTGCCCATTTGTCTGGAAATCCGGACAAAAGGGCAGGCTGGCAAAACCCGCCCGGTTGCCCGGCCATGTCTTCAAAAAGAGGACATGTCCGGGTAAAACCGGACATATGATAACTCTAGACAGCAGGGCCCTTTTCAACTTTCTTCTTTAATCAGTCGCTGTGGTTTGCTTGATAGATAACTGATCACTATCATTTTCACAAAAATATAACAACCTAAAAATCAATATTTTGACTATACCTTATACAAATGATAAAAAGAGCTCTCTTCTATTTATGATCTAAGTAAAAAAATTATTAGTGCAAAGCAACTTTGTCTCAGCCATCTACAAAATTCCTAATTATCTCTCTTTTCATGCCCATGTTGGACTTAGAAAAGTTTGGGAACAAGATCTGGAAATTACTGATCAAACTGTCAAACTGGGAATACCTTCCCTTTTATAAAGCTGTGGGAGGGCTAATGGGCGGGGAGTGCATGCCAAATTGACATTACCACCAGGGTAGCGCATGCATCCAGCAGTAATTCCGAGTTTGGCATTCACCAAATCCTGTGGTAGAAAATATTTTTCTATTTTCCACCACGGGGGCATTCCCAGTGGTAATCAGCAGCGCGGCCACGTTGGCATACAGGTAGCACGTGAGCCCTTACCGCTAAGTCAATGCTTGGCTGTAAGGGCTCAGGCTGTAAATAGGCGCACGCTAGTTTTAATTTTTGAGCACACCCATTTCCTGGCTAATTAAAAAATGGCCTTTTTCCCAGTCGAGATTAAAAGTGGCCCAGCGCGTGCCCAAAAGACGCGGCCACACTACCGCAGGCCGCTTTTTACCACGGATTTGTAAAAGGACCCCTTAGCCTATCCTAATGTTTAAAGGGTCCTTTTACCAAGCTGCGGTAAAAAGGGCCCTGCGGCAGGGGCCAATTTTCCCATGCACCAGAGCCCTTTTTACTGCAGTGGATAAAAAGCCACCCCCCAAAAAATAGCTATGCAGTAAGATTATTCTTACCGCATAGCCATGCGGGGGTGAGCACTTACCGCCACCCATTGAGGTGGCAGTAAGGGCTCCTGCTGTAACCCAGAAGTTACCGGGCAGCGATTACCACCAGAAATTTGGGAATATTTTCCAATGCACGCTCAAGCTGTAACTAACATAGGCGGCCACTTTGGGCCAGCAGTAGTTCTGGGTTACCATGCAGCATCCCTTCTTCGAGGACAAGCAGGCTGCTTGCTCTCATGACTGGGTTGACGTCCACGGCTGCCCCCACCAATCGGAAGAAAAACTTCGCAGGCAGTCCCGCACGCAGGGCACGCCCACCGCGCATGCGTGGCCGTCTTCCCGCCCGTGCGCGACCGTTCCCGCTCAGTTTTTTCCTTTCCGTGCTGGAGAGAGACGTGTTCACGTCTCTCTCTTAGTCAGCCCCGGAAATCGGATTGCGGCCTAGCCCGCGGTTTTTTCTTTGTTGTTGTACACGTTCGCGTTTATTTTTCTTTCAAAAAAAACCGAAAAAGAGTTTTCCTCGTCGTTCTTAGTCGCGAGGGCACGTCGTCGCGGCCTTGTGGCCGCGCGGTCGTTTCTTTCTTTTTTGGGTGTGCTTTTCACCGCCACCATCGACGATTTTGACTTCGCTGACGCGATTTTTCCGTCGATGTCCTCGAAGGTCCCGAGCGGATTCAAGAAGTGTGGTTGGTGCGGCCGGCAGATCTCTCAGACCGATACACTTGGTGCCTCCAGTGCCTCGACCAGGAGCATAATTCCAAGACGTGCACCTTGTGTCTCGGCTTAAGGAAGCGGACGCAGGTGGCGAGGCAAGTTCTTCGGGACCGTCTTTTTGGAACTTGCGCCGGCCCTTCGACATCGACCTCGACTGCATCGGTGTCGATGGCCGGGTCTTCGGTGTTGGTACCGATGTCGACGGCGTCAGTGCCGACTATGGCATCAACCCCAGGAGCACAGGTACCTTTGGCCCGCCGGCCTGCCGGTGACGGCGGTGGTGAGCGGCCGCGCGGGCAGTCTGCCCTGGCCACTCCTGCTGCTCAGGGCCATCGGGACCGAACCCTGTTGGATCCGATACCTCGAGGCTGGGGGGCTCCACCTCCTCCTCGTCTCTTCCGCGGAGCGCCGATGACGGACATCGCAAGAAAGCCAAGAAGCACTGTCATCGGTCGCCCACGGTGCACGGGACTGGCAGCTCCGGGACATCGAGGGACGACTCGACACCCAGGAAGCGGCAGTGCCGGGAGGAGCGTTCCCCTTTCGGTCGAAGAGGTGTCGCTGCGTGGGTCCGCGGGTATCTCGGTACCGTCTCCTGGACCCGAGCAGCTTCAGGCACCGGCACCCACAGGCCCCCCTGCCTTTCCCGACAGCGGGCCTTGATGAGTGCCTCCGAGCCATCCTTTCTGGGATCCTGGAAGGGCTGATGCGCCAGGCTCTGCCAGCACCGGGGGTGCTTGCGCCCCTGGCGCCGTTGATAGAGGCGCCGGTGGGCTCTGGCCTGATGCTGGGGCCTCTGACGCCGACGCCGCTTGTGGCACCGGTGTCGACCGCCACGCAGGTGGAGTCCCCGTCGACGTCGATGGAGGGAGCTTCGTCCCCGCCGGCGCGGGAGTCCACCGCTCGATGCCATCATCGAGGACATGGTTCCTCGCAGTCGAGACGGGCCTGGTTGAGGTCTGAGCTGAGAGAGCTCATGTCCGACACCGAGGAGGAGGCCTCGTGGGGGGAGGAGGAGGAACCCAGATATTTCTCCTCAGAGGAGTCTGTGGGCCTTCCCTCCGACCCCACTCCTTCACCGGAGAGGAAGCTCTCGCCTCCTGAGAGCCTCTCCTTTGCCTCTTTTGTCAGGAATATATGTCCATCAGCATTCCCTTCCCCGTGGTTACTGTGGATGAGCCGAGGGCGGAGATGCTCGAAGTCCTCGACTATCCATCACCACTTAGAGAGTCTTCTACGGTGCCGTTGCACAATGTCCTTAAGGAGACACTGCTTCGGAACTGGTTGAAGCCACTATCTAATCCCACCATCCCCAAGAAAGCGGAGTCCCAATACAGAATCCACTCAGACCCAGAGTTGATGCGGCCTCAATTGCCTCATGATTCGGCGGTCGTGGACTCTGCTCTCAAGAGAGCACGGAGTTCGAGGGATACCGCCTCGGCACCCCCTGGGCGGGAGTCTCGCACTCTGGACTCGTTTGGGAGGAAGGCCTACCAATCTTCCATGCTCGTGACCCGCATCCAATCATACCAGCTCTACACGAGCATCCACATGCGGAATAATGTGCGGCAACTGGCGGACCTGGTCGACAAGCTCCCTCCGGAGCAGTCCAGGCCTTTTCAGGAGGTGGTCAGGCAGCTGAAGGCGTGCAGAAAGTTCCTGTCCAGGGGTATCTGTGACACCTGTGATGTGGCATCTCGAGCTGCAGCCCAAGGTATAGTGATGCGCAGACTCTCCTGGCTGCGTGCCTCTGACCTGGACAACCACACCCAGCAGCGACTGGCGGATGTCCCTTGCCGGGGGGATAACATTTTCGGCGAGAAGGTCGAGCAGTTGGTGGACCAACTACACCAGCGGGAAACCGCTGTCGACAAGCTCTCCCACCGGGCGCCTTCAGCATCCACCTCTGCAGGTGGACGTTTTTCCCGGGCCTGGCAGGCTGCACCCTACGCCTACAGCAAGCGTAGGTACACCCAGCCGGCCCGAAGGCCTCCTCAGGCACAGGGACAGTCCCAGCGCGCTCGTTCCTGTCAACAGCGTGCGCCTAAGCAGCCCCCTGCGCCTCCACAGCAAAAGCAGGGGACGGGCTTTTGACTGGATCTATGGGAACATAGCCGCCAACAAAGTATCCGTGCCGGACGACCTGCCGGTTGGGGGGAGGTTGAAAGTTTTTCACCAAAGGTGGCCTCTTATAACCTCCGACCAGTGGGTTCTCCAAATAGCGCGGAGCGGATACACCCTGAATTTGGTCTCCACTCCACCAAATTGCCCACCAGGAGCCCAATCCTTCAGCTCCCATCACAAGCAGGTACTTGCAGAGGAACTCTCCGCCCTTCTCATCGCCAATGCGGTCGAGCCCGTGCCACCCGGGCAGGAAGGACAGGGATTCTATTCCAGGTACTTCCTTGTGGAAAAGAAAACAGGGGGGATGCGCCCCATCCTAGACCTGAGAGGCCTGAACAGGTATCTGGTGCGAGAAAAGTTCAGGATGCTTTCCTTGGGCACCCTTCTCCCCATGATTCAGAAAGACGATTGGTTTGTTCCCTGGATTTAAAGGATGCTTATACTCACATCCTGATACTGCCAGCCCACAGACAGTATCTCCGATTCCATCTGGGGACACGTCACTTTCAGTATTGTGTGCTGCCCTTTGGGCTCGCCTCTGCACCACGGGTCTCGTGGTGGTTGGGGCGTACCTACGCAAGCTGGGGGTGCACGTGTTCCCGTATCTCGACGATTGGCTGGTGAAGAGCACCTCAGAGGCAGGAGCTCTTTGGTCCATGCAGTGCGCTATTCAACTTCTGGAGCTGCTAGGGTTTGTGATAAATTACCCGAAGTCCCATCTCCAATCTCTGGAATTCATAGGAGCTCTGTTGAATTCTCAGACGGCTCAGGCCTTTCTTCCCGAGACGAGGGCTCAGAATCTCCTGTCCCTCGCTTCCCAGACCAGAGCGTCTCAGCAGATCACAGCTCGGCAGATGTTGAGACTCCTGGGCCATATGGCCTCTACGGTCCATGTGACTCCCATGGCTCGTCTTCACATGAGATCTGCTCAATGGACCCTAGCTTCCCAGTGGTGCCAAGCTACCGGGAATCTAGAAGATGTCATCTGCCTGTCCGTCAGTTGCCGCAATTCGCTGCACTGGTGGACAATTCGGACCAATTTGACCCTGGGACATCCATTCTAAATTCCGCAGCCCATGAAGGTGCTGACGACGGATGCATCTGGCCTAGGGTGGGGAGCTCATATCGATGGGCTCCACACCCAGGGGGTGTGGTCCCCCCAAGAACAAGATGTTCAGATCAACATCCTGGAGCTCCGAGCGGTCTGGAACGCACTGAAGGCCTTCAGGGATCGGCTGTCCTTCCAAATCATCCAAATTCGGACAGACAATCAGGTTGCAATGTATTACATCAATAAGCAGGGGGGCACCGGATCTCGCCCCCTGTGTCAGGAAGCCGTCAGGATGTGGCGTTGGGCCTGCCAGTTTGGCATGCTTCTCCAAGCCACATACTTGGCAGGTGTAAACAACAGTCTGGCCGACAGGCTGAGCAGAGTCATGCAACCGCACGAGTGGTCGCTCCATTCCAGAGTGGTACGCAGGATCTTCCGAGAGTGGGGCACCCCCTCGGTGGACCTTTTCGCCTCTCAGACCAACCACAAGCTGCCTCTGTTCCGTTCCAGACTACAGGCACACGGCAGACTGGCGTCGGATGCCTTTCTCCTCCAGTGGGGGAACGGCCTCCTGTATGCTTATCCTCCCATTCCTTTGGTGGGGAAGACCTTACTGAAGCTCAAGCAAGACCACGGCACCATGATTCTGATAGCGCCTTTTTGGCCCCGTCAGATCTGGTTCCCTCTACTTCTGGAGTTGTCCTCCGAAGAACCGTGGAGATTGGAGTGTTTTCAGACTCTCATTTCGCAGAACGACGGAGCGCTTCTGCACCCCAACCTTCAATCTCTGGCTCTCACAGCCTGGATGTTGAGGGCGTAGACTTTGCTTCGTTGGATCTGTCTGAGGGTGTCTCCCGTGTCTTGCTTGCCTCTAGAAAGGATTCCACTAAAAAGAGTTACTTTTTCAAGTGGAGGAGGTTTGTCATTTGGTGTGAGAGCAAGGCCCTAGAACCTCGTTCTTGTCCTGCACAGAACCTGCTTGAATACCTTCTGCAGTTATCAGAGTCTGGTCTCAAGACCAACTCAGTAAGGAATCACCTTAGTGCGATTAGTGCTTACCATTATCGTGTAGAGGGTAAAGCCATCTCTGGAGAGCCTTTAGTCGTTCGATTCATGAGAGGCTTGCTTTTGTCAAGGCCCCCTTCAAGCCTCCTGCAGTGTCATGGGATCTCAACGTCGTCCTCACCCAGCTGATGAAGCCTCCTTTTGAGCCTTTTCAGTGGCAGTTACTTCAGCTCGTAGAGTCAGTGAGCTTCAAGCCCTGGTAGCTCATGCTCCTTATACCAAATTTCATCATAACAGAGTAGTACTCCGCACTCACCCTAAGTTCCTGCCAAAGGTTGTGTCGGAGTTCCATCTGAACCAGTCAATTGTCTTGCCAACATTCTTTCCCAGACCGCATACCCGCCCTGCTGAACGTCAGTTGCACACATTGGACTGCAAGCGAGCGTTGGCCTTCTATCTGGAGCGGACACAGCCCCACAGACAGTCCGCCCAATTGTTTATTTCTTTCGACCCCAATAGGAAGGGGGTCGCTGTCGGGAAATGCACCATCTCCAATTGGCTAGTAGATTGCATTTCCTTCACTTACGCCCAGGCTGGGCTGGCTCTTGAGGGTCATGTCACGGCTCATAGTGTTAGAGCCGTGGCAGCGTCGGTGGCCCACTTGAAGTCAGCCACTATTGAAGAGATTTGCAAGGCTGCGACGTGGTCTTTGGTCCACACATTCACATCACATTACTGCCTCCAGGATGTTCCGGGGCAGAGGGAGGGAGCTGCAGCGAACGAGAGACTTTAGCGTAGCGATTCAAACTCGCAGCCGACAACGCGTGCCGTGGCACCCCCCCCTAGCGGCGTGCACCCGGGGGGGGGGTGTCATTTCGCCAGGGGGGGGGCACATCGGTGATCCGCCCCGGGTGTCGTCGACGCTAGGAACGCCACTGCTATCTCATAAATAGATATTATGATTGTTTTTCTGTTAATTATAAACAGATTATAAGTACATAAGTACATAAGTACATAAGTAGTGCCATACTGGGAAAGACCAAAGGTCCATCTAGCCCAGCATCCTGTCACCGACAGTGGCCAATCCAGGTCAAGGGCACCTGGCACGCTCCCCAAACGTAAAAACATTCCAGACAAGTTGTACCTAAAAATGAGGAATTTTTCCAGTCCATTTAATAGCGGTCTATGGACTTGTCCTTTAGGAATCTATCTAACCCCTTTTTAAACTCCGTCAAGCTAACCGCCCGTACCACGTTCTCCGGCAATGAATTCCAGAGTCTAATTACACGTTGGGTGAAGAAAAATTTTCTCCGATTCGTTTTAAATTTACCACACTGTAGCAGAATTTCTTCCCCTCTGACATTGACAATGATGTGATTGTTTTATTTATAGTTTACATCGTTCTCCTCTGTTGTATTTGTTTGTTATAAAAATTCAATAAAATGTTTGAACTAAAAAAAAAAATGTTTTGCTAGTGATCAAGAGAGTGCATGGATAGATGTGGTGACAGGATGAAAAGACTGCAATAGCAAGAGCAGTGCAGGTTATATAGACTGAACATTTTGGAGCCTAATGGATCAAGTGACGTGGGGGGCATAATCGAACGGCGCCGGCCATCTCTGAGGATGGCGCTGCGAAGGGGAGGAGCCAACAGCTTTTTCAGTAGTAGCTCAAGGTGAGTTACATTCAGGTATGCTGGATATTTTTTGGTTGCAGGAGGGATCTAGGTTTGCACCTGAGGCAATGGAGGGTTAAGTGACTCACCCAAGATCATAAGGAGCAGCAGTGGGATTTGAACTGACAACCTCTGGATTTCAAGACTGGTGCTCTAACCACTAGGCCACTCCAGCCACCAGGTTGTAGCCACCTGCAGGTAATTTGGATTAGGAACTGTAACCAGAAACCCTCTGTACCTGTGACCACCTTGAAAATAGTTTACAAGCTAGAATTTAGAAATGTTGTTGTTCCATAACTATGGAGGATTGTAGGACTGTGTTGAATAATGTGGAAAAGACATTCAGTGCATATATGTTTCCCCCTTCCCACCCCTAACAACCTTGAGAATGGGTGGGCACTTCATAAAAGGGGACTGGGGTTCACCACATAAAGAAGGATGGAACCTAGTGGGGAGACATGAGGTGGAAAGCAGGAGAAAAACTACCTACTGTGGATACCCGTGAACCTGGTGAACATAGAGGTAAGATTTGAATGCAAAGAACAGAGACAGAATGGGGAGCCCTTGACCATGAGGGATGCACACATCCATTCTCAGGGCCTCTTCCCCTCCCGCACCCCACAGGCAGCCACAACCGAATGTGTCCAATAGAGAACAAGACATCTGTACAATGAACTGGGTAGAAACAATCATGGCTCTCAGAGTCCAGTGTATTACAGTCCACTGCTGTCTCTTGCATTCCTCTTGACCAGCTGTCCTACAAGATGGAAGAAGTGTTTGTTTAGCACCTACATAGCAGAAACAGAAAAGGTGTCTGAGAGGTATGAGCTTACCTTGAACTTGTGGTGCAAGAATCTGTTGGCTCCAAGGTACCAGAGGCTGCCTTCTTCAACAAACGAGAGAGAGAATGGGGGGCAGTGAGGGAGTACATCACACACAGCAATGAACTCCTGGAGGGTAGAGAATGGAGAGTTGGTCACATGTAGAAAATGCAGAGTATATGCTAAGCTACCAGCTAACAACCAGTCTGAAACCAAACCCACACACCAGTTATCTTTCAAGAATTGGCAAAAAGGTCATCCCCTCCCCCCCCCAAAAAAAACAAAACAAAACCACAAACAAACAAGTGTACACAAGCATACAGTGGGGAAAACAAGGTTTACTATAACTGGAGCTAAAACGCTTTCAAATACCAGCCCATAATGTAACAAACTACTTTAAGTAAGCTGTTTTAAAGAGGCGCCAATAAAGCAGATGCAAGCTTCCAAATGGGAAGAGCAGCTGCAGACGTTTATCATTATCACCCTTAATCAAAGTGAGGACACCCAAAACACAGAGCAGCTGGGGCAGCCCATAGTTCCCAACCTATAATAGAAATTAAGCCAGCCATCTTTCATTTCAATAATATGGTCGGGGCCGGCCAAATCTCAGTATTTTGGCTGGCTTTAGAGATGGCCGGCATTGATTTCTGCCGATAATGGAAACTAGTGCCGACGATCTCAAACCTGCCAAATGCAAGGCATTTGGTCATGGGAGGAGCCAGCATTTGTAGTGCACTGGTCCCCCTGATGCCAGGACACCAACCGGGCACCCTAGGAGGCACATCTAAAAATTAAAATAAACATAGCTCCCAGGTGCATTGCTCCCTTACCTTGGGTGCTGAGCCCCCCAAATCTCCCCAAAACCCACTCCCCACAACTCTACACCATTACCATAGTCCTTATGGGTGAAGGGGGGCACCTACATTTGGGTACAGTGGGTTTTTGGGGGGTTTTGGAGGGCTCCCATTTACCACCACAAGTGTAACAGGTAGTGGGGGGGGGGGGGAATGGGCCTGGGTCCACCTGTCTGAAGTGCACTGCACCCACTAAAAACTGCTCCAGGGACTTGCATACTGCTATCAGGGAGTTGGGTATGACATTTGAGGCTGGCATACAGGCTGGCAAAAAAGGTTTTTTTTTTTTGAGTGGGAGGGGGTTGATGACCACTGTGGGAGTAAAGGGAGGTCATCATCCCTGATTCCCTCCGGTGGTCATTTGGTGAGTTGGGGCTCCTTTTTGAAGCTTGGTTATGAAAAAAAAGGGACCAAGTACAGCCGGCGAAATTGCTCTACAAGCCTGGCTTTTTTTTCATTATTGGGCGGAGCCGGCCATCTTGTGAGCACGCCTCCATCCCACCCCATCCCGCCTTCACTACACTACCGACACGCCCCATTGATATTTCGCCGGCTCCGCAACGGAAAGCAGTTAAACCCGGCCAAAATCGGCTTTCGATTATACCGATTTGGCCGGGTTCAGGAGATCGCCAGCCATCTCCCGATTTATGTCGGAAGATGGCCGGCGATCACTTTCGAAAATGAGCTGGATAGTGGACTGGAATATTTTTTTCTGAACTAGACTGTTAAAAACCTTTCAGTACCTTTGAGGCATCTGTGCCACAGGTTGCTGGCCAGGTTTATCTGGCAACCAAGTTCCAGGAAATGGTGTATTTCAAAATAAACATTTGTTTAACCTGAGGCATCAGGACACCAGAGCAGAAAGAGCTCTGTGAGCATTGCTGAGAGCAGCCTACCCTAACAGTAAGTTGAATTTGCCTGTAGAACTTAAAATTATGCTGAACAAAGTTTTAACTTAGGGCCCCTTTTACCAAGCGGCGGCAATAGGTGCCCTGTGTGGTGGCATAGGGCATGCAGGTTTTTCACATGCTGAAGTCCTCTTTTACCACCACCCAGTAAAGGAAATTCCAGTTGGGGGATGGAAATGGCCTTGTGGTAAGTGAAACACTTGCTGTGCAGCCATTTTCTGGTGGAGCCCTTACTGTCTCCTATTTAGGAGGCAGAGCTGCCAAGGGGTCCCAATTTTTGAGAGGGAGATTTTAGTACACACCACAGCCCCGCCCTCTTTGCATTGGCTTCACCCACTCTACATGGTTCCGACCCCTGGCACACCTCAAACCCGCGGCCATTTCAGAAAATATTTTATTTAATAGCCTAATACCCTTTTCAATTAGCTTTCAGAGGCCAAAACCTCCTGCCTCAGGTCAGTATAATGCTGTTATGGTATCCTCTACTGACATGAGGAAGGAAGTGTTGGTCTCTGAAAGCTAATCAAAAATGTTTTAAAATCAGTGAAGGTATCACCTTATTTTCTATTTTGTATTTTATTTGCATTTATTAAACTTTATTAACACAGCTAACACATTACTTTATCCTAAATTAAAAACAAAATTATTTTCTTTACCTTTGTTGTCTGGCCATTTACTTTTTCTAATTGTGTTGCTCCCAGTCTCTTGATTCTGCTTTCCTTCATTTTTCTCTTGCCAGGGTTTCCTGTCCATTCATCACCTATGGCTTTTCATCTTTTCCTCACCCTTGTTCTCCACATGCCCCTTCCTCTTATTCTCCAGTCTTTCACTACTCTGTCCTTTTTCCATCCAGCAGCTCTCCTCTTTCTCTGCCCATCCTTCCAGTGTCTCCCCTCTTTCTTTCTCATTCCTTCCATCCAGCGTCTCCTTTTTCTCCCTACCCTTCCATCCAGCGTCTTCCCTCTTTCTCTCCCCATCCTTCCACCCATCTACCCTACTACTACTACTACTTATCATTTCTATAGCGCTACAAGGCATACGCAGCGCTGTACACCATACACATAAAGACAGTCCCTGCTCAAAGTGCTTACAATCTAGATAAGACAGGCAGACAGACAGAACAATTAAGGGTAAGGGAATAAAGAGGTGAGAAAAAAAGGACAGGGTAAGTGAGGGTTAGGAGTCAAAAGCAGTGGTAAAGAGGTAGGCTTTAAGTTTGGACTTGAAAATGGCCAAAGAAGGGGCTAGACGTACAGGCTCGGGAAGTCTATTCCAGGCGTGAGGTGCAGCAAGATAAAAGGAACGGAGTCTGGAATTAGCAGTAGAGGAGAAGGGGACAGATAAGAGAGATTTATCAACAGAACGGAGTACCCGAGGGGGGGTGTAGGGAGAGACAAGAGTGGAGAGGTACTGAGGAGAAGCAGAGTGAATGCACTTGAATACCCTCTCTCCTGATCCTTCCATCTAGTGTCTCTCTCTCCCCCTCCTTCTATCCAGTGTCATTCTATCTCTCTACCTTTTTCTGTTCAGTTTTCCCTCTCTCTCTCTCTCTCTCTCTCTCCACATCCTTCCAGTCTCTCCCCTTTCTCTCTGCATCCTTTCATCCATCTCCCTTCTTTCTCTTCCTATCCTTCTATCCAGTGTCTTCCCTCTTTCTCTCCTTAACCTTCCATCCAGCATCTTTCTCTCCCCTTCCTTCCAGCGTCTTTCCCCTTCCTTCCATCCGTTTTCCCTCTTTCTCTCCGCATCCTTCCGCCTTCCTTCTCTCCTTATACGTCTACCCCCTCTTCCAATCCTTCCATCCATCTACCCCCTCTCCCGATCCTTCCATCCAGTCTCTATCCCCTTCTTTCCATCCAGTGTCTCTCTCTCTACCCTTTTCCATTCATCATGCCCCCCCTCTCTCTCCCCATCCTTCAATGTCTCTCCTGTTTCTCTCCCTGCCCTTCCTTCCAGCATCTTCCCTCTTTCTATTCTCAGCCAGGATCCTCCCCTTTTCAGCAGCTTCTTTCTCCAGCCCTTCTCCATGTACCCTCCTTCACACCCCATCTTCCCACTCTTCATTTTACCTGCCTCCCGCTCCCGCTTCCACCCGATAATCATTTCCTGCCCACTGCTGCTTCTCCTGTTGAGCAGCAGCGGCCGCAACAACAAAATAAAAGGGTTAACAAACAAAAAAATAAAACAAGCAAATGCGGGGCCGCAGGCAGCCTTCAAATGGGCTGTCGGCGTTGCAGCCAACTCCTCTCTCCTCTCTCTGTCACAGAAGCGGAGCAGCAAGTCAATGTCAACTTCCTGCTCCTCCAGGGGCAGAGAGAGGAGAAAGGAGCAGCTGTAGAGCCAACAGCTCATGCTTGAAGGCTGCTGCTGCCCCGCGCTTGCTTTAAAAAAATGTTTTTGTAGCTCTTTTTTTTTTTGTCGCGGCTGCTGCTGCTGAAGAGAAGAAGCAGCAGTGGCCAGGAAATTAATACCAGGTGGAAGGAGGAGCTGCCAATGCTGTGTCTCAGCGGGAGACATGACCCGCCAAAGCGGAAGTCTCCCGCTGAATGCAGGAGACTTGGCAGGTCTGAGGAGGCGGTAGGGGCTCCGGTGGTAACCTGCGCTGCCTGATTACCACAGAGCACGCCCCCGGTGCCCTAGTTGCCACGCTCCAAAGCTGGAAGTACTGCCAGGCTCCTGAGTGAGGCCCAATTTGGCGCACAAGTACCACCACTTTGTAAAAGGGCCCCCTCAGCATCACAGCAAAACCAAAGCTTGTAATGGACACTATATAACCTTTCCTCTCCTCAACCCCCATTGTACCTTTATTCGACCACACTATCACCTTGTATTTGTCTCTTTACCGGACTTGATGAATGCCATTATTCAACCACACTATCACCTTGTATTTGTTTCTGTACCGGACTAGGCGAAAGCCTTTACGGTACTATGTAAGCCACATTGAGCCTGCAAATAGGTGGGAAAATGTGGGATACAAATGCAACAAATAAATAAAAAATGTTATAAATATATGTCACTTTGGCTTTACATCATTAAAAATACCTGGGAGTTTTGTAGACCAGTGAAAGAAATCTGAACCGCTTTAGAGACAGAATAAATCTTTTTGTTTTGCTACCTCTGAGGTCTTTTTTTTTCTCCTTAATAACATGATGTGAAGATCAAAATTCAACTATATTGACTCTCAGTTCTTATTAGAGGATGGTAATGACTGTGCCAGTGGGAGCAAGAGGATTATCTTTGATAGAAGATGTATCTGACCAGTGAGTTGGTAAAGCTCAGGAGCAGAGAGCTTCATGTAAAAGTGCACTGAAGATAAGTGCAAGTCCTACATTTTCTATATATTTTATTTATTTATTATTGATTAGGATTTATTTACCACCTTTTTGAAGGAATTTGCTCAAGGCGGTGTACAGTAAGAATAAATCAAACATGAGCAATAGACAATTACAGCAGTAAAAATATTAAAATAACAATACAAAGTATGACATAGGTATACTATTTACAATGTCAATACAATACATAATAGAACATTTTAATTGACAGTGTAGGGTATAAGCAAAGATGGAACATACAGATAGGTAAGAGAGTAAGAGGAGTTAGAAAGTAAGGTGACTAAAGAAAGTTGCACATGAGGCCAGAGAGATGGTTAACATGTACATAGGTATGAGAGTATGAGGAGTTAGAAAATAAGGTGACTAATTTAAAGAGATGTGCACATGAGGTCAGAGAGATGATTAAATATTATCTCAGCTAGGGTAGGAGTGGATAAACATGTCCTACTACTACTACATTTAGCATTTCTATAGCGCTACAAGGCATACGCAGCGCTGCACAAACATAAAAGAAAGACAGTCCCTGCTCAAAGAGCTTACAATTCTAAGTATGTGCAGCCTGTGTCATTCCTTGTGTGTGTGAGTGAGACTAACAAGTTAGTTGCTTCTTCCATTAAAGGCCTGGTTGAAGAGCCAAGTTTTCACCTGCTTCCTGAAGTAGAGATAGGGAAAAAAGACTAAACGTCAGCCGGCGTGGCTAAACAGTAAGATAAAGGAAATCATTAGAGCCAAAAAACAATCCTTCAGAAAGTGGAGAAGAGAACCAACTGAAAGTAACAGGATAGATCATAAGGAATGCCAAGCCAAATGCAAAGCGGAGATAAGGAGGGCAAAAAAGGACTTTGAGAAGAAATTAGCGTTGGAAGCAAAAATACATAGTAAAAACTTTTTTAGATACATTAAAAGCAGGAAACCGGCCAAAGAGTCGGTTGGGCCGCTGGACGAAAATGGTGTTAAAGGGGCGATCAAGGAGGACAAAGCCGTAGCGGAGAAATTAAATGAATTCTTTGCTTCGGTCTTCACCGAGGAGGATTTGGGGGGGACACCGGTGCTGGAAAGAATATTTGAAGCGGGGGAGTCGGAGAAACTAAACAAATTCTCTGTAACCTTGGAGGATGTAATGGGTCAGTTCAGCAAGCTGAAGAGTAGTAAATCACCGGGACCTGATGGTATTCATCCCAGAGTATTAATAGAACTAAAAAATGAACTTGCAGAGCTACTGTTAGAAATATGCAATCTGTCCCTAAAATCGAGTGTAATACCGGAAGACTGGAGGGTAGCCAATGTTACTCCGATTTTTAAGAAAGGTTCCAGAGGAGATCCGGGAAATTATAGACCGGTGAGTCTGACGTCGGTGCCGGGCAAGATGGTGGAGGCTATTATTAAGAATAAAATTGCAGAGCATATACAAAAACATGGACTGATGAGACAAAGTCAGCACGGATTTAGTGAAGGGAAGTCTTGCCTCACCAATCTAATGCATTTTTTTGAGGGGGTAAGCAAACATGTGGACAATGGGGAGCCGGTTGATATTGTATATCTGGATTTTCAGAAGGCGTTTGACAAAGTGCCGCACGAAAGACTCCTGAAGAAATTGCAGAGTCATGGAATCGGAGGTAGGGTATTATTATGGATTAAGAACTGGTTGAAAGATAGGAAGCAGAGAGTAGGATTGCGTGGCCAGTATTCTCAGTGGAGGAGGGTAGTTAGTGGGGTCCCGCAGGGGTCTGTGCTGGGTCCGTTGCTTTTTAATGTATTTATAAATGACCTAGAGATGGGAATAACTAGTGAGGTAATTAAATTCGCCGATGACACAAAATTATTCAGGGTCGTCAAGTCGCAGGAGGAATGTGAACGATTACAGGAGGACCTTGCGAGACTGGGAGAATGGGCGTGCAAGTGGCAGATGAAGTTCAATGTTGACAAGTGCAAAGTGATGCATGTGGGTAAGAGGAACCCGAATTATAGCTACGTCTTGCAAGGTTCCGCGTTAGGAGTTACGGATCAAGAAAGGGATCTGGGTGTCGTCGTCGATGATACGCTGAAACCTTCTGCTCAGTGTGCTGCTGCGGCTAGGAAAGCGAATAGAATGTTGGGTGTTATTAAGAAGGGTATGGAGTCCAGGTGTGCGGATGTTATAATGCCGTTGTATCGCTCCATGGTGCGACCGCACCTGGAGTATTGTGTTCAGTACTGGTCTCCGTATCTCAAAAAAGATATAGTAGAATTGGAAAAGGTACAGCGAAGGGCGACGAAAATGATAGTGGGGATGGGACGACTTTCCTATGAAGAGAGGCTGAGAAGGCTAGGGCTTTTCAGCTTGGAGAAGAGACGGCTGAGGGGAGATATGATAGAAGTGTATAAAATAATGAGTGGAATGGATCGGGTGGATGTGAAGCGACTGTTCACGCTATCCAAAAATACTAGGACTAGAGGGCATGAGTTGAAGCTACAGTGTGGTAAATTTAAAACGAATCGGAGAAAATTTTTCTTCACCCAACGTGTAATTAGACTCTGGAATTCATTGCCGGAGAACGTGGTACGGGCGGTTAGCTTGACGGAGTTTAAAAAGGGGTTAGATAGATTCCTAAAGGACAAGTCCATAGACCGCTATTAAATGGACTGGAAAAATTCCTCATTTTTAGGTATAACTTGTCTGGAATGTTTTTACGTTTGGGGAGCGTGCCAGGTGCCCTTGACCTGGATTGGCCACTGTCGGTGACAGGATGCTGGGCTAGATGGACCTTTGGTCTTTCCCAGTATGGCACTACTTATGTACTTATGTACTTATGGTGTTAAGCGGAGCCTTTCAGGGAATGCATTCCAGAGTGTGGGGGCTACTCCATTCACAATAATGTCCTTTTGAGATATAACCCACTGTGTCACAGTCATTTTTTTATATGGTTTTTTTTTTTTGTATGATTGCATAATTGCTTTTCTCCTCTCCTGGTGTGCAGTTTGGGGGATTTTTGACAAATTGTGTTTTCTTTGTTATAATTTTTGCATGTTTAGGAATGTTTATCTTTTTTCTCCACCTGTTTATTTAGTTTTTTTAATATTTTTTTTTACATTTTTGATAGAGGTGCTGTAGTGATATCACTTGTCAGTAAGCGGCTCTTTTACTAAGCCATGGCAAAAGAGCGAGCGCGTATTTTGGGCAAGCTGGGACAGTGTGTCCTAGAAAATAGGCTATTTTTTAGGGGCTGGAAAATGGAGTGTGACAAAGTAAAAACCAGTGTGCATCCATTTTTGGCCCGAGACATTACCGCCACCCATTGATTTAGTGGTAAGGTCTCACGTGCTATCCGGGTGGTAGGCATGTAGCGCATGCCCACTGCCATTTACCATCGGGTAAGCACCATGTGGTAGAAAATAGAAAATATTTTCTACTGCGTGTTTTTGGTGTGCGCCAAATTCAGAATTACTGCCCAGGGCGCATGCTGGACATGCGTAGGCCCTTGTGTGCCTTTGTAAAAGGGCCCCTAAGTGAATTGATGATATGACTCTAGTAAGATTGGTGGTTCTGTAGACCCTTATCCTTGGCACTTTGAGTGATTACTTCTGACAGGATATGACTGTCTTGTACCACTGGAGAACGGGAAGGAGAAATAGAGGTGTCTAATGATTAAAGCAACCAGATGTGAGCCAAAGCAGAGATCTGGAGGTTGCTGGTTCAAATCCTATTGTATCAGCGGCTGCAAAGGTTAGGACTTTAAATCATGCATTGATTTGGTTCAGTATGTCTTCCCTCCTGGGAAGAAGCCCCTGGAGCTACATCATCAGGGAATGAAAATATTGCAGTACCTGGAGGGCAGGTCCTGGCTACAGGATCATTTTCTGCATCATCAAGGTGATGACCACCTTTTAGGTGATCTTCCTCCTCCAGAGCAGCACAGAGGCTGCCAGACTAGACTTCTATACTATATCCCTGGAGGTCTGTTTGCCTCAGTTCCTCCAAGTCTTGTTACTCTAGTGTCAAGAGATTGAACTTGGAGATAGGAGCTAGGAGCTCTTTGCACCAAGTACACACAAATGACTTACATAGTAGATGACGGCAGAAAAAGACCTGCACGGTCCATCCAGTCTGCCCAACAAGACAAACATATGTGTAAACCTTACCTTGATTTGTACCTGCCAATATTATTCAGGGCACAGACCGTACAAGTCTGCGCAGCAGTACTTCCCGCCTCCCAACCACCAGTCCCGCCTCCCATCACCGGCTCTGGCACAGACCGTATAAGTCTGCCCTCCACTATCCTCGCCTCCCAACCACCAACCCCTCTTCCCCCCACCTGCTCCGCCACCCAATTTCGGCTAAGCTTCTGAGGATCCATTCCTTAGCCGAAATTGACTTCTTACCAACTGGGAGATAACTAGACATGTGACACTCAATGCAAAGACTGGATAGTACCCACATGTTTCCCTTACATGGCAGACTGGCCCCAACTGGTGTAAACCAGGATATACTGCATGGAGTAGGGCACCACCATTTTGTAGATGGTGACACCAGAGGCAGAAGGGTTACAGGGGCTTCCAAAAGGGGTTGGGGCAGGGATGCCTGGGAGTGTATTTTAATTAATTCATGGAGGGTTGCCACTAGATAACATGGGAGGCTTGAGTTGTGTGGTGAAGGCCAGTCGGGCCATCTGTACTGCAAGTTTTTCTGCATCAGCCCCCAAATCTTCCAGCAAAGTAATATTTGCTGTTTTACTACTACTACTACTACTATTTATCATTTTGATAGTGCTTTTCTCAGAACTCCCTCTGAAAATAAGATATTTAGTACCTTTCCTATCTCTTTATCTTTGATTCTAGGGGCAATGCTTCCAACAGCCCCTTTGATGATTGACACAATAATTAGCCTATCCAAGAGGTGGATGATCAAAAGTCAACGTGAGTGCACAAGCCCATCACCTAGTGGTTAGGGTGGTGGACTCTGGTCCTGAGAAACTGAGTTCAATTCCCACTTCAGGCACAGCTCCTTGTGACTCTGGGCAAGTCACTTAACCCTCCATTGCCCCAGGTACAAATAAGTACCTGTATATTGTCAGACTGGAGCTCCTCTCCGGGCTGTCTGCACTCTAGTTGCCCCTCTCCGTGCTGTCTGCAAGTCAGCCGCACCCCTCCGTGCTGTCTGCAATCCTGTCGCACCAATGTCCGACTTCGGCTCCTCTCTGAGCTGGCTGTA
This sequence comes from Microcaecilia unicolor, assembly GCF_901765095.1. NCBI lineage: Eukaryota > Metazoa > Chordata > Amphibia > Gymnophiona > Siphonopidae > Microcaecilia > Microcaecilia unicolor. The sequence goes on along the minus strand of NC_044044.1, from coordinate 1,484,543 downwards.
CTCTACGTGCACCTCTCCGTGCTGGCTGTAATCCTTGTAATTTATGCAAACCTCACTCAGGCTTACTCAGTTGTGTTCTCTCCAGCCAGTAGCCCACCCCCTTCGTTCAACCCTTACCGGCTACTGGCAAGTATACATTTCCTGGTGGAGTCCCCCTTTTGGGTAGACTAGCCGCCTAGATTATTTCCAGTCCGGCTATTACGTCCCCGACCAGGTCTCTGGCCCGGGCCTGCTCCCGGCACAGGCCCCTTTCTTTAGGGCCTCTATTCAGAATCAAAGGCTAATCACACAGTTCAGTTTTTCTTAAGTAAATCTATACAGTTCCAAAGTTTTCCCCTATGGTATGAATTCCTCTAGGTTAGCACTGGCTACACCTAGAGACCCACCGCCCTCATTTGTCAGCACTAACTCCTGACAACCACCCACTGGGTTAAGGAATTCATACCTTTTGTTATCCAGTACACACAGCACTCTTTCTCCTTCCTCTCTGGCCCTGAGCAAAGGCTGAGATATCCATTTCCTCTGATTCCACTCCCCCTTCCCCCCCTTGCCAATCCATCTGTTCCTCCACTCCCTTCTCCCACAGGTGTTCCTCATCCCCTTCCTCTGACTTCATCTCCCAATCAACCTCCCCTCCCCTTTCCCTCTGAGCAGACTTCTCCTCCCACTCCTGCTTCCTGCTCAGCTCGGGCTTCTGGGACTTGTAGTTCTTATAGCCCCACTCTTTCTTCTTTTGATCTCTGTCGGGCACAGGAAGCCCTTTCCTCCCCCACCCCTCCGATCTGCCACCCTCTCTCTCACATACCCCCCTCTTTAAGCGATTGCTAGCCGCTTCCTTTAGCCTCCCCTCATTCCCCAGGCTAGCAATCCGACTCAAGACATCCACATGAGGCAATAACTTCCCTGCTTTATGCTCAATGTGATATTGAAAGGGTTGCAATGCCAGATACCACCTCATCAATCTGGCATTGCTATCTTTCATCCGGGCCAACCACTTTAAAGGGGCATGATCTGTAAACAATTTGAATGTCCGTCCCTCTAGATAGAACTGACATTTTTGTATGGCCCATTTCACGGCTAGACATTCCCTTTCAATAGTGGCATACCTCGTTTCATGAGGGAGCAACTTCCGGCTCAAATACAATACTGGGTGTTCCTCCCCCTCAAACACCTGCGACAGCACTGCCCCCAAGCCGGTCCCCGAAGCGTCCGTGTGTAGGATAAATTCTCTATCAAAATCTACGGCCCTAAGCACCGGTTCCTCACACAGGGCTTGCCGTAGGGCCACAAACGCTCCCTGCTCCACCTCCCCCCACCTTAACCGATTGGGCCTATCCTTCTTTAACATCTCAGTCAAAGGAGCAGCCAATGTAGCAAAGTGAGGAATGAATCTTCGATAGTATCCCACTAGTCCCAAAAAACCCCTCATCAATTTTTTTGTCTCCGGGCGCGGAAACAGTTGAATGCTCTCGACTTTACCTTGTAACGGTTTTATCTGACCATTTCCCACCTTGTAACCCAAATATTTCACCTCTCGTTGCGCAAAATAACATTTTTGGGGATTCAGTGTAAGCCCAGCCTTCCGAAATGCGTTTAATACCTTCCCCACCTGGAGTAGATGAGACCCCCAGTCTTGGCTATGTATGATGACATCATCGAGATACGCGGCGGCATATGCCTGATGAGGCCTCAACACCTGATCTAACAGGCGTTGGCAAGAGGCCGCCGCCGAATTCAAGCCAAATGGCATCCGCTTGAACTGAAACAGGCCCAAAGGAGTACAAAAGGCTGTTTTGGGCTTAGCTGCAGTAGAGAGCGGAATCTGCCAATAGCCTTTTGTTAAGTCTAGTGTTGACAGAAACCGGGCTGACCCTAGTCGGTCTAGCAGTTCCTCTATCCTCGGCATCGGATAAGCATCTGGGTCCGATAGAGCATTAACTTGCCGAAAATCAATGCAAAACCGCCAGGTTCCATCAGTCTTGGGCACCAGCACTACCGGGCTTGCCCAGGGGCTGTGGGATTCCTCAATCACCCCGTATTCCAACATTTCCTTAACCTGCCGATTCACCTCTTGCTGTTTCATGGGGGATAACCTATACGGTCTTTGCCTTACTACCTTTCCCTCCCCCGTTACGATATCGTGCGTCATCAATCTCGTTGCCCCAGGGCAAGGAGTCAGCACATCCTTAAATTCCCCCAAAAGAGCCCTTATCTGCTCCTTTTGGGGTCTCTCTAAATCCTCTCCCACCTGCAACACCCCTTTAGCATCCATCTCCGATATCTGGGGACCTAGATCCTCCTCCGTTAAATCTTCCGCAGTCGCCCAACAAACCTCCCGGGCCTGCCAAGGTTTGATCAAATTTATATGATAAGTCTGCCTCCTCCCTCTTTCATTCCTCACTTCATACGTGACTGGGCCCAACCGCCTCGTAACTATCATCGGGCCCCTCCAGTTCCCCCCAAATTTATGAGGACTATCTGAGACCATGATCAGCACTTTATCCCCTATCGCCACCTCCCGGTCCCGAGTCTTTTTATCATAGGAGACCTTCTGATACTGCTGAGCTGCCTGCCATCTGTCTCTGGAGTAAACCCCCAACCGCCTCAAGCGCCCCTTTAAATCATGTAGGTAATCTATTACCGTGTTATCTTCGGCTTCCGGGGGTACCCATCTTTCTCTCACGATATCCAAGACCCCCCTAGGTGCTCGCCCAAAGAACAACTCGAAGGGAGACACCCCTAGGGAGGCCTGCACACACTCCCTCGCTACATACAGGACAAAGGGCAGCAATTGATCCCATTTCTCCGGGCTCGAGCCCACCCCCTTCCTAAGTAAAGCCTTCAGGGTCTTATTAAATCGTTCTACTAGGCCATTGGTCTGCGGGTGATATGCAGCCGTACAAATGTGAACAATCCCGAAGGCCTCCCATACCTGTGCTAGAACCCGTGATCTAAAGTTGGACCCCCGGTCAGTTAGCACCTCCCGAGGGAATCCTACTTCACAAAAAATGTGAATAAGTTCCGCAGCAATAACTTTAGCTGAAATGTTTCGTAACGGAATGGCCCACGGAAACCTGGTGGCCATATCCATAATGACTAAGATATAGGAGAACCCCCGAGTTGATTTCGGAAGAGGACCTACTATGTCCATCGCAATCCTCCCCAGGGGGGTCCCTATGCGTGGCAAAGGATGTAAAGGGACTCTCCCTGGACCCTGTTCGGATACCTTCTGACATAAAGGACAAGACTCACAATACTTTTCCACTTCTTTATATATACCGGGCCAATAAAAGCGCCGTAACAGTTGGGAAACCGTATTCTGAGCTCCTTTATGCCCCCCCAGAGGGTGATCATGAGCTACCCGTAGCAGTAGGTTCCTAAATCCCCTCGGCACTACTAACTGGCTCCGTCCCTCCTCCCCTCCCTTACCTGCAGGTCTCCGAAACAGAAGGCCCTGCTCTATCACAAACCCGGGTCCCTGCACCTCCCTGTCCCCCTCCCTTGCCTGCACCCAAGCATATTGCAGAGTAGGGTCGGCTTGCTGCTCCCTCCCAAAGGAGGGGAATTGTTCCTGCACCTCCCCTGCCTCCTCAGGGAAATCCGCCGCCTGCTCCCAGTCCTTCATAGACTGAGCCCGCTGACGCTGCCCCGTCCTCTTATGCCCTGCCGAATCCCTGGTTTTCCCCGGGTTCCCCAATATCTCCATTTGGAACGGAAATATCTGGGCCAAAGCCTGCTCCTGTTCTGTCCCCTCCCCACCCCGCTGGGACCGGGTAACCACTAACCCCTCTCTCTCTTTCAAATATTGCGAAAATGGGGGCCAATCCCTTCCTAAGATAAGGGCCTGAGGTAACTTAGGTAGAACTGCCACCCAGACCCAATGAGCCCCCAAAGGGCCTACAATTCTCACCTGCCGCAACGGGTATCTAGTGGAAGCCCCGTGCACACACTGTATGGTGACTTCTCGCCCTTTCTTCCCCTCTCTCCCAACTCCCTTCTCCCTGATCTTCTCCCACAAGGACTGGACAAGCATAGTTTGGTCCGCTCCTGAGTCCAACAGGCCCTCCACCCCCACCCCCATCACTTCTACCTGTTGGCAAAACTCCCTCCTGCCCCCCTTCCCCCCTCCTGCCACCAATTGTAACTTCATAACACAGTCTCTCCTCACATGGCCCTTCCGCCCACAACGATAACACATTCTTTCTTCCCCTTTACTCCCCTCCCAAACTCTCAGGCCCCTACCTTCAGGAACCTGATGCCCTTTTAGAACTCCCACTCCCCCTCCCGGCGGGATTCCCTTGTGAGCACAATGCTGCGACTCTAGGAAACAATCCAGACTCTGGATTGCCTCCTCGAGGGTATTGCAGCCCCGTTTAATCAAGTCAACCTGGAGCCCTCTAGGTAAGGACTCCAAGAACTGCTCCAGCACCAGGTCTTCCATTACCTGCTGCATGGACCGTCTTTCAGGCTCTAGCCATTTTCCCGCCAAATCACTTAGTTTCTGAGCAAGTACCCTAGGCGTCTCTCCCTCCACCCACTTGAACTCCCGAAACCTCCTGCGGTACGTCTGCTTGCTTAGCCCAAACCTATCCAAAATAGCGGCTTTCAGCCTTGTATAGTCTGTTATTTGTCCCGTGGGCAGAGCCCGAAAAGCCGCTAAAGCTTCCCCAGCCAGCGCAGGAGCTAGTCTTAGGGTCCATTGCTCCTGAGGCCATCCTGCTGTCACCGCCACTCTCTCAAAGGCCCCCAGATAATCTTCGATATTATCCACTTCAGTTAATTTTCCCCAAGGTAACCAGTTCCCCCCCACAGGTCCTACCAGTGCAGCAGTCCCTTCGCCCCGCAAGGGTGTCCCACTTTCGCTAGGTCCAGCCACTCTGCCTCCAGCCCGCAGGAATTCCTGAAATAGGTCCAAAAGGGGCTGCTGCTGTGCTCGGGAGGCTGCCAACGACTCCTCCATAAGTTTATGTGCCATCTCTTGTTGCTTTTGAAATTGGTGAGTCATAAAGGCAAACATCTCTTTCGGATCCATCTTGCTAACTTTAATCTTCTTCCTATAAGAAAACACAAGAGAAAACAAAACCCAAGTGTGGACTTTCACAACACTTCCACCTTGCTCTCCAATCCCCCCCCCTGCTCCCAATATGCTCACCGGAAGCAGGAGGTTTGTGCGCCTCTGGGTTCAAGCTCCCCAGCTGTCTGGTCTGGCTCAATCCTCCTCCTCGGCTCACTGGAATCAGGGCTCGACCGATCCCACCACTGCCACCAAATGTCAGACTGGAGCTCCTCTCCGGGCTGTCTGCACTCTAGTTGCCCCTCTCCGTGCTGTCTGCAAGTCAGCCGCACCCCTCCGTGCTGTCTGCAATCCTGTCGCACCAATGTCCGACTTCGGCTCCTCTCTGAGCTGGCTGTACTCTACGTGCACCTCTCCGTGCTGGCTGTAATCCTTGTAATTTATGCAAACCTCACTCAGGCTTACTCAGTTGTGTTCTCTCCAGCCAGTAGCCCACCCCCTTCGTTCAACCCTTACCGGCTACTGGCAAGTATACATTTCCTGGTGGAGTCCCCCTTTTGGGTAGACTAGCCGCCTAGATTATTTCCAGTCCGGCTATTACGTCCCCGACCAGGTCTCTGGCCCGGGCCTGCTCCCGGCACAGGCCCCTTTCTTTAGGGCCTCTATTCAGAATCAAAGGCTAATCACACAGTTCAGTTTTTCTTAAGTAAATCTATACAGTTCCAAAGTTTTCCCCTATGGTATGAATTCCTCTAGGTTAGCACTGGCTACACCTAGAGACCCACCGCCCTCATTTGTCAGCACTAACTCCTGACAACCACCCACTGGGTTAAGGAATTCATACCTTTTGTTATCCAGTACACACAGCACTCTTTCTCCTTCCTCTCTGGCCCTGAGCAAAGGCTGAGATATCCATTTCCTCTGATTCCACTCCCCCTTCCCCCCCTTGCCAATCCATCTGTTCCTCCACTCCCTTCTCCCACAGGTGTTCCTCATCCCCTTCCTCTGACTTCATCTCCCAATCAACCTCCCCTCCCCTTTCCCTCTGAGCAGACTTCTCCTCCCACTCCTGCTTCCTGCTCAGCTCGGGCTTCTGGGACTTGTAGTTCTTATAGCCCCACTCTTTCTTCTTTTGATCTCTGTCGGGCACAGGAAGCCCTTTCCTCCCCCACCCCTCCGATCTGCCACCCTCTTTCTCACAATATGTAAGCCGCATTGAGCCTGCCATGAGTGGGAAAGCGCGGGATACAAATATAACTAAAATAAATAAATAAATATATTCACTGTTTGATAGTGTTTGAAAATTCCTCAAACACTACCAAACACACTCATTCATCTCATCCACACTCAAACTATATAAAATATCATAAATACATACACATATAGTGCATCACCTCCAAAGGATTATAACAAACACAATCCTGAATACTTAAGTGGTTCAAACAATTTGCATACAGGTATATCTATAACTTCACTTTCAATCATCAATAGTCCCAGGTCATTCCACGGATATTTCTCCTATAGGTTCACATTATAGTTTTCATAGTCTTTAGAACCTTGTTCGATCAAAAGAACTCCATGTAAGCATTTATTACACCATAACCTGTAATCTGAAATGTTCATCAACTTGACCATCTTTATTGTGTAGCCATAACCCCCTTCTGGTAGACATTTCAGCTGGAGAATGGGTGGGGCGAGGAGCCCATGGAATGGAAGGGGGAAGAAAAGGAGGAGGAAGTGAGGCAAGAGGAGCTGATGGATATTGCAGCTCTGGCAAAATCCAAAGGTGAAAAGTTCAAACAGCAGGTAACCGCTTGGTGCGGGGTCTTGGTAAGAAAAGGAAGGCAGTGGCTATCGTGGAGGAGCAACCTTTTAGTTTTTTTTATCACATGTAGTTGGTCAGCCTGTGACCTGTTCACCTATGGGGCCCTCTTAGATCAGTGTGGGTCTTTTTGCGTCACTGGGGCTGGTAACGCCTTTTGATTTGCAAAGCTTGCCTAGTTGGTAAGAAATGCATTCTGCAATATTGGGTGTGTCAGACACTATCTACCTATTCACAATGGGAATTGAGAGCTGCTAACTGCACGTTCAAGAGATGAAAACACTTTTTGTATGTGTGGCTGGATTATATTTAAATTTTACATCCAAAGGCATGAAGTTTTGTTTTGAACAAGTTGCATTTGATATGACCTTCAGAATTACATGTAGTGGGGTTGCTTCTCCATGCCTCTGGTCGAGGGATATAAGAACAAAGTCCCCGGTGCAGAGGCTGGTGCTGGAGGGTGGGGGGATTATAGAGGGAGGATTAAGGTTAACTGAGGGGATAGTGGTTGTCAATACAGTTGGTTCATCTATTGATGCAGGTTGCAGTTTGGGGGGGGGGGGCCTTTTTGGGGCAGAGATGGGATGGGATTATATTGTTAACTGTTTGATGCCTTCACATTGTAAGCTCTGCACTGTGTGTTATTGTATTCATATACGTTTGGCTGTTATTCTATTGCAAACTCATCAATAACAAATTTGTTGTTAAGTGCCATGAAGACTAGCAGATGAATGTCCCAATGATGGAAGTCTTGTGCAGATTAGTGAAGCCTGTAAAGATTTACACCACAGTAAAAAAAAACAAAAAAACAGGAGATGGAGCAGTATCCACGCTATGAGGCTGATGCAGAAAGCCACACAGTAGAGCTATGCATAGAGGTCTGATGGGCAGATCATCAGAGGCTATTAGCGCCATAGTAGTGTCTGCACTTGCTACCGCCCCATGACCAGAGAGCCCCCGAACGCGTGAAACAATGTGCTCACGGACTCTGAACGCAACTAGCATGCAAAACAGGGCTCTTAGTACAAGTAGCATGCAAATGCATGCTAAACGTATTCCTCCCCAATGATTAGCAAGCAGCATGCCAAACATTGGTACGCTATCTGCGACAAACCTTATGCCAGCTCGGAGCTGGCATTAGGGTTTGCAGACCATTGGGGAAGAATGGTGAGCCCTGTCCAGCATGCATTTGCATGTTGACAGACCCCTCATTCCCCCCAATGCAGCCCCCCCCCCCCCGGGCAGGAGCAGGAACCCCCCCCCCCTCAGTGACACAGGAGCTGGAGATCCAGCGGACCTCCAGTCCTCCCAACCCACCTAACACATTTCAGAGGGGACTGGAGATCCAGTGTAGAGAATGACACTGGGACAAAGATTGGCTCTGTCCCCGCCCCATCTCAGTGGGTTCTGTCTCTGTCCCCGCCCTGTCCCTGAAGGCCCTGTCTCTATCCCCGCCCCATCCTCACGGGCTCTGTCCTCATCTGCAGAAGCCTCAAACAATTTTGATTTTATATTTAAATCTTTTTATTAAAGGAACAATATGCTGTGCAACTATTGTGTATAAATTACAAATAGAAAACAGTAATAACGGTGAGCAACTATAATAACCCTCCTCACCACCAACCTCTACCCTTCCAACTCCAACAATAGCTGATTTCTACTACCCCAAGGAATCTGTAGAGGTATTTACCTGAGATCTCACCTTTGCTGGCCTGGGCCTACACAAGCCTGAACCATTCTTATAACAAGATGGATTCTACAACCTGTTACCTGAGTACATCTTTAACTTAAGAAATCAGCTTGGTTACAGAAAGGAAAATTACTGCTTAGCATTGCCTGATTACTTCATCCAAGGACATATTCTCTGTATTGCCAATTAGCCCCGTTATCTCCTGGGAACATTGGGGGAGAGAAGCTTTCGGCTACAGGAATATGCATTCATCCTGGAGGATCTGAGCTAACAAGGAGTTGGCATGACATCTATAACAAAGGTCTACTTCTGGAACATGCAGGTGGATGGACAAGAGGTCATCATATGTGATTGGTCCATAGGTATCATCTGGACCATTGGATACCAAATTTGCCTCAAGAAAAATTCTCAAGGTGAAGATTTCCTTAAATGGGTCCACATCAATCAGTTGAGACCATGTCATCCCAGTCATTTCGCTCCAGATGTGCACATTGCTGATATGAATTGTACTAACCCCGCAACAGCATAGTCTGCTTTGTAGATGCAGAAGCAAACTTTGATGACTGTGTTCCTGATCCCTGTGCTGTTGGGATCTTCGGCCAAGATGATTGAACCGGGCCCCATGTCTGGAGTCATCCTACAAGATACCCCTGGCTTCTTGATCACCCAATCTCAGATTGTTACTCAGAAAGTTGTTGTTTCCCTTGACCCTACGCATGTCATTTTGAAGCACTTTAACTTGAGTATGTAGGAAAAGTCCCCTTCGACTCAAACTTGGATTTTCAATTATATGTATTATGCCACGGCCCAAGTAAAGAACATTTTGAGTCAACTAGAGAAAGGAATGATTCAACATGTAAATCCCCAGAAGTCTAGATCTAAACATTTTGTAGACCTTGTAGGGGGTCTTATTTTTTCAGCCCTGGGTTCACTTTTTGGGTCATCCATGTCTGTCGCTAATGCAGTCTCTGTCCGACGGCTGTAGGCTACTATAAAAGCCTTTGAAGTGGACTTGAAAAATATTGACTTAAAATTAGGTGAATAACGGAACCATCTTATTGCCCAAGATAAAACCCTTACAGATACCGTTACCCTTGTCAACTTGCATACTCTCAAAATTGATGCCCATACTGCAGATTTGTTTATAGTTAAAGGTGTCCTGAATGAAGACCGTACTTTTATTCAACCTGTAAAAGACCTTATTCAGGATTTGTTTAGGGAATTAGATACCAGTGTCAGTAATCTTAGGCAAGGTCACATACCTCCTTATTTGGTCCCCTCTGATGTTATTGGTGATGTGTTTGCTAAAGTTACCCGTCTGCCAATTGAACCCTTCCAGATTCAGATTGCTTTTCATTTAGGTACTCCCATTCCATTATTTCTGAATGTGGAGAGTATGGAACTTGCCTTTGTCCTGAATTTGCCTTTTATTTTACCCGAAAATGTGTACCAGCTTAAACAAGTTTTAAATGTGGGTACTTGGCATGACAATTTGTACCTTCATGTTGAGACTCCTGAGTATATTGCTTACCAACATGACGATCCTCAACATTATCTGGTCCCTAATTTGGCCCTTTGTCAAAAAACCAAGGATATTCATTGGTTATGCCCTGGAAAACCCTTTTTGAAAGACACCACAGAAGCTCTTTTTGGGTTGTCCACTGAGAAGGTTCAAGAGAAATGTAAGGTTACTGTGTCTAAATATGATGTTTCAGATACCATTGTAGCTATTGTCAATACTGTGTGGTTAATTAGTACACCCACTACTGAACTCACTGTTACTTTCCATAAACATGATGTTATTAATCGTTTTTCTCTTCCTTGCAATGGTTTGATAGCTGTTCCCAAGAACTCTGTTGTAACGGTGGAAGGAGTTTCTGTTTTATCTCGATACAGATCCTGTTGTCACTAAACTTGAGATTCTAGATGTGTTTCGTGGTCACCCTATTGACTTTGCTATGGACATTATGCCATTTTTACAGTCTACAGACTCTCATACAATTGAACTGGCTGTTAACCATGATTCCCTCCAAGTCGCTGATTATAAACATCGTACCTCAACTGATGTTCCTGTTGTCGACTCACTCACCCATATGGTCATCCCACTTTTCACCATCTCGTGGATCATCATGTTCCTGAGTGTCACCCTTTTGGCGCGAGAAGTTCTTACCCTGCGTCGCATCCAGTGGTGTGCTGGAGCCGGCTCGCACGAGCCGGTTGTTAAATTTATTGGCATCTTGCGAGCCAGTTGTTGCGAGCCGGCTTGCCTCTCCTCCCCCACCCCACGAGCTGCAGGCTCCCCCGCTCCGCAGGTCATCCATCATCTCCTGTTTGCCCTCAGCTCCCCGATAGCCCTAGTTTCCTTCCTGCCGCCGCCCTGCCTTTAAATATTGTATTTTTCCTCAAGTCGCAGCGCCGGCATTGAAAGCAGCAGGCTCGGCTCGGCTCCAGCCTTCCCTCGCATGGTTCCGCCCTCTTCTGATGTATTTCCTGTTTCCGCGAGGGTGGAGCCATGCGAGGGAAGGCTGGAGCCGAGCTGAGCCTGCTGCTTTCAATGCCGGCGCTATGACTCGAGGAAAAATACAATATTTAAAGGCAGGGCGGCGGCAGAAAGGAAACGAGGGCTATCGGGGAGCTGAGGGCAGACAGGAGACGATGGACGACCTGGGGAGCGGGAATCGGCCGGGGGGGGGGCTGGAAGAAGGTAGGAAATGTCTGGAGTTGAGTAGGGGAGGGGCTAGAAGGGAGATGGTTGACATGGGCTGCTGGGGGGGGGGAGACTGGAAGGAGATGGTTAACATGGGTGGATGGAGGGGAGGGCATGGGGGAGAAGAGGGTTGCTGAACATGGGTGGATGGAGGGGAGGAGAGAGGAGGGTTGCTGGACATGGGTGGATAGAGGGGAGGGTTGCTGGGCATGGGTGGATGGAGTTGATGGTAGGGGGAAGAGGAGGGTTGCTAGACATGGGTGGATGGAGGGGAGGGCAGGGGAGAGGAGGGTTGCTGGACATGGATGGAAGACAGGGAAGGGAGAGAAGAAATGCTGGACATGGATGGAGGGAAGGGAAGAGTGAAGAAGGAGATGAGATGAAGGAAAAGGAAGAGAGGAGAAAAACTGAAGAAAATAGGCAGAAGCTGGATCCACTGGACAGTCAAGTCTGCGGAGGACCCAGCTTTTACTTACGGATGTAGGGCAAGAAATGAAGAAGAAAGGCGGAAAGTAAAGAAATAAATGGAAAGTAAGCCCTGGAAACGGAGTTAAGAGGACAGATAGCAACAGAATCAGATACTGGGCCAGCATGGTTAGAAAAACAAAGTCACCAGACAACAAAGTTAGAAAAAAATAATTTTATTTTCATTATAGTGTTTGGAATATGTCCACTTTGAGAATCAGGTGCTCAACATTAAAAGTTTATATTTATTTATTTATGGCATTTTATCCCACTTTAAACACGAATTAGATTGGAACCTGGGATCATTTAAAATTTTTTCCCCTGGAGTAATGCATTGCCCCCCCCCCCCCCCACCGGCTCACTCACCGGCTATAGCCTGCTCTGCAAATTGGGGGGGGGGGGGGACGCAGAGGTGGACTGGGGAGAGAGCCTGTTGTTAAACATTTACCAGCACACCACTGGCTGCATCACTCGCAAAAGTTCAACTCCTGTGACTATGACATTGCAAGATTTTGTGCAGTCCAATAATGAGTAATTCTCCACTATGCAACATCTTTGTTACTTATCATATTCTGTACTAATTTTGCTGATGCTTTTGCCATGCATTGTGTAGTATTATGATTTGATGTTGATTATATTTCCATGTGTTAAGACATTATTACTAACACCATATTATTGTTCCTGTATTCAGTAATTTGCTGTAGTAGCACTTTTGAATTTACCTTTGAACATTGTTATATGATTGCATGAAGTATTTGCTTCTAGCTTTCATTTACAGAGTGTTAGTTTTGAGTTGCTGAAATTTACTGTTTATGCTTCTTATTAGTCTTGACCATGAGTCCTGGTCCTAACCTGTCTAGTTGTATTGTTAGTTAGGTTAGAGAAGGCATTTACTCCTTTGTAGTAATTTCCATCTCCAAGGGGGGGAATCTGTAGGGGTATTTACCTGAGATCTCACCTTTGCTGGCCTGGGCCTACACAAGCCTGAACCATAACAAGATGGATTCTACAACCTGTGACCTGAGTACATCTTTAACCTCAGAAATCAGCTTGGTTACAGAAAGGAAAATTACTGCTTAGCATTGCCTGATTACTTTTTCCAAGGACATATTCTCTGTATTGCTAATTAGCCCCATTATCTCCTGGGAACATTGGGGGAGAGAAGCGGCTACAGGAATATGCAATCATCCTGGAGTATCTGAGCTAACAAGGAGTTGGCATGACAGGTTTGCTTCTGGAACATGTAGGTGGCTGGACATGAGATCATCCTATGCGATTGGTCCATAGGTATCATCTGGACCATTGGATACCAAAGATTTGGACTGAAGAAAGTTCAGTCGGGAGGGAGTGAGGAAGAAGAACACGAGAAAGAAGAACACCAGACGACTGGCAGGTGGATAGAAAGCTCTGAAGAGAGCCAGAGACTGTTTTCCTAAACCAGTGAACTGCATACCTTGTAAGCAATTGACAAGGTTAGCTCAGCTACAACAAGGCCTCATCTACTGACTGTGCTACCTACATTCAGACACATAAATCTTGGACCTTATTCCTGGACTGAGAGGCTCGCTGAATCTTTCAGCTAGAGACTCTGAGGAATTCCGCTTCTCCACCACTGGGAGTCCGACAGGCAGCAGGGTGAGATCAAGGGTATATTCCTATGTTCTGGGATATTTAGTCTTTAGTTGTGTTTGAAATAGAGAGGTTTACGTCAGGACAGTTAACTTGTATTCTGCATAAGACAAGTGATAAGTTTTCATAATAATCATTAGGAAATCAGTTGTGATTTGTGTAATCACTCCCTTTAGTTAGTTTGTAGTATGATATATTGTATTATCTATTTTGGTGATAATCTAATTTTATAGCAAGTAATTTTGTATTTAGCTTGGCATTTTGCTTCAGAACTATTTATATATCTTCTTTATATAATAAAGCCTAATATATTCCATCTGTGGCTTTAGTTAATTCTTACAGCACTGCTAAGTTGCTTATTAGTGGGCTTCAGAGGTACCCCCCCTAGACCGAGTCCAGAGTGTTGCTATCTTGTAATGTTATCTAAGTACCTCTATGATACCTACAAATCCTGTTAAAATGTCCAGGGGTACAAAATACAACCCGTTCTGTATGCCCTAGATGGAAGAAATATGCCCTATGAAGCACTGTTATGATTTTTTAATCTGTGTATGAATAAAAAGTTATCAACAATCTCAGGATTCAGTCTAGCTCTCCTGTCTTCCACAGTCCTTCCTGCAATAGAAGATGTCTTATTAGAAGATGTGCTGGTAGCAGGATGTACAGGATATCCCCCCATGCACATTTTGCTAGTTGTAGCCAGCATGTTTGCTTTTTTTTTCCAAAAAATCAAAATATTGTTGTCTGCATCACTCAAACACAAGTAACAGTCCAGTTCATTAACAGGTTTCAAAGTAGAAAATGACACAGGGACAAAGTTTGTCCCCATCCCCACCCTATCCCCATAGGCTCTGTCCCCGTCCCATCCCTGTAAGATCTGTCCCCACCTGACACTGCAAGCTCTATCACCATTCCTGCAGTTACTGCGGGTCCCTGTCCTCGTGTCATTCTCTATTCTGGTATGGGTTTCCAGCCCCCCTAACCCCCCCTAGCATCCCCCCAAGAAAAGCACTGGTGGCCCAGTGGGCCACTAATCAAGCCCCCCCCCAACCTGGTAGTCTAGCGCAGGGGCGTATATGCGTGGGGCCACAGGGGCCTGGGCCCCCGCAGATTTCGCCCTGGCCCCCCTCCCCGCCGTCAACTCTCCCCCGCTGCTTACTTTTGCTGGCGGGGGGCCCCAACCCCCGCCAGCCGAGGTCCGACCCGCAATCTCCATATTTCGTCTTCCGAAGTTCCTCCGTGGCCATGTGCTTCAAGGAAGTAACGCTGCAGTGCTGATTGGTTGAATCCAGTTCGGCGTCTGACGTCGCAGCACGTCAGACGCCGAACTGGATTCAACCAATCAGCACTGCAGCGTTACTTCCTTGAAGCACATGGCCACGGAGGAACTTCGGAAGACGAAATATGGAGATTGCGGGTCGGACCTCGGCTGGCGGGGGTTGGGGCCCCCCGCCAGCAAAAGTAAGCAGCGGGGGAGGGTTGACGGCGGGGAGGGGGTGGAGAGAGGAGGCGGCGGCGGCGGCGGGGGGGGGGGGGAGGGAGGCAAAAATGTGCCCCCCCTCTCTGGCTCTGGCCCCCCCTACCGCCGGATTCCAGATACGCCCCTGGTCTAGCGGCCCTCTTCCCCGCCCCCCCCCCATAGATGGTGTGAAAACCCACCCACTGCATCCCAGGATGCACTGAGCAGGGCTGGGTGCCGCCATTTTCGAGGCAGCGCTGCTGGAAGAGGAGGGAGTCTACCTCCCTCCTCCAACACAGGTACGGGAGGCAGGGAAGAGGGCCACTAGACCACTAGGTTGGGGGGGGGGCTTGATTCGTGGCCCACTGAGCCAACAGGGCTTTTCTTGGGGGGATGCTGGAGGGGTTAGAGGGGACTGGAGACCCACTGGATCGTCAGCCCCGCCTGAACTTGTGTCGGGGGGGGGGGGGGTCAGGGGGACTGGAGGTCTGCTGGACCTCCAGCCCCCATGTGACTGGCTCAGGGTGGGGGTTCAGTGGGGGCACTAGGCCACCAGAGCCATGTTGTTTGGGGTCTGGTGGTCCCATGGAACTCCAGCCTGTGTTTACCCCATGATCAGAGATAATAGCGCACATAAATTTGCATGCTATTATCTCTATTTTTAGGACGCTGTTTGGAACAGTGTGGGGCTTTTGATCATCTGGGCATGAGTGCACGGCTTCTACTGCGAGCGTAATACCATGCCATGCAGAAAGCTAAGTATATGCAAATTTTATGTATGCAGAACTTGCACACTGACTGGGAAAACCAGGTTCTTGTGTACATATCAAATAAAAACGTAAGTGTCAGCACACATTGGCACGTGTTCTACTGTATATAAAGATCAGCTTCACAAAAATGTCTTGCACATAAAATTTTCGCAAGGCTGATATTTATGCGCAGAACAACAAGTTGTGATGTGCGCTGACACTTTCATTTTCGTTCTGTTGCCCTCTCATTTCTCTTTTAAACTTGTAGGTATTCCTTTGTGGTTGCAGAAGACAGCAAAAGTAGCATGACATCCTCTTTGCTAACCCTTCTACACTGCCCTGAACCTGGCAAAAATTTTTGTGCATTGTGGCTCCATCAAAATCTCCTGCTTCCTTCTCTGCATTGCCGCAGAATTTAATGGCCTCATTCATAGGCGTAGACTGGGGGGGCGAGGGGGGGCAATGCCCCCCCAAACGACGCGAGGCGCCGCCGCGCCATTAGTTAAAAAAAAACAAAAAACCACATGCAGGCACTCGCTCCTCTCCATCCGCTTGGCTTCCCTGCCCTCTCTAGCTGCGTCCCGCCTTCCTCTGACGTCATTTCCTTTCGGCGGGACAGACAGAGAGGGCAGGGAAGCCAAGCGGACGGAGAGGAGCGTGTACCTCTACCCCTCTCCATAGGCGCCCGGTATAAGAGGCTTGGGGAGGCTAAGCCTCCCCAGCCAGAAGTGCAGCAAGGGCAGGGCAGACTGGACCGGACTGGACCACCCCGGGTGCAGCTCCCGCTGCCTTGAACATCTCCCTCCCGTGGACCGCGCGATCATTACCGCCACCCCCCCCCCCCCCCCCCCCCGACTACTGCAGTATCGCTCTCCCCCTGCGCTCCTGTCCTGTCACGTCACGTCGTCTTTGAATGTCAAGGATTCCTTCCGGTAGCAGCAGAATTGGCAATGATGTAAGCGCTGCTTTCAGCCTGCCCCGGAAGCACTCTCTGTACAGTTTCCCGCGTAGGAGGCTTCTGGGGCAGGCTGAAAGCAGCGCTTACATCATTGCCAATTCTGCTGCTACCGGAAGGAATCCTCGACGTTCAAAGACATGACAGGAGCGGAGGGGGAAAGCGATACCGAACTAGTCCGGGGGGGGGGGGGGGGGGGGGGAGAGCGATGCATTATGCCAGCCAGCTGCTAGACCAAAGGGAAAGGGGGTGGAGAGAGGAGGATGTGAGGTGCCACATCTAAGGGGAACAGGGAGGAAGGAAAGCAATGGCAGGGAATAGGAAAAGGGGGGTGGAGAAAGGAGTGAGAGTGATGGGAGCAAGAAGGGGAGGGAAGAGAAAGGTAGGATGCATGAGGACGCTGGAGGAGAGAGAGAGAAAGTGGAAAAGTGCAGGGGAGAGCCAGGGACATGCAAAAGAGCAGGAGAGAGTCAGAGAGAGATGGGGAGAGAAAGAGGGGACATGGAAGAGAGCATGGGAGAGCCAGAGAGAGATGGGGAGCGAAAGAGGGGACATGGAAGAGAGCAGGGGACAGCCAGAGATGGGGCGCGAAAGAGGGGACATGGAAGAGAGCAGGGGAGAGCCAGAGAGAGATGGGGAGCGAAAGAGGGGACATGGAAGAGAGCATGGGAGAGCCAGAGAGAAGATGCTGGATGGAAGAAGAGAGAGAGATTAGTGGAAAGATGGGGAGAGAGAGAGAGAAGCTGCTGGGGAGAAACTGGGGCAGACCCTAGCTGTCAGACGGAGAAATGCTGAATGAAAGGAGGGAGAAAGAGGGAAAATGCTGGAAGGAGGGGGCAGAAAGAGGGAAGACACTGGACGTAAGGGTAGGGAGGGAAAGAGGAAAGACACTGGAAGGATGGGGATAGAGAGGACATGCTGAATGGAAAAGGGTCGAGAGAGAGAACTGTTTAGAAGGAAGGGAGATAGAGGGAGACAATGGATGGAAGGAGAGGGAGACAATAGACGGAAGGATTGGGAGAGGGTAATGGGTAGAAGGATGGAGAGAGAAAGAGGGATGACACTGGATGGAAGGGTAGAAGAGAAAGACATGGATGGATGGAGGGGAGGGAAGAAGGAGATGCACACGGATGGAGTGGAAGGGAGAGAGGAGAAATGCCGGACATGGATGGAGGGGAGGAAAGACAGAGGAAGTTCATGCACATGGATGGAGGGGAGACATGCTGGATTTGGATGGAGGGGAAATTGCTGAATTTAAGGGCTGGATTGGAACACTTTGAGGGCAGATGCTGAAACTGGAGAAAGGATAAGGACAGGGCTACAGATGGTAGACAGGACGCATAAGGACACAGGAGGATGGTGGACATGTTGAGAGAAAAAATATCAAATGGAAAGAAGACACTGGGACCAAAGAATAGAAAAACTAAATGATCAGACAACAAAGGTAGAAAAAAGTATTTTATTCAGAATTTATTAACTGGAATATGTCAGCTTTTGGAAATGTGCATCTGTGATATTTTGCATGTAAGTTTCAATTTTTCTAGTATTGCTGCATGCTGAGTCTGACTTCTTGAGGTAACTTTCCAGTTTTGCCTTCATATCTGTTGTGTCATGTGTTTTTCATGTGTAATCAAGGTGCAGTATTCTACTAGTGTGTAGTATTTACAGCCCTTTTTTTTTTGTTTCAATAGGTTGTGTACTGGTGTTTTAGAGCCCGGTGTAATTACAGTGCTGCTTTTCCACGCATAAGGTTGTAGCTCATCCTGTCCTTGGAATTAGTGCTGTTATGGTTTGCTAAGGTTATGAGTGTGTTTTTGCACAAGTTTGTGTATAGTGTTTTGCAGTGGAGAGATTGTGTATTGGCATTACTGAGGTGGCACCAAAACATCAGAAAGGGTTTTAGAGCCTAAATCATGACACACTACCTCTTGAAGGATCTATATATAGTTGTTAATAAAAGGAGCTCATTGTGAACACTATCCACCCTAAAAGGGTGTTTTGTGGCTCTACATGAGAATTGTGATATTATGATCCCTTGTTTCATATTGTTGACGGTCTGCATTTTCTATATGGGTAGTATATTGGTGTATTAGGGTCTGCCTAGTGTTATGGTACAGTAAGGTTTGAGTATGTTTTTGCACAAATTTGTGCATAGTGTTTTGCAGTTGAGCGATTGTGGTTAGTATATGCTTTGAGTAACCACTTTATTCTTTGACATATGATACATATCTAATATCTAAATTTATGTTTAAATGATTTTTATTGATTTTAGAAGACATAACATTCCACATTTTGCAACACGTTTCCAGCATTACTAGTCTCTATAGTTAACAGCTAGTCTTCAACTTTTAATCTTCCTTACCCCCCAACTCCCACCCACCTCCCCCCTCCCTGACTAAACTATTACCCACCCTCTCCCTTCCCCCCTTCCCTTTTTGGAGGTATCTCAGTCCTTTATTGTTAATCAAGTCTTGTCTTTACTTTTCACATATTCAGTAAATGACTTCGTGCTCTAGGAGTCAATGTGTGCAAAAATGGGCCCCATCTGCGAAAAAATCGTTTTTCTCTGGCGGGGGGTTGTCGTTTTGCTTCCAGCCTTTCATATCTCATAAGTTGTATCATCTCCCCTCTCCAAGATTGAAGTAAGGGAGCTTTATTAGACAGCCAAGATTTTAAAATATTTGATTTTGCCACAATTATAGCTCTGATCGAAAATTCCCGCATGCCCTGTGGGGTCGGTTTATGAATGTGCAATTTTCCAAATAACATCTCCGGATTGGATTGCCAGCTAGCCTGCCAAGTGAGTGAGATCCATTTCAAAAGTTTGTCCCAGAAGGTACGTATTTGCGGGCAGCCCCAGAACATATGTCCAAGAGTGGCTCCTGCAGCCTCGCATTTTGGACAAGCTCCATCCGGGGATAATCCCATATGAAAGGCCCGCCTTGGTGGTACATAGGCTCTGAGCGCTACCTTGTACTGCATTTCCCAATGTTTTGAGGATTGAGTTAGGTGCCTCAGTCCCAAAATGTGTTCCTTTAATGTTGCAGCTTTGATAGTGACACCCAGCTCCGCACTCCATGCCTCTGCCAGCCTTCCAGGATCAAGCTCTGTATTTGCATCTTTAAGGTGTCTATGGTGAAATTTCAAAGGAACCTTTTGCTGGGATCTGATGGAATATGCCTCCGCCAACTCCTCCTGGACGTCTTCGGTCAAATCCTCCCATGGTAAGCCGGCTATATAGTGTTTCAGTTGATAATAGTAGAAAATGTCCGATGATAATAACTGATATCTTTTTTTCAATTCCTCAAAGGACTGGATCTTTCCTTCCGCTGTTAACGCCTGTGTTAAATAGATCAGTCCCTGTGTTTTCCATCTCCGGTAAGCGCTGTGTAGCTGCCCCGGTGGGAAATCCAGATTCCCGCATATGGGCAGATACGGTGTCGTCTTTGCAGAAAAATGGTGCAGTCTGCAAACCCATCTCCAGACCGCTCGTGCTGATGTGAAGATTCCAGTATCCATAAACTCCATATGCAGTATCGCTTTTGGGGCATGCAGCATGTATCCTGGGTGAACTGGATGTAACGCTGCGGTTTCTATTGCTGTGGCTGAAAAATAGCTCGTTCCTCTGATCCAATCATTTATGTGGCGCATACCACTCGCTATTGTTAAATTCCTGATGTTCAAAAGTCCCAAGCCCCCATATTCCACTGGAGTCTGGACTATCCACAACGGTATTCTTGCTTTTTTCCCCCGCCAGAGGAAGCGTTGAATGGCTTTAGTCCACTTTTTTTCCACTGAAGTTGTCAAAAACAACGGGAGCACTTGAAAAGTATATAGCCACCTAGGCACTATCATCATATTGATTATAGCAATACGACCCAACAGAGAAAGTGGATAATCATGCCACATTTGCAATCTTGTACATGTATCTCTCAACAATTTAAAAACATTTAGTTGATATAACTGTGTTAAATCTTTAGGTATACGGACCCCCAGATACTTGATTTCACTATCTACCCAATTCACCTTAAATTGCTTGGAAATAAGATTGCCTTCCCCATATACCATCATGGCATTTGACTTGGCGAGATTAAGAGTAAACCCCGAGAGTTGGCTATATCTCTCGATTATATTTAATAATATCGGGAGTGCCCCACTGGGGTTAGTAGTCAAAATTAGTAAGTCATCAGCAAATGCCAACAACTTAATCTCATTGACTCCTATCTTAGCCCCCTGTATTGCCTTTTCCATTTTTATTGCTCTAAGCAGGGGTTCCAGCGCTATAACAAATAACAGGGGCGACAAGGGGCATCCCTGGCGCGTCCCCCTACATATCTGAAAGTTCTCACTTTTCACTCCATTAAGAAGGATCGCGGCTGAGGGCTCTGTATATAATGCCGTGATAGCCTCATAAAACCAGCCTTGAAAACCCATATAACGCATCGTATCAAACATGAATTCCCAGTCCACTTTATCGAATGCCTTTTCGGCATCAAGGCTTAGAAGGAGTGTTGGTACTTCCTCATGTTTGCTACGGGCCATTCCCAGGAGCAGCTTGCGGACATTCCCTCCTGCTTGTCTGTCGCGTACAAACCCTGTCTGGTCCTCCCCAATTAGCCTCGGCAGAATTTTTGCTAGTCTATTAGCCAATATCTTTGCCAATATTTTATTATCCACATTAAGTAGTGATATTGGCCTGATAACCCTCAGCTTGATCTTCAGGTTTACCCGGCTTCGGCAACAGAGTTATAAGTGCTGAATTAGCATAGAGCGGGAACCTCCGATTCTCCACCACTGTATCATAATACGCTCCTAGGACTCCCAGAGAAGCCTCAGGCAGTAATTTATAGAACTCTCCTGAGAAACCATCAGGGCCTGGTGCAGAGGAAAGCGCCAACCCTCTAACCACTTTTTGAAGTTCCTGGCCCTGAATAGGTTCATTCAACTGTCTTATTTCAGAATCTTGCAAACGCGGAACCCCTAGCCCCCCCAAATAACTATCCAAGGACTGTTCCCTAATCGTTTGTTGTTTTTGATATAATTTAGAATAATACTGCACAAATATCTGTCTGATATCCTCATTTTTGGTCCGTAGCGCCCCTTGACTGTCTCTCACAGCTGTGACCACCCGGTGGGATCTCCAATTCGTTACTAATTGGGCTAATAAGGGGCCTGCTCTGTTCCCATATTTATGCAATTTAAATTTTTGATAAAACATCGCTCTAGTAGTCTTCTCATGTAGGTATGAGTTAAGGCCTACTTGTATTGTCTTATAATGCTCCCATGTCTTTTTATTTGGGTTAGCCGCATATTGTTTTCTTGCCCTCTGTGCCTGTTTTTCCATTTGTACTATAGCCCTAGCTATTTTTTTATTCCGTGCCGTTACATATGCTATAACATCCCCTCTGAGGACCGCTTTCGCTGCCATCCAATATAAGTTAGGATCATCTAAGTGTTGGTTATTGAATTTGGCATAATCTTCCCACTTTGTTGCAATAAATTGCGCAAAGTCTTTGTTCCCATACAAATACCCTGGAAATCTCCATCCCCGGTTACTTTGAAAATAGCTAGGCGCCTCTAAATCCACCCACACCATGCTGTGATCTGATATCTCCTCCGGACCTATTGCAGCCTGCAAAACACCTGGGAACAGCTCTCTGCTTACCATGATGTAATCTATTCTGGAGAGAGTCCCGTGTGCTCGTGACAAATGAGTGTATTCTTTCTCACCCGGGTGCATTATTCTCCACATGTCCAATACCCCCAATGTATTCGTGAACACCCTGAGCGCCTTTGCCTTGCTTCCTCCCCAAGGATCCCTTTTAGGATTTGAACAATCTTGTATTGGGTCCATCACTAAATTAAAGTCACCCAGTATTATTAGCGGACACTGTAGTTTAGCACATTTTTGTATTAAAGTTTGATAGAAAGTAGGTTCAAACACATTAGGGCCATAGACACCCAACAGCGCCATTTCCTTCCCCTGTAGCCACAGCTTTATCAATACGTATCTGCCCTGCTCATCCTTTGCTATTAATTCTGCTTTGGCAGCTAAGCTCTTTTTAAGGAGGACCGCTACCCCTCTTCTCCTCCCATCTGCCGAGGCTGAAAATACGTCCCCCACCCAAGACCTCTTTAACTTCTTATGTTCTATCTCTGAAAGGCGAGTTTCCTGTAAGCAAACAATATCCGCTTCATGGCGTCTTAATGCCGCTAAGATTTTTGCCCGTTTTACTGGCGATGTTATCCCTCCCACGTTCCATGAGATAAGGCGTGTTTTCCTAATATGAGCCATACATTGTGAATATTATGCCCCAGCAGCGATTCCAATCTCCAACCCTCTCCCCAGGGGACCCAGCCTCCCCCCAGTGAGTTGTAAGCATAATCATGCTAATGCCCCCGACTTTCCTCCCCTTCTTATGCAGAAGTGACCTTGTCCTCGTTTTTTGGAGCACCTGACATTCCTCATTGACCTCCTTGTTCCTTTCCCCATGCTTAATCCTACCTTCCTTATCTAACTCCCAACCCCCCTCCCTTCTCCCTTCCCCATCCCTTCTCCCCAATTCCCAATCTTGCACCCCAGTCATTCTGTGAGCAAACACAGAATGTTCTCTCCCGTTAGAGGCAAGAGACCCTCGCTCCCAGCGCTTCCTGTAACATCCTATGTAACAACCACCACTCTATAATAGAACCACAAAGTTTCATATAACAATGCACACAAGTTAACATGCATCTACTTAGCCTTCCACCACGTGTCCTTTATCTGCAAGAAAAGATTTAGCTGCAGCCACAGTTTGAAAATAATGCCACTTGTCCTGAAACAAAATCTTGAGGCGGGCTGGGTACATCAAGGCAAATTTTAAATGGTTTGCAATTAACCAGGAGCATAGCGGGTGAAATCCTCTCCGCTGTTCCTGAACAGACTGAGAGTAATCCTGGAAAATCAGAATCTTGTGACCTTCATACTCAAGTTCTGTTCTCCTAAGGCGGAATCCATGCATTATTTCCACTTTATGTTTAAAATTAAGTATCTTCGCCACAATCACCCTGGGACGATTTTTAGAGTCATCTTTGCGGCCTACGCGGTGCGCTCTTTCCACCACAAGAGGGTTTCCAGAGTCTGTTACTGCTAGTTCCTTTGCCAGCCATGCTTCCAGCCATGTTTCCAAATTTTTTTCTGGAACCTTCTCCGGGATGCCTACTATTCTTATATTGTTTCTCCTGGATCTATTTTCCAGGTCTTCCAGTTTCTGATTTTGTTCTGCTAATTGTTTTTTCAGTAAGGCTATGTCTGGGGATTGTGATTGAGTTTCGTCCTCGATAGTTGAAACTCTTGTTTCTAAGTCCCCAGTTCTTTTCCCCAAGCCGTCCAACCTTGCCTGAAAAGACTCCAATTGTTCAGAAAGCGTGTTCCAGCGCGGATCCATGGCCTTTATTACTGCCATTGTTATTTGTTCTAATTGCGCGTCTGTAAATATAGGGGTTGGCGCCGCGACCGCTATCGCGTCCGCCATTTTGGATTCGCTTCCCCCCGCTTTAGTTTTCTCTTTTTTTGAAGATTTCTGTGCCATTTCCGTCGGCGATTTGTGGAGAAACTTGTCCATACAGTGCGCGCACTGTGCAGTATCGTGGTAGGTGGATGTTTTAATTTAAATTCTCATAAGAATGGCGCTTAAGAGCGAGGGACCTCAGAGCCGAGCGAAGCTGCTGCCGACCCGCTCACCGCATCACCGGAAGTCACCTAATATCTAAATTTAATAAAAGGTATTGTGACTATTTTATTTTTACTTATTTTTTTTCTGTGTTAATTGTGGCTATAAGCTCCGCCCCTGGCTCCACTCCTAACCCCGCCCCCTTTAGCCTCCCCAAACAGTTGGGCCACCGACCGCCTATGCCCCTCTCTCTTCCTCCCTCCCTCCGGCGCAGGCAGCAGTCTTTTCCAGCGTTCCTGGCAGCGGTAGCGTTGTACACGCTGCCTTTGGCTCTGCCCCGAAGCCTTCTCTTCAAGTTCCTGTTCCCGCATAGGTGGGAACAGGAACTTGAAGAGAAGGCTTCCGGGGCAGACCGAAGGCAGCGTGTACATCGCTACCGCTGCCAGGAACGCTGAAAAAGCTGAAGATTGTTGCCTGCACCGGAGGGAGGGAGGAAGAGAGGGGGTAAACAGAGTCACCATCTTGGACCTCGCGGGGGGGGGAGCAGAGGGAAGATGGATGGGACTGGGAGGGGTGGGAAGCAGAGGGAAGGAGCAGGAGATGGATGGGTCTGGGTGGGGTGGGAAGCAGAGGGAAGGAGCAGGAGATGGATGGGACTGGGAGAGGAGGTGAGCAGAGGGAAGGAGCAAGAGATGGATGGGACTGCGAGGGGTGGGGAGCAGAGGGATGGACCAGGAGATGGATGGGATTGGGAGAGGTCAGGCACAGCAGAGGGAAGGAGCAGAAGATGGATGGGACGGAGGGATGGTGAGCAGAGGGAAGGAACAGAAGATGGATGGGACTGGGGGGGGTGGGGAGCAGAGGGAAGGAGCAAGAGATGGATGGGACTGCGAGGGGTGGGGAGCAGAGGGATGGACCAGGAGATGGATGGGATTGGGAGAGGTCAGGCACAGCAGAGGGAAGGAGCAGAAGATGGATGGGACGGAGGGATGGTGAGCAGAGGGAAGGAACAGAAGATGGATGGGACTGGGAGAGGTGGGGAGCAGAGGGAAGGAGCAAGAGATGGTTGGGACTGGGAGGGATGGTGAGCAGAGGGAAGGAACAGAAGATGGATGGGACTGGGAGGGGTGGGGAGCAGAGGGAAGGAGCAAGAGATGGATGGGACTGCGAGGGGTGGGGAGCAGAGGGATGGACCAGGAGATGGATGGGATTGGGAGAGGTCAGGCACAGCAGAGGGAAGGAGCAGAAGATGGATGGGACGGAGGGATGGTGAGCAGAGGGAAGGAACAGAAGATGGATGGGACTGGGAGGGGTGGGGAGCAGAGGGAAGGAGCAAGAGATGGATGGGACTGCGAGGGGTGGGGAGCAGAGGGATGGACCAGGAGATGGATGGGATTGGGAGAGGTCAGGCACAGCAGAGGGAAGGAGCAGAAGATGGATGGGACGGAGGGATGGTGAGCAGAGGGAAGGAGCAAGAGATGGATGGGACTGGGAGGGTGGGGAGCAGAGGGAAGCCTACTGGAAAGAAGACACTGCATAAAACAGAAGACACTGGGAACAAAGCGAATAGAAAAACTAAATGATCAGACAACAAAGGTAAATAAAAGTATTTTATTCATAATTTATTAATTGAAATGTGTCAGCTTTTTGAAATGTGCATCTGTGATATTTTGCCTGTAAATTTCATTTCCTTCCTCCATATTAGCATATTCATTTGCATATGTATATATGCAAATGATATGCTAATATGCTCCGCCCATTCTTTGCCCCCCCAAATGAAACAGTCAAACTACGCCTATGGTCTGGTTGATCCCTCAGAATCAATGTGGATCAGCAGAAGTGAAAGTAGATTTCCTGGATTCTTGCTGTGCACAAACTCCTCTAAGCAGATTGAAGGACAGCAATATTGCTAGTATCATGGTGTGTGCTTCTGAAGGATGCATGTACAGCTGTTGTCTGTGCTCTATCTGTATTAGTTAATGATAACAATTAGATTCAAGTTGTGTATTTATTGAACAAGCTGTGCATGAACCTTTTGAGCTATGTCGTAGAAGTGCCCTCAGTTGCTCCTCACTTTATGCCCTACCCTCTGTAAAAGACCCCTCCTGAGTTTCAGCAAAGGTGATGCATCAGAATATCTGTTGTGAGTAGTCGTGACCAATATTCAGGCTCACCACTGAAACTAGAGGGACTTACAAATCACTAACCTCGCCACCTACTCTCAAAGAGTGTGTGGGGAAAATAAACTAAAGTTAGATTTTTCCTGTTTTAGTAAGCACAAATTCAAATCTTTGGTTTAACAAATGCAGCATTTATTTGCAAATATTAAAATAACCATTTAAGTACTATCACTCTGCATAAAATTTCTTTTCTTTTTGCAAAATATTTCCACTATACATAACCATGTGAACACTTGTATGATTTTACTTCATTACAGAACTGTGTCCCACCCACACCCAGCTAGACGCCTATCAGATAAGTACATATATCATTAAAACACTTAAAATATTCAAATCTCCCTTTCCTTCCCTTTTTCAAACTATAATAACATGTAAAATCACCCTGCAAGAAAATGATTCTTTGTGGGGGGGGGAAAGGGTGTTTCTCTTCCTTTTTCAGTCACTTAGCTGCACGGAAAGCTTCAGATGGAGCAATTGCTTTCTTGCGTGGGGGCCCAGACGATCGCTGTAATATTCTCCTTCCCTTCCGTATTCTTCTTCCTAAACCTCGCACTCTTTAAATAAAATAACTGGAAGCAAAACCTTATCTTCCTATCAGTTCTCAGCAACCTCAGTGGGAATTTTAATCAGGACTCAAATACTGTGGTCAGCTTTTCTAATTAAAATAAATTTAATTAAGTATTCCCTTCTAAACACCTGTACTGTACTGAAGCTCCCTAATCTGAGGCGCTGCACTGCTTTGGTTGTCACTCACTCTACACCAGGTTCTATTTTCATTCAGGCAGTGGACATTCTATTTTGCTCTCTCTTGGTACATAGGATACAAAAAACCCTCATAAACCATTTAACTCCTTTTTAAAATTTTAAATAAATGGATTTCTCCCTTTCCACATCCAACCTCATTCAATCCCCCCTTCTGCTCACTCAAACCCAATCACCATCTGGCTTTCATTCTCTGTCAACCATCAATTCCCTTTACTTTACCTCAAACAGATTCTCCTGCACTTTCCCTTATTACCACACCTTTACCATACTCATTCACACACCTCAGTTCTGAAAATCCTATTTTTACCCTCAATTTATCCTCAGTTTTTCACCAGCACTCAGAGCTCAATCAGACATCACCTTTCCCCATCAAAGCAGCAAACTCCTCTAAACTGCCACTAACACCCTGTTTCCTAGGAAACCCAGCCTTGGCTTGCCATTCCGAGCACTCCCCAGACAATCCCAAGCCTTTTTCAGAATTCCAAACCTTGCTGCTGACCAACGGAATGCTGGTCAGCCCTACTAAACCCCTGTTATTAATACCTGCCCCAGCCTGTCCTGCTTCCCTAACCCGCAGGACTCCTTCTGAACGGCCAGAATCAGCCACAACTACCCAGCACTGCCAGTTCATCATCTTCTGGGGCCCAGACACACCCCAGAAAACCCAGGTAAGTATTTATTTATTTTTTTCCATTAACCCTTAGGTTACACCTCCTTGCAGAAATATGTTGTTTCCTATAAGGTCAGTCGAACAGGGGCTCTCCTCTCACGCAGTGGGTAACGCTGCTCTTTGGTTTTAGAGCGTGGCCTAAAGACCCTCCGAACTTTGGGTGCTCGAGATGCTGTCGGCTCGCGTCCAGTTGTCCTCTGATCCTCCTTTTCTGGCCTGGTGGCTGGTGTGGAAGATGAGGGTGTTCCTGATCCGGTACATGGTGGAGCCTCAAATATCAGTTCTGGATTGTCATCTTGCTCCGTAATCAGCTCCTGGTTGTCTTCAGGATTTCGGGATAGAGGCACTACATCTGGCATTCTGTGAAAGAAGAGGAAAATCCTGGTGTTAATTTAGAGAGTAATAACAAAAAATGAGCGGAAGCTATCCAGAAGGACCAGACTAAAGCCACAAATATAAAAGCCAAAAAAGTTTATTATGACCCAAAGTGAATGACCCAACACGGTCCGTGTTTCGGCCAAAAGGCCTTCCTCAGGGGTCTAAAACAAAAGTACAATATATATGATAAAAAAAAAACATAATAGTAACACATTAAAAGCACATGAAAGCAAATTATATGATATAGGTAACTTAAAAACAACATTTTCTTTAAAGTGTGTTTAGGGGGTATTTATGTAATCGCAAGTAAATTTTGCCAATAAAATATATTAAAATAAAATCTATCAACCAGACGATCCCTCAGAATCAATGTGGATCAGCAGAAGTGAAAGTAGATTTCCTGGATTCTTGCTGTGCACAAACTCCTCTAAGCAGATTGAAGGACAGCAATATTGCTAGTATCATGGTGTGTGCTTCTGAAGGATGCATGTACAGCTGTTGTCTGTGCTCTATCTGTATTAGTTAATGATAACAATTAGATTCAAGTTGTGTATTTATTGAACAAGCTGTGCATGAACCTTTTGAGCTATGTCGTAGAAGTGCCCTCAGTTGCTCCTCACTTTATGCCCTACCCTCTGTAAAAGACCCCTCCTGAGTTTCAGCAAAGGTGATGCATCAGAATATCTGTTGTGAGTAGTCGTGACCAATATTCAGGCTCACCACTGAAACTAGAGGGACTTACAAATCACTAACCTCGCCACCTACTCTCAAAGAGTGTGTGGGGAAAATAAACTAAAGTTAGATTTTTCCTGTTTTAGTAAGCACAAATTCAAATCTTTGGTTTAACAAATGCAGCATTTATTTGCAAATATTAAAATAACCATTTAAGTACTATCACTCTGCATAAAATTTCTTTTCTTTTTGCAAAATATTTCCACTATACATAACCATGTGAACACTTGTATGATTTTACTTCATTACAGAACTGTGTCCCACCCACACCCAGCTAGACGCCTATCAGATAAGTACATATATCATTAAAACACTTAAAATATTCAAATCTCCCTTTCCTTCCCTTTTTCAAACTATAATAACATGTAAAATCACCCTGCAAGAAAATGATTCTTTGTGGGGGGGGGAAAGGGTGTTTCTCTTCCTTTTTCAGTCACTTAGCTGCACGGAAAGCTTCAGATGGAGCAATTGCTTTCTTGCGTGGGGGCCCAGACGATCGCTGTAATATTCTCCTTCCCTTCCGTATTCTTCTTCCTAAACCTCGCACTCTTTAAATAAAATAACTGGAAGCAAAACCTTATCTTCCTATCAGTTCTCAGCAACCTCAGTGGGAATTTTAATCAGGACTCAAATACTGTGGTCAGCTTTTCTAATTAAAATAAATTTAATTAAGTATTCCCTTCTAAACACCTGTACTGTACTGAAGCTCCCTAATCTGAGGCGCTGCACTGCTTTGGTTGTCACTCACTCTACACCAGGTTCTATTTTCATTCAGGCAGTGGACATTCTATTTTGCTCTCTCTTGGTACATAGGATACAAAAAACCCTCATAAACCATTTAACTCCTTTTTAAAATTTTAAATAAATGGATTTCTCCCTTTCCACATCCAACCTCATTCAATCCCCCCTTCTGCTCACTCAAACCCAATCACCATCTGGCTTTCATTCTCTGTCAACCATCAATTCCCTTTACTTTACCTCAAACAGATTCTCCTGCACTTTCCCTTATTACCACACCTTTACCATACTCATTCACACACCTCAGTTCTGAAAATCCTATTTTTACCCTCAATTTATCCTCAGTTTTTCACCAGCACTCAGAGCTCAATCAGACATCACCTTTCCCCATCAAAGCAGCAAACTCCTCTAAACTGCCACTAACACCTGTTTCCTAGGAAACCCAGCCTTGGCTTGCCATTCCGAGCACTCCCCAGACAATCCCAAGCCTTTTTCAGAATTCCAAACCTTGCTGCTGACCAACGGAATGCTGGTCAGCCCTACTAAACCCCTGTTATTAATACCTGCCCCAGCCTGTCCTGCTTCCCTAACCCGCAGGACTCCTTCTGAACGGCCAGAATCAGCCACAACTACCCAGCACTGCCAGTTCATCATCTTCTGGGGCCCAGACACACCCCAGAAAACCCAGGTAAGTATTTATTTATTTTTTTCCATTAACCCTTAGGTTACACCTCCTTGCAGAAATATGTTGTTTCCTATAAGGTCAGTCGAACAGGGGCTCTCCTCTCACGCAGTGGGTAACGCTGCTCTTTGGTTTTAGAGCGTGGCCTAAAGACCCTCCGAACTTTGGGTGCTCGAGATGCTGTCGGCTCGCGTCCAGTTGTCCTCTGATCCTCCTTTTCTGGCCTGGTGGCTGGTGTGGAAGATGAGGGTGTTCCTGATCCGGTACATGGTGGAGCCTCAAATATCAGATCTGGATTGTCATCTTGCTCCGTAATCAGCTCCTGGTTGTCTTCAGGATTTCGGGATAGAGGCACTACATCTGGCATTCTGTGAAAGAAGAGGAAAATCCTGGTGTTAATTTAGAGAGTAATAACAAAAAATGAGCGGAAGCTATCCAGAAGGACCAGACTAAAGCCACAAATATAAAAGCCAAAAAAGTTTATTATGACCCAAAGTGAATGACCCAACACGGTCCGTGTTTCGGCCAAAAGGCCTTCCTCAGGGGTCTAAAACAAAAGTACAATATATATGATAAAAAAAAAACATAATAGTAACACATTAAAAGCACATGAAAGCAAATTATATGATATAGGTAACTTAAAAACAACATTTTCTTTAAAGTGTGTTTAGGGGGTATTTATGTAATCGCAAGTAAATTTTGCCAATAAAATATATTAAAATAAAATCTATCAACCAGACGATCCCTCAGAATCAATGTGGATCAGCAGAAGTGAAAGTAGATTTCCTGGATTCTTGCTGTGCACAAACTCCTCTAAGCAGATTGAAGGACAGCAATATTGCTAGTATCATGGTGTGTGCTTCTGAAGGATGCATGTACAGCTGTTGTCTGTGCTCTATCTGTATTAGTTAATGATAACAATTAGATTCAAGTTGTGTATTTATTGAACAAGCTGTGCATGAACCTTTTGAGCTATGTCGTAGAAGTGCCCTCAGTTGCTCCTCACTTTATGCCCTACCCTCTGTAAAAGACCCCTCCTGAGTTTCAGCAAAGGTGATGCATCAGAATATCTGTTGTGAGTAGTCGTGACCAATATTCAGGCTCACCACTGAAACTAGAGGGACTTACAAATCACTAACCTCGCCACCTACTCTCAAAGAGTGTGTGGGGAAAATAAACTAAAGTTAGATTTTTCCTGTTTTAGTAAGCACAAATTCAAATCTTTGGTTTAACAAATGCAGCATTTATTTGCAAATATTAAAATAACCATTTAAGTACTATCACTCTGCATAAAATTTCTTTTCTTTTTGCAAAATATTTCCACTATACATAACCATGTGAACACTTGTATGATTTTACTTCATTACAGAACTGTGTCCCACCCACACCCAGCTAGACGCCTATCAGATAAGTACATATACAGTGGTGGAAATAAGTATTTGATCCCTTGCTGATTTTGTAAGTTTGCCCACTGACAAAGAAATGAGCAGCCCATAATTGAAGGGTAGGTTATTGGTAACAGTGAGAGATAGCACATCACAAATTAAATCCGGAAAATCACATTGTGGAAAGTATATGAATTTATTTGCATTCTGCAGAGGGAAATAAGTATTTGATCCCCCACCAACCAGTAAGAGATCTGGCCCCTACAGACCAGGTAGATGCTCCAAATCAACTCGTTACCTGCATGACAGACAGCTGTCGGCAATGGTCACCTGTATGAAAGACACCTGTCCACAGACTCAGTGAATCAGTCAGACTCTAACCTCTACAAAATGGCCAAGAGCAAGGAGCTGGCTAAGGATGTCAGGGACAAGATCATACACCTGCACAAGGCTGGAATGGGCTACAAAACCATCAGTAAGACGCTGGGCGAGAAGGAGACAACTGTTGGTGCCATAGTAAGAAAATGGAAGAAGTACAAAATGACTGTCAATCGACAAAGATCTGGGGCTCCACGCAAAATCTCACCTCGTGGGGTATCCTTGATCATGAGGAAGGTTAGAAATCAGCCTACAACTACAAGGGGGGAACTTGTCAATGATCTCAAGGCAGCTGGGACCACTGTCACCACGAAAACCATTGGTAACACATTACGACATAACGGATTGCAATCCTGCAGTGCCCGCAAGGTCCCCCTGCTCCGGAAGGCACATGTGACGGCCCGTCTGAAGTTTGCCAGTGAACACCTGGATGATGCCGAGAGTGATTGGGAGAAGGTGCTGTGGTCAGATGAGACAAAAATTGAGCTCTTTGGCATGAACTCAACTCGCCGTGTTTGGAGGAAGAGAAATGCTGCCTATGACCCAAAGAACACCGTCCCCACTGTCAAGCATGGAGGTGGAAATGTTATGTTTTGGGGGTGTTTCTCTGCTAAGGGCACAGGACTACTTCACCGCATCAATGGGAGAATGGATGGGGCCATGTACCGTACAATTCTGAGTGACAACCTCCTTCCCTCCGCCAGGGCCTTAAAAATGGGTCGTGGCTGGGTCTTCCAGCACGACAATGACCTAAAACATACAGCCAAGGCAACAAAGGAGTGGCTCAGGAAGAAGCACATTAGGGTCATGGAGTGGCCTAGCCAGTCACCAGACCTTAATCCCATTGAAAACTTATGGAGGGAGCTGAAGCTGCGAGTTGCCAAGCGACAGCCCAGAACTCTTAATGATTTAGAGATGATCTGCAAAGAGGAGTGGACCAAAATTCCTCCTGACATGTGTGCAAACCTCATCATCAACTACAGAAGACGTCTGACCGCTGTGCTTGCCAACAAGGGTTTTGCCACCAAGTATTAGGTCTTGTTTGCCAGAGGGATTAAATACTTATTTCCCTCTGCAGAATGCAAATAAATTCATATACTTTCCACAATGTGATTTTCCGGATTTAATTTGTGATGTGCTATCTCTCACTGTTACCAATAACCTACCCTTCAATTATGGGCTGCTCATGTCTTTGTCAGTGGGCAAACTTACAAAATCAGCAAGGGATCAAATACTTATTTCCACCACTGTATCATTAAAACACTTAAAATATTCAAATCTCCCTTTCCTTCCCTTTTTCAAACTATAATAACATGTAAAATCACCCTGCAAGAAAATGATTCTTTGTGGGGGGGGGGAAAGGGTGTTTCTCTTCCTTTTTCAGTCACTTAGCTGCACGGAAAGCTTCAGATGGAGCAATTGCTTTCTTGCGTGGGGGCCCAGACGATCGCTGTAATATTCTCCTTCCCTTCCGTATTCTTCTTCCTAAACCTCACACTCTTTAAATAAAATAACTGGAAGCAAAACCTTATCTTCCTATCAGTTCTCAGCAACCTCAGTGGGAATTTTAATCAGGACTCAAATACTGTGGTCAGCTTTTCTAATTAAAATAAATTTAATTAAGTATTCCCTTCTAAACACCTGTACTGTACTGAAGCTCCCTAATCTGAGGCGCTGCACTGCTTTGGTTGTCACTCACTCTACACCAGGTTCTATTTTCATTCAGGCAGTGGACATTCTATTTTGCTCTCTCTTGGTACATAGGATACAAAAAACCCTCATAAACCATTTAACTCCTTTTTAAAATTTTAAATAAATGGATTTCTCCCTTTCCACATCCAACCTCATTCAATCCCCCCTTCTGCTCACTCAAACCCAATCACCATCTGGCTTTCATTCTCTGTCAACCATCAATTCCCTTTACTTTACCTCAAACAGATTCTCCTGCACTTTCCCTTATTACCACACCTTTACCATACTCATTCACACACCTCAGTTCTGAAAATCCTATTTTTACCCTCAATTTATCCTCAGTTTTTCACCAGCACTCAGAGCTCAATCAGACATCACCTTTCCCCATCAAAGCAGCAAACTCCTCTAAACTGCCACTAACACCCGTTTCCTAGGAAACCCAGCCTTGGCTTGCCATTCCGAGCACTCCCCAGACAATCCCAAGCCTTTTTCAGAATTCCAAACCTTGCTGCTGACCAACGGAATGCTGGTCAGCCCTACTAAACCCCTGTTATTAATACCTGCCCCAGCCTGTCCTGCTTCCCTAACCCGCAGGACTCCTTCTGAACGGCCAGAATCAGCCACAACTACCCAGCACTGCCAGTTCATCATCTTCTGGGGCCCAGACACACCCCAGAAAACCCAGGTAAGTATTTATTTATTTTTTTCCATTAACCCTTAGGTTACATTCACCCATGCTGAAAATGAATATTGTCCCCAATATTCTCTCCAACATTCCAACAATCATGAATTCCAAACAAAAACTCCCCTCCTTCATTCATGCATGTCCCAATCATTCACATCCACTTCTTAAAAAAAAACATACAACCCCCATTTAGCTTACACAACCCCTTTTAACTTCCAACTCTCCCAAAGAAAAACAAACCCTCTTTATTATTCTCATACAATCACCCCCCAACCCAGGTAACAGGGTCACTTTAAATATATTTTAACTAAACTTTTCACTTCATAAACAACTTTTAACTTTACAACAAAACAGTAATCATCATTTTTTTCCAAACAGTATTCCCTTGATTGAGAACACACTGTCAGTTTCCTTTTCAGGAACCGATAATTCAACATTTTTTTGTAATATTCTTTCCCTGAGTAGATGTCATTTCAGGTTCCCCCACTTCCAGGTTATATTTTTTCACCAGGTCCCTGTGAGCTGTTTTCTCCTCGTATTTTCCATTTCAAAAAAAAAATTTTTATACATTTGTCTCAAAGAAAAGCAAAGGGAACCAAACTCACCTCCAGACGACCCACTTCCCATTTGGAATGAAACCCTTTTTTTCCCCTTGGTAAAACAGAAGTCTTAATTCTTTATTTTTTCTTCAGTTGAGAGCTTCATCTCTCACAGCCAATTGTGGTAAATGTTGTGGGTAACTGGCTTCTGTACCATCTGGTGGTTCCTTCTTTCTTTTCTTAAAATTCCAACCACACCGATCCAATTCTCTTTTCAGCAACTTTATTACCCTTCCTATAGACGTTCCCCTCAGAGAAAATGCATTCTTTATACTCACTCCTCTTATCTGGTCGTACATTACTTCTGACCTTGTTTTTGACCTGTAGTAGTCACTTCCGATCTGCTTCTTCCCTTTGTTCCTAGGAATTTTTTTCCTTATTCCATTAGTATTCCACACTTGTACTAACTTTACCAATTTTTCAGACCCCGCTCCATCCTCACCAGCTTTTTCACACTCGACTTCACACATTTTATTCTCTGCCATAAAATTTATATCACTTCTTTCCACTTTTAATACTTTTCTCTCACTGGGACTCGATATTTGGAGCACATCTGCTTTCTCTTCTTTCACTTCCCCAGAATATACTTCACTTACAGCAGCCATCAACCCAGATTTCTCCTCAGTTACTTCAGAGGGACCTGCTTCTTTTATTTTTTGGAAGCCAAGATTCATTTTGTTCTGTTCCACATTTGTTACGTACAGTTCCTCCTGCAACTCTTCAGCCTGACCCAAGGTATCCATATCTGCATTCTCCTCCTTCCTCTCTTCCTTACACTGAGTATCTTCTGTTGGAACGCCAGCCTCCTTATTCTCAAACACCTCTTTTATTCCTTCTTCTGCAGAGACTTTTCTCTCCATACTGGGCATAGAGATATTCTCCAAAGCTGTCTCCTCAGCCTGAATCCGAGTCTCCATTTCTTTAGCTGACTCCAACCCTTGGCCCAAGATTTCTTGTGTATTTCTTGCAACTTGTTTCAACTGTTGTCTAACCGAATCCAACACCGAAGAGGTGTCACCGTTAGGCTTTTCACACTTGTTCACCCTATCGGCATCTGGTTCCAAGATAGTCTGATACTGCATCAACAAGTATCCTTGACATAGAGATGCCTTTGCACAACCACTCTGCAACTCTGGTTTCTGAGAATCCTTAGGCACAACATTCTCTTCCATATTCAGCTTGTCTGTCCAAGAGGTTTCAGCAAATTCTTGCCATACCTTCTTAGGATGTTCCTCATTCAGCTGCCTCAGGTCTTGAGAGTATGCATTTTCTATTTTCTGTCCCTTCACTTCTCCTGGATCTAGAAAAGCGTTGCAATGCCAACTCTTATGCCCACGTTGCCCGCACCGGAAACAAGTCACAGGTCTATTTGGTCTCCAGGACCCTCTCACTGCAGACATGCCCCTTGGACCTTGTTGCAACACTGGACTATCTGTGCTGGTGTAGAAACCTCCTCTCCACCAATTTCTCTGGTCTGGATACTGTGTGTTGGGCTTCTCACTGAGAAGTTCAGTGGAATTGGGGCTCTGAGCAATTTTCCTCGGCCCATCAGGCACACTCTTCCTGTAAATCACAGGCTCTCCTTCCTCATCCAACTTTCCACTTAAATAAATGGTTTCCTTTGAAGTTTTCTCCTTTTTGTTACCAAACTTCTCTTTCCTCCACTGCAGATATTTTAGATACCTTTCAAAGGTAACAAAATAAGAGTTATAGCTGGTGGTGCTCCGATTCCAGTTCTGAAATTCTTCTAAGGTACCCTCCAAGACAAAATATGCTTCATGTTCCATCCTTGCTCAGGTCTGATGTCTGAGCTCAAACTCTCCCAAATCAATTTTTTTTTCTCTTAGACTATAGACTTCCTTCAGGGTAGTGGTCATCTGGAAATAGAGCTTGCTTCCCCCTGCTTTCCTTCTACCCCACCCAAAGCTAAGGCACATCCCACAAACTAAGGCACATCACTACTTCATTTTTTTAAATTGTAACAGCTTCATTGTAGTAACAGACATTCTAAAGGGAAATAAACGTTACTCCAACTACACCAGACTTTCAGGACTCAAAATTACTCACTTGAACCCCACAATTATGAAATTGGGTACCCCAAAACCAGGAAAATCCTGCCGACTACGCCAAATGTAAAAGACCCCTCCTGAGTTTCAGCAAAGGTGATGCATCAGAATATCTGTTGTGAGTAGTCGTGACCAATATTCAGGCTCACCACTGAAACTAGAGGGACTTACAAATCACTAACCTCGCCACCTACTCTCAAAGAGTGTGTGGGGAAAATAAACTAAAGTTAGATTTTTCCTGTTTTAGTAAGCACAAATTCAAATCTTTGGTTTAACAAATGCAGCATTTATTTGCAAATATTAAAATAACCATTTAAGTACTATCACTCTGCATAAAATTTCTTTTCTTTTTGCAAAATATTTCCACTATACATAACCATGTGAACACTTGTATGATTTTACTTCATTACAGAACTGTGTCCCACCCACACCCAGCTAGACGCCTATCAGATAAGTACATATATCATTAAAACACTTAAAATATTCAAATCTCCCTTTCCTTCCCTTTTTCAAACTATAATAACATGTAAAATCACCCTGCAAGAAAATGATTCTTTGTGGGGGGGGGAAAGGGTGTTTCTCTTCCTTTTTCAGTCACTTAGCTGCACGGAAAGCTTCAGATGGAGCAATTGCTTTCTTGCGTGGGGGCCCAGACGATCGCTGTAATATTCTCCTTCCCTTCCGTATTCTTCTTCCTAAACCTCACACTCTTTAAATAAAATAACTGGAAGCAAAACCTTATCTTCCTATCAGTTCTCAGCAACCTCAGTGGGAATTTTAATCAGGACTCAAATACTGTGGTCAGCTTTTCTAATTAAAATAAATTTAATTAAGTATTCCCTTCTAAACACCTGTACTGTACTGAAGCTCCCTAATCTGAGGCGCTGCACTGCTTTGGTTGTCACTCACTCTACACCAGGTTCTATTTTCATTCAGGCAGTGGACATTCTATTTTGCTCTCTCTTGGTACATAGGATACAAAAAACCCTCATAAACCATTTAACTCCTTTTTAAAATTTTAAATAAATGGATTTCTCCCTTTCCACATCCAACCTCATTCAATCCCCCCTTCTGCTCACTCAAACCCAATCACCATCTGGCTTTCATTCTCTGTCAACCATCAATTCCCTTTACTTTACCTCAAACAGATTCTCCTGCACTTTCCCTTATTACCACACCTTTACCATACTCATTCACACACCTCAGTTCTGAAAATCCTATTTTTACCCTCAATTTATCCTCAGTTTTTCACCAGCACTCAGAGCTCAATCAGACATCACCTTTCCCCATCAAAGCAGCAAACTCCTCTAAACTGCCACTAACACCCGTTTCCTAGGAAACCCAGCCTTGGCTTGCCATTCCGAGCACTCCCCAGACAATCCCAAGCCTTTTTCAGAATTCCAAACCTTGCTGCTGACCAACGGAATGCTGGTCAGCCCTACTAAACCCCTGTTATTAATACCTGCCCCAGCCTGTCCTGCTTCCCTAACCCGCAGGACTCCTTCTGAACGGCCAGAATCAGCCACAACTACCCAGCACTGCCAGTTCATCATCTTCTGGGGCCCAGACACACCCCAGAAAACCCAGGTAAGTATTTATTTATTTTTTTCCATTAACCCTTAGGTTACACCTCCTTGCAGATATATGTTGTTTCCTATAAGGTCAGTCGAACAGGGGCTCTCCTCTCACGCAGTGGGTAACGCCGCTCTTTGGTTTTAGAGCGTGGCCTAAAGACCCTCCGAACTTTGGGTGCTCGAGATGCTGTCGGCTCGCGTCCAGTTGTCCTCTGATCCTCCTTTTCTGGCCTGGTGGCTGGTGTGGAAGATGAGGGTGTTCCTGATCCGGTACATGGTGGAGCCTCAAATATCAGTTCTGGATTGTCATCTTGCTCCGTAATCAGCTCCTGGTTGTCTTCAGGATTTCGGGATAGAGGCACTACATCTGGCATTCTGTGAAAGAAGAGGAAAATCCTGGTGTTAATTTAGAGAGTAATAACAAAAAATGAGCGGAAGCTATCCAGAAGGACCAGACTAAAGCCACAAATATAAAAGCCAAAAAAGTTTATTATGACCCAAAGTGAATGACCCAACACGGTCCGTGTTTCGGCCAAAAGGCCTTCCTCAGGGGTCTAAAACAAAAGTACAATATATATGATAAAAAAAAAACATAATAGTAACACATTAAAAGCACATGAAAGCAAATTATATGATATAGGTAACTTAAAAACAACATTTTCTTTAAAGTGTGTTTAGGGGGTATTTATGTAATCGCAAGTAAATTTTGCCAATAAAATATATTAAAATAAAATCTATTCAATTTATTTATGTTTTAAATATGTTTTAAATAATATTTAGGCAAAATGTGTCTAATAATATATAGACAAGATATGTAGAATATATATAATAATATATAATACATGCAGGAAAGATGCCAAAAAAGGGATAGTATATAATATATTGGACGATGAATTAAAAGTACATATGAAAAAAATATATAATAAATAATAAATAATAAATATAGTTGAAAGTCCATGTAGAGATGCAGACAACAGGATATCGAAATGAATATAAATATAAACATATATAGAGATAATTATTAGCTATACAGACACCAACTTTTTACATAAGTGTGAGTCAATAATCATACCTTCAAACTGGCTTATTTTGATATTTATCCAAAATCGATCTCACAAAAAAGAGTGAGGTGATCTAGACGGCAATATGAAAATATAAATGAAATTGAGTATTAGTCATTAGTTTAAAATATAGTATCAAAACTACCTGCATGGTGTTTTAATATATATAAAAAACATTGTGAATATGAATTTTAAGATATGCATAGTTGATTGGTATAAAGGTGTTCTTGAAAGTGATGGTCACAGCAAAACTGATAATGCTGACGCTGGTGCTATTTAAATGACGGTTAGTGGGACAGTATTGAAAGATACCATTGTTTTAACAATATACACAATAGTCTCAGTTTTGATGTTCGACAGTAATCTAAATAGTTTCTTAAAAGAACTTAAGATCAAGGTAGCGATTATAATTAGAATTAACCAGTGTATTTAAAGAGCAAACCTATGGGTGTGATGCTTATAAGGAAAATGCTGGAAAATTGAAAGTTTACCGTTAATGCTATCAAAATGAGGAATTGAATTAGGTGTATAGATGCTATATTCATAGACCTGCTAATACATTAAAAGCCAGCAGTGGCAAGTGTTTAAAAAGCAAATTCTATCAATAAGGGGAAAATGAAATTGAGAACTTACCGCTGATGTTATCAAAATTAATTTATCAGTACTGACTGCATAGACGTTGAAAGCCGGCAATGTCGAGTCAGCTGTTATTTATAATGAATATGCTGACGTCGATAGTGATGTGAACCACACGTGATGGCCTATGATGGCTTAGATTCTCAATATTTAAAAGAAAATACGATGACGCTTCGAACTGCCACAGTCATTTAGTGACGTAAGTAGGATGATAAAAGTTAAGAGGTTCGGTGTCTCAAGGACGTCCGTATATTGAAACGGCCGAATTTATAGCCAATTATTTAATTAAAAGGATCTAATGAAACTAAACCGATCTAATTAATGTTGTATTCAATGTGATCAATATAGTTGAATGTCTAAGGGTTTAAAAACCGCTGTAAGTAGAAGTGTGCGGATCCATATCTAAACTAAAGATAATAAAGAAAATATATATAGAAACACTAGCGGTTGGAGCTAACTTTAAACATTGAAATTAAGCTGTCATTCATCCTATCCATTTGTACATACGGTATTGTATAACCGGACAAGTAAAAGGTTTTCGGCTAGTGTTATCTTAATGGATGAACAAGTGCTGTGTCGCTGGGGACCAGCGGTAATGGTTCAATGATTGTTTATGAAGAAGATATTGACGTCTCTGATGCATATGAGGACCGACGGTAATGGCTCAATAGTTATTTATGAAGAATGTATTAACATCTCTGATAAATATGAATTCTATGTGGTAACATGTTTTAACCAACAACCTCAATATATATGAATATATGAATACATCTCAACACTAAGTCAATTAGGGATGTAAACGAATCAAAAGTGATCATACATTAGATGATTTTTCACATAAACCAGCCATGGGTAATTCTAAGAATTATATGAATGAAAAGATGAATTTTCTATTATATGAACCAATTTTGAGGAGTGATGAATTAAAAGAGATTTAAGCGCCGGATTCACAAAATACAATGAAAGATAATATATGCTATAAAAATGAGCGGATAAATCGCACCTGAAATGATTTTTGTAATATTTCACCTTAAACCGATCATTATTAATTTTGAAAACATTTTAGAAAAATTTGGTAAATAAGAAAGTAACCTTTCTATTATATACATGCATGATAATATAATATATGTATGTGTATATTTGCTTTGAAAAATTGATCAAATTGAAAGAAAGGGCATTTTTAATGATACAGTGAAAAATGAGCCAATTATTATGTGGATATGTTTTATGAAAATGAACATTGTTATTAAATAAAATTGTATTATGAATTGCAGCGATATGAAGGAAAAATAAATAAAGGAAAAAAGGAAAAGAAATCAGTCTATTGAAAATAAATAAAATTAAAATTAAGCCAGATTCAAGGAATGCATATATATTCAATAAAGGATGAACCAGTGCTATTGTATGAATACATATTATAGAAAATGTATAAGTTCTAATTCCTTATTAAGACCTTTCGGAATTATTGAGTCTAGTTCATAAATAGCACGTTGTTCTGCTTTAAGAAGTGTGCTGTCTAAATTTCCACCTCTCCAGCCACTTTTGAAGGTCTTGAGAATGAAAAATTTAATATCTTCACATTTATGTTCAGCCTGTATCCAATGGTCTACCAAAGGTGCTGTCTTAATTTGTCTTTTGATACAGCTACGGTGCTCTATAATCCTAGCCTTGATCATCCTACTAGTCTTGCCAACATATATTAAGCTACATGGACATAAAATGATATATACTACATTTGATGTTTGACAGTTGCTATTGAAATTGAGTTTATAACATTTCCTGGTAATGGGATGGACAAATTCCTGAAGAGTTAATGAATGTACACAGACTGAACATTTGTTACACGGTCGATGACCAACCTTAACTTCAACTATCCTGTCAAGTGTTGGAAGAGCAGATGGGACTAAAAGGTCTTTCAAGTTGGGGTTCCTGGAAAGAGCAAACGTCGGTGTAATGTTACTAAAGCAGGGAAGTGTCTGTATAATATGCCAATGTTCCTTGATAATATCTTTAAATTGATGACTAAATGATGAAAAACGGAGGTTACATACAATGTCTGGAATGCCCTTAATCTTATTACCAGTCTGTAAAAGATCTTGTCTTGTTCTATTACATGCTCTGTTGAAACCCTTCTTAACGCATGTTTTAGGGTATCCTCTTTGGATGAACCTCTCTGTGAGGTTTTTCGATTGTTCCAAGAAATCTTCTGTATTGGCACATATACGTTTGAGTCTCAAAAACTGACAAAAGGGCAGATTATCTTTTAGTGCACGATTATGGTAGCTAGTATAATGTAGATAGCAATTGCGATCTGTAGGTTTTTTATATAATGATGTGGTCAGCCAATATTTTTCTTTCCTGACTAGCACATCTAAAAATGATATGCACTCCGTACTGGATTG
Organism: Microcaecilia unicolor; assembly: GCF_901765095.1. NCBI lineage: Eukaryota > Metazoa > Chordata > Amphibia > Gymnophiona > Siphonopidae > Microcaecilia > Microcaecilia unicolor. The sequence goes on along the minus strand of NC_044044.1, from coordinate 1,441,778 downwards.
TATTTTAAACTTCAAATTGGTATCTAAACTATTAAGCCAACCATGGAACTCATTGAGTAATTCTATATTGCCCTTCCACAGGATGAAAATATCGTCAATATATCTTTTGTATAGCTTAATCTCTTCTTTGTATGGGTGGTCATCAAGGAACAAACTTTCAAATCTAGCAACATAAAGATTAGCTATGTCGGGGGCCATACTAGCCCCCATAGCTGTGCCTTTGATCTGTAAGTAAAAATTACCATTGAAAGCAAAATAATTTTTAGTGAGAGCTATGGTGGCTAAGGTCATGATGAGACGATTAGGGATCCTGATATTGGTTTTCCTATCTCTAATAGTTTCTTCAATGATAGTCAGCGCTTCTAATTGTGGGATATTTGTGTACAGTGATTCGATGTCTAAGGTGACTAACATTAATCCTTCTAAGTCACCGTCATATTCCTCAAGTATATTGATAAAGTGTGCTGTATCTCGTACATAAGACTTAATGAGTGGAATATATGGTCTTAGAAAAAAATCAGTGAAAATAGATAACGGTTCTAAAATTGAGCCATTACCTGAAATGATGGGGCGTCCAGGGGGGTTCTCTAAGCTCTTATGAATCTTAGGTAAGATGTAAATCGTAGGGATAGTGGGGTGTTCATTAATTAAGAATTGTTTCTCTTTAATAGTCAAATAGCCCATCTTACCAGCATATTCAACTACTTCAATGATGTCCTTTTTCAGAGATTCAGTTGGGTTTTCTTGAAGAGGGACATAGAATTCTGTATCATTTAATTGCCGCATAATTTCAGAGATGTATGAGGTCCTATCCATGATTACCAAGCCTCCACCCTTGTCAGCAGGTTTGATGACTATATTACGATTAGATGCCAGAGCTCGTAGGGCAATATTTTCTGCTTTAGTTAAGTTGTGAAATGGAATTCTGGTACCACTGTTCTCTAGGGAAGTAATATCTCTTAGGACCACTTCATGAAAAGCTTTAATAATCGGGTCTACTGGGCCTGGAGGGACCCATTTAGATTGCCTCTTTACAACGGACGTATCAGTGTTGGAGGCAGAATTGGTGGAGAAAAAATGTTTAATTTGTAGTCTCCTTTGTAATTTGAATAGGTCTATGCGTGTCTGTAGAGCATCATAGTTTGTTGTGGGGGAAAAAGAGAGGCCCTTCTGCAATATTTGGTTTTCTAAATCTGTAAGATGGTATTGAGATAAATTGAAAATGGGAATTTTATCTACCAACGGGGTCGGAGGTCTCTGGGTCTTCCGCCCCTGCCTCTGCTTCTTCCACGGCCTCTGTGATAAGGAAAGTAGTTGTAAGCTGGGGGTATGGGCCCTGCGGTGGAAGTATATCTGTCCCTCCGGGGGTAATTCTTTTGCCAAAGATGTTCTAAAAAAGGTTGTGTTGAAGTAATGGGTACTGTGGGGCTGGAGGGGGGAGATGTGAAGGGCTCATCGTCAGACGTACTTCTGATTCTCTTACAACTCCTTCCTCTATCGACTGATCTTGATGCCCCTTCCATATTCTGATGTACCTCGGCCTGAACCGTTATACTAGTTGCAGTAGGGAGAAGAGGCTGGTGCTGGCGGCAGGGCAGCCTATGGGAATCGCTGCTGCTACTGCCGCCTTTTGGAAAAGAAAAAAATAAGTTAAACATGGGGAAGAGGGTTGAGGAGGGAAGGGGAAAGTGCTGCTCCCTGGAGAGTGCCAGCAGAGGCCCCTGCCTCAGTTGGCTTAATGGTAGGGCCGCCACTGTGAAAGGGGATAAACTCAGGACTGTAATCCAAGGAAATACTTCTTTATGGAAAGGGTGCTGAATGTGTGGAACAGCCTCATGGTGAAGATGAAGACTGAATTTGTACTTGGGACAAGTACATAGGATTTCTAAGGGAGATAAAGGTTTAGTAGAGGGCATGGATGGGTAGACTGCATAGGCCATATGATCTTTAGTTGCCTTTATTTTTCTTCTTTTCTTTCAAGCTAATACCTAGTACTAGACTAGGATTCAAATTTCCTGCCACAGCCATTCATTCTGTCACTATCACAGAAAGGTGGAACCGGAAGGTGTCTCATAATGTCATCTAGAGTAGACCAGTGCTTCTCAACCCTGTCCTCGGGGAACACCCAGTCACTCAGGTTTTCAGGCAGTGCATGCAAATCTCTCTCATGCATATTTTATTGTGGAAATCATGAAAACCCAACTGACTGGTGTGCCCCAAGGATGGAGTTATGTCACTAAGGCAAGAGATCAACTAAAAAGAAACACAAATATTATCCTTTCTTTTCTTTTTTGCATGTTTTAAACTCCTTAGAAAACAACTTTCTTTTACATTAGTCCCCTTATTTTCTAACTCTTGTTACCCTATCTATGTATTCCACCTTCACATATACTGTATGCTGTCTATTAAGAATTTTTATGTGTATTGTGTTGATATTGTAAGTAGAACATTATGCCATATTATGTACTGTTGTTTTGAATATTTTTACTGCTGGAATTGTCTATTGCCTCTGATTGACTTGTTTCTTGGCGTACAGCGCCCTGGGTGAATTTCTTCAGAAAGGCAGTAAATAAATCTTAATAAATACATCAATATATAAATAAATGTCAAATGTCCCATCAAACAAATAGAATCCTCAGAGTGTAACCTATGTTTCAGCTCTCCTTCAAATCTGCATCAAAGCAAACAGTTTTTAAACTTCCCACAGAGCAGGCAGCCCTAATGACTGATTCACTCATCAGACTCCCAATAAAAACTGCCTATAAACTCTGGGTCACCATGGAGAAACTGACTCAGTGATGCTTTTCCCCATTGCACCTATGGCTTTGTAGTTCAAATTTTGTCTTAAAAGTACAAGTACGCCAAATTTCTTACATTCAGCAGGATAAAACCAGGACTTTGTAAGCCTTTTCCTGATGACCTAAGTTTTTCAGTGATGGTTTTTGTAGCCAGTTCTAGGGTGTTCAACTTCAGTCACTCAGTGGTAGCACCACTATTCATGATGTATTGTAAGCCACATTGAGCCTGCAAAGAGGTGGGAAAATGTGGGATACAAATGCAATAAATAATAATTGTGGTACTTGTAGTACCTGTTTTGTTTAGAGATAGTTATTTCCTCCTGTTCCTTATGAGCTTCTGGTTCAAAGAGAAACAGAGCTGTGATCTGTGGCACCATGACCTCTCCCCAATTTTCTATCCCCTCCCAGTCAGCTGGGTGCCATGCATCAGGACTCCTTCTGGAGCCCTCCAATCATTAAGATCTAATTGTGGTCATCATGAGGTATTCACTGGGTCCAATATATAGCCTGTGGCAGTAAGTACCTCCTTGTAGGCCGCTCACAGCCACAGGATGCAATAAGCATGGGGCATTTCTGGCTTCAGGCATTGAATATACGGGTATCTATGGTCACCTGGAGGTTAATAGGGCACTGGCTGATATCTAGACAGACTTGGCACATAAAGTTAGGCCAGCTTTTTTGCTGGCTTAACTTTATCCACATACCTAGCTGGTTAGCAAACTGAATATCTCCAGTAACTGGCTAAGTAGCACCTCCATCCCTAACCTAGTTAGTTAGGGAATGGCTGGTTAGAGCCCATATTCAGTGGCGCTACTCAGTTAAGTGCTACTGAATGTTAGCAGCTGGCCAGCTCAGTGGGGTTTAACAGGGCAGAAACATCTCCTGCCTAGTTTTTGAGTATCAGCTCCACTAGGATTCTGACCCTCTCCCCAAGGGCTGCAAACTCTGAAGTATCCCTAACCCCAGTTGACCAAGAGAATGCAAGACTTGCATTGGGAAATAAAACCAGGACCCACCATGTGATAATGTACAGCATTGCCACTGAGGTACATGGCTGAACAGCCCCTATACTATTCTATCTACAATCAGTATGGGTTACCATGAAGCACCAAAAATGGAGGTTTAAAAAAGTTAGAAATGAAGTAAAATCTTCCTCCAGAATTTGTGTACGAGTGACCTAATGGTTAGTGCAGTAAGCTGCGAACCAGGGGAACCACGTTCAATTCTCTATATGGCTCTTTGCGACCCTGGCCAAGTCACTTAACCCTCTATTGCCCCAGGTACAAACAACAGACTGTGAAACTAGTAGGGTGTCATGTCCCCTACCTCAATGCAAGCAGTTTCCTCGGGCTGCGCAGGGTCCCGTCGACACGCACACTTGACTGGCAGTGCCTGAGCTATGTGTGTGTAGTTCTCTCTGGGTTTGTTCAGACAGCGGTGGTTGCAGGCTCCTTAATTGCTTTGCTTCCATGCACCTGTTTCTGCTCTCTCTCTGCCTGGCTCCAGGCTCCTTGATTGCTTTGCTTCCACCCACCTGGGTCTGCTCTTCCTCTGCCTGGCTTCCCTTGATTCTCTCCTATTGGTCTTCCGGTTCCTCCTTCCCCTGCTCTTGTCCTTTGGCTGTGCCCCTTCTCCCTGCTGATGTCCGACACCAGCACTTTATCAGCTGAGCTCTCCCTGGACTCCATGCTTCGGCTTCTACTTTGGTAGGTGTTTCTAACTCTGTAGTCTGCTTCTACTGGTCCCTCGTTGCTGACTTCACCTGTACCTGGATTACTCTCTTGCCTGCCTACTGACTTGCCTGTACCTGGATTACTGTCTTTCCATGACTACTGACTTTCGCCTGTACTTGGATTACTCTCTTGCCTGCCGCCTGCCTACTGACTTTCGCCTGTACCTGGATTACTCTCTTGCCTGTACCTGGATTACCCTCTTGACCTGTTGCCTGCTTGGCCGATACATTCATCACCCCACTTCCAGCTCCGTCCCGCAAGTCCTGCAGGCCACCCGCACCTAGGGGTTCAACCTCTGGGGAATGGCGGTCAGCGCAGGTGAAACCCAGGGTTGTCCAGCCACCAAGCAGAACCTGGTCAGAGTACCGAGCTCATCATTGCTCTACTTGGTATAAGAACTCACAAGTCTGACATAAGGGTAAACCACTGGGCAGTATATCAAATGCATGACTCAACCCTGCTTTCCACATCTATACCAGCTGATGCCACCAATGCAGGTACCTTCTGTTTCTCCAAGTCCACAGGACATTCTCCATGACATGCCTTTATATAATCACAATTTAGATCATTCAACACTCCAAATCCAACATTTAGTTCTTCAATTGAAGCCAAACAAATGCTCAGGCTCCCTATTGTTTATGGGAGAAAGGATGAGGGAAGCAGGATCTCACCTCATCTGAGAGGAACATCATTGCAGATAATTGGCATAACGACAGTATTTCTAAAATAAAACTATTCTACCTTCCCACCCCCCACCCAGGAAACATCCAGAATGGAAGTTAAAACAAAATCACCTCAGATTTAGAGAAAAGTCTATTTTTCATCTACTCTGAAAAGCTTTATAGGTCCCATCAAGCTGAGCCTTTAGATTTCAAGATTAGACACAGTCTCTAATTCCTAGTATATGCCTCTCAACATGCAACTTCTCTGGTTCAGAACAGCTGCTACAGAAAATGGTGTCATGGTGCTCCTCTTTCAAGCTCACATATTTGCAGGCAGCAGTGACTCAAAAGGGCTGCTTGGCCTCGGAGCCCTGCTTGCCCAATTCTTGCAATCACTATTCCTGTCTTCTCTGAAGCCCTGTCTTCCATCTTCCTTCAATTTTCCCACTTACCTTCCATTCATCAGATGGCCATAAGCCTCCTCTGTCATTGTGAAAACTGGGCCTCCAGCAGGAAAAGCAGTGCACTGGGAGAGGTCCAGTCATCCAGTGCTGCAGCTCCCTACCAGCTCAACCCCTGAATGAACTGGACACAGCTGTCATAAAGTCTGGGTCAGTCACAGGCGGCATCATCACTGCATCACAAACCAAGGGAGCTGCCTGGGCTGTGATAGCCAGGGGTTGAAAGATGTTACTATTCTTGATATACTGTCTTTCTGTGGTACAATCAAATCAGTTCAGCCTGTTACATACAAGTACTTTCTCTCTCCCTAGGGGGTTCACAATCTATACGTTTTTGTACCTGTATCTTTTTGTATATTCTTTACCTTTCACAATTTGCCCAGAGATTGGAGATGTTAAATCAGAATGCAATGAAACTTCACCTTCCCAGTGCAGTGAAGGTCTGGGATTCATTTAACCTACAAAGGGCTATTAGTAGTGTTGGGGGAGAGGATGAAAAGATCAGTCACGTGATAAAGCTCTCTCCAGCACTAGTCTCCTCCACCAGTGCTGAGAAGTAAGAACTACTGCTGAGGCATCAGCTCTGGAGGGCAGGGGGAGATCTGAGCACTGCCAGTCTTCTCTCCCTCTCTCTTGTGCGTCTAGAGATGACGAGGTCTCTGTGCTAAGTTCTGCTAGGAAGGACCAGGCAGGCTTGCCAAATTGAAAAAAAAAATTCCCACACAGTCCAGACCAGCAGGCAGGAAAGCGCTCTTCTGTCTCCTAGGTTACTGCTCCCGCCTCCTCGGAGGCTCCTCCTTCAACCTACTGGCTGGTTAGGGGATATCTAATCTGACCGATGTGCAGACTTGTCTGTCTCTTCTTGGCGGGTCTTGTTTATTGTAGCCTGTCTCATCTGGGCGGTGGCACGTATCTGGTTTTCTTTCTCGTTTTTTTTTTTTTTCTTCCAGTAAGGTAGTTTGTCGGGGCGATAACGATCTGCTTTTTAATAAGTCTAGGACACTTCTATATCTGGGGAGCTTGTTCAGGGAAGGTGAGGAGGTGCTTCTGAAACAGGCTAGTAAATCAGAAGACCAAAAGGCCAAATTTGGTTCCAAACAAGGCAACTTTATTGCTAGCAAGTGAACAGCACCGAGTAATCTCAGGACACTGTGTGTCGTACATCACCTGACACTTACATTTATACTTCCCTACTAGGCCTGCGCATTAGGCCCCTTACACATCACAATTACATCACATTTGGCATGCGCAGTAAACAGTTGTAGTTCTTACAGTGCATATTTGTAGTTCTCAGTACGTACACACGTCATAATACTGAAAAGATACTGGCAAGAGAAACGAAACTTAGCAGCTTATTCTACACACACACAATGCTCCTTTCTAGCACAGGAGATAAGGTGCATCTGGCTCAGAGATGCAGGGCGGGGTGTCAGCACCCTCCAAGGTCATCTATTCATTTGGTGCCTACGTGCAAGCTGATCTTGTGTAAGCCTTGCTACTACAGTTACAAGTTATATGTCTAATAGCCCTGCATTCCATCTGACATTAGTAAACAACAAAACTGGATAAGGCACAAATGTCCAGTGCAATAATAAAGTATGGCCAAAAAGCCAAAAGCAGAGGTAGAGCGCATAAGTATAAGTCCATCAGTAGGCACAAAACATGAGGTGGTTCTGTTGGTCAGTAGTATTCGGATAGTATCTAGCGTTCCACTCCTTCATTCCCCCCTTTTGATACTAGACATTCATTCTGATGGAGAGTATCACTCCCAGAACCCTGAAAAGGAAAGGAGAGACAAGAAGTATTAGCAGGGAGGCAACAAGGAGCCCTAAGCCCTTGCGCAGCCGCTGGTTACTTCGCCGGGGTTGAGACGGAGGGCCCCTAGTGGAATCCCCCCCCCTTTGTATCCGGTCTTATGCTGGCACAAGGGTAGCGGCCCAGTAGTTGACTCAAGAGGACAGTAGTTCGTGTCAGCCACAAGGTTCTTCTTCGTCAGCTTCGTCAGCCTGGGGAATGGGGGAGTACATCTGAAGAGCCATAAGTTGGGCAGCAGCTCGGCGGTCAGCGATACTTTCCATGGTAGAGCGGAGACACCTGAAAACTAAGGGGAGAGACAAAGGAATTAATAGGCAAGACAGCAAAAACAGGCCCCCCATGACGAGGAGGCCCTTTAGGCTCCCAGAGGTCGGCAACCAGCTGGTTAGGGAGGAAGTCCAATCCCAAGCGCTGTTCCAGGTTTGGACGGGGACGTGGGCTAATTTGACCATGCGGTCAGTTATCTCGCTGATGACTTGGCTTTGGTCATCAATCTGCAAGCAGCAATTACTGAGGTTAAACTTGCCGCACACCCCGCCTTCCTGGGCTAAGAGGTAGTCAAGAGCCAAGCGATTTTGGTAAACTGCGGTAATGAGCTTAGTGTTCTGTCGGGCTAAAATGTTGAGGGCAAAGGCCGAATCGTTGGTAAGGATTTCAAGCACTGCCTGCAAGCGGATAATGCGATTCAGCATGTAGATAGGAGTCCGGTACCCGTATGTACCATCTTCAGCCCATGTGGCCGGTCCATAGTAATGAATGATACGTTCTGGCGGCCACTCGTTGTCTTTCCAGTCTCCTATTTGGACTTTGGGTTTAGTGCTCGGAAAGGACCGTTTACGTTTGGCACTGTTATCGGGCCCCTTTTCCGTGTAGAGGGGAATGCCCAACGTCTCGCCGACTCGCAGGGGCAGAAGGAAGAAACTAGGTCGGACGGTGCCCAAGAGACAGGTACCGTACCAGCGGGCCGGGAGCTGTTCGTAGGCCCTGCGGCCGCAAATATAGTAGTAACCCTCCGGGGCTACCCACTTAAGGGAGGCATTCCCTCCACGTGTCCACGTGGCATTCATGGTGGGTTCAGTCCAGATGGGCTCTGGGGCAGGCAGTCGGTCCGTCTGCCACCAGGTATGTCGACTCCCGTTAAACTGAAGGACCCCCGTGCAAGCGGAATCTCCCACAGGTACAGAATAATGCTTCGATGGCGCTCGACTAGCGCAGAGGGTACCTATGATATTGGTTCTCAGGGCCCATTCGTACGGCTTCAGGCGCTGGGGAAAGGTAATGTTGGTGGTGTTGAGCGCATCCCACGTTTGCTGTCGGATCTCCTTCGCTTCCCAAGGCCATTGCTCCCCCATGTCGGTGCCTCCACAGACGAAACAGTTGGTAATTCCCAAGGAGAAGGCGATGTTTTCGGCCAGGTTGAGGAACATATTCCGCGCTTCTGTGGAGATGGGGAACTTAGTCGCTGCCTCTTCAGCGCGAGCGATTTCATCGAATACGTCTTGGTACCCAACGACAGTAGTCTGGTAGTGGGTGGGAGGCTTCGTTTCAAGGCTTTGATATATGGTAATATACGTCAGCGGATCCATTCCTCCGCCGTCAATGCCAAGGCCCCACGTCCCTCTCCATGGCATATCATGGCCTCGGATGGGCCAGTCTAGGGACACATAGTTACCAGAACCTCGACGAAATTCGCCCAGGCCGGTGCATCCGGCATATCCTCCTCCCGTATAAGCGCATACTCGTTCCCAGCCCGAGGCTCGAGTGTCGCCGGCACAAGGGAGCCAAACCCAAGGGGAGCAGCATCTCATGTCTGGACTGAAGGGGCAGACATACTTGTGATCGTTCACATATGCCTGACGCCAACTTTGGCTTCCACACTTACGGGACCAAGGGTGTTTGTCCATGGCGGCGCAAACGTCGAATGTGAGTGTAGCCACAGTTTGGAGGCCGCCAGCAAGGATACGAGTGGAATTGACGTAATACAGAATGCCATCACCTTCAACTCCCGGGGGCCCGGCCACATAAGCAGGGAGTCCTACACTGAGGGTGACGTTGTAGTATCTTGGCTTGGTGGGACTATGACAGACAGTGAGGTTGCCTTGGAGGCATCTGTGGAACTGTTGGAGGCCATCCGGGGTGATGATGGCACACGCCGGTAGGAGCTTGCAATTGCCTTCCGGGGGCTGCGTTTGGTGGATGAGGGTGGTAACCAGGTGATATCCTCCCTCTATACGATGGCGCACCAGGCGCAAACATTCAGTGCAATTCTGGCTCAGGGTGGCAGGATAGCTCGGGACCGAGCAAAGGAGGAGGAGTAGGCTCAGCATTATATGTATGGTGGGAGGTATCCGAGTCTTTGCAGCAAGAAGATAATGAGGCCCACGACGAAGGCTGCAATGAACACAGAGCCAAAGACGCAGTGGGTCCAAAAGCTGAGCTCCTGTTGCTGGGCAGGCATGAATCTGTTGGTTCACGTCTTTCTTAGGGTCAGCCGTAGTGGAGTGTCAGGATGTTGATGCGCAGTCCAACGCTTCGGGGCGTTGCTAGTAGGAGCAGCAGGCTTCAGTCGGGTCCAATGTATCCACACTGGGCTTCCTGCAATTTTAACAGCGGTTGGGGTCGTTAGGAGAACAAGGGAGGGCCCCTTCCATTTGGGTTTCAGACAGTCAGATTCATCCCACTCTTTTACCCATACCTCCTCTCCCACCCTGAACCGGTGTATAGGACTGGTGAAAACCAGGGGAGCTACTCTCTCAGTGTATTGCTGGATGTCTTGCACTACCTCGTGTAAGGCTTTCATCTGCTTCACTAAGGAATTCTCGCCCTGTATCTGCAAGGAGTCGGGAAAAGAGGGTAGTGGTGGTGGCCTAGCGTACATCATCTCGTAAGGAGTAAGGCCGGTAGCCTTGGGGGTACACCTGAGATGTAGCAAGGCCAGTGGAAGCAGGTCGGGCCATTTGGCTTTTGCTTCTTGGCATAGCTTGGCCAACTGGTTCTTCAGGGATCGATTAGCTCTCTCCACTACTCCACTGCTCTGGGGTCTCCAGGCACAATGCAACTTCCAATCGAGGCCCAGTCTCGTACTGAGCTGTTGAGTTACTTCACTGGCAAAGGCAGGCCCGTTGTCGGAGTTTATCTGCTTGGGGAGACCGTATCTGGGTAGGATATGATGAATCAGTAGGGAGGTGACTTCTTTGGCCATTTCCGTTCTAGTAGGCTGGGCTTCAATCCATCCGGTGTATGTACATGCTGCGACGAGGATGGCTTTGTAGCCCCGAGCCGGGGGCATATGCGTGAAGTCAATCTGGCAAACGTGAAAAGGGCTAGTGCCTCGGAGAACATGTCCTGGCGTAGGACCGGGCCCCGTTCTTGGGTTGTTCCGAGCACAAGTTGCACATTGGCTGGAAGCATTTTTGGTCCACAGGGACAGTTTGTTGATGTAGTAGGTCTTCTCGAGTAGTCGCCCCAGAGCGTCCCTGCCCAGGTGGGTGCGGTCGTGAGCCTCCTTGGCCACCGTCCAGGCCAGGGCTTCGGGTATCCATATGCGCCCGTCCTGTAGTATCCACCAGCCATTGCGGGACTCCAGACCCTCTTGTCGGGCCCACTCCGTTTCTTGGGGGGTGTAGATGGGGGTCTCTGTGGGGAGCTGGACGACGAGTACGGGGTCAGAAGGATGAGAGGAGTAAGAGAGCTGACTTGCCCGTTTGGCAGCATCATCCGCCCGTTGGTTACCGCGGGCAATAGGGTCCGTCCAGCCTGTGTGGGCCCTGCAGTGCATCACAGCCACCTTCTTCGGTTTCCATACTGACTCGAGTAGTTGACAGATTTCAGTGGCGTTTGCGAGTCCCTTTCCTTCGGCGGTTAGATATCCTCTCTCCTTGTACAAGGCCCCATGCACCTGGAGGGTGAGGAAGGCGTATTTGGAATCTGTGTAGATGTTAACAACCTTTCCTTCAGCCCACTGGAGGGCTCTGGTGAGGGCAATCAGTTCCGCCTTCTGGGCTGACGTTCCAGGCGGCAGAGCCATAGCCTCGATCACATGGTCCTCAGACACGACAGCATAGCCAGCTCTTCGACTTCCCTCTATTACTTGGCTGCTTCCATCGGTGAACAGGGTGATGCCCCCTTGCCAGGGTTGGTCCTTGAGGTCAGGTCTGCTGGAGTGCACTGTGGCCATTACTTCCTCACAGTCGTGGAATGGTGGTTCAGGGGCCGGAAGGAGGGTGGCGGGATTAAGGTTGGTTGTGTCCAGGATCCGCACCTCCGGATTTTCGCACAGGAGGGCTTGGTATTTAACCAATCGGGAGTTGGTCATCCATCTGGGTCCGTGGCTCTCGAGTAGGCCGCGGATGGTGTGGGGTGTAGTCACAAAAAGTGTTTGGCCAAACGTGAGTTTATTGGCCTCGTGTATCAGCAGACAGGCAGCCGCAATGCTTCGGAGACAGCCCGGCCATCCTCGTGCCACGTTGTCCATTCCCTTGGAGAGGTATGCTACAGGGCGTTGCCAGGTGCCGACCAGTTGGGTAAGGACTCCAAGTGCCAATCCCTTCTTCTCGTCGATGAACAAGTGGAACGGCTTGGTCACATCTGGCAGTCCGAGCGCTGGTGGGGCCACAAGGGCCTCCTTGAGGTCCTGAAGGGCTTTCAGTTCGTGTTTCTCCCACTGGAGATTTTGGCCCTCGAGTTCAGGTCCTTTCAGTTTGGCGTACAAGTCTTGGGTCAGGACAGCGAAGTTGATGACCCAGATCCGGCAGTATCCAGCGGCTCCGAGGAGTGCCCGCAATTCCTTCTTATTTGCAGGGGTAGGTTGGTTGCGGATGGCTTGGGTACGGGGGGTGCCGAGCCTTCGGGTTCCTTCTCGGAGGCGAAACCCCAGATACTCGACTTCGATCTCGCATATCTGGGCCTTTTTCCGGCTGGCTCGGTACCCCTGGGCTTCCAGAGTTCTTAGGAGGTGTAGGGTAGCTTCTGCACAGTCCGTGTACGTCTCACGGGCCACCAACAAGTCATCCACGTATTGGACGACCGGCCCGTACTCGTCCTGGTACGTTTTCAGGTCCTGGGCAAGTTGGTCACCAAAGAGGGTGGGTGAGTTCTTGAACCCCTGGGGAAGCCGGGTCCATGTAAATTGCTGCTTATTTCCCGTCTGTAAGTCTTCCCACGTGAAGGCAAACAACTTCTGGCTATCGGCAGCAAGGGGGATGGAGAAGAAGGCGTCCTTCAGATCAATGACACTATACCACTTGCTGTGGGCTGGCACTTGGGCTAGAATGGAGTAAGGGTTCGGTACGAGAGCAACTATGTCGGCCACCTGGTTGTTGACTTTTCTCAGGTCCTGGACGGGTCTGTATTCTGATGTTCCTGGCTTCTTAACGGGCAGTAATGGGGTGTTCCACGCGGATCTGATCGGTTTAAGGACCCCTTGTTGAAGGAGTTTGTGTAAGTGAATTTGCATACTATGCTGGGCCGCATAGGGGATGTGGTATTGTCCTTGGTTGACGACTTGAGCATTTGGTTTGAGCTCAATCCATATGGGGATAGCATTAACGGCCAGTCCGCCGGAGTTCACTTCTGCCCATACGTTAGGCACTTCATCCATTAGGGCTCGCCTCTGCTGGGCAAAAGGGGTGTTCTGGTCATACCGACAGTCGCCGGGCCCTACAGTTGGGGGAACGTGTAGTCTCCATTCTTCTCTTACTGGGCAGACAAGTGTTACTGGCCGATCTTCAAAGCTAGCTTCCACTTCACCCGTGGTCTTGAACTTCAAGGTGGCCTGGAGCTTACATAGTAGGTCTCGACCAATCAAGGGGACTGGGCATCCAGGGATGTGTATGAACTGATGAGACACCATTGTCCCTCCGATCTGGACTTGGCGCTCCTTGAGGAGGGGTGCTGCAAGTGATTTCCCGGAGGCCCCCACAATTGGTATGGTTTCTTTGGTGGCCGGGGCTATGGCAGTGGTGATAACAGATCGCTGGGCCCCCGTGTCTAGTAAGGCTTTCATTAACTGCGTCCCCACTCGAATTTCCACCAGAGGGTCAGTGGGGACTCTGCCCTCCCGGTCTCTTCATGCGGTACTGTCCCGGGTAGCATCAACAGCCATCTGCCATTCCCTTTGGTCATCCCGTCCTCGACCTCCTCGGCCTCGGCCCCGGCCTCGTCTGGGGCCCCCTGTGCGGTCGTTAGTCTCCTCCTCTCTCGGGCGGTCCCATGGTTCCTCCTCTCTCGGGCGGTCCCGTAGCTCTTCCGGGCAGTCAGCCCACCAGTGCCCTTCTTGCCGACAATTTGCACACTGGTTCCGTCCTATGGGGGACCGTGTTCCTCTTCCTCTTCTGCCCTTCCCCCTTGGTCTAGACCTCAGGCGCTCTTCCAGTACCGTGGCCAGCACATCTGCCTTCTCCCGCATCCGTCTAGTCGATTCCTTCCGGGCCTCCGTCTTCTCCTCTTGGTCGCGATATCCGAATACGCGATCAGCTATAGCTTTCAGTTGGCTGATGCTCATCCCTTCAAACCCCTCCGTCCTCTGCAGCTTTCTTCGTATATCCGGTGCCGACTGACTGACAAAACTCATAACCACGGTTGGGAGGTTCTTGGGGTCTTCAGGGTTTATTGGACTGTGCCTTCTGAATGCCTCCATAAGTCGTTCAAGGAAGTCCCCCGGGCTCTCGTTCTTCAGTTGGACTACATTGTGGATTTTCCCCATATTTGTAACCTTCTGCTTCCCCTTCTTCAGGGCTGCCAGGTACGCCTGCTGATACCGGCGGATAAGGGTCTGGCCTTCAGCGGTTCGGTAATCCCACGCAGGGGCAGCGAGGGGCGCCTCCGCTTCTATTAGGTTCTGTAAATTTGCATGAGCTGGGTTAGCATCCCGGACAGCTTGCTCCATATTCTGCTGTAAGAGACGGCGTTCTTCCGTGGTCAGAATATGGGCACTCAATTGTCTGAGGTCTCCCCACGTAGGATTATAGCTGTATATAATACCTTCCACCAATTCTACCAACTGCTCGGGTTTCTGGTCGTAAGATGGCCCATGCAATTTCCAATTGTACAAGTCGGCACTGGAGAAGGGAACGTGGCTGTAAACTGTTGATTCAATGGGCTGGCCCCCTTCTTCTGTCGGGTTTGGGGTAAAAGTGGTAGATAGTCGGACTGGGTATATATTGATGGGCCCTCCTTTTCGGTCGGGAAGTAGGGCCTTTTGCGGACTTGATTGGGGGAACCGGGTAATGTTCTTCACAACCCGTTTACTCTTCCGGGTAGTCGCATGGCCAGTTAGTTCGGGTGAGGCTGGTTGGGAAATCTCTTCGGCCTCTGACTCTGACCCGGAGGCCTCGGCATTATCCGGGCCCTCTGCTAGGCCTGCGAGGTCGGGGTATATAGGAGCATATGGCGGTGGCGCAATATCGTCTTCGTATGCTTCCGCCGTAGCAAGTATCGGGGCCTTTGAAGGCTTCTTTTCGGACAAACCCTGAACTTTCCCTCGGGTTTCCTTCAGGGGCTTCATTCTAGAAAGTGTGTTGGTGGTACTGGGCGTGGTTTCTGTCTTTACAATGGTAGCAGGGGGCGTGGCCTCAGTGGCTTCAACGCTAGGGGCGGTCGGCCGTATAGGGGCGGTCCCTGCGGCCTTCTGAACGGCGACGGTTGCCGTGCTTTGGAGAGTGAAGGCATGGGTCGGCAGGGCTTTAAGTTTAGTTTTCCGGCCTTTTCTCTGCTTTACCACCATGAGGGCGGCTTTCTCTACCTTCCGTTGGGCCCAAGCCGGCGGATCCCGGACTACATCCAACCACGCTTGGATGTACGGAATGTCCTCGGGACAGCCTGGGTTCCCTTCAACTATGACAATATTCATGACCGCCGCCACCTTTTCATACTCAAATGACCCTCCCGGGGGCCATTCAGCAATCCCTAGCCCTGGCCACATAAATTGACATCGCTGTATCATCCCGGCCCTGCTACACTTATCTTGATCGAACACTTCGCTAAAGTGTTTCGTCATTAAATCTAACGGTGTAGACCCACCCCCGCCCATCCTAACCTGAGTGCCAAAGGACAGGTGACGGACAAAGGGGGAAAGGGGTGGTGGAGGAGTAAGGGGTCTCGTTCCACCAGACACAGAAGGTTCAACACTCGGCCTGACCAGATCGCGGTCGCCCGGCCTGGAACTGCAAGCCCATTCACACACTTTCATACGCCACAAGAAACCCTCCCGTTCGCCGCTCGGTTTCTTCGCCGGAGCCTAGTGAGTTTCGGGACCTAGTCTTATACCAATAGTCCGTATTAGTCACTGGCTAAAAGAGGGTGATCACGCCTCTTCTTCGGTCCTTACTGGGCCGGTCACTACGTAGAGTATACTCGCCTGTCCGCCGGGGTCGCAGGCCGCGCCGTCGTACGCTTCTTTCTGAAATAGAAAAAGGTGCCTTGTCGGAACCACACAGCCCCCTCTACAGTCAGGCGGAGTTGATCGGCCCTCTTCCGGGAGATGGACGCTGAAATCAGCGGTGGCCACTCACCACCTTCTCGGGAGGGGATCGATGACCCGATCCGACCGCAGTGGGGGAGGGGAAGAATATAATCCGATTTCCCTTTTGATAACACTCCTGGCTGGCTCGCCAATGAAACAGGCTAGTAAATCAGAAGACCAAAAGGCCAAATTTGGTTCCAAACAAGGCAACTTTATTGCTAGCAAGTGAACAGCACCGAGTAATCTCAGGACACTGTGTGTCGTACATCACCTGACACTTACATTTATACTTCCCTACTAGGCCTGCGCATTAGGCCCCTTACACATCACAATTACATCACATTTGGCATGCGCAGTAAACAGTTGTAGTTCTTACAGTGCATATTTGTAGTTCTCAGTACGTACACACGTCATAATACTGAAAAGATACTGGCAAGAGAAACGAAACTTAGCAGCTTATTCTACACACACACAATGCTCCTTTCTAGCACAGGAGATAAGGTGCATCTGGCTCAGAGATGCAGGGCGGGGTGTCAGCACCCTCCAAGGTCATCTATTCATTTGGTGCCTACGTGCAAGCTGATCTTGTGTAAGCCTTGCTACTACAGTTACAAGTTATATGTCTAATAGCCCTGCATTCCATCTGACATTAGTAAACAACAAAACTGGATAAGGCACAAATGTCCAGTGCAATAATAAAGTATGGCCAAAAAGCCAAAAGCAGAGGTAGAGCGCATAAGTATAAGTCCATCAGTAGGCACAAAACATGAGGTGGTTCTGTTGGTCAGTAGTATTCGGATAGTATCTAGTGTTCCACTCCTTCACTTCTTTATCTGGGCACTTTTCTTCCTCTTGAACGAGGCGCTTAGCTGCCCTGCTTCAGCTTCTTCTCGAGCACGTGGCCCCCGTCTGTATCTCGAGTGTTTTGCTCCTTTGTCCTTTCCTTGCTCTATTGCATTGGGAAGAAAGAGCGGTAGCGGGATTGCAGTCTCGGTTTGTGGGGTGCTTTTGCAGCTTTGAATTTTGTGAAATATAACAGCATGCCATGCCATCTGTTTACATCTTGGCGCCGGGAGGAGGTAGAGGCAGAGTAAATGGGTGACCAGGCCCGGGGGTGGGGGAGGGGGAAGGGACGGACCCCCACCGCTCCTCATCTCACCTCACCTCACATTGTGTCGTTATTTTTGGGCTTTAGTTGGGCTGGATAATTTTACCGGCAGGCATCTGGCGACCCTGCTCTGCAGCCACACCTAATCCTCAACTGTAAGGATATTGCAGAAACAGTTATAATGTGTCGTCCTTTTGTTCTGCCTATACTACAAGGCGTTTTATTTCAGTATAAGCCATTTTAAAGTGCCCTTGCATAACACATGGTAGACAACTTATTCTAAGTTGTATTCGTTAATATTTAGATTTACTATATTTCTGAAAAGCCCATTCAAAAGCGAGGTATAGCAAGACATAGGCAACAGATAATTTGAGCTGAAAAAAATATACAGCACGACTTTGCAGTAGTTTACCAGCTTCTGGTTATTAAATCCAGAGTTTCTAAGTTATCCAGTTCCAGAAGGGATACTTTAGGCTAGTCCCTCCTGGATTTCTGATAATCTTGTTCTACTGCTTTATGGGACTTGCAGCAGTATCACTAATTTGAATGGCTAGAATGTGGGACTACAAATACCACACTGCTTTGAGATGTAACTTTAGTAGAGGAGTGTGGTAGCCGTGTTAGTCCACTCTTAAGGTTATCAATAGAAATCAAACAAAATAAAACATGGAAAAGAAAATAAGATGATACCTTTTTTATTGGACATAACTTAATACATTTCTTGATTAGCTTTCGAAGGTTGCCCTTCAGATCGGAAATAAGCAAATGTGCTAGCTGACAGTGTATATAAGTGAAAACATTCAAGCATTACTATGACAGTCTGACAGGGTGGGAGGATGGGGGTGGGTAGGAAGTATGCATGGGGACATCAAAGCATATCATTGATATTCTAACAGGGTGGGTGTGGATAGGTGAGGGGAGGGTGATCAACAGAGACATACAGCTTTATGGTTTATAATGGGCAAGGAACCCCAGATCCTTGTTAAGTCCTTTCTGTTGGGTGTTAAAATATTCAATCATTCTGACTTCAAAGGTCTTACGTTCTTGTATGGTTTTAAAGTTACCTTTGAGGATTCTCACTGTGAAATCACTGGTACAGTGTCGTGGTCCTGTAAAATGTTGACCAACAGGCGTGGGAACCCTGCTGGCACCAGTATTGTTCATATGATGTCTATGTAAATTGAATCTTGTCTTAAGCATCTGGCCTGTTTCTCCAATATAGCATCCTTTGTTACATTTTTTACACTGAATGATATATACCACATTGGAAGATGAGCAAGTGAAAGATCCCTTTATGTTTAATATCTTTCCTTTGTGGATGACTTTGGGGTCCTGTGAAAAATTTTGGCATAGTTTGCAACTGGATAAATTACAGGGAAGTGTGCCCTTCTGTTCCTTTTCAGTCTGTGAAGGAAGTTTACTTCTGATTAGCTTGTGTTTTAAATTGGGTGGCAGTCGGAAGGCCAGTACTGGTGGGGATGGGAATATCTCTTTCAGTAATTCATCCTCCTGGAGTATAGGTTGTAGATCTCTTGTGATTTTCCTCAGTTTTTCCAGCTCTGGATTGTATGTCACTACAAGCGGGATTCTGTCTGTGGATTTTTTCTTTTTGTACTGTAGCAGATTCTCCCTGGGTGTTTTGAGGGAGGAGGCAATATTCTTGGAGATTATTTTGGGGTTGTAGCCCTTCTGTTTGAAGGATTCAGTCAGGGTTTTAAGGTGTCTGTCTCTGTCCCCTGGGTCAGAGCAGATACGGTGGTATCTTGTGGCTTGGCTGTAAATGATGGATCTTTTTGTATGTGAAGGATGGAATGTATGTGATAGATGTAACTTTAAAACCAGGACTAGACAAAAAGTCGCTTTTCTGTAACTGGAAATCTTAGCATTTTTTAAATGGAATTTTTCAACACTTTTCATTTATGGGGCTTGGCATGGGAGGGTGAACATGGTAGCATTAGGGGGCTAGGGTGTTATACTTACTGTACGCTATTAGGAGCAGATGATCAAAACCCTGGCACTATTCTAAATAGCACTAAAAGAGCACAGAACACCCTAATGCTGAAAGCTAATGAGATGCAAATATAGGCGCATTCATAGCTTTGAGCATTAGAGAGTTCTGCAGGAGGATTGTGCTTGATGCAAGTGCAGAAGAGTTACATAGTAACATAGTAGATGACGGCAGAAAAAGACATGCACGGTCCATCCAGTCTGCCCAGCAAGATAATATGTGCTACTTTTTGTGTTCAGTGGTAAGCTCAGCTCCTGTGCACGTGTGCCTGGTAAAAACTCGAACATGAAGCACACATTGGCCTCTGTTTTCTGCTGTCTAAATACAAGCATTTTTATTTATTTATTTTGCTGGATGCTTATTTTTAGATGCAGGTAACAGGCGCCAATATGTGCTTTTTTTTTAAAGCATGACCACTTTAAATTTAGATGTAAGACAAGAACGCCAATGTTTGCTTCACATTCGGGTCTGTTGTTTCTCACAGCCAGTGCTCAAGGGCTTGCACAGGCTTCTTTCAGCTTCCAAAAGCAATCAAAACCAGTAGACTTTGCAGAAAGAGTCATGGGAGAAGCATGAGAATCGTGGGAAAACCTGTCTTCCAACACCCTAATGCCTTCTCGGACCTGGTATTATTTTTTGCAGCTGTAAGACACCTTTGTTTCGGGTGTTTTTTTCTGATTATTGAGGAGGAATACAAAATGACCTCATTTAAATGAGCTTGACTACATGGTTCAGTGCTAAGGCCTGGTGCACTCATTGTTTGCTGCACTACACCCCTCTGATCATTCTGCGCAGGTAAATGTGGGTTCTAGTAATGCGCTTATGGTCTCTAGCGCCCATGTTTACTTTTGATCATTGGCATCTTGATGTTGGAGCACACACCATGTTCTAAATAGGCATTATTACCATGTTAACTCCAAGCAGACCTGCAATGAAAAATTGTGAGGATGTCTTCTTGATGCAGTGTTAGTTTTGGGCTTGGTGTGCGTTGAAATTCAGCATTGTAGCACGTTAAGCCCAAATTGTAAAGCATTTTAATAAAAGTGAGCAGTTTGTGATATCAACTGTATTATTTCGTTTGAATGGATATATTATATAGGGATGTGTGGTTTTTCTTTCTGTTTCGATTTCAAAATGGTGGAAATTAAGCAGGAAGATTTGAAAGTAGTTGTCACTAATTCTGTTTAACTCATCTGGAGATCATGCTGGGATTTTTTTTTTGTCCCAAAACATGAATGGTTGTATTGCCAAATCTGGAACTAAATTTGAGGGGCATTGTGCAGTGCTTTTGAGGAATATTCTCTGATCCATGGGGTAGTAAATGTAAGGGTTTCTCATTCTTGTGGATTGTAAATAATTGGCAATACAAAATGGAGTCAAGCAGAAAGAAAATGGTTGCTTGCTGGACAAGCAGCAGTTGAAATATAATTGACCTTGTACAGAATGTGCACAGGTCTGCAGAATGAACATGTGAGCATGATTCATAAGGAAAGAAATAACAGAGAACGATTGGCAAGAGATCTAAAACGTGTGACTATAACTTTTGTAGATAAGAAAAAAAGGGAGTGAAAGGAACCAGAGGCCAGATGGCCTGTATGAGAATCATGATTCACATGAAAAGAATAGAGCAGTGTGTGATGAAAAGAAAAAAACTGTATATAAACTGAAGGTGAAATGTAGTAGCAAGCAATTATAACTGCAGCTTTGTAACTGATGAGATTGTAATACTTGCTTCCTAGGCAACCTAATGTTGCGTAGCTCTGTCATGACATTGGCAGTTGAATAAAAATCTTTTTCTTGGTACCATTTGTTTCTACATATTTTTTTTATATACTATGAACTGAATGAACTGAGTTTTGGATTTAGTACAACTGTGGATTTTGTACAATTGGCGACCTGCACGAAGGGACTCCAATCCTTGGAGCTGTTGATTGAGTCCAGGAGCATCGGTCTTACGATACTGATCAGCTCGTAAGAAGTGCCCCTGCAATCTTCTGATCTCGTGCGAAGAGCCAGCGTGGTTGATTGATCAACAGTGCATCGGTCTTACGATACTGGCCAGCTCGTGAGAGGTGCTCTGCAATCTTCTGATTTGTAGACGGGGACTGCTTGGTTTTTTTTTTTGTGAGTATTATTATTTTTTTTGACGTCATTCTCTCTTCTGTATTATATTTCATTATGCTGCTTGCAATCTCTCTTTTTTATTTTTTCTTGCACTCTTTGTTCTTTGCTATTATTTGCAATACTATTGTACTATATGTAAAATGGCTAATATTAATATTGATATTGAGGTTCCTGTCTCTTCTACAGCAGACAGTGCAAGCTTTGTATATGCAGCACCAGGATTTCGTTGCTGGGGATAATGTTGTTTATCTTTCTTGAATCTGGTTGTTAAAAAGGGTATGACAATTCATGCTTTTCTTTAAGTCTTATGGGTATAGTATTACGGAGGTTAAATATAAAGCCTCCCTTCAGGAATGCAGCCTTGATTTTCCTCCAGCTGTTTTTGTCACGCTATGTTAACTTTCAACTTTGTGATTTACTGAAAGGTGCATGACGGCATTTTCTGAGGCTTATAAGAAGAAAAAAAAAGGAGAAATAAATAGGAATTATTTAGCTGAGTTTTGGATTGTGTAGTTATTACAAATTTTATATACCTTGTATACCAGGATTTTGTGCTATCCCAGTGCCCTTCTAGGCAACTGCCTGGGTTGCCTCACTTTGTTTACATTAGATTTAATATTTGTATTCTTATAGCTCCATGCTGCACTTGGGTTCAAAGCACGGTGCATCTGTTGTAATTTATTGTGAGATTTATGGTATCGTGTTCATTTACTGACCATAGTCCCTAAAGAATGTAAAGAAAACCACAGAAGGTATCCCATACCCCAAAAGCTAAAACATTGGATTTTAAAACTCAGATTTGTAGCTTATGTCAAAGTTACCGAGAGAGCTTGTTGCAGCTTGTTTCCTACCCGCTTCTGCACAGATACATTAAACAAACCCTGCATTCGAAAAAAAAAAAAAAAAGGGGTCCAGTTTGTGCTTTTCTTCAGGGACATATCAGTTGCCTGTAGCCATGATTCAGTTGCCTTTTATGCAAACCTTATGAGTCTCGTAGGCAGTGCAAATCACAGTTGCTTAATTGTATTGCACTAAATTTGTTTTCCTCCACTGCAGGGGAGGGATGCAAATTCCTAAGTTATTCATGAGACTTGCAGACTATTTCTTGCCTATTCTCTGTACCTACCTCAGTAGGATTTGTACAATAAATGTCTAGTGAAATATCCCACGTGTATGTTCTGTACCCCAGGTAATTGAGATTTCAGAGAGATAAGTTTTAGGTTTCATGTGGATTTTTGTTGTTTCAGTGTTCAGTTGTTTGCTTATGATGTCACTCTTCTTTCTTTTATTGATGACTTCCTCCCTCTGCTGATCTTTGTGTATATTACATGCACAAGTTGCTTTGGGAAAGAAAAAAAAAAAGAGACAGTCCCTGCCCAAAGGAGCTTGCGGTCTAAACCAGGGCAGACAGACAAGACTCACAATTACAGACTTTAGTTTTAATAATGTGATTTATGCAAGGAACCGTTTGTCTACTAAACTACTTAATGTGTTTAATTCATCATGCTTGTGATAAATATATATCTGTGTTACTTTACCTTGGGCAATTGGGACTCCAGAGATATTGCACCCTCCAGGGTAAAGGAATTTAGCTGAATGCTCAGATTAAGAAGTTGTTAATGTACCTTGAATGAGAATGCTTTGTGCTGCTATAGAACATTTCTAGGCACCTGCCTACTTGCTGACATCATCCTTGTTCTAACTTTTCTCCATAAATCATATGCCTCATGATTTTAGCTGGACGCTTAAACCTGGTTGTCCAGAGAGGTGAGGTGTACCATGATAAAGATCTAAATGTAAGTTTTAAATCATAGGGAATCACATTATGAAGAAGATGGAAGCAAGTTCCCAGTCATTGAAAGGTTACTGAGATGTTTGAAGCTTGTAAAAGATATACTGCCAATGTGCAAGTTGTGTGAATAGTGTGAATAACCACATGGCAGGAGTACATGATTATGTGCTACGAAAGTACACTTGTAAGTTAGATAGAAGGGTTGTGGAAGTGGATATATGTGGAAGTGTTTCATTGAGTATAGAATTAAGCTAATGGCATTTTGTTAAGGGTTTGACCAGATATTGAGTGAATTATTATCATTTATGCCCTGAGGCCTACATAGAGGCCCTGTTCTGATTAATTGATTTAAAATGGATGCAGGAAAAACTAAATGGATACACCCGAGTGGAAAGATATGTATTTCTACTTCTGAATTGATAAATAATTTTTATAATTGGCATGTGACATTGCACTTACCAGCGTCTGACATGAGTAAAGCTATGGAAGTCTCATTTTGGCATCCAAATATGCTTTCTTATGCCACACGAATTGTACTAAACTGTTTAGTTTGTTCCAAAAATATAGTACATCGAGGACCAAGTATTTCTCCTGGATCCATTCCAATTCCAACGGGACCCGGAGTAGAGTGGCATTTGGATTTCACAGATATGGTAACACTGGTAAAAGGTAAAAGGTATCTTTTAGTGTGGGTCGACGCATTTACAAAATGGGTGGAAGCGTTTCCGTGTTCAAAGGAAACTGCTCAGGTGGTAATAGACACCTTTTTGAAATATATATTACCAGCCCATGGATGTCCACAAAAATTGGTAACGGACAATGGAAGTCATTTTGTAAACTCACTGGTCAAAGATATGACTGATTTATGTGGAATACTGCATAGACGGGTGGCAGTCTATCGCCCTACTTCTAATGGCCTAGTGGAACGCTATAATGGCCTATTAAAAACAAGACTTAGAGTCTTACTAGCCTCATTAAATCGGGGCTCAGAAAAGAAATATACCTGGTTGGACTTATTGCCCATGGCTGTGCTACAGTTAAGGTGTCATCCAAGTACAAAATTGCAGATCTCACCTTTTCAATTACATACAGGACGAGACCCTAGAGGGGTACCTGTAAAAGAAATTGATACCGGCTTTGACGGTATAACTAATTATTGGAAACAAATAAATCCAATAATAAATTTAACTAGAGATATGGCAATTTGTAAATCAAAGGAAGTTCCTAATATGACTTTTTCTTCATCTTTTTCAGTAGGTCAAAAGGTCCTTCGAAAGAACTTCACACATAAGACCTGGAAGGACCCAATTTACGTGGGACCATTTGAAATAAAAGAGCTAACTCACACAGCTGCAAGATTGTCAGACCATACCACCTGGGTACATCTATCAGATTTACGTAAGGCTCATGATCTAGGACTACCTGAGGAAATAGAAACCACTATTGCACCTCCAGAGAGCAGAGAACGTTGATTAACAACATTACCAGTGAAAAAGGATTATGAAGGCTTTTGTAATCTGTTTGTTGGTAGGACTTACTTATGGACTCAATACATATGTTGAGAGAATTCAACATGCCTCAAAGACTCTTAATCTGACTAACTGTATTGTTTGCACTCCACTTGTCACTTCTGTAATTACCATTCCAGCACACATTCACCCTTACTCTATGATTAAGTTGCAAGGTATTCATAATTGTTTCAGTAATGGTACCTGCTATTTGGGTCGGGGACATGAGCACAGACAATATTGGACCAATGTTACTGCTCAACGCCTGCCTTCTTTGTTTGCTCATACTATACCTGCACTAAACTATTGGTGTCTGATAAACTCTAGTTCACTTCAGGGTAAGATGCCTAATGTTTTATGTAATTATACTTATGACATACAATCCCGGAATTGGACTGTGCTACAGGGATCCTATGTCATAAATCAGACTGCAACATCTATAGCTTGTGCTAACAAAATGTTCTGTAACCGGACACTGACAACCTCGTATATGACCTCTACTAACCTTACTCTCACAAATTTGACTTTCTTCTTTTCATTATGTCAATTCAATGCCTCTTCTATACAAGCCATTACTGCTATGCCTACTGCGTGTTCTTCACTTAAGGCACTAAATAATCCTATTTTTCCTTTCTCTCAAACCTATGCTTTATACTGTTAATATATGGCCTGGCTTTAGATCTACCACTGGAATAGTGATGGGTAAAGCTATGCAGCCTAAAACAACTGAAAAAGTACTGACTAGGCCAAACAACAAGTAAATGATTTAATATTTGAGAATCTGCAAAAAGCAGGTCTGAACAATGAGTCCTGCCACAAATTGGTACAATTTTTAAATCATATACAGCACCTGTAATGAAAGAATGATGGATCAGATGAATAAAATGGAGCTTATTAGTTTTGGTATACAATGATACAGAGGTAATACAGAGTTCATGAGATGGTATGAAAAGTATTGCAGCCGGAAGATGTGAAACTGTTATCTCAACGCTTCCCAAAACATGTTGATAATTAGCAGTAGCTGAGAACGGAAGGAGGTGGGCACATCAGACAGCAGACCGCATGGGAAAGTATGATCTCAGAAAGTGAGAAAGATTAGGAGCAAGGTTTCTCACCATTCACTTCTATGGAGAGGTTTGTGTATAAAAGAGGGGAGATTTTGGCTTAGTTTGAGAGTCTTCTCCGAAGCTTCTGTCAGACGGCGAAGCCCTGTGCGGCTGAAACCAGAATCTGATGTCTGTATTTGTATCAACTTGAAGACCTGTGTTTGGGTAAGAAATAAAATGTACCTATCTATCTAAACCTATCTCTGTCTTTATTTTTATTGATTCTATCTTCTCTTTACCTAACATTTAGCCTACAAGGTAGATCACATACAAGTGACACTCAGTTTTGGACAGAAAGCAGTAGTTATGGGAATTAGTTTTCAATTACGGCTCCTAATGCCACCCCCTTGTGATTGGGTGACAATGGAGGTTAGAGAAACTATAGAGAACCTGATATATGAAATAAGTACCTTTAGTCCCCCGTGTGACGGAGTCAGAAAGAGGTCTATAAAAAGAGGTAATTAAAAACAATACCATAACCTAACTTCTCTACAGTCTTTACGGTTGGGAGATTATCTGTTATGTGATAACATTCTGTACACTTATCTTCCATCATGTTATAAGTTCTGCACTCTTGTTCAACTAAATTTATTTGATTTGATCATTCCATTGGAAATCAATAATTGTAAAAAATGCAATGAAGCGTATTGTTGACTTGGTAAAATTATCAAGTAAAGATTATGAAGGTATATTGGATACCTCATGGTGGGACTCAGTAAAAGGATGGTTTGGAGGACTGGGCCCATGGTTAAAAGGTCTTATAACATTTGCAATTGTTTTTATAATAGTTTTATTGCTACTGGCTTGTCTGATTCCTTGCTGTATGAAAATATGTGGAAATATATTGACAAAAGTAACAGCCACAACTATGATCTCTCAAAAACAAAATGTAAACATAACCCAGATCAATCAGGAATTGATTGAGAAAAAAGAAATACACAATGTGTATGCTAAAGCATCTGTAATGAAAAAATAGCACTTGACAGAAACTGTTTCCTAGTGACGACGGCCTTGTGAAAAAGAGTAATGTGACATTCTACATCTTAAACAAGCTCAAACATGCTAGTGAAACTATTAGTGCATAAATGTGAACACTGTTTGTCATCAGTGTTCAAGGGAGGTAATGTAAATAATTGGCAATACAAAATGGAGTCAAGCAGAAAGAAAATGGTTGCTTGCTGGACAAGCAGCAGTTGAAATATAATTGACCTTGTACAGAATGTGCACAGGTCTGCAGAATGAACATGTGAGCATGATTCATAAGGAAAGAAATAACAGAGAACGATTGGCAAGAGATCTAAAACGTGTGACTATAACTTTTGTAGATAAGAAAAAAAGGGAGTGAAAGGAACCAGAGGCCAGATGGCCTGTATGAGAATCATGATTCACATGAAAAGAATAGAGCAGTGTGTGATGAAAAGAAAAAAACTGTATATAAACTGAAGGTGAAATGTAGTAGCAAGCAATTATAACTGCAGCTTTGTAACTGATGAGATTGTAATACTTGCTTCCTAGGCAACCTAATGTTGCGTAGCTCTGTCATGACATTGGCAGTTGAATAAAAATCTTTTTCTTGGTACCATTTGTTTCTACATATTTTTTTTATATACTATGAACTGAATGAACTGAGTTTTGGATTTAGTACAACTGTGGATTTTGTACAGGATGCTATTATGTTTATGTTTATTGAAGACTTGATATACTACAGACAATCAAAGTGGTGTACAAAAATACTAAAAACAAAAGAAGTAAAGAGAATGCCAATATCAAATAGGACAGAGGAAGTCACATATTAGAGTAGAAAGGGAAGATGGGAGAGATGATCAATTGCCTGTCAGTAACCTGGCCTTCAAAAAGAATAAAGGTTAAGGAAATGCCTGAGAAAACAAGGTAAAATTATGTATCATACCTGATAATTTTCTTTCCATTAATCATAGCTGATCAATCCATAGACTGGTGGGTTGTGTCCATCTACCAGCAGGTGGAGATAGAGAGCAAAGCTTTTGCCTCCCTATATGTGGTCATGTGCTGCCGGAAACTCCTCAGTATGTCGATATCCAAGCTCCATCCGCAGGACTCAGCACTTAGAGAATTACACCCACAAAGGGACACTCTGCCCAGCTCACCACCGCCGAAACGGGGGAGGGGAATTAACCCAGCTCATCCCCACACAAGTGGGGGAGGGGAATCCGTCCAGCTCATCCCCGCGGAGCGGGGGAGGGACACCACCCCGCCGATGCGGGGGGATCTGGCTTATCCTGCAACCGCAACCGCGGGAGGAGCTGACTGACCCTAACACCGCCGAAGCGGGAGGGGTACATAGCTGCCCTACAGCCGCACGAAGCGGGAGGGAGCGCCGGCAGAATTTATGTCTCAATCCAGCCCCGTAAAACGGAGGGGAGAGGAATGCAGCAGCTCACTGTAACACAAACTCGTCTCAACTCTTGAAGAATCCAATTGAAAAAACTTGAACACGAAGTCCTCCTGAACAGGAACTGAAGACTAAACTTGAATCTGAAATGCAACCAGAATATAAACAGTACAGATATCTGGGAGGGGCTATGGATTGATCAGCTATGATTAATGGAAAGAAAATTATCAGGTATGATACATAATTTTACCTTCCATATCATCATGCTGATCAATCCATAGACTGGTGGGATGTACCGAAGCAGTACTCACCCAGGGCGGGACATTGAAATCCCTGACCGCAACACTGAAGCTCCATACCAGGCCTCCGCCCGAGAAGCCACAGTCAAGCGGTAATGCCTGGAGAAGGTATGGGCCGATGCCCTAGTTGCCGCCTTGCAAATCTCTTCCAAGGAGACGGACCCGGCCTCTGCCATCGAGGCCGCCTGAGCTCTAGTGGAGTGAGCCTTCAGCTGGATAGGCGGCACCTTCCCCGCGGCCACATAAGCCGCTGCAATGGCTTCCTTGACCCATCTTGCCACTGTAGGCTTAGCAGCCTGCAGACCCTTACGAGGACCTGCAAACAGGACAAACAGATGATCCGATTTCCGGAAATCATTGGTCACTTCCAAGTATCTGATGATGACTCGTCTCACATCCAGATATTTGAGAGCAGAGTATTCCTCTGGGTAGTCCTCCCTACGAAAGGAAGGGAGACAGAGCTGCTGATTCACATGGAAGCGAGAAACAATCTTGGGCAGGAAGGAAGGCACTGTGCGAATAGTCACTCCTGCCTCAGTGAACTGCAGAAAAGGCTCTCGACATGAGAGTGCCTGGAGCTCTGAAACTCTTCTGGCTGAAGTGATAGCCACCAAAAAGACTGCTTTCAACGTCAGGTCTTTCAGAGATGCCCTCGACAAGGGTTCAAAAGGCGGCTTCTGCAAGGCTCTTAGCACCAGGTTGAGATTCCACGCAGGCACCACTGAGCGCAGAGGAGGGCGCAGGTGATTAACTCCCTTGAGAAAACGTACCACATCTGGCTGCGAAGCCAGGGAAGCACCCTTCAGGCGGCCCCTGAAGCAAGCCAGAGCCGCTACCTGGACTTTAAGGGAACTGAGCGACAGGCCTTTCTCCAGACCTTCTTGCAGGAACGCCAGCACTGAAGAAATCGGAGCAGTGAAGGGAGAAAGTGAGCCTGCTTCACACCACGCTGCAAAGGTACGCCAAACCCTGGCGTAAGCAGTAGAAGTAGAGCGCTTCCTCGCTCTCAGCATAGTGGCGATGACCTTGTCTGAGAAGCCCTTCTTCCTCAGACGCTGCCACTCAATAGCCAGGCCGTAAGACCAAAGGGGGAGGGATCCTCCATCACCACGGGACCCTGATGCAACAGGCCCTGCTCCACTGGCAGCCGCAGATGGTCGTCCACTGAGAGCCTGATCAAGTCCGCATACCAGGGACGTCTGGGCCAGTCCGGACCCACCAGGATTATCCGGCCCGGATGCTTTGCCACCCGGTCTAGTACCCTGCCCAACATGGGCCAGGGCGGGAACACATAGAGAAGCTCTTGTGTCGGCCACTGTTGGAGAAGAGCATCTACTCCCAGGGATCGAGGGTCCCGTCCTCTGCTGAAAAAGCGCAGCACTTGGCCGATGACGCCATCAGATCTAGGCTCGGCTGGCCCCAGCGCTTCGTGATGTCCAAGAACGCCTGAGCCGATAACTGCCACTCTCCGGGATCCAAGGTATGGCGACTGAGAAAGTCCGCCTTAACATTCATGACTCCGGCAATGTGGGTCGCTGACAGCTGTTCCAGGCTCGCTTCCGCCCACTGGCATAGATTCATGGCTTCCTTGGCTAGAGGGGCGCTCTTGGTACCTCCCTGGTGGTTGACATAGGCCACAGCCGTGGCATTGTCCGACAGGACCCGTACTGGCTTCAACGCCAGTACCGGGAGGAACTCCAAAAGCGCCAACCGAATGGCTCTGAGTTCCAGGAGGTTGATAGACCACTTTGCCTCTGCAGGAGACCAGAGCCCCTGCGCTGTCCTTCCCATGCAGTGGGCTCCCCAGCCCGTCATAGAGGCGTCCGTCGTGACGACAATCCACTCCGGGGTCACAAGAGGCATCCCTGCAGACAACTTGTCTGTCTTCATCCACCAGCTCAGCGCCTTGCGCACTGCTGGGTCCAAGGGAAGGCGCACAGTATAATCCTCCGACACCGGAGTCCAGCGCTGCAGCAGAGAGTGTTGTAGTGGTCTCATATGAGCCCTGGCCCAGGGCACTACTTCCATCGTGGCCGTCATAGAGCCCAACAGCTGCACAAAGTCCCAAGTCTGAAGCGGAGAGGCTACTAGGAACTGGTCCACCTGAGCCTGAAGTTTGACAATCCGATTGGCAGGAACACTCTGCCCACTTGGGTGTCGAATCGAACTCCCAGATACTCCAGGGACTGAGTCGGGTGCAGCTGGCTTTTCTCCCAGTTGATGATCCACCCCAGGGAGCTCAAAAGAGCAATCACCCGGTCCACAGCTTTGCCGCACTCTGCATAAGAGGGGGCTCGGATCAACCAGTCGTCCAGATAAGGATGGACTTGTACTCCTTCCTTTCGCAGGAAGGCCGCAATGACCACCATTACTTTGGAGAAGGTCCACGGAGCAGTAGCCAACCCGAACGGGAGGGCTCTGAACTGGAAGTGTCGGCCCAGGACTGCAAAACGCAGAAAGCGTTGATGAGGAGGCCAGATGGGAATATGCAAGTACGCTTCCTTGATGTCCAAGGATGCCAGGAACTCCCC
This sequence comes from Microcaecilia unicolor, assembly GCF_901765095.1. NCBI lineage: Eukaryota > Metazoa > Chordata > Amphibia > Gymnophiona > Siphonopidae > Microcaecilia > Microcaecilia unicolor. Next base: position 1,411,001 of record NC_044044.1, on the reverse strand, counting down.
TGCCTTCACTGCCGCTATAACAGAGCGGAGAGTCTCCATGCGAAAGTGCCGAACTTTCAAGGCCCGATTGACCCCTTTGAGGTCGAGGATAGGCCATACAGAACCTCCTTTCTTTGGAACCACAAAGTAAATGGAGTAACGCCCCTTGCCAAGCTGATTTTCTGGCACCGGAACGACCGCACCCAGGCGGATCAGATTGTCCAAGGTCTGCTGCACTGCCACAGCTTTGACCGGAGACATGCAGGGAGAGAGTACAAACCCGTCCCTTAAGGGTCGGCAGAACTCTAGCTTGTAGCCGTCTCTGATGACTTCTAGCACCCAAGCGTCTGAAGTTACCCTGGTCCACTCGCCCAGAAACGAGGACAGGCGTCCTCCAATCTGCACTGGGCCATGGACCAGGACCCCGTCATTGGGTACGAGACCCTGGGGGAGGACCGGAGGGCGCACCTCCGGGACGGCGGTCTCTGCGAAAGGAATGCTGCTTGGGGGAGAAGTTCCTCTTGAAGGAAGAGGGGGCAGAGGAGCCCGACTTGCCCGGGCGGTACCGACGGGCTTCTTGAAACCGTCCTCTGGAGTTACCGGGGCGAGCACTAGCCCGAGCCCTGACCTCTGGTAACCTCTTGCCCTTAGACGTGCCGAGATCGGTCACAATTTTGTCCAGCTCGACCCCAAAGAGCAGCTTGCCTTTAAAAGGCAACTTAGCCAGGCGGGACTTAGAGGCGTGGTCTGCAGACCAATGTTTCAGCCAAAGCCACCGCCGCGCAGAGACTGTCTGAGCCATACCTTTAGCCGAGGCTCTCAAGACATCATAGAGTAAGTCTGCCAAATAAGCCAAGCCCGATTCCAGGGCCGGCCAATCAGCCCTCAAGGAAGTATCCGAGGGGGAAGCCTGCTGCACAATCGTCAGGCACGCCCTGGCCACGTAGGAGCCGCAAACTGAGGCCTGCAAACTTAAGGCACCCGCCTCAAAGGACGACCTTAAGGCCACCTCCAATCTTCTGTCTTGGGCAGCCTTTAGGGCCGTGCCACCTTCCACCGGTAACGCCGTTTTCTTAGTCACCGCAGTGATTAAAGAATCCACGGTAGACCAAAGAAAGGCCTCCCGTTCACTTTCAGGCAAAGGATAGAGGCGGGACATAGCCCTAGCCACTTTAAGGCTCGCTTCCGGGACATCCCATTGAGCCGAAATTAAGGTGTGCATGGCATCATGCACGTGGAAGGTTCTAGGCGGGCGCTTCGTCCTCAGCATAATGGCGGAGCCAACAGGGGCTGAGGGAGAGACGTCCTCTGGAGAGGAAATCTTCAAAATGCTCATGGCCTGCACTAACAGGTTGGGCAAATCCTCTGAGCGAAAGATCCGTGCTGCAGAGGGGTCATCCGCTGCATCCGAGCGGGAATCCGTCTCCTCCAAGGAATCCCCAAAGGACCGTTGGGAGAACTCAGATACGCTGCCCTCATCTACATCAGAGGAAACAGTGTCCTCTAAGGCCTGGGAATCCACCCGAGGGCGTTTACTTCCAGGGGCCTCAACCCCTTTATCGGACAAGGGAGAAGGGGCAGCGTTTTGCATAAGAAAGGCCTGATGCAGCAGCAAAATAAACTCGGGGGAGAAATCCCCCCAGACTGTGAACTTCAGCAGCCTGGGCCACAGCCCTAGACGCACCCTCAACCGGCGCTCGCAAGAGCGGGGGAGAAACATGCTGTGCATCCAAGATGGCGTCCGGCGCGACACTCCGTGAAGGAGCCGCGCGGGAAGAACGGCGCTTAACTTTAGCCGCTTTTTTGCCGTCGCCCAAATCAAGGGCGGCCATGGCATTAACGTCTCCCAGCTCAAGGGCGGCCCAAGAAGAAGCCGTCCGAGCAGAGTGGCCGGCCAAAATGGCGGAGGCGAGCAGCGGGGGATGGGCGTTTATGGCGGGAAAAACCGCCGCACCGGAGGAAGACCCGGGACACTGACCGGCCTCCGAACTGACACCCAACAAGGGCGAATCAGACTTTAAGACCCCTGCATCCCCGCTAAAACGCACACGCGGTCCGGGGAGCGATTCTTCGCGCCCTCGCCCTCCGACGCCATAGGCCACGTGGAGATCGATCGGGGAACCCCCTGCCCGCTAGAAAAAGGTAAAAATTACCTGCTTCTCGCTCCGAGCTGTAACGACCTGGTGTTCCAGTGAGTAGCTGCAATAAACGTTTAAATAAACGTCGAAATAAACGCCCTTAAGGACGTCCAAAATTTTTTTTTTTTTTTTAACGGAGCCAGCGGGAGGGGGGAGAAAAGGCGCCACCAGGTTTGCACTTGCTCAAGAAGAGCCCTCAACCCCAGGTACTCAACAAAACCTAAAAATTAGGCTTGGAGACCTAGCCAGAGCTGCTGCTGTGTGTGACCACCACCTGCTGAGATAGAGAACATACTGAGGAGTTTCCGGCAGCACATGACCACATATAGGGAGGCAAAAGCTTTGCTCTCTATCTCCACCTGCTGGTAGATGGACACAACCCACCAGTCTATGGATTGATCAGCATGATGATATGGAAGTGTGCTTTAAGAAGAGAACAGAAGTGGGGGATTGAAAACTCTGACTTCAAAGAAGGTAAGGCATTTGAGTGAAAATTACCTGCTTTATAAAGAACTGGGCAATGAGTTTGACTCTATTTCAAATTGCAGTGAATGAATCTTCCCCCCCCTCCAAAATGAAAACCTTCAGGAAGAAAACTTCTTGCTTTAAGACTAAGAAAACTTGAGGATTTTTATAAATTCCACATCCTACCTGTGACAGAATTTGAAGATGCTTAAGACAGAGTAATATAAGATAGGAACAGGATCTAGAAGTTGCATAAAAAATATGGTGTGAGGAAGGAGACTGATTATGGTAATTCAATATGATTATGGGGCTTATTTTCAAAAGAGAAAAACGTTCAAAAAGTGTCATAAAGTACCATTTGGATGTTTTTCTTCTCAAGACGTCCAAATCAGTATTTTCAAAACCTATTTTGCAGAAGTTTATCTATGCATTTCATCTGCAATGCATCCAAATCACAAGGGGGCATGTCGGGGCAGGCTTAGGGTGTTCCTAGCACCCCTAATTCCCTCCAGTGGTCATGTGGTCATTTAGAGCATAATTTTGTGTCTTATTTGTTCTAAAACCGGTTTAGCTCAAAATGTCTTAGTTTTAGTCCTGGATGGTTTTGTTCCGTTATGGCTGAAAAACATCTTAAGTCTTGGGAACGCCTAAATCCCACCCTTAACATGCCCCTGACACACCCCCTTGAGATTTGGACACTGCAGAAGAACAGCATAGAAAAACGTCTAAAACAGGTTTTGAAAATACCGATATGGACGTTTTTGTGAGAAAAACATCCAAATGCTGCTTTATGACACTTTTTGGACATTTTTCTCTTTTGAAAATGAGCCCCATAGTCACTTAACAGTAACCAGTCTTGCTTCTCTCCACATCCAAAATAGCCTGCAGCCTGGATTTATATCACCCTTCTCAGATACTGTAGACTGGCTAAGTTCACAGAGGATAGGAGCTTCCCTCCCTCACATGAGAGGGAAAAAAAGTCAGGACTGCATTTCATTTTCCTAGCTTTAATGCCTCTAGGGCCCAACCAACCAAACCCAGCGCCCCTCTCCCCAAAGTTCAAACGGGTCCAGTTTATTTTACAGTTACAAATCCATTCAAACACTTCATCAAAAAGGTTATCTCCTCCAACAAAAAGGAAAAAAAAAACTAAAACCCTTCTAGCACTGGGCTTACTAGCACTTAGCCTAGCTAGGACAGCCTCCTCCTATTCAGTGTTTTTAATACACGCTCCCTCCCCCAGCTGTTTGTGTTTTCAACCAAAAATTAATACAAACAGTTCACTCTAACCAAAACTGGGTAGCACCTTGGATCTATTAAGGTCTTAGCTCTACATTCTACTTTCATGCTGTCCTCAGCCAAGTCCTGAGTGCTCATGGTTCCACTGGGCACTGGCTTCTATCAAGTCCATTGGTTCAGCCACCTCTCCTCCTTTGCCTATCTTCATGGGCTCTAGACCTTCTTTTTCTTGCCCCAGAGGTGACCACCCTCCTACTTCTGTTCCCATGATGCCACCACCCTCCTACTTCTGTTCCCATGATGCCTTGCTTCTCTACACCCTCTCTTGGGACACTTCTTGCCTTACCCAGGCTGGCCTAGGCCTGGGTGGTCTCCCTGGCTCCTCCTTCTGGTATATGCCTGCATTTGGAAGGGACCTATCCCCCACCTCCCCAGACTGCTACTGCAATCTCCTTATTCCACACTTTACTCCTTTATAACTTCTTTCATCAGAGGTAGTTCTTTAGATGACTCTCTCCTCTCATTAACAGATTCCAGTAGATTCCAATAGAGTTTATCAGTTCTATAAACATATGTTCAAATCTTTTACTGGAATCTAAGTGCAGTACTCGATGAACGTATCTTCTTAGTTTTTACAAACCGAGAATAGCTTTACTCTTCAGTATCCTTAATACCACTTTTCAATCGGCAGGCTAGAGAATAAATATTCAGCATTGGTCAATGTTTTTTAATTATTTGTATAATACCACTAGACATTTGGGTGTATGGTAGAATACACGTTAATGGAGATAATTCTGTCCTATGTTTCTTAAATTGGCACTGTCATTCCTAATGGGTTGAATAAGGAAATTGAGTGGCTCAGCATTCAGTGATGGGTATTTAAATACTGGGCCCTGACATTGCTTGTGCACATGTGTAGGCGTCTCTGACGTTCCTGCAAGCGACTCGCGCTCGAATGCCCAAATGCTTGCGGTAGCCGGTGAGTAATTTTGTCTTTCAGTTTTTGACAAAATGAACTGTGTATGTGAGATTTTAATAGTATTATTGTTTATTTAGAAAATGACCCCTGAAGACGCTCAAGGGAGCAAAACACGTCCGTGTTGGGTCGTGGATTAAAGGAATTCTTTGCCACTAAGATAAAACCAAGGCGTAGATACGGCAGAGATGAACATTGATGTATATCTCTCTAGCCTGCCGGTTGAAAAGTGGTATTAAGGATACTGAAGAGTAAAGCTATTCTCGGTTTGTTAAAACTAAGAAGATATGTTCATCGAGTACTGCACTTAGATTCCAGTAAAAGATTTGAACATATGTTTATAGAACTGATAAACTCTATTGGAATCTACTGGAATCTGTTAATGAGAGGAGAGAGTCATCTAAAGAACTACCTCTGATGAAAGAAGTTATAAAGGAGTAAAGTGTGGAATAAGGAGATTGCAGTAGCGGTCTTTGATGGCGTTTTTGATGTCGCATTCTGTGGAATGATATTAATAGAGTATGCTTTGTAATAGAGTATGGTTGTGGATGAATGTTGGAATGAATTGGTTGATGTGAGTGGATTTTAAAGTTGTGTATTGAACAATAATGTGAAATATTTAATTTGTTATATGAATAAAGATCAATAACTGATATAACAGTTGTTTTTGGTAGATGCCTGTATGCTAGCTCAACCAGTAGAATTGATTGAACCTAGTTTTGGGGGAAAAAAAAAAATATATATATATATATAAAATCATCTCTAGTCCATCAAGCAACCCTGACTGGTGCATTCAATATTGATGATCTATATTGGCCTACTGCTGATGGATGAACATATTTGTTCTGGATTGGTCTGGTAGGACTAAAGGACAGAAAATTATCAGGTAAGGCATCATTTTTTCTTATGCATTTGAGTAAGGTCTACATTTTTTGATGCAGATTTTTGCTCAGAAGTATAGTAATAGAGCACATAGCTAGAGCTTTAGGCTTTTAATGATTGATTTATTTCAGCAAGTCACTGAGTCGAAGAAGAACAAATGGCTAGGAAGGTAAGGAGGGGTGACAAAAATTTCTTCAGGTATATTAGTGAAAGGAGGAAGACTAAAAAGGGAATTGTGAGACTGAAAGATGCTGCGAACCGCTATGTAGATGATGAAGAAAAAGCAAATTTGCTAAACCGATACTTTTGTTCTGTTTTCACAGAAGAAAATCCTGGAGAAGGACCACGATTGACTGGCAGAAGTACATATGAGAATGGAATGGATATAGCACCGTTCACGGAAGAGAGTGTGTATGAACAACTTAAAAATCTAAAGGTGGATAAAGCCATGGGACCGGACGGGATCCACTCCAGGATATTGAGGGAGCTCAGAGAGGTGCTGGCAGGTCCTCTTAAAGATTTGTTTAATAAATCCTTGGAGACGAGAGAGGTTCCGTGGGAGTGGAGAACAGCGGATGTGGTCCCTCTTCACAAAAGTGGTGATAGGGAAGAAGCTGGAAACTACAGGCCGGTAAGCCTCACTTCGGTTATTGGAAAGTAATGGAAGCGATGCTGAAGGAAAGGATAGTGAATTTCCTGGAAGCCAATAAGTTGCAAGATCCGAGACAACATGGTTTTCTCAAAGGTAAATCGTGCCAAACGAATATCATTGAATTCTTTGGGTGACCGGAGAATTGAATCATGGACGTGCTATAGACGTAATCTACTTAGATTTCAGCAAAGCTTTTGACACGGTTCCCCACAGGAGGCTCTTGAATAAACTAGACAGGCTGAAGATAGGACCCGAAGTGGTGAACTGGATTAGGAACTGGTTGATGGACAGACGCCAGAGGGTGGTGGTAAATGGAATTTGATCGGATGAGGGAAAGGTGAGCAGTGGAGTGCCTCAGGGATCAGTGCTAGGGCCGATTCTGTTCAATATATTTGTGAGTGACATTGCAGAAGGGTTAGAAGGTAAAGTTTGCCTTTTTGCGGACGATACTAAGATTTGTAACAGAGTGGACACCCGGGAGGGAGTGGAAAACATGAAAAAGGATCTGCGGAAGGTTTGGCAATTAAAATTCAATGCGAAGAAATGCAAAGTGATGCACTTAGGGAGTAGAAATCCACGGGAGACGTATGTGTTAGGTGGTGAGAGACTGATATGTACAGACGGGGAGAGGGATCTTGGGTTGATAGTATCTGAGGATCTGAAGGCGACGAAACAGTGTGAGAAGGCGGTGGCTGTGGCTAGAAGGTTGCTAGGCTGTACAGAGAGAGGTATGACCAGCAGAAGAAAGGAGGTGTTGATGCCTCTGTGTAAATCGTTGGTGAGGCCGTATCTTGCTAAGGATGTAAAAAGAATTGAAGCGGTGCAGAGAGGCTACAAAAAAGGTATGGGATTTGCAATACAAGACATATGAGACTTGCTGAACTGAACATGTATACCCTGGAGGAAAGGAGAAACAGGGGTGATATAATATAGACGTTCAAATATTTGAAAGCTATTAATCCGCAAACGAACCTTTTCCAGAGATGGGAAGGCGGTAGACCTAGAGGACATGAAATGAGATTGAAGGGGGGCAGACTCAAGAAAAATGTCAGGAAGTATTTTTTCACGGAGAGAGTGGTGGATACTTGGAATGCCCTCCCGCGGGAGGTGGTGGAGATGAAAACGGTAACAGAATTCAAACGTGTGGGATAAACATAAAGAACTCCTGTTCAGAAAGAATGGATCCTTAGAAGCTTAGCGGAGATTGGGTGGCAGAGCCGGTGGGGGGAGGCGGGGCTAGTGCTGGGCAGACTTCTACGTTCTGTGCCTTGAAAATGGCAGATACAAATCAAGGTAAGGTATACACAAAAAGTAGCACATATGAGTTTATCTTGTTGGGCAGACTGGATGGACCGTACAGGTCTTTCTCTGCCGTCATCTACTATGTTACTATGAGAGCGGTGAGCTTGTCAATGCAAACCTTGCAGCAACACAGCAGTGTTCATGATTGTTAGCTATAAACAGAAGTTGAAAAAAAATGGTGCTACCTGCAATTCCTCTATGAAATACTCTATGAAAATACCGCATAAGACATTCAAAAACCCCAACCATGAGGCAGTAGGACTACTTTCCACCTACCTACAGACACCCACAGAAAAACACACAGACCCTTAACTCACACAGTTATTCTTTGTCTCACACAGCATGCACACCCAGTTTCCACCAAGGCATTTCTCTTTCCACTCATGTCACTTTACCCTCTCTTGTCCCTTCCCGCAGGCCCCTGCCACATTTCTATCCCTTGTCTCCTCCAGCTCATCTCCCCTTCTACGCATCCCCTTACCCTCTCTTCACAGCTCCCCCCTCCACATACACACATCCCACATATATCCCCTATTCCTTATCTTGTGCACTCAATTTCTCCTTCCACACAATGCATTATCCACTGAGTCCTCCCACCCATGTTCCTTAGCCCCTTGCTAAGCCAGTAGGCCCTTTTCCCAGTTTACTGTAGAACAGGGGTTCTCGACCCAGTTCTTGGGACACACCTTGCCAGTCGTTTTCAGGCGTGCTGAAAAATGGCTTGTGGTAGTGTAGGCGCGGGTTTTGGGCGCGCTTCGATCCATTTTTTTAGCGTGCCTGTAAGAAAGGCCTCTTCCCCCCTCCACGAAAATGGACATGCAGCAAAATGAAAATTGCCACGCATCCATTTTGGGTCTGAGACCTTATCGCCATTCATTGACCTAGCAGTAAAGAATCTGGGTGGTAATGACCTACGTGCATCAAATGCCACTTGGCGTGTGTCCGTTATGTGCGCCAGCAAAATTTTTTTTTTCAGATGGTGCATAGTGGATTCACACCAAAATTGAAATTGCTGCAAGGGCCACACGGTAACCGGGCGGTAACTCCAATTTGGTGCACGTAGGCGCCTATGTGGCAAAGGGGCCCTAGAGGAGGAGTGGTTCTTGTATTCGCTGTTGTGGAGAGAATTTTTTTTTTGAGAAATAGAGGGGTGGGGTAAGAGTTGCAGAAACAGGATTTTTTTTGTGTGTTTTTGTAAGGTGATGTGTTTATTGTTTGGCTGTACACTGCTTTTGCTTTCTGCGGTGATAGGTGATTATATAACAATTTTCAGTAAGGTGTTTTCTGTTGTGTAAAGTAAATTTAGAAGAAGAATTCTAGGAGGAAGTTTTATAAGGTGCAGAGTTAGGGGAAGACTAAGAACATTTCACTATAGTTGAATATCCCCTGGAGTACTGTCAGGTTCCGCATTTCAAAGAGGAAACAGCTTGGCACCCTGAAAACTATCATACCATCCTTTCAAAGTCAGTAGCCAAGTGGTAAGGAAACGCTGAGGAAGGTCACTGAGGCCTAAGATTACTTTAACAGAACTACAGAGGTTTCTGATTGAGACTGGGAAAAATCTTCACAGTTAACAATTTCAAGATATGTCTGTAAACATCTGTATGGGATGATGGCAGGAAGGAAACCACTGTTGAAGAAAAGCCATACGATTTGCTGCATGTCATCTGTAAAGAAACAGAACACTACACACATGTAGGACAAAATTTGTGGTTTGAGAAAAACTGGAACTTTTTGGTCTTGGTGCAAAGCAGTATGTGTTATTCTATATATAAATCTGCTAACACAATCTCTACAATAGAGCATTATGTTGTGGGGAATTTACAGCTACAGAGATTATGATCAAGAGCACAGGCCGATCCTACTGGAAAACATTTTCCAATCTGCCACAGACCTGGGATTGGGGAGAAGATTCATCTTTCAGCAGGATAGTGATCCTAAGCACAAAGAAATGCAACAGTGGAGTGGCGTAGCAAGAAGAGAATTAATATCTTCAAGTGGTCCAGTCAAAGCCCAGACCTAAATCCAATAGAAAATCTGTGCAAGACTTGAAGACGAGTCCAAAGTTGATCCCAAGTCAATTTGAAGAGCTTGAGCTACTCTACCAAGAAGAATGAACATAATCTGCATCATCCCATTGTACCAAAGGGGTTTGAAGACTTGAGTCAAGACTCTCTTTGGTTTCTTATTCTTGATTACTTTTTGAATATTTCACTAATTGTTGTTCTTGCACACTGAAGTGTAAACCATATTGTGTAGCTCCATTTTAATGCTTTCGAACTGGATTTAGACAGCAGGGTGTGAAGACTTACATCCTGCAGGTAAAGTGCCTCTAATTTCAATCCAGCTACATTTTTTTTGGCAAAAGAACTACACCATAGACCCGTTATAACGAGGTTTGATTTAACGCAGGATCTGTTACAACACAGAGCTTGGACCCCAGAATTTTCATATGTTTCAGGTGTGAGCTAATTAGTTCCGAATTAGTTCTTTAAATGGACGCAAGGCAGTATTGGCTAACATGGAAATTTCTAAAAAAAGGGAAAAGAATAGCATGGTCAATACAAGAAAAGCTATAAGGCTTAGATGTTCTGTTTTTGTCGATAAGACTGGCATGCACAATGTAAAACCGCTGTGGTTAGGAAAATCGAGCTCCCCCGATGTTTCCACCACAAAAACTTGCAAATGCTAGCATTTTCTTAATGTCACAGTAAAAAAGCATGGATGACTGCCAATATTTTTGCGGAGTGGTTTCACAAACTTTTTGTGCCATCCGTGCGTGCACATTTAAGGAAGAAAAACTTGCAACCTAAAGCTCTTCTGCTAATGGACAACTGCCCCACCCATCCTTCGGAAGAATACCTTATCAACTGTGATGGGGAAAATTAAGGTCAGTTACCTGCCATAAAACACCACCTCCAAGATTCAACCTTTGGACCAAGGTATTATTTTAACATTCAAGATGCATTATCGAAAATATTTAATAAAACTAATCATTAATAAGGAAATAACTCACTGAATGTCTGAAAAAGATAGCAGTCGCGAGTGTATTCAATGTAGCATGAAGGGCATGGGATGTAATAACCCCATCTACAATTGAAAAGTGCTGGAAGAGAGGGTTACGTGAAACATTTGCGCTAGAAACGGGAACCGGAAAGTGAGTCGGACTCTGAAGACAAGAACTGTTTATGCAGTGTAATATTGAAGACAATGGAATGGATTCATATCAACGACAAGTGCCCTACAAATGATTGTCTAAATCAGTGTTTTCCAAGTCCTGTGTTGGAGTACCCCTTGCTAGTCAGGTTTTCAGGATATCTACAATGAATACGCGTGAAAGAGATTTGCATATACTCCTTGCTAGTCAGGTTTTCAGAATATCCACAATGAATATGCATGAAAGAGATTTGCATATAATGGACACAGTGTATGCAAATCAAGTTTATGCATATTCATTGTGCATATCCTGAAAACCTTACTGGCAAGGGGTATTCCAGGACTGGACTTTGAAACAGTGATCTAAATGACCAGACAATTGCAACGAACGCTTTGTCATGCACAAACTGAAAACCAATCTCGGGACAGCAGTGATGAAGATGACTCTCCACCTCCACCTCTTTTTCAGTTTCAACCCCTATCTTCCCGTCACACATTCGTGTCCCTAGCTACATCTATAATAATTCCATACGTATCCCTAGGTACATCTATAATGATGTCACATCGCTTCTTCATAGTACCTTTTGTTTTGGTTTGTTTTTATACATATGCAGTCCACTATTCATTTATATTTATACAATGTTTGTTTTATTCATTTTTATTATGTTAATTGATCAAATCATGTTTATTGTATGCATGTATTGTTTCTCACAGATATTGTATTTATGACCCCTGAGGCAGGTGGTTCTTACCGCTGAAACAGCCCCATGTCAGCTCTCTGTTTGGTGCAATAAAGGAATTGTGATAGACACTCCCTAATTGTTCATTCTTCTCTTTCCACATCCACCATCAAAACTTATATTGGCTTTAGCAGCCATGGATACTGTTCTTCAATGGCTGCAATCGGAAAATGTGGACATAATTTATATTCTCCTTTGAAATCCATTATTGAAATTGTAAAACGGAAGAAACGAGAAGCATCAAAATAATCAACTCTGGACTCATTTAGTAAAGCAGGATGTTAATTTTAGCCTTTGTTTTCTGTGTTGTGACCAAATTCACTTTTAATGTGCGGATACAATCTTTAATTATTATTATTATTATTTATTGCATTTGTATCCCACGTTTTCCCACCTCTTTGCAGGCTCAATGTGGCTTACAATACATCATGGATACTGGAAATAAGAAGAGGATATACATTTGGTTTTACAGAAGGAATTGGGTTACATGGTCATGAAATACAAGATAGTGGTATTACAGAAGACATTATTGGACATTAGAAATACAAGATAGTGGTGTAGCAGAGACATTATAAGACATTAGACGCGTTACTACGTTTCTGGGTATATTTGGAGATTTTTACATGTTTTGATCTTTGTAATAAAATCCATTTGATTTATCAATGAGACGTGCAGACTTTTACTGAACTGGAGTTGCGGGTGCCATTGCGGGTAACAAGAGACCTGATATAATATGGATTCACAACGTGGTGTAAAAGTTTGGACTCCGTCTACAACGTTATATTGGGTCTATGGTGTATTCCTTTTCAGGACAGTTTTTGAGTACAGTATATCTGTCTCCTCTTACATTGAAATTGTAAATCCCATGGCACTTGCCTGTGGTCTCTCGTTTGATCTTGTGGCTTTTTATTCTGAATTAAGTATTGATCTATCTTTGTGTGTAGTGAGCTTGAGGATATTGGGGAGGGGCAGAGAGGAAGGACTGGATGGAGGATGTACATCCTTTGCTAGATTTAAAAGTTATGAAATTCTAAAAATAGACCTGTGTTTAGGTTTTAAACTGGGAAACATTTATAGACATATTACCTATGCTTATGGTGTGATCCTCTGGATATCAATGTAAAATTCTGTTGACTTATGTAAAAAAGCCGGGCAATTGGGAATCTTGAGTCCTGAACATATCACACAGGGCCCCCCAACATGCGGATACAAACTATATGCAGAGTTTGATAATGGCTTACTCTAACCCTGTTTACCACATGTTTGGATAGTTCTGGGGGACTAATTTTGGGATTCAAGTAATTTATAGGGTGATGGAGCAGTTTGCAAGGGACTTTTAGGGTGTGAGAGCATTATGTAGGGTGCCGTGGTTGTTGCAAGGTTAGCTTTTGGGATGGATCAATTTGGGGGGTGGTGTGGCAGTTCTGGGGGATGGGGCAGTTTCAGAGTTTGAAAGTAGGGGAAAACTCCCTTTCCCTGTTGCAGCCATTTCACACTAAGGGGTCCATTTACTTAGCTGAGGCAAAAAGTGGCCTGTGGTAGTGTGGGTGTGTGTTCTTGGTGCGCGCCGAGCTAGTTTTTACCGCATCTGGGGAAAAAGGGCTTGCTTTTTTTTTTTCAATAGGCCAGGAAAAGGGCCTGTGGTAAAATTGAAACCAGTGCGTGCCTATTTACGGCCTGAGCCCTTAATACCACCCATTGATCTAGTGGTAAGGGCTCATGTGCTGCATGCGCAGTAACTAGTCGGTTCGTGCCAACTGCCGATTAGCACTGGAGACGTGTGCGATAGGAAATGAATAATTTGTCCCTTCAGTATGGGCACGTGCCAAATCCAAAATTACTGCCAGGGGGCACGCTAGCTTGGCAGTAGTCTCGTTTTGGTGCACGTATGTAGAGCCTATTGAGCCTTTGTAGAAGGGCCCCTAAGTTTCTATGTTGCAGAAGCTGAAACTCCTCTTCCTTAGAAAAGCATTGGGCTCTTTTGTGGGGGAGGGGGTTAATTCTCTGGAACTCCCAGTCCAATTTGGCCCATTTTCAAACTCGTGTCTCATGTTCCCCACATGCCAAGTTTCTGTTAAATTTTCAGAGACTTGTTTCACTCCCCAGATAGACAAATGACTTATTTTGTTTAATTCTTTGCAGATTCGGTTGGTTTGGAAAGAAGAAGAATGCTCAAAATTCCTGGTTTCTGAACAGATCTTTGTAGATTTATAAATTGGGGTGTTGTGGGGGGGGGGGGGCAATACCACTTAAAGGTGTAATTTAAACCTCTTTAGTGGCAATATTCAGCTACAAAATGTATGAATTATACATCTAGGTGGGGTGCAAAAATGGCAGGTTTGACTTGAAACATTTGACTTCAGTTATGTGAATACTCAGCATCGCTAACTAATCGGATAGTGTCACTGAATATAGGTATGATTTGTAGCTCTTTGACATTTCAAATTATATTGACTTCATCAACACCTGGCTTAGACTGTTCCCTCAGCCTCATGAGTTAAAGCTACTAAATAACTACATGTCATCCAGATAGACTAGACCAATCCTGGTTTTTCTTCATTGCGTCTGTCCCTGTAGCTCAGATCTAAAGAAAGCAGGCGAGCTTCATCCTTTTCAAGCAGCACTAGCAGACTCCCTCAGTCCCAAGATCTCTGGCTCCCTAACAGTTCCCAGGCTCTGCGCCCTTCTCTCTTTTTGCTCTGTATATATTATCTTTGACTGTTATTTATCTTAGTATAGTAGCAGCAGGTTTATGTCATGTCTGAATGCCGGATGCTTCTAAATTAGATTGGAAATAATTTGCTATTCCCAAGGCTCATGAAGTGAATGCTGTCATGTCTCGTCCCTTCTCGTGGGAGCTGAAACCTGCTGCATTTGTAGTATTTAATGTCTTGTTTGCAGAACTGAATCCAGTGTGTTGTTTTTCAGATTGGGCGTTGATCCTAAAATCAGAAGCAAGATGAAGTTTCTCCGCGTTGTAGGGGTGGTGCTCTCCTCCTTTGTTCTTCTCATACAATTGCTTGTGATCACATCCAACCAATGGTATTACATAACAACAGTGTTCCACCTAAGCTTAGGACTGTGGCGTATTTGTGGTATTAATTTGTGGAGCTATCCACTTTGCATCAGTAGTCCTGTGTATCCTGGTAAGTCTGTTTATACTGTGGGTATCTGTAGTTTGTGTCTCTCTAGTGTGGGTTTTGAGAAGGTGTCTGTTTTATTTAGTATACATTGAGAGGGTGAGAGTCTCTTTCCTGTGGGCATTTCTAGTTAGGGTCTATATAGAGCAGGTGTAAACGGGTCTAGTGTCTCTACTGTTGATGGAAGAAGGTGTGTCTGTGTACTGTGGATGCTTCAGTGTCTCTTTATCTTGTGGATCACATTGGTGGCTATTTCCTGGGCCATGAGCTGGCAGGAGGGGTTCCCCTCACTCCTGGAGAAAACAGCTGAACAGCAAGAGAGGAGTGTCTTTCACTCCCTTTCCCTATGGTGAGGTCCTACAAGTGCGCTCATATATGTTTTAGCTAATTAATTTTATAACTGGGTGTGCAATTGTTTACATCATTTTAAATGCCATTTATAGAATTCAGGAGATAAAGGGTTATTGTATAAGGCGCACCAAATTAAGGTGCCAGTGTTTACAAAATTCTAGTACTTAGGCATGGGATTAGTGCCCTTAATTGGCAAATATGCTCATAAGTGCTAGGCACTTTTTGTAAACATGGCACACATCTCCGGGGGGGGGGGGGGGGGGGGGGGCAAATTCCCCAGGACGGCGCTGGCAAGCTTCTTCCTGTCTGCTTCCAAGTCTGTCCTCTCCTGCTCCTGTGTGCCGCCCAGGACACAGATAATTGCATTAACATGATATTGCACAAACAGGAGCAGTGTGGGGGAGTGGGGATGCAGCCCAGGGGAGAGTCTGGCGATCCAGTCCTGCCCTGGGCCCTGCTGTGTCTCTCAGCGGCCCTACATGTCTCTTAGCATGCAGCTGCAAATAAGCCATAGCTATGGGTGGAGCATGGGGGTATAATGGGCATTCTGTTTAGTGGCCCACGCAATTTATATAAAGTACTGTGAGTTGCACACACTGCAAGGTGCATTTTAAGCATGGCAAATTACATAAGAATAGTCATACCGGGTCAGTCCAATGGTCCATCTAGCCCAGTATCCTGTTTCCAACAGTGGCCAATCTAGGTTACAGATACCTGGCAGAAACCCAAGTAGCAGCAACATTTCATGCTACCAATCCCGCGGCAAGCAGTGGCTTCCCCCATGTCTATCTGAATAGCAGACTTTGGACATTTCCTTCAGGAACTTGTCCAAACCTTTTGTAAACCCAGATACACTAACTGCTATTACCACATCCTCTGACAACGAGTTCGAGTGAAAAAATATTTTCTTCTATTGGTTTTAAAAATTCTCCGAGGACAAGCAGGCTGCTTGTTCTCACGACTGGGTGACGTCCGCGGCAGCCCCCACCAACCGGAAAAAGCTTCGCGGGACGGTCGGCACGCAGGGCACGCCCACCGCGCATGCGCGGCCGTCTTCCCGCCCGTGCGCGACCGCTCCCGCCAGTTCCTTTTTTTCCGCGCCTGGAGAGAGTCGTGCCTTGCCGCTCTCTCTACTTCAGCCGCCGGATTTTTGCGATCGCGTATACGCGGATCGCGCTTCGTTAATTTACTTTAATTTCTTTTATT
Source organism: Microcaecilia unicolor (assembly GCF_901765095.1). Taxonomy (NCBI): domain Eukaryota; kingdom Metazoa; phylum Chordata; class Amphibia; order Gymnophiona; family Siphonopidae; genus Microcaecilia; species Microcaecilia unicolor. The sequence goes on along the minus strand of NC_044044.1, from coordinate 1,394,775 downwards.
ATTCCTGTTTCTTTTACAAAAAAAAAAAAAAAAAAAAAAAGAGAGACCCTGCGCGTGTGGAGCACGCGCTCCCCTTCTTTTTCCCTCGCTTCCAGCGGGGACGCTGCGTTGCGGCCTAGTGGCCGCACGGTCGTTTCTCTTTTCGTGGTGTGATTCTAGCCACCATTGACGATTTTGACTTCGCCGACGCGATTTTTCCGTCGATGTCCTCGAAGGTCCCGAGTGGATTTAAAAAGTGTGGTCGCTGCGGCCGGCCGATCTCGCAGACCGACACCCACGCTTGGTGCCTCCAGTGCCTCGGGCCGGAGCACAATCTCAAGTCGTGTTCTTTGTGTCTCGGTCTCCGGAAACGGACTCAGGTTGCGAGGCAAGTTCTGCGGGACCGTCTTTTCGGAACTTGCGCCGGCCCCTCGACGTCGACCTCGACGGCATCGGTATCGAAGGCCGGTTCTTCGGTACCGGTATCGATGCCCGAGACATCGGCACCGATGGCAGCGACCCCAGGAGAACAGGTCCCGTCGGCCCGCCGGTCCGCCGGTGAGAGTGGGGGTGAGAGGCCGCGTGGGCAGTCGGCCCCGGTCACTCCCTCAGCTCGTGAGCCACGGGACCGAACCCTGTCTGACCCGGTACCTCGAGACCGAGGGGGATCGACCTCCTCCTCCTCCATGCCTTCCGGCGCCGGTGACGGGCATCGGAAGAAAGATAAGAAGCGCCGTCACCGGTCGCCCTCGGTGCATCCGGATGTCGGAGAGGAGGCGACGCCGAAGCATCATCGTAGAGAGGAGAGATCTCCGTCGGTTGTGGAGGTACCGACGCGTCGGGGTTCCGGCACCTCGGTGCCGTCTCCTGGCCCCCAGCAGCTTCTGGCACCGACACCCCTACCGGCCCCACCGCCTTTCCTGGCAGCGGGCCTGGACGAGTGCCTCAGAGCCATCCTTCCGGGGATCCTGGAAGGGCTGATGCGCCAGGCTGTGCCGGCGCCGATGACTGTGGCGCCGGCGAGCTCTAGCCCGGCGCCGGGGCCGTCGACACCGCCGCCGCTTGCGGTGCCGGTCTCGACCGCCACGCAGGTGGAGTCCCCGTCGACGTCGATGGAGGGAGCTCCGTCCCCGCCGGCGCGGGAGTCCACCGCTCGACGACACCGAGACCTCGGTGCCTCGACGTCGAGCCGGGCCCGGTACAGGACTCAGCTACATGAGCTAATGTCCGATACCGAGGATGAGGACTCGTGGGGGGAAGAGGAGGACCCTAGATATTTCTCCTCAGAGGAGTCTACGGGCCTTCCCTCGGACCCCACGCCTTCACCGGAGAGGAAGCTCTCACCTCCTGAGAGTCTCTCCTTTGCCTCCTTTGTGCGGGATATGTCTATCAGCATTCCCTTCCCCGTGGTCTCTGTGGAAGAGCCGAGGGCCGAGATGCTCGAGGTCCTCGACTATCCATCACCACCTAGAGAGTCCTCCACGGTGCCGCTGCACAATGTCCTGAAGGAGACGCTGCTTCGGAACTGGGTGCGACCATTAACTAACCCCACCATTCCCAAGAAAGCAGAGTCCCAGTACAGGATCCACTCTGACCCAGAGCTCATGCGGCCCCAATTGCCCCATGACTCAGCGGTCGTGGATTCTGCTCTCAAGAGGGCACGGAGTTCGAGGGATACCGCCTCGGCGCCCCCGGGGCGGGAGGCTCGCACTCTGGACTCGTTTGGGAGGAAGGCCTACCAATCCTCCATGCTCGTGACCCGCATCCAGTCATACCTGCTCTATATGAGCATCCACATGCGGACCAATGTGCAACAGCTGGCGGACCTGGTCGATAAGCTCCCGCCGGAGCAGTCCAGGCCTTATCAGGAGGTGGTCAGGCAGCTGAAGGCGTGCAGAAAGTTCCTGTCCAGGGGTATTTTTGACACCTGTGACGTGGCATCTCGTGCTGCGGCCCAAGGTATAGTGATGCGCAGGCTCTCATGGCTGCGTGCCTCTGACCTGGACAACCGCACCCAGCAGAGACTGGCCGACGTCCCTTGCCGGGGGGATAACATTTTCGGTGAGAAGGTCGAGCAGATGGTGGACCAACTGCATCAGCGGGAAACCGCTCTCGACAAGCTCTCCCACCGGGCGCCTTCAGCATCCGCCCCCACTGGTGGGCGTTTTTCCCGGGCCCGGCAGGCTGCACCCTATTCTTTTGCGAAGCGTAGGTACAACCAGCCGGCCCGAAGGCCTCGTCAGGCACAGGGACAGCCCCAGCGCGCTCGTTCTCGTCAACAGCGTGCGCCTAAGCAGCCCCCTGCGCCTCCACAGCAAAAGCCGGGGACGGGCTTTTGACTGGATCCACGGGAACATAGCCGCCCTACAAGTGTCCGTACCGGACGATCTGCCGGTCGGAGGGAGGTTAAGATTTTTTCACCAAAGGTGGCCTCTCATAACCTCCGACCAGTGGGTTCTCCAAATAGTGCGGTGCGGATACGCCCTGAATTTGGCCTCCCTGCCTCCAAATTGTCCTCCGGGAGCTCAGTCTTTCAGCTCCCATCACAAGCAGGTACTTGCAGAGGAACTCTCCGCCCTTCTCAGTGCCAATGCGGTCGAGCCCGTACCACCCGGGCAGGAAGGGCAGGGATTCTATTCCAGGTACTTCCTTGTGGAAAAGAAAACAGGGGGGATGCGTCCCATCCTAGACCTGAGAGGCCTGAACAAATTCCTGGTCAAAGAAAAGTTCAGGATGCTTTCCTTGGGCACCCTTCTGCCAATGATTCAGAAAAACGATTGGCTATGTTCCCTGGATTTAAAGGACGCATATACTCACATACCGTACCCCCAAAAAGAAAAAGGAGTTTTTGGCAATTTGGGAACCTTATATACAATCGATGGGGGGTAGAGCCCGCAGTTTACTATTGAATACGTTACAAATGTATAATCAATAACCAGATGACTGAAAGATGTTAATATAATAGAAAGAGAAGAGGGAGAGGGAGGGGGGAGGGGGCAGGTGGGGGGGTAGATAGGGAAGGGAGGACGGGAGGGAAGGGAAGAAAGAGGGGAGAATAATAATAATAAAAGTGCATAGTTGTTGGTGTTAGAATTGGTTAAAGTTAACAAGAAATATGATAAAGAAGATTGTACATAAGACTCAATTACAATGTTAAATTGCAACTTCTTTAATAAAAAATTATTGAACATACTCACATACCGATACTGCCAGCTCACAGACAGTATCTCAGATTCCGCCTGGGCGCACGCCACTTTCAGTATTGTGTGCTGCCATTTGGGCTCGCCTCTGCCCCACGAGTGTTTACCAAGTGCCTCGTGGTGGTAGCGGCCTACCTACGCAAGCTGGGAGTGCACGTGTTCCCATATCTCGACGATTGGCTGGTCAAGAACATCTCGGAGGCAGGAGCCCTCCGGTCCATGCAGTGCACTATTCAACTTCTGGAGCTGCTGGGGTTTGTGATAAATTACCCAAAGTCCCATCTCCAGCCAACTCAGTCTCTGGAATTCATAGGAGCGCTGCTGAATTCCCAGACGGCTCAGGCCTACCTTCCCGAAGCGAGGGCCACCAATCTCTTGGCCCTGGCTTCGCAGACCAGAGCGTCTCAGCAGATCACAGCTCGGCAGATGTTGAGACTTCTGGGTCATATGGCCTCCACAGTTCATGTGACTCCCATGGCTCGTCTTCATATGAGATCTGCTCAATGGACCCTAGCTTCCCAGTGGTTCCAAGCCACCGGGAATCTAGAAGATGTCATCCGCCTCTCCACCAGTTGCCGCACTTCACTGCTCTGGTGGACCATCCGGACCAATTTGACCCTGGGACGTCCATTCCAAATTCTACAGCCCACAAAAGTGCTGACGACGGATGCATCTCACCTGGGGTGGGGAGCCCATGTTGATGGGCTTCACACCCAGGGTCTGTGGTCCCTCCAGGAAAAGGATCTGCAGATCAACCTCCTGGAGCTCCGAGCGATCTGGAACGCACTGAAGGCTTTCAGAGATCGGCTGTCCTGCCAAATTATCCAAATTCGGACAGACAATCAGGTTGCAATGTATTACGTCAACAAGCAGGGGGGCACCGGATCTCGCCCCCTGTGTCAGGAAGCCGTCGGGATGTGGCGTTGGGCGTGCCGGTTCGGCATGCTCCTCCAAGCCACGTACCTGGCTGGCGTAAACAACAGTCTGGCCGACAGACTGAGCAGAGTCATGCAACCGCACGAGTGGTCGCTCCATGCCAGAGTGGTACGCAAGATCTTCCGAGCGTGGGGCACCCCCTCGGTGGACCTTTTCGCCTCTCAGACCAACCACAAGCTGCCTCTGTTCTGTTCCAGACTTCAGGCTCACGGCAGGCTAGCGTCGGATGCCTTTCTCCTCCATTGGGGGACCGGCCTCCTGTATGCTTATCCTCCCATACCTTTGGTGGGGAAGACCTTACTGAAGCTCAAGCAAGACCGCGGCACCATGATCCTGATCGCGCCCTTTTGGCCCCGTCAGATCTGGTTCCCTCTTCTTCTGGAGTTGTCCTCCGAAGAACCGTGGAGATTGGAGTGTTTTCCGACCCTCATTTCGCAGAACGACGGAGCGTTGCTGCACCCCAACCTTCAGTCTCTGGCTCTCACGGCCTGGATGTTGAGGGCGTAGACTTCACTGCGTTGGGTCTGTCTGAGGGTGTCTCCCGGGTCTTGCTTGCCTCTAGGAAGGATTCCACTAAAAAGAGTTACTTTTTCAAGTGGAGGAGGTTTGTCGTGTGGTGTGAGAGCAAGGCCCTAGAACCTCGTTCGTGCCCTGCACAGAACCTGCTTGAATACCTTCTGCACTTATCGGAGTCTGGCCTCAAGACCAACTCAGTAAGGAATCACCTTAGTGTGATTAGTGCTTACCATTATCGTGTGGAAGGTAAAGCCATCTCTGGAGAGCCTTTGGTAGTTCGATTCATGAGAGGCTTGCTTTTGTCAAAGCCCCCTATCAAGCCTCCTACAGTGTCATGGGATCTCAACGTCGTCCTCACCCAGCTGATGAAACCTCCTTTTGAGCCACTGAATACCTGCCATCTGAAGTACTTGACCTGGAAGGTCATTTTCTTGGTGGCGGTTACTTCAGCTCGTAGGGTCAGCGAGCTTCAAGCCCTGGTAGCCCATGCTCCATATACCAAATTTCATCACAACAGAGTAGTGCTCCGCACCCACCCAAAGTTCCTGCCGAAGGTGGTGTCGGAGTTCCATCTTAACCAGTCAATTGTCTTGCCAACATTCTTCCCCAGGCCGCATACCCGCCCTGCTGAACGTCAGTTGCACACATTGGACTGCAAGAGAGCATTGGCCTTCTACTTGGAGCGGACGCAGCCCAACAGACAGTCCGCCCAATTGTTTATTTCTTTCGACCCTAACAGGCTAGGGGTCGCTGTCGGGAAACGCACCATCTCTAATTGGCTAGCAGATTGCATTTCCTTCACTTACGCCCAGGCTGGGCTGGCTCTTGAGGGGCATGTCACGGCTCATAGTGTCAGAGCCATGGCAGCGTCGGTGGCTCACTTGAAGTCAGCCACTATTGAAGAGATCTGCAAGGCTGCGACGTGGTCATCTGTCCACACATTCACATCTCATTACTGCCTCCAGCAGGATACCCGACGCGACAGTCGGTTCGGGCAGTCGGTGCTGCAGAATCTGTTTGGGGTGTAAATCCAACTCCACCCTCCAGGACCCGAATTTATTCTGGTCAGGCTGCACTCTCAGTTAGTTGTTCTTCGTAGGTCAATTTCCTGTTGTACCCTCGCCGTTGCGAGGTTCAATTGACCTGGGTTCTTGTTTTGAGTGAGCCTGAGAGCTAGGGATACCCCAGTCGTGAGAACAAGCAGCCTGCTTGTCCTCGGAGAAAGGGTATGATACATACCTGTAGCAGGTGTTCTCCGAGGACAGCAGGCTGATTGTTCTCACCTACCCTCCCTCCTCCCCTTTGGAGTTGTGTGTTTCATCTTTTGCTAGTTATTCAACTGGCGGGAGCGGTCGCGCACGGGCGGGAAGACGGCCGCGCATGCGCGGTGGGCGTGCCCTGCGTGCCGACCGTCCCGCGAAGCTTTTTCCGGTTGGTGGGGGCTGCCGCGGACGTCACCCAGTCGTGAGAACAATCAGCCTGCTGTCCTCGGAGAACACCTGCTACAGGTATGTATCATACCCTGTATTTCCATGTAACTTCATTGAGTGTCCTCTGGATTTTTTCAATTTTTGAAAGAGTAAAAGAATTGATCCACTTTTATCCATTTTACACCACTCAGGATTTTGTAAATCTCAATCATATCCCCCCTCAACCATCCAAGCTGAAGAGCCCTAACCTCTTTAGCCTTTCGTCATATGAGAGGAGTTCTATCCGCTTTATTATTTTGGTTGCTGTTCTTCTAAACCTTTCCTAATTCCAGTATATATATATATATATATATATTTTCTGAGATATGGCGACCAGAGTTAAACCCAATACTCAAGGTGAGGTCGCACCATGGAGCGATTGAGGCATTATAATATTCTTGGTCTTATTTTCCATCCCTTTCCAAATAATTCCTAGCATCTTGTTCATTTTTTTGGCTGCTGCCACCACTCACTGGCCAGCAAATTTCAGTGTGTTGTCTACAACAACACCTAAATCTTTTTCTTGGGTGCTGACTCCTAAGGTGGACCTTAGCATCAAGTAACTATGATTTGGATTATTCCTCCTAATGTTTATCATTTTGCATTTGTCTACATTAAATTTCATTTGCCATTTGGATGCTCAGTCTTCCAATTTCCTAAGGTCTTCCTTCAATTTTGCAGTCCGCATGTGTTTTAACAACTTTGAATAATTTTGTGTCATCTGCAAATTTAATCGCCTCGCTCGTCATTCCGATTTCCAGATAATTTATAAATATGTTAAATAGCATCAGTCCCAGTACTGATCCCTGCGGCACTCCACTGTTCACCCTCCTCCACTGACAAAAATGACCATTTAACCCTACCCTCTGTTTTCTATCTATGAATCAATTCCTAATCCACAGAAGGACATTGCCTCCTATCCCATGACTTTTTAATTTTCTCAGGAATCTCTAATGAAGAACTTTGTCAAAAGCTTTCTGAAAATCAAGTTGCACTACATCAACGGCTCACCTTTATCCACCTGTTTTTTCATGTCTTCAGTGAAGCAAATTGGTGAGGTAAAACTTTCCCTTGCCTGAACTCATGCTGAATTAAACCATGTTTGTTGTTGACTGGTGTAAGCAGTTGCACCTAGATATTAGCAGACCAAGGCCACTTTGCACTAGTGTTCTGTATTTGTAAACTGCTTAGAATATGAGGTGATAGAAACATACATGCATACATATAGTGGGTTAGATAAGTCCTAATGCCATGATAGAATGGGTGCTCCGTGCACCTCTTTGTGTTGCTTATATTTGGCGTGATTTTATAGAACTGCCATTGTCCATAACGTCCCACAGATCAATCCAGAGATGAGCAGGTAATGTCCCTCTACCAGCAGGTGGAGATATAGTAAACCTCTGAGGTTCTCTCTACGTGGACCTGCTCATCCACCTTAACCTCAGTATTCTCTCTATCTCAGCAGGTGGATGGACATATCTTGTACAGCTCTCTGGATGGGCCTTGCTCCTAGCCTGTTCCCTCGGGTTTAGTTGAGCGTGGGGTCTTGACTGGGCTTGGCCATGTTGGGGTACACCTGATGGTGCCAGGTCCCTCTCCTTCCCCTTCCCATCATGTTTGCCTTCCAGCAGGCTAACGCTTTGGCTTTTCTCACTAGATCTCTTGCCTTTCTAAAAAAAAAAAAAACCCAAAAACTGCAGGATGGACCAAAACAGTTCTCTGTGCTGTTCCAACCAGGGAGTATTTTGACCTTCGCTAGGAAAGTGTGAATGTTTGGCTCTCTGTTTTGTTCTCCTCCCTTGTGGGGGATTTCAGCTGTGACTGGGATTTAGTGCTATGTCATTTTTGCTTTTCCCTGTTACTGCCCACATGGATCTTTCAGGAGCGGTTCCCCAAGCACTGCTGGCGGTTCTGGGCCTGCATGTTTGTCAGATGCATGCTGTCTGGGAGGATTGGCTCTACCGCTTTGGGGGGGGGGGGGGGGGGGGAGCTATGCATTTTTGGCAGGTGTCGTGGCTTTTTGTTTGCCAGCAGCTGCCATCCTGTTTAGCATGCTTCAGCTCTGTTTAAACAGATTGCTGTTCCCAGTCTCTCGCATCCATGAGCTTCCCGGACTCCAGTCTCTCCCCTCTAGCTTGCAGGCGATATTTGCAGGGCTGTGGTGGTACTCTGTACAGCGGATGCTGGTCTTCCTGCGCTTCTTGCAGTGTCCGTTTTCTTTCCCTTTTGGGGCATGATGGCTGTGAGCCATAGCTTGTTAAAAAAAGACAAAACAAAACAGTGCTGTGCGGCCCTACAGCTATTTTGGGATGGCCCCCCTGGTGTTTCTTATTGTGACTGCGTTTCCTTTTGAGTGGGATCTGAGGCCAGTTCACTTTGAAGGTCGCCCCTACCTTGATAGGGCTCTATTTTGGGGACGTACATCCTGGGGCCTGGTTTTGTCTCCCTGGTCCAGGCATTTTCTTTATTTCCTTTAGCTTCTGGGGTGGTGATAGGATATTGGCTTGGGGATGCCACCTGCCACTGTTCTATGTTACCAATACAGATGTGGTGGCGCTGGTTATCCGCAGTATGCAACCCCTTGGGTGCCTCTCCCACCTGTGTTTCATGACTTCATTGCTGGTTTCAAGTTCATGGCCGGCACAGAGGTGTGTTCTCCTTTACATGGGTTCTTTTGCTGAGTTGCAGCATTCTACATGACATTTTTCTTTGTTAACCAAGGGCTTTCTTCAGGTGGTTTGATGCTGGCAACCTGGGATCCTGCATGGTGTCTTCACAGCTCTCTTACTACTGCTTAGCACATCCCCTTGGTACCCTGTGTAGTGCCAGCAGCTTCAAGATTGTGAGTGCCAGCTTCTGGCAGACTGTGGTCTGGTGAGGCTGTGTACACCTTAGGACCCTAGCTTCTTGGGGGAGGCATTTGTGCATTCCTGTACTGGCAGTTGCAGTACCTTGGTGTCCTGGGGGCTAGCGATACTTTATTTACGGTAAGTGCTGGATTCTAGCGGGCTTTAGTCTCATAGTTCAATTTCTTCCTTGGTGTGATTGCATCATTGTAGTAACATAGTAAATGATGGCAGATAAAGACCTGAACAGTCCATCCAGTCTGCCCAACAAGATCAACTCATTTTACATGGTGTGTGCTACTTTAAATGTATACGCGAGTTTAATTTGTCCTAGCCTTTCTCAGGGCACAGACCATAAAAGTCCACCCAGCACTGTTCCTGTACTAAAGGTTCTGAAGCTAACATTGAAGCCCCTTAAAATTTACACTCCAGCCTATCCATATCTATTCAGCCACGATCAGGGTGCAGACCGTAGAAGTCCGCCAAGCATTGGTTTTACTCTCCAATTACCGGCGTCGTCGCCAAATCTTGGCTAAGATTCCGTAGATCCATTCCTTCTACACAGGATTCCTTTGTGTTTATCCCATGCACGTTTGAAATTCCATTACCGTGTTCATCTCCACCACCTCCCGCGGGAGGGCATTCCACACATCTACCACCCTTTCTGTGAAAAAATACTTCCTGACATTACTCCTGAGTCTGCCCCCCTCCAACTTCAATTCATATCCTCTAGTTCTACTGCCGTCCCGTCTCTGGAAAAGGTTTGTTTGCGGATTAATACTTTTCAAATATTTGAACGTCTGTATCATGTCACTCCTGTTTCTCCTTTCTTCCAAGGTATACATGTTCAGGTTGGCAAGTCTCTCCTCATACAGTTTGTGGCGCAAATCCCAAACCATTTTTGTAGCTTTCATTTGCACCGCTTCCAGTCTTTTTACAATGTTTAGCAAGATATGGTCTCCAAAACTGAACACAATACTCCCAAGTGGGGCCTCCCTAACGATTTGTAGAGGGGCATCAACACTTCCTTTCTTCTGCTGGTTATCCCCCTCTCTATGCAGCCTAGCATCCTTCTGGCGACAGCCGTCGTCTTGTCACACTGTTTATTCACCTTCAGATCCTCGGACACCAAGATCTTTCTCCTGAGTCGAGCTTACTAAACTCTTCCCTCCTATTTGGTATCTCTCTTTCGGGTTTCTGCACCCCAAATGCATCACTCTGCACTTCTTGGCATTAAATTTTAACTCAAGTATAAACCAATTACTGAAACCTTGGTATTTCTCAAACTGTTATAATCCTTTTAAAAAATATTTCTTATGTTCTTAATAGTAATATATTTATAAATGTGCGTAGTGCTCAGTCCTATACATTACACAGCTTTAACTCGGCACTCGGTGATAATGTTCACCTTACATCATCGCACTACAACCCTCCCTGCCACCTATTAATATTCTTGACTCGCCCCTACGGGCCCCACATATCCTATATAATAAAACGCACCTCCAACATTCTGAAGCTGACTGCATGGCTGAGGCATTCCTGCTCTCTATATACATCTCCTGAATTGACATCACGTACTTCCGGGTTTGTCACAAGCAGAAGTGACCAACCACATGAGGTTTCTCGGCTTCAGAATGTTGGAGGTGCATTCTATTAAATAGGATTGGTCAGTTCCTTGAAGCACAGCCAGAGCTCAGTGTCCTGCACAGTAACGTTCAGACACCAGAGAAAGGGAGGGAGGGGGGGCCTGACACCAGAGAGGGGGGGGAGGTATCTCTGTCACACACACACACACACTCTCTCACTCTCACACGCTGTCTCACACTGTATCACATTCACTCTCTATGTGTCACACAGTCACTCACACACTCTCTTGGTCTCATACACTCAGTCTCACAGAGAGTCTGTGTCTCACGCACTCTCGCACACACTGTATCTGTGTGAAACACACTCACAGACACACTCACACCCAGACTCACTCACTCTCACACACACACACTCGCACATTCACTCTCTCTCTCACACTAAGTCACTCTCACATACACACTCCGAGGAAACCCTTGCTAGCGCCCGTTTCATTTGTGTCAGAAACGGGCCTTTTTTACTAGTATTCATATAAAGTACTTATCTCAGGGTTGTTAGTTCTTGGATAACGCCTTTCCTGGTGCCAGTTGTTTTCTTGTATACCCGGTGCAGTGCAGAATATCTTATGTGTATGTGATATTTCCCCTTCTCTGCAAAATATAGTTCAATTCATTTGGTCCTCAGACTCAAGTTCTTTAGTCCTGTACACGGGCCATGTTTCGCCACTGTGAGCATCTTCAGGAGAACTGTAAGTGTCTGAAATGGAGATTGATCCCACTCGAGACCATTAAACCAAAAAACTTGAGTAATTTGTGAAATCAGATATACTTCAGTAATTTGTGAAACCGGAAATAGTGGTTAATCCTGAGTAGAATATTGATTAAATTTTAACTGCCAGACCCTCGACCATTCTTCTAACTTTTGGAGATCCCTTCTCATCGTTTCTACTCCCTCCAGGCTATCCACTCTATTAGCTATCTTTGTATCATCCGCAAAAAGGCAAACCTTTCCTTCCAACCCTTCAGCAATATTTCTCACAAATACATTAAACAGAATAGGCCCCAGCACTGACCCCTGAGGAACTCTACTGCTCACCTTTCTTTCCTCTGAGTGGATTCCATTTACCACCACCCTCTGCCACCTGTCAGTCAACATTGGCCGATAGTCGAGTAGGCTGCTCATTAGAAGCTCTCTGATAGGCTACAGGCATTTTTCTGTTAGTCTGCCTCCTGGGGGATTGCTGGGAGGCTGTATGGGGACTTATTGTGGTCTGTGTTGTGGCATTCTCCATGGTATTTGCAGCATCACCATTGGCTCTACTTGCTTCTTTTCATTTTCTGAGACAAGTAGTGTTTGTTATGGAGCTCTTTCAGTGGAGCTCCTTCAGTGTACTGGTAGCTTAATAGTTTCAGCCCACCTGAGAGCGAGCACAGGGAACTTGAGATCTCTGGGTAACGTCCTACTGCTGCTCGCTATCTGTAGTGCACAATAGTGCAAACAGCAATATTCTGCTACTCCATATAGATCTTGTTCTCCGAGGACAAGCAGGCTGCTTGTTCTCACAATTGGGTCATCATCCGCGACGGCCCAGGAGACCGGGAAAAACTTGCACAGCAAAAACAAATAACTTTCCATAACGCTCCGTCATGCGAGCAGAACACTCCGCGCATGCGCAAACGGCCTCCCGCCCGTGATGCGAGCGTGCCCTCAGTTGCTTTTTTTTCTGTGACGGTGGTAACACAGAGTTTTTTTCTCGTTCTGTGTTGCCTTCGGCCCAGGAGATCGCGTGTGAGTTTTTCTTTTTATTACACTTTCTCTTTGTTTAGCTTTTCTAAAAACTTAAAAAAAAAATTGTACTTAGTGCCTTATTTTCTTAGTTTTTCTCACTATTTATAAGTTTTCTTTTCGTTGTTCACACCCAGCGGCTTAAAGCGTTGTACTCTGTGCAATCGGACCATCTCGGGTACCGACCCCCCACGCGTGGTGTCTCCAGTGCCTTGGGCCCGATCATTTTCCAGCTACTTGTAAGCTGTGCCTTTTAATGAAAAAACGGACCCAAGTGTCTTGGGAGGCTCAATGTGAAAAATTTTTGCGGATCGGTCCGGTCCTTCAACGTCGACATCGGTACCGAGGTTGGCAGTATTGGCGTTGAGGGAAGCATCGACTTTGAGAGCGCAGGTAATGGCTGCCGAACGACCACATCGTGCCGGGAGCAGTGAGGCATCGAGTGGGTCTCCACCCATCTCGAGGCCTACTGCTATGCAGGCCCCCCTGGACCGACCTTCCTTGGACCCGGCCCCGAGGAGGCGTGAGGATTCCATGTCCTCCTCTTCAGTACCGAGGAGTCTCTATGACGGGCATAGAGCGAAGGCTAAGAAGCACCATCATCTTATCTCCTTCCATGCGCAGTACTGAGAGCTCCGGGGAGCCGAGGGATTCAGCACCCGAGAAGCATCGGCGCCGAGAGGACCACTCACCCTCTATACAGGAGGTGCCAATGCATCGGTCTTCTGGCAGCTTGGTAGTGGCTCTCGAGCCCCCTCCGATTCTGCCACCGGCTCCTATACCGGCCCTGCAGCCTTTTCCGATGGAAGCTCGCGACGAGTGCATCAGGACCCTTCTTCCAGAGCTTCTGGAGGGACTGCTGCGCCAGTCTACTTCGGTGCCAGGGGTGCTTGCGCCTTATGCATCGACTGTGGAAGCAGCATCTGGTCCTTTGCCTGTGGTCAGGTCCCCGTCCTCGGTGCCGCTTGCGGCATCGGCCGCCACCCGTGTCGATTCTCCCTCGACGTCAGCGGAGGAAGCTTCGCCGCAGTCCAGGCAGGGGTCGACTTCTCGACATTCCTCTCAAGGACGTTCATCCTTGACGTCGAGACAGGCTCGGGTTCGGGCTGCTCTTGGAGAGCTTTTGTCCGTCACCGATGATGAGCGCTCGTGGGAGGAAGAGGAAGATCCCAGATACTTTTCAGAGGAAGAGTCATATGGGGCCCCCTCTGATCCCACTCCACCAATTGAAGGAAGATTGTCTCCACCTGAGAGTCTTTATTTTTTTCTCTCTTTTGTTCGGGAAATGTCTTAAGTACACTCCCTTCCCTATGGAGGTTGTGGATGAGCCCAGGGCCGAGATGCTCGAGGTCTTGGATTATCCTTCTCCACCTACAGAGGTTGCAACGGCTCCCTTGCATAACACACTCAGGGAAGTTCTTATGCGAAACTGGTCGTTCCCTCTTTCTAATCCAATGGTCCCCAAGAAATCTGAGTCCCAATACAGAGTCCATGGAGAGCCTGTAATGGTGAAGTCTCAATTGCCTCATGATTCCATGCTGGTGGACTCTGCTCTCAGAAGAGCCAAGAGTGCTAGAGACTATGCCTTGGCGCCCGCAGGCAGAGAGTCTAGGACCTTGGATTCTTTTGGGAGGAAAACGTATCAGGCCGCTATGCTCGCTGCCAAGATCCAAACTTACCAGCTCTACACGAGCATCCACTTGCAGAACTCGGTGAGGCAACTGTCCAGTTTGGTTGAAGCCCTTCCTTCAGAGCTCGCCGAACCTTTTCACCAGGTGGTCAGGCAGCAGAAGGCGTGTCACAAATTCCTGGCCAGGGGTACTTACGACACTTTTGATGTAGCATCCTGAGTAGCTGCTCAAGGTATAGTGATGCGCAGACTCTCATGGCTGCGTGTCTCTGACCTGGATCATAAGACCCAGCAGCGAATGGCAGATGTTCCTTGCTGGGGGGGGATAATCATTTTGGCAAAAAAGTAGAGGACACGGTCGATCAGATCAAAAAGCACCAAGATGCTATATATTCTCTCTCCCGCCGGGCGCCTTCTGCTTACCGCCTCCTCATCTAGGAGTTTTATTTGGAGAGAAGAGGAGTGCTCCCTATTCCTATAATAGGCGAAAGGAACACACCTGCTTCTCGTCAGCCTGTCCAGGCTCAGTCCCAGCATGCTCGTTCTCGTCAATGGCGTGCGTCTAAGGCTGTTGCGGCTCCCCAGCAAAAGCAAGGGATGGGCTTTTGACTAGTGCAGCATAGCCTCAGAAAAAGTGTCCGTGCCGGATGACTTGCCAGTCAGAGGGAGGTTGTTATATTTTCACCAGAGGTGGTCTCTTATAACCTCCGATCGGTGGGTTCTTCAAATAGTCTGGTTAGGATATTCCCTAAATCTGGAATCCAAATCTCCAAAGTGCCCACCAGGAGCTCATTCTTACAGCTCTCAGCACAGTCAGGTACTTGCAGAGGAACTCTCCACCCTTCTAAAGGCCAATGTGGTTGAACCTGTTCCACCAGGGGAAGAAGGGCTGGGATTCTATTCCAGGTACTTCCTTGTGCAAAAGAAATCGGGGGATGCGTCCCGTACTAGACCTAGGGGCCCTGAACAAATTCCTAGTCCGAGAAAAGTTCAGGATGTTTTCTCTGGGCACCCTTCTTCCCATGATTCAGGAAAACAATTGGCTATGCTCTCTGGACTTAAAGGATGCCTATATCTACATTTCGATACTCCTAGCTCACAGGAAGTATCTTCGATTTCGGTTGGGAACTCGGCATTTTCAGTACTGTGTACTGCCCTTTGGTCTCGCGTCTGCGCCCAGGGTTTTCACAAAGTGCCTGGTAGTTGTTGCAGCATTGCTACGCAGACTGGGAGTGCATGTGTTCCCTTATCTCGACGATTGGCTGATGAAGAGCACTTCGGAGGCAGGCGCTCTACATTCCATGCCAATGACTATTCGAGTGCTAGATATATTGGGGTTCGTGATCAATTATCCCAAGTCCCATCTTGTCCCGGTTCAAAAATTGGAGTTCATTGGAGTTCTGTTAGACACACAGACGTCTCGAGCTTATCTTCCCCAGGCAAGGGCAGACAATCTCCTGGCCCTCGTGTCCATGACTCGAACGTCTCAACAGATCACAGCTCGGCAGATGTTGAGACTCTTAGGGCACATGGCCTCAACAGTTCATGTAACTCCCATGGGACGCCTACATATGAGATCAGCTCAATGGACCCTAGCTTCCCAGAGGTGCCAGGCCACAGGGGATCTAGAGGATGTGATCCATCTCTCCACTGACTTTTGCGGTTCCCTTCAGTGGTGGACCATTCGATCTAATTTGACCTTGGGACGCCCATTCCAAATTCCTCAGCCACAAAAAGTGCTGATGACAGATGCATCCCTCCTGGGGTGGGTAGATCTGTAACGCTCTCAAGGCTTTCAGAGATCGGCTGTCCAACCAAATCATTCTAATTCAGACAGACATTCAGGTTGCTATGTTTTACACCAGCAAGCAGGGAAGCACCGGATCTCGCCCTCTGTGTCAGGAAGCCGTTCAGATGTGGCTTTGGGCGCGCCGTCACGGCATGTGTCTTCAAGCCACGTATCTGGCGGGCATAAACAACAGTCTGGCCAACAGGTTGAGCAGGATCATGCAACCTCACGAGTGGTTGCTAAACATGGGCGTTGTCTGCAAGATCTTCCAAGCATGGGGCACCCCCTTGGTGGATCTTTTTGCCACTCAGATCAATCACAAAGTCCCTCAGTTTTGTTCCAGACTTCAGGCCCACGACAGACTAGCGTCAGATGCTTTTCTCCTGCATTGGGGGACAGGCCTTCTGTATGCTTATCCTCCCATACCTCTAGTAGACGTCGGGCCCTGCTCCTTCTATGGACCCCACCTCGGGATGTCGAGCCCTGCTCCATCTATGGACGTTGAAGTTTGCTCCTTCTTTGGATGTCAAGCCTTGCTCCATCTGTGGAAGTCTAGACTTTGCTACATCTCTGGTCATCTGGCCTTTCTCTGACTTTGGACGTCGAGCCTTGCTCCGGCTCTGGACGTCGACCCGTTCTCCGTGTCTGAGCATCAAGCTTTGTACAGTTTCTGGATGCAGTCCCTTATGCTGTCCCTGGACTTCAAAATTTGCACTGTCTTTGGCAGTTGGGCCTTCATCGATCTCTGGACGTCGACCCTCTTCCATTTTGAGTCATTCTCCGTGTTGGGGTGTCGAGCCTGGCTCTGGCTTCAGTGGTGGACAGATTCCTGAGGGAAAAGTCCATTGAACATTATTAATTTTTGGGGGTGGTGGTGGGGGAGTTGCCGGGTTCTGGAAGCCTGGATTGGCCGCTGTCAGAGACAGGATGCTCGGCTTGATGGACCCTTGGTCTTTTCCCAGTATGGCTGTACTTATGTACCCTCTCTCTGGGTTTAGGGCTATGCACTTTCGCAGGCAGTAGGGCTTTGTCCTGTCTCGGGTTCACGGGTTTGACTACATCTCTAGTTCCCGAGATTGGCTCTGTCTTTGCTTGTCAGTCCTTTCTTCATGTCAGGATGGTGAGACTTTTCTGCCTCTGGTTTTTGGGTCAATCCGTTTCCATTTGGCTTCCTGACTTCATCCTTGGTTAAGGCCTTGGTCTTATGGTCTTGCTCCTTATTTGAGATTGTCAGGCCACGCCCCTTCCCTGACTTCCGGCTCTGGATGCCTAGGCTCCAGCCTTTTTCAGCTGTACCTTTTTGGCTGGTCGTGATTGGCTTGGTTTCTGGAGGAGGGGGGGTGTCAACTTTTGCTCTGGTTCTTAATCCTTGTAGGTTATGGGTAGGGTTACCATATGGCTCCAGAAAAAGGAGGACGGATTGAGCCAGCCGGGTTTTACTTCCATTGCTTTCCATTGAAAGCAATGGAAGTAAAACCCGGCTGGCTCAATTACTTCCATTGAAAGCAATTACTTTCCATTGAAAGCAATGGAAGTAAAACCCGGCTGGCTCAATTACTTCCATTGAAAGCAATTACTTTCCATTGAAAGCAATGGAAGTAAAACCCGGCTGGCTCAATCCGTCCTCCTTTTTCTGGAGCCATATGGTAACCCTAGTTATGGGGGTTTAGCCTTCTTCCGTCTCTGACCAACTTCTGGGCGTAGTCTCTGTTGTTCAAGCCTGGCTCCTTCTCTGGTAGGGAAGCAGGACTCCTCCTCTGCCTTTCGGGTTGCCTGTCGAGTCTTGTCCAGTCTTTAGCAGGTGAGCCTATCCTCATTGCTGCAGAGCAGCATCACACCACCTCTGGCTGGTTCGGGAGATGGGCCTTGGTCTCCTTGTGAGTACTCAAGTTAGCCTTCCTCTCTGGTTTTGGATCTTTTTCGATTTTCTGTCTGTCGGGCCTTGTTCCGGCCACAGTGGATGAGCCTGGAATCCTCGCCGGCTTCGAGCCTTAGGTTTTGTCTGGCTGGCCTACATGGCAGTTCTAGCCCCTGGGTCTTGCCTGATCTTTGGTTATTGCAGCCTTATGTCTTTTGAGCCTTGCTCTGTCACTTACTCATGAGTCTTTAGGGGCTGGGTCTGTACTTCCTAGGGTGGCTGTCTACTTTGTGGGCTGGTACGGAGTTTCCACCGCCAGATGTCAGTTTTGTTTCTGCAGTTTGGGGCTCGGATGGTTCATCTCAGAGGGGGTTAGACCTGGTTTCTTTTGCAGATGTCGGCCTTCCTCGTTAAGTCATCAAGTGGCTTTGCACCTTGTTTGGTTGTGGAGTACTCTTCCTTCCGGTAGTTGGTATTGGCCCCATTTTCAGAACTCCGATTATCTTGCTTCTGCTGGTCATGGAGGGCATTTTTTTATCCATCTCGGGATAGTGAGTTCTCGTGAGATTATTATTATTATTAGCATTTGTGTAGCGCTACCAGACACACGCAGAGCTGAACACCTGACATAAAGAGAGACAGTCCCTGCTCAAAAGAGCTTACAATCTAATATGCACCCCTCCTGTTGCCTTCGGTTTTTGGGTTCTGGCAACAGTTTTACCTGTTGGGGCTTGTTCGATATCTGTGGTCCCACCCTTCTTAGGGACTGCTTTGGTACATCCCACTCATTTTTGGTTTGATCTGTGAGACGCTATGGAAGGTAAAATTAGGCATTACCTGATCATTTTCTTTCCATTAGTCCCAACAAATCAATTCAGAGTCCCGCCCTTTGTTGCTTTGCACTAATTTTTTTTCTTTATCATGCTTGTTTAAGTTTCTTATTTAAAAAAAAAAAACAACAGCAACAAAAAGGATTGAACAACTCATCAAACTGCAGTTTTCCACTTCAGATAAATATGGACAGGAGCGGTGGAAGAGGAGCCTATTTTGGCGTTATATAAAGGCAGGAGACGACTTCCATGTTGGATTTCTTCTTCTTCTTCCAGTGCTTTGGTATCGACAATACTGAGGTTACGGTGGATGCACAAGTCCACATATAGTAAACTTCTGAGGTTCTCTCTCTACCTGCTGGTAGAGGGACATAACCCGCTCATCTGTGGATTGATCTGTTGGGACTAATGGAAAGAAAATGATCAGATAAGGACTAATTTTACCTTAATGTGTGCACCCTGATTGTGAATGTTGGTGCCTATTTATAGAATAGCCCCTATCTGTGTGTGTTGAGAGGGTAAAGGTAGTTTTATTCTATGGATATGAGCATGATCGTCTCTTTATGCCGAGGGTGTGGGGATGCTGAGTGTCTCCTCCAGCTGTGTTGGAAGGTTGGATGTCTTTGTAGTGTGAGTATTAAAAGACCTTTAACAGGTTTATGTTGTCAGGGTGATGGTTTCTGCACTGTTTTATTTATTCATTTACCTCACACCTTTACCTAATGTGAGTTACATTCACGTACGTATTTTCTATGTCTCTAGTGCAGTGATTCCTAAACTAGGTTCCTGGTTCCATGAACTCTTTTCAGGGGTTCTGCACGCGAGGAAGTCAGTGTCGTTCTTCAGCCGCCGAAGCCAGCACTCCTACATGTGCTCAGTTATGCATCATAAACTGAGCATGCACAGGAGTGCTGGCTTTGGAGGCTAAGACACACCATTGAGTTCTCGCTGCTCAGGCAGCTTGGGCACGGATGACTTCAACTAAACTAAATTAAAGGTAGGCCCTTCCAATGCACCACAACATAAGGAGAGGGGGAAGACACTGGATCGAGGGTGTGGCTGGGGAGGGGTGGTCGGAGAGAGAAGGGGAGAAGCTGAATTGAGGGTGGGGTGGTGAAGGGGGAGAGAGAGCTGGTCTACAGGAAAGGGCAGGAGATGGGACTTGAAGGGAAGGGCAGCAGAAGTTGGATGGGACAGGGGAGGGGGGATGTTCCTCAGTGTATGAAAAAATATTTTAAGGGTTCTGCCATTGTAAAAAGTTTGTGAACACTACCCTAGTGGGCGCACAATCTAAGCATGTATTTTTAGTTCACTCTCTGTATCTCTCACAGAATTCCTGGATGTGATTAGAGCATTCTTGGTGCTTGCTGTTATCTCTAGCTGCCTTGCTGTGTTTTTGGGTGTTTACAGTTTCTTTTGCAAGAAAGTCACAGCCGCCCTTCTCTCCTCTGTGGTGTGCAGCTTTTTGTCAGGTGAGCATGGACATGAACCTTGTTACTGTTTTAGTACAATATGGGGGTAATTCTGTAAAATGAGTGCCAAGATTAAGGTGACAGGAATATGCATGAATGAGATCAATACTGGAATATATACATGTGCATATACACATGTAAATGCTAGAAATCTTGCAGCATGCTATTCTGTAAGTATGTGCATATGTTCCATAGCATGTACTTTGCAGGTGAGCATTCACATGAGTGGAGTCCTGGCGGGGCTGTCATGCACATAACTTACAGAATACTGCCATATATACTCATCTATAAGTTGATCTTGTGTATAAGTTGAGGGCAGTTTTAGGACTAAAAATGGCCAAAAAGGCTGTGACCATGTATAAGTCGAGTCTGGTTCCCACATTTGCTCCCTCTCTCTCCCTCCTCTCCAGCTCAGAATCTAATATTGTTCCCACTGTCCCTTCCTCTCCTCTAGCATCTCCTTTGCCTTTCCCAAACCCACCCCCTCTTCCCATAGCCCACAGCTTTATAGATTTCAACAGTAATCATAACAAACTTTAAAGCCAGAAAGAAACAGCTAAATCCTCAGAATTCAGTATGTGAAGATTATATATTTATCCCTCACTGATGGTAAGTCTCTCACTTTAAACTTCGGCAAGTTCACTAAAGCAAAATGTATTTTCACAAATTACTCACCCTTCTTATCCAAAGAAAATGTTTTATTTAGCAGTCAGTATTTCTCAGCACCCACTTACACTCCTGTTTGTTTTTTTGCTAAAAGAAAATCAGAATTTCACTCACCAGCTCTTTCCACACCATCTCAGCTAAATTATCTCTTTGGCAGATGGCTTGAGCAGTAGGTTCAAGCTTTTAGCTGTCTCCTGATATTGCCTGCACACTTCCCTGCAGATGTGTCCTCCTCTCAGTCTACATGCTCAACACAAACATTTAACCAGCCACAACATTTACAGATTTTAAACAATCGCTACTGTTTATTTTTATCACTCCAGTCTTACTTGTACACCTTTTCAAACCTCTTGTTTTTAATTTGAATACTGTTCAAGCTCACCCTGAATTAAGAGAGTTTCCCGCACCAAGAATACATATAGCACTGGCTGTATCCTACTACTATTTAACATTTCTAAAGCGCTGCCAGGGTTACGCAGCGCTGTACAATTTAACAAAGAAGGACAGTCCCTGCTCAAAGGAGCTTACAATCTAAAGGACAAAAATGCAGTCAATCAAATTGGGGCAATCTGGATTTCCTGGATAGAGGTCCAATGGTTAGGTGCCAAAAGCGACATTGAAGAGGTGTGCTTTAAGCAAGGATTTGAAGATGGGCAGGGAGGGGGCTTGGCGTATGGGCTCAGGGAGTTTATTCCAAACATAGGGTGAGGCGAGGCAGAAAGGGCGGAGCTTGGAGTTGGCGGTGGTGGAGAAGGGTACTGAGAGGAAGGATTTGTCCTGTGAGCGGAGGTTACGGGTAGGAGCGTAGGGGGAGATGAGGGTAGAGAGGTAATGGGGGGCTGCAGATTGAGTGCATTTGTAGGTTAGTAGGAGAAGCTTGAATTGTATGCTGTACCTGATCGGAAGCCAGTGAAGTGACTTGAGGAGAGGGGTGATATGAGCATATCGGTCTAGGCGGAAGATAAGACGGGCAGCAGAGTTCTGAACGGATTGAAGGGGGGATAGATGGTTAAGAGGGAGGCCAGTGAGGAGTAGGTTGCAGTAGTCAAGGCGAGAGGTGATGAGAGAGTGGATGAGAGTTCGGGTGGTGTGCTCGGAGAGGAAGGGGCGAATTTTGCTTATGTTACAGAGAAAGAAGCGACAGGTTTTGGCTGTCTGCTGGATATGGGCAGAGAAGGAGAGGGAGGAGTTGAATATGACTCCGAGGTTGCGGGCAGATGAGATGGGGAGGATGAGGGTGTTGTCGATTGAAATAGAGAGTGGAGGGAGAGGAGAGGTGGGTTTAGGTGGAAAGACAATGAGCTCAGTTTTGGCCATGTTCAGTTTCAGGTGGCGGTTGGACATCCATGCGGCGATGTCGGATAAGCAGGCCGATACTTTGGCCTGGGTTTCCGCGGTGATGTCTGGTGTGGAGAGATAAAGCTGGGTGTCGTCAGCATAAAGATGATATTGGAAACCTTGAGATGAGATCAGCGAGCCCAGGGAAGAGGTGTAGATTGAAAAAAGAAGGGGTCCAAGGACAGATCCCTGAGGAACTCCAACAGAGAGCGGGATGGGGGTGGAGGAAGATCCATGAGAATGTACTCTGAAAGTACGGTGGGAGAGATAAGAGGAGAACCAGGAGAGGACAGAGCCCTGGAACCCAAATGAGGATAGTGTAGCAAGAAGTAAATTATGACTGACAGTGTCAAAAGCGGCAGATAGGTCGAGGAGGATGAGGATGGAGTAGTGACCTTTGGATTTGGCAAGGAACAGGTCATTATAGACTTTAGTGAGTGCCGTTTCTGTCGAGTGTAGAGGGTGAAAACCGGATTGAAGCGGATCAAGGATGGCATGAGAGGAAAGAAAATCAAGGCAGCGGCTGTTAACGGCGCTTTCAAGTATCTTGGAGCAACTTCAGCACAGCCAGAGTCTGTTCACTGTACTTCCCTGAAGCTATCAATAGCAAGAGTGCAAGAGGACATGTCAGAAATATCATAGACATTCAGAGATAAACATTTCCGCCAATCAAAAATACACTACACAAAACGTGCAACAGTGATATTGGTCCCAGTGTTGAGAAAATGTCTGCGACAACGGCATGACATTCCAAACCTCCACGTGCAAAATGTGCTTCTCCGAGGACAAGCAGGCTGCTTGTTCTCAATGATGGGTGACGTCAACGGCAGCCTCTCCAATCGGAAACTTCACTAGCAAAGTCCTTTGCTAGTCCTCGCGCGCCCGCGCGCACCGCGCATGCGCGGCCGTCTTCCCGCCCGAAACCGGCTCGAGCCGGCCAGTCTTCTTTCGTCCGCACTCGGTACGGCTGTGTTTTTTGTCGTGTCGAGCCCCGGAAAGTCGACCTCGCGCGTCCGTATTTTATTGAGTACCGGATCCATGGGGACCCAGAGCTGATGCGCACTCAGTTGCCTCATGACTCTGGAGTTGTGGATTTGGCCCTAAAGAAGGCTAAGAGTTCTAGGGAACATGCTTCGGCGCCCCCGGGCAAGGACGCTAGAACCTTAGACTCCTTTGGGAGGAAGGCCTACCATTCCTCTATGCTCGTGTCCAAGATCCAGTCTTACCAGCTCTACACGAGCATACACATGCGGAACAATGTGCGGCAGTTGGCGGGCTTGGTTGATGCTCTTCCCCCTGAGCAAGCCAAGCCTTTTCAGGAGGTGGTCAGGCAGCTGAAGGCGTGCAGAAAATTCCTGGCCAGAGGAGTTTATGACACTTTTGATGTTGCGTCCAGGGCCGCTGCTCAAGGTGTGGTGATGCGCAGGCTCTCATGGCTGCGTGCCGCCGACCTGGAGAATAGACTCCAGCAGCGGATTGCGGACTCGCCTTGCCGTGCGGACAACATTTTTGGCGACAAAGTCGAACAGGTGGTAGAGTCTCTCCACCAGCGGGACACCGCATTCGACAAATTCGCCCGCCGGCAGCCTTCAGCTTCTACCTCCACAGGTAGACGATTTTTCGGGGGAAGGAAGACTGTTCCCTACTCTTCTGGCAAGCGTAGGTACAATCCTCCTTCCCGACAGCCTGCGGCCCAGGCTAAGCCCCAGCGCGCTCGCTCTCGTCAGCAGCGTGCGACTCAGCAAGGCCCCGCGGCTCCCCAGCAAAAGCAAGGGGCGAGCTTTTGACTGGCTCCAGCAGAGCATAGCCGACATCCAAGTGTCCGTGCCGGGCGACCTGCCAGTCGGAGGGAGGTTGAAAGCTTTTCACCAAAGGTGGCCTCTCATAACCTCCGATCAGTGGGTTCTGCAAATAGTCCGGCAGGGATACACCCTCAATTTGACCTCAAAACCTCCAAATTGTCCACCGGGAGCTCAGTCTTACAGCTTCCAGCACAAGAAGGTACTTGCAGAGGAACTCTCCGCCCTTCTCAGCGCCAATGCGGTCGAGCCCGTGCCATCCGGGCAAGAAGGGCTGGGATTCTATTCCAGGTACTTCCTTGTGGAAAAGAAAACAGGGGGGATGCGTCCCATCCTAGACCTAAGGGCCCTGAACAAATATCTCGAAAAAGAAAAGTTCAGGATGCTTTCCCTGGGCACCCTTCTCCCCATGATTCAGCAAAACGATTGGCTATGCTCTCTGGACTTGAAGGATGCCTACACACACATCCCGATACTGCCAGCTCACAGACAGTATCTGCGATTTCAGTTGGGCACACGCCACTTCCAGTACTGTGTGCTACCCTTTGGGCTCGCCTCTGCGCCCAGGGTGTTCACAAAGTGCCTAGCTGTGGTAGCAGCGGCACTTCGCAGGCTGGGGGTGCATGTGTTCCCATATCTCGACGATTGGCTGGTGAAGAACACATCCGAGGCAGGAGCCCTGCAGTCCATGCAGATGACTATTCGCCTACTGGAGCTACTGGGGTTTGTGATAAATTATCCAAAGTCCCACCTTCTCCCAGCGCAGAGACTCGAATTCATAGGAGCTCTGCTGGATTCTCGGACGGCTTGCGCCTATCTCCCAGAGACGAGAGCCAACAACTTGTTGTCCCTCGTCTCGCGGGTGCGAGCGTCCCAGCAGATCACAGCTCGGCAGATGTTGAGATTGCTGGGCCACATGGCCTCCACAGTTCATGTGACTCCCATGGCCCGCCTTCACATGAGATCTGCTCAATGGACCCTAGCCTCCCAGTGGTATCAGGCCGCTGGGGGTCTAGAGGACGTGATCCACCTGTCCACGAGTTTTCTCAAATCCCTGTATTGGTGGACGATTTGCTCCAATTTGACTCTGGGACGTCCCTTCCAAATTCCTCAGCCACAAAAAGTGCTGACCACGGATGCGTCCCTCCTGGGATGGGGAGCTCATGCCGATGGGCTTCACACCCAAGGAAGCTGGTCCCTCCAGGAACGCGATCTGCAGATCAATCTTCTGGAGTTACGAGCGATCTGGAACGCTCTGAAGGCTTTCAGAGATCGGCTGTCCGACCAAATTATCCAAATTCAGACAGACAACCAGGTTGCCATGTATTATGTCAACAAGCAGGGGGGCACCGGATCTCGCCCCCTGTGTCAGGAAGCCGTCAGCATGTGGCTCTGGGCTCGCCAGCATGGCATGGTGCTCCAAGCCACATACCTGGCAGGCGTAAACAACAGTCTGGCCGACAGATTGAGCAGGATCATGCAACCTCACGAGTGGTCGCTCAGTTCCAGAGTAGTGCGACAGATCTTCCAGGCGTGGGGCACCCCCCTGGTGGATCTCTTCGCATCTCGAGTGAACCACAAAGTCCCTCAGTTCTGTTCCAGGCTTCAGGCCCACGGCAGACTGGCATCGGATGCCTTCCTCCTGGACTGGGGGGAGGGTCTGCTGTATGCTTATCCTCCCATACCTCTGGTGGGGAAGACTTTGTTGAAACTCAAGCAAGACCGAGGCACCATGATCCTGATTGCTCCCTTTTGGCCGCGTCAGATCTGGTTCCCCCTTCTTCTGGAGTTGTCCTCCGAAGAACCGTGGAGATTGGAGTGTTTTCCGACCCTCATCACACAGGACGAAGGGGCGCTCCTGCATCCCAACCTCCAGTCTCTGGCTGTCACGGCCTGGATGTTGAGGGCGTAGACTTTGCCTCTTTGGGTCTGTCAGAGGGTGTCTCCCGCATCTTGCTTGCTTCCAGGAAAGATTCCACTAAGAGGAGTTACTTCTTTCAATGGAGGAGGTTTGCCGTCTGGTGTGACAGCAAGGCCCTAGATCCTCGCTCTTGTCCTACACAGACCCTGCTTGAATACCTTCTGCACTTGTCTGAGTCTGGCCTCAAGACCAACTCCGTAAGGGTTCAGCTTAGTGCGATCAGTGCATACCATTACCGTGTGGAAGGTAAGCCGATCTCAGGACAGCCTTTAGTTGTTCGCTTCATGAGAGGTTTGCTTTTGTCAAAGCCCCCTGTCAAGCCTCCTACAGTGTCATGGGATCTCAATGTCGTTCTCACCCAGCTGATGAAACCTCCTTTTGAGCCACTGAATTCCTGCCATCTGAAGTACTTGACCTGGAAGGTCATTTTCTTGGTGGCAGTTACTTCAGCTCGTAGAGTCAGTGAGCTTCAGGCCCTGGTAGCCCAGGCCCCTTACACCAAATTTCATCATAACAGAGTAGTCCTCCGCACTCACCCTAAGTTCCTGCCAAAGGTCGTGTCGGAGTTCCATCTGAACCAGTCAATTGTCTTGCCAACATTCTTTCCCCGTCCTCATTCCTGCCCTGCTGAACGTCAGCTGCACACATTGGACTGCAAGAGAGCATTGGCCTTCTATCTGGAGCGGACACAGCCCCACAGACAGTCCGCCCAATTGTTTGTTTCTTTTGATCCCAACAAGAGGGGAGTGGCTGTAGGGAAACGCACCATATCCAATTGGCTAGCAGATTGCATTTCCTTCACTTACGCCCAGGCTGGGCTGGCTCTTGAGGGTCATGTCACGGCTCATAATGTTAGAGCCATGGCTGCGTCGGTAGCCCACTTGAAGTCAGCCACCATGGAGGAAATTTGCAAAGCTGCGACGTGGTCATCTGTCCACACATTCACATCTCATTACTGCCTGCAGCAGGATACCCGACGCGACAGTCGGTTCGGGCAGTCAGTTCTTCAGAACCTGTTTGGGCTTTAGGATCCAACTCCACCCCCCGAGGGCCCTGTTTGTTCTGTTCCAGGCTACACTCTCAGTTAGTTGGTAAATTTTTTAGGTCAATCTCAGTTATGTCCTCGCCGTTGCGAGGCCCAATTGACCATGGTTGTTGTTTTGAGTGAGCCTGGGGGCTAGGGATACCCCATCAGTGAGAACAAGCAGCCTGCTTGTCCTCGGAGAAAGCGAATGCTACATACCTGTAGAAGGTATTCTCCGAGGACAGCAGGCTGATTGTTCTCACAAACCCGCCCGCCTCCCCTTTGGAGTTGTGTCTTCCCTTAAATGTATTGTCTTGCTACATACTGGACTGGCCGGCTCGAGCCGGTTTCGGGCGGGAAGACGGCCGCGCATGCGCGGTGCGCGCGGGCGCGCGAGGACTAGCAAAGGACTTTGCTAGTGAAGTTTCCGATTGGAGGGGCTGCCGTGGACGTCACCCATCAGTGAGAACAATCAGCCTGCTGTCCTCGGAGAATACCTTCTACAGGTATGTAGCATTCGCTATATGTACCTCTGCACATGGAGGAGCGTTCCTCATTGGATACAGCTATGCCTCTGAGAAGGGAGCCAAATTTCTCTGCCAGAAACCGAGCTACTGGTCCCCCTGTTCCCCAGGCACAAGAGACAAATCATGAAGCACCACCACCACCTGCCTCCATACAATATCTCCATGAGGGCATAGAGATCAATAAGGAGCAGCTTGGAAAGGTGAGTGTGAAGCATTGCCCCCAAGAATCAAGCACCACTCATGTGCAAGCACCATTCATAGGCAGAGTCACTATGAGATGACATGGAAAGAAGGAAGGAAGCCCTTTGATCCAACGTCCTCCAGCAACCAATACAAAAGTGCCCAGCATGTCACACACAGCTACCTAGCACATTGCAGCCACTATGGCAGGAGAAATAAAACAGTAACCCCAAACACCCTCAGTGGGAATTGAACCCACATCTCCTGCATCCAGGGCACACAGCCCTAACCTCTACGTTAAACATGCATCTGATGAGTATTTAAGGGGGACAGCACACTGACCACAGAGGGCTGTCATAGCATCAGTTGTCCTACAAATGGATGGTCTTTCATGCCGTCTAACACACACTCATTGGATGTACCATGTCTGCTCCAAAGGTCGGTATGCTGTCCTGTGAGACATCACTCAAGGGCCAAGCTGGGGGCTCCTGAAATCTCCACATTATAATGGGCCCCCAACCCTGCTATGGAAACACCCACCTATGTATACACTTCCCTTCCCCCATAGGCACCCCTAAAGTATGGGCATGATTCATGGGGTGATGTGCAGCCACCGCCACCATTGAGGGCCTTAAAACAGCTAGCATCAGTACTGCACAGATAGATGCCCCCCTGCCTAGGTTTCCCACCTTGATATCTGGAAACTGCCTTTCTCCTGGAGCTCCCAGCAGAGGTGGCCAGAAAGATCGGCAGCTCCGACAAGGTCTCTTGCCATCTCCCACTTAGCTTCAGGACACATAAGTATGGGGATGCACACTGTAAGCAAGTTCCTCTAGATGCAGCCAAGGATAGAACAATCTCCTCCAGCCACAGGCTCCCAGTACAGTCAAGAAATAAATGTCCACCAGAAACTTCAATCTTAAGGACTTTATTCCATGCAGGTTTCTAGTAGACCTGATACACAGTTCCAACAGCAGCATTCACCTTCAATCTTAAGCACATATAAACCACCTGAGAGTGTGTGGCAAATAGTCCCCTTTAAGCAGTAGGCTATCAGCACATACCAGGATTCAATACAGGCTCACAGTCAGCTCCAGTCTGGGCTCTTTATCCAGTGCACAATAAACAGTAGTTCAAGTCCAAATAGAAGCAGTTCTTTCAGTTCATCATCACAGATAATCACAAAGCAGCAGTTTCTACCTTCTACTCTTTACCTTCAGGAGAGTTCAATACTTTAGGGACTCCTCATACCCAAGGGATTTTACCCTGCATCAGCTTCACTGGTAAATTCAATACTTTAGGATCCTCCCTTACCCAAGGATTTTCATCCTGCAAGTACTTTTGGGACTTCCTCACACCCAAGGGATTTCAGCCTGCTTCAGTACTTTAGGGACCTCTCTTACCCAAGGGTTTTCAGCCTGCCACTGCTTCTCTCTCCTGGGACTCCTTCCCACCTGCCTAATCAATCCCTGGCTTCTGCTCTCACAACCAATCATTCTCCTTCCATTAGCTTCCCCCACACCCATACCAGCTGAGTTGAGCATTAGACTAATGATGAGCTCCTGCACACAGGGTTTCCTATCTTTCTTTCCCCCTAGTGGCAGCCAATCTACACGTCCTGCCAGCTTACACCCATGTCTTCCCCTATTGCAGCTAGGTGTCCAGTCTGGGTTCTTCATCTCACCCCCTGGCTCCTTGCCTGCAATGCCTTCTGGGACTTGTATATTTCAGACTGAAACTGCCTTAGCCCAGCTATCCTGGATGTGACTCTGTCACAACACACACTCCCACGTATCTGACAAAAATGGTAACAATGGTCCCATCAATGCAACAGCGCAGTGCCATAATACCTCCAGCCAGTGCCTGCTCAATCAGGGCCCTCCAGCAGGCCCAGAACCCATCTTGCATGCCCATAACAAGACTATCCTCTCAGTGGACAACACCACTCAAACATTCTTCACCCATAGCAATCGGGCTTCCATCCAAGATACAGTACCGAAATGGTTCTGACAGCATTAGTAAGTGATCTTCACCAAGCGCTCAGCCATAGGAAATTTGCGCTCCTGTTCTCGCTAGACCTATCTGCAGCCTTCGATCTCATCGACCATTCCAACCTGCTTACCTGCCTGTCCATCTTCGGGCTAGGAGGGACTGTCCTTAAATGGTTCGCATCCTTTCTTGCAGATAGGACCTTTGTGGTTTCATTTGCTGGCGCACAATCAACTTCCCACTCTCTCTCATATGTGGAGTACCCCAGGTCTCAATTCTAGCACCTCTCTTATTCAATATTTATCTCAGCCCATTCGCAATTCTCATTCAGGAACTAGGGCCGATGACATCCTGTTCAGGACACTGATTCTCTTCTCCCAGCTATTGCCTCCCTGCAATCTGGTTTAGACAAAATCTCCTCCTGGCTTTTTCAAAACAGACTAATAGTTAATTCATCAAAGACTACTGCTTGCTGGATCACAAACCTCGTCACTGTCCAGGGCACCCCATTGGAACTAGTTAAGCAGTTTAGATACTTGGGAATTATCCTTGACAATGAGTTATCATTCGGCCCACAAGTTGCAGGCCTTGCTAGATCTTGTTTTGTCACCTTGAGAATATTGCATGCCTCCTTCTTCCTTGATCAAAACTCCCAAATGACCCTACTTTATGCCACACTTCTATTCTGGTGTCACCCAAACACTTATTCAAAGATTGCAAACCATACAGAACACAGCCTTATGACACCTTTGCGATGCCAAGAAATTCGATCACATCACCCCTCTCTTTATCTGACATCACTGGCTACCATCCATATTGAGCACAAAGTTCATACTCTGACCCATAAAATTTTGTCTTCAGGGATCCCGCCATATCTTTCAGCGGCAATAACCCAATACACACCTCCCAGTCTCCTAAGGTCCCTAAATGACCAACGTTTACACATCTCTTCATCAAGCACTGTTAGGTTAGAGTCCACTAGACAATCTGCCAGTGTCTCCACAACAGCTAGAGGTGGAGGAGGGGGAGGACCCCTGGAAGGACATACCCCTACTGGAGGGGGGAAGAAGAGGCACAGTGAGACCACTCCCTCACCTACACTGAAGACCACAGCTCCTGAGGGCTGCCTATAACAGCTGCCATGCCTGCTGATGGGTCCACCCAACTCCAGCTCCTGCAGCAAGTCTCAGTCATGCAAAGACTTGCTGCAGGAGCTGGCGACCCATTGAGAAATACTGGGCCAGACTGTGGCAGAACTCAGGATGCTCCGTCAGGAGTGGTGCCAACCTCAATGAGGGTAATGAACAATGACCACTGTGTATATAGTTTATACATTTGAATGGTTAGGAATACAATTATTACATTATTTGGCATACAAAGTTCTGTGTCTCCACATTGTACAAAATGCTTGATTTCCTGATTTGTAAGGCTTGGCAGGTGCTGTGGTGCCAACACTACTAGGCAAGCTCTAGGAAAAGGAGACTGCAGAGCTGGAGAAAGGGGAGGGGGAGGGGGGGTGACAGGGAGAGAAGTGTCAAAAGAGCCTTCAGTGTCCACAATCAGAGCAGCTACACTTGAATGTCAAGTGCTCTACCAGAGGGCTGCGCTAATGGAGAGGAATCTAATGGGCTCTGTAGCAGAAGAAGGACCTGTAGGACTCAAACCTGACACCCCCCTCAAACCTGACACCCCCCCACCCTTTCAGGATCCCAGGACACACTCAAAACTGTTATGCTATGCTGCCGGTAGGCAAAAATTAGATGATGGCAAATGTCTTAGGGCATGCCCCAGCCTGCGGTAAAGGTGGAACTAAGGTTGACCAGGGCACAGCACTTTACACAGGTGTAAGGTCTATGTAAGCTGTTACCGAGGCTTTATTTTTGACATAGAGATACTACGTTTTGTACTTTGAAAGTTTGTATGTTTCCAGATGTGGCCAAAATTACTCAGAGATGTCGTAAGCAATTTCTACTTTTGAGAGAGTATTAGCCCTGGGGGTTGTTTTCCTATTGAAGTTTGCTTGCAAGTGTACACATAGTAAACATAGTAGATGACGGCAGAAAAAGACCTGCACGGTCCATCCAGTCTGCCCAAGAAGATAAATTCATATTTGCTACTTTTTTATTTGTACTGTCCTCTTCAGTGCACAGACCGTATAAGTCTGGCCAGCCCTATCCCCGCCTCCCAACCACCAACCCCGCCTCCCAACCACCAGCTCTGGCACAGACCCTATAAGTCTGCCCAGCACTATCCCCGCCTCCCAACTACCAGTCCCGCCTCCCACCACCAGCTCTGGCACAGACCGTATAAGTCTGCCCAGCACTATCCCTGCCTCCCACCACCGGCTCTGGCATAGACCGTATAAGTCTGCCCAGCACTATCCCCACCGCCCAACCACCAGCCCCGGCACAGACCGTATAAGTCTGCCCAGCACTAGCCCCGCCTCCCAACCACCAGCTCTGCCACCCATTCTAGGCTAAGCTCCTGAGGATCCCTTCCTTCTACACAGAATTCCTTTATGTTTATCCCACGCATGTTTGAATTCCGTTACCGTTTTCATCTCCACCACCTCCCGCGGGAGGGCATTCCAAGCATCCACCACCCTGAGAATTATATTTTTTGATCCTTCTCAGTTGGTGATGTTTCTCAGTAATAAAACAGTGGATCAGGGCAAGTTGTTGCTGCCTTCTTCAGAGGGTCAGGTTGTATAGAGCTGAACTTCCTTCTCTAATTGATTGATTGTTTATCTGCACCCTAGGATATTATTGCTTTTTAAGTTAAATGTTTATTTCCACTATATAGTTTGATCTCTTGTCCTCTAATAACTGTGGACTGTAAGAATAGTATGTTATTAGATTTCTTGACAAGTAGTTTATAGTATTTTCTGTAAATGTTCATTTTCTATTTAAAGATGTGTTCTTTTATATTTTGTAAACTTAATAAAAATAAAAGTAAAAAAGAAATATATAAAAAGCAGTGTCTCCAGGGGCTAGTGCCCAGATGGGTAGGTTAGGACGACTGTTGTAGTTGGTGATTCGATTATTAGGCATGTAGATAGCTGGGTGGCTGGTGGATGTGAGGATTGCCTGGTCCCTTGCCTGCCTGGTGTAGTCACTACTCTCCATTGCCTCAGTTACAAAATTAGATTGTGAGCCCTCAAGGGACAGAGAAGTGTAACTCACCTTGAGCTACTACTGAAAAAAGTGTGAGCAAATTCAAATAAATAAATACTTGAAAAAGGTGATGTCTGAATCAGTAAAGCTAGAGGTGCTAGAAAAATAGTAAAAAGGATAGGTCCAAGTAGTGAGCCTTGCAGAACCCACATGAAAGTATATTTCTTTGAGTGTTTTTAACCATTGTACTTGAAATGATCTAAGTACATAAGTATTGCCATATTGGGACAGACCGAAGGTCCATCAAGCCCTATATCCTGTTTCAAATAGTGGCCAATCCAGGTCACAAATACCTGGCAAGAGCCTGAAAAAGTTCAATACATTTTATGCTGCTTATCCCAGAAATAGCAGTGGATTTTCCCCAAGTCAATGTAATAATGGTACATGGACTTTTCCTTTAGGAAGCCGTCCAGACCTTTTTTAAACCTTGCTAAGCTAACCGCCTTTACCACATTCTCTGGCAGTGAATTCCAGAGTTTAATTACACATTGAGTGAAGAAATATTTTCTCCGATTCGTATAAAATTTACTGCTTTGTAACTTCATCACATGCCCCCTAGTCCTAGTATTTTTGGAAAGAGTAAAACAAACGATTCACGTCTACCCGTTCCACTCCACTCATTATTTTATAGCCCTCTATCATATCTCCCCTCAGCTGTCTTTTCTCCAAGCTGAAGAGCCCTAGATGCTTCAGCCTTTCCTCATAGGGAAGTCGTCCAATCTCCTTTATCATTTTCGTCACCCTTCTCTGTACCTTTTCTAATTCCACTATATCTTTTTTGAGATGCGGTAACCAGAATTGTGACCAGAATTGAACACAATATTCGAGGTGCGGTCGCACCATGCAGCGATACAAAGGCATTATAATGGCCTCACTTTTGTTTTCCATTCCTTTACTAATAATACCTAACATTCTATTTGCTTTCTTAGCCGCCGCAGCACACTGAGCAGAGGGTTTGAACATATCACAACAACACCACCGAGATCCCTTTCTTGGTCGGTGACTCGTAACATGGAACCTTGCATTTCGTACCTATAGTTTGGTTTCCTCTTTCCCACATGCATCACTTTGCACTTGCTCTCATTAAACGTCATCTGCCATTTAGATGCCCAGTCTCCCAGTCTCGTAAGGTCCTCTTGTAATTTTTCACAGTCCTCTCGCGATTTAACAACTTTGAATAACTTTGTGTCGTCAGCAAATTTAATTACCTCACTAGTTACTCCCATCTTGAGATCATTTATAAATGTTAAAAAGCAGCGGTCCCATCACAGACCCCTGGTGAACCCCACTATCTACCCTTCTCCATTGAGAATACTGACCATTTAACCCTACTCTCTGCTTTCTATCTTTTAACCGGTTTTTAATCCACAATAGGACTCTACCTCCTATCCCATGACTCTAATTTCCTCTGGAGTCTTTCATGAAGTACTTTGTCAAATGCCTTCTGAAACTCCAGGTACACAGTATCGACTGGCTCACCTTTATCCACGTGTTTGTTCACCCCTTCAAAGAAATGTAGTAGATTGGTGAGACAAGATTTTTCTTCACTTTGTCTCATTAATCCATACTTAATGTATATGCTCTGTAATTTTGTTCTTTATAATAGTCTCTACCATTTTGCCATGCATTGACATCAGGCTCACCAGTCTGTAGTTTCCTGGATAACCTCTGGAACCCTTTTTAAAAATTGGCATTACATTGGTCACCGTCCAGTCTTCTGGTACCTTGCTTGATTTGAAAGATAAATTATATTTTACTAACAATAGTCTGCGTGTTCATTTTTCAATTCTATCAATACTCTGGGATGTATATAATCCAGTCCAAGTGATTTGCTACTCTTTAATTTGTCAAATTGCCCCATTACATCTTCCAGGTTTACAGATATTTGATTCAGTTTCTCTGACTCATCAGCATTAAATACCATTTCTGTCACTGGTATCTCTCCCACATCTTCCTTGGTGAAGACCGAAGCAAAGAATTCATTTAATCTCTCCGTTATGGCCTTGTCTTCCCTGAGTTCTCCTTTTACCCCTCAGTCATCTAGCAGTCCAGCTAATTCTTTTGCCAGCTTCTTGGAGTGGCCTAGTGGTTAGGGTGGTGGACTCTGGTCCTGGGGAACCGAGGAACTGAGTTCAATTCCCACTTCAGGCACAGCTCCTTGTGACTCTGGGCAAGTCACTTAACCCTCCATTGCCCCAGGTACAAATAAGTACCTGTATATGTAAGCCCGCATTGAGCCTGCCATGAGTGGGAAAGCGCGGGGTACAAATGTAACTAAAATAAATATACCTAAAAAAGTTTTACTATCCAGCTTATAATCGAAAGACAAAAACGCCTATATTGCGACCTAAATCGGGAGATAGGCGTTTATCTCCCAAAAACGAATAACGCGGTATAATCGAAAGCCGAACTTGGACGTTTTCAACTGCACTCCATCGCGGAAGCGTACAAAGTTGACGGGGGCGTGTCAGAGGCGTGGTGAAGGCGGGACTGGGGCGTGGTTATCACACGAACAGAGATGGGCGCCTTTCGCCGATAATGGAAAAAAAGTATGCGTTTGTAGCTAGAATTTAGGGCAGTTTTTCTGGACCCTGTTTTTTCACGAATAAGGCCCCAAAAAGTGCCCTAAATGACCAGATTACCACCAGAGGGAATCGGGGATGACCTCCCCTGACTCCCCCAGTGGTCACTAACCCCCTCCCACCACAAAAAATGATGTTTCACAACTTTGTATTTTCACCCTCAAATGTCATACCCACCTCCCTGGCAGCAGTATGCAGGTCCCTGGAGCAGTTGTTAGGGGGTGCAGTGGACCCAGGCCCATCCCCCCCTACCTGTTACAATTGTGCTGCTTAATGCTTAGTCGTCCAACCCCCCCCAAACCCACTGTACCCACATGTAGGTGCCCCCCTTCACCCCTTAGGGCTATAGTAATGGTGTAGACTTGTGGGCAGTGGGTTTTGAGGGGGATTTGGGGGGCTCAACACACAAGGGAAGGGTGCTATGCACCTGGGAGCTCTTTTACCTTTGTTTTTGTAAAAGTGCCCCCTAGGGTGCCCGGTTGGTGTCCTGGCATGTGAGGGGGACCAGTGCATTACGACTCCTGGCCCCTCCCACGAACAAATGCCTTGGATTTATTCGTTTTTGAGCTGGGCGCTTTCATTTTCCATTATCGCTGAAAAACAAAAACGCCCAGCTCACAAATTGTCAAATAAAACATGGACGTCTATTTTTTTCGAAAATACGGTTCGGTCCGCCCCTTCACGGACCCGTTCTCGGAGATAAACGTCCATGGAGATAGACGTTTTAGTTCAATTATGCCCCTCTATGTGTTTTTGCCTCCAACACAGTCTTCTTTTCAGAGTCTTTCTTTGCCTTCCTTATCAGCGCTTTGCATTTGACTTGATATTCCTTATTCTGTTTCTTATTATTTTCAGTCAGATCCTTCCATGTACTGAAGGATTTTCTTTTAGCTCTAATAGCTTCCTTCACCTCACTTTTTAACCGTGCTGGCTGTTACTTCGTCTTCTTTCCTCCTTTTTTAAGACATGGAATACGTTTGGCCTGGGCTTTGAGGATGGTATTTTTGAACAGCATCCACGCCTGATGTAAATTTTTGACCTTTGCAGCTGCAATCTCATTTTTGAAAGTTAAATGCTAACATATTGGATTTCCTTAGCAAGATACGGCCTCTTACTGAACACAGTTCTCCCAAGTGGGGCCTCACCAATGACTTGTAGAGGGGCATCAACAGCACTTCCTGGTTATACCCCTCTCCGTGCAGCCTAGCATCTTCTGGCCGTGGCCACTGCCTTGTCGCATTGTTTGTCAATTTTTTTTTTTGATCTTTTATTTTGCATTTTCAAAGTTATACAAGCCAGAGTTCAAACACTATAATTCTCCAAAATACATTAACTGATCAAATCGTTAACATTGCCAAATCTTAATCAATAGCAGTGATGTGTCTTCTGATATAATTCCCATACCCCCAACCCCCCCCTTCCCATCTCCCCTATTTCACTCTTCTGCAAATTATATGGCATTAGGATTTTACAGTGGAAGCCATCCAGGCTGTATAAGGTTCCCAGATCTTTTGATGCTGAGTCAAACGCCCTTTTCTTAAGGCAGTAAGTTTGGACATCAATTGAATGTACTCCAGTTTTCCCAATACCACTGAGATGTCCGGCAGGCTCGGTTATTTCCAAGCCGCTGCAAGTACTAATTTGCCTGCCACAAACATCTGGGTGGCAAATTGATTTCTCCGAGGACAAGCAGGCTGCTTGTTCTCACGACTGGGTGACGTCCGCGGCAGCCCCCACCAACCGGAAGAAGCTTCGCGGGCTGTCCGCACGCAGGGCACGCCCACCGCGCATGCGCGGCCGTCTTCCCGCCCGTGCATGACCGTTCCCGCCAGTCTTTTCTTTTCCGCGCCTGGAGAGAGACGTGTTCACCTATCTCTCTTCCTCAGCCCCGGAAAACCGTCGCGTTGTTCGCGAACCTTCGTTTTATTTTGTTCCGCGTTCTTAAGATTTTCTTTTTCTGTAAAAAAAAAAAAAAAAAAAAAAAAGAGAACGCGCTGTATTTTCCCTCGTTTTCTAGCGGGAGCGTCGCGTTGCGGCCTTGTGGCAGCGCGGTCGAGTTGTTTTTCGAGGTGTGATTTTACCGCCACCATCGACGACCTTAATTTCGCCGACGCGTTTTTTCCGTCGATGTCCTCGAAGGTCCCGAGTGGATTTAAGAAGTGTGGTCGGTGCGGCCGGCCTATCTCGCAGACCAACACTCACGCTTGGTGCCTCCAGTGCCTCGGGCCGGAGCACGATACCAAGTCGTGTACTTTGTGTCTTGGTCTCCGGAAACGGACTCAAGTTGCGAGGCAAGTTCTTCAGGACCGTCTTTTTGGAACTTGCGCCGGCCCCTCGACGGCATCGGTATCGACGGCCAGTTCTTCGGTACCGGTATCGATGTCCGCGAAATCGGCACCGATGGCATCGACCCCAGGAGCACAGGTCCCGTCGGCCCGCCGGTCCTCTGGTGACGGTAGGGGTGAGAGGCCGCGTGGGCAATCGGCCCCGGTCACTCCCTCTGCCCATGGCCCTCGGGACCGAACCCTGTCTGACCCGGTCCCTCGAGACCGAGGGGGATCGACCTCCTCCTCCTCCATGCCGCCTAGCGCCGATGACGGGCATCGCAAGAAAACAAAGAAGCACCGTCATCGGTCGCCATCGATACATTCGGCCCCCGGCGCCGGAGAGGAGTCGACGCCGAGTAAGCGTCGAGAGGAGAGGTCCCCCTCGGTAGTGGAGGTACCGACGCGTCAGGGTCCCAGCACTTCGGTGCAGTCTCCTGGACCCGAGCAGCTTCCGGCACCGACGCCTCTACCGGGCCCCCCCCCCCCCCGTCTTTCCCGGCAGCGGGCCTGGACGAGTGCCTCCGAGCCATCCTTCCGGGGATTCTGGAAGGGCTGATGCGCCAGACTGTGCCGGCGCCGGGGGTGCTTGTGCCTTCGGCGCCGTTGACTGTGGCGCCGGCGAGCTCTAGCCCGGTGCCGAGGCCTTCGACGCCGACACCGCTTGCGGCGCCGGTCTCGACCGCCACGCAGGTGGAGTCCCCGTCGACGTCGATGGAGGGAGCTTCGTCCCCGCCGGCGCGGGAGTCCACCGCTCGACGACACCGAGGCCTCGGTGCCTCGACGTCGAGCCAGGCCCGGTTGAGGACTCAGCTGCATGAGCTTATGTCCGGCACCGAGGAAGAGGCCTCGTGGGGGGAGGAGGAGGACCCCAGATATTTCTCCTCAGAGGAGTCTGTGGGCCTTCCCTCCGACCCCACGCCTTCACCAGAGAGAAAGCTCTCGCCTCCTGAGAGCCTCTCCTTTGCCTCCTTTGTCAGGGATATGTCTATATGCATTCCCTTCCCCGTGGTCTCTGTGAATGAGCCAAGGGCTGAGATGCTCGAGGTCTTCGATTATCCATCACCACCTAGAGAGTCCTCCACGGTACCGTTGCACAATGTCCTCAAAGAGACACTGCTTCGGAACTGGATGAGACCATTATCTAATCCCATCATCCCCAAGAAAGCAGAGTCCCAGTACAGAATCCACTCGGACCCAAAGTTAATGCGGCCCCAATTGCCTCATGACTCGGCGGTCGTGGATTCTGCTCTCAAGAGGGCACGGAGTTCGAGGGATACCGCCTCGGCGCCCCCAGGGCGGGAGTCTCGCACTCTGGACTCTTTTGGGAGGAAGGCCTACCAATCTTCCATGCTCGTGACCCGCATCCAGTCTTACCAGCTCTACACGAGCATCCACATGCGGAACAATGTGAAGCAACTGGCGGACCTGGTTGACAAGCTCCCGCCGGAGCAGTCCAGGCCTTTTCAGGAGGTGGTCAGGCAGCTGAAGGCGTGCAGAAAATTCCTGTCCAGGGGTATATATGACACCTGTGACGTAGCATCTCGTGCCGCGGCCCAAGGTATAGTGATGCGCAGGCTCTCATGGCTGCGTGCCTCTGACCTGGACAACCGCACCCAGCAGAGAATGGCTGACGTCCCTTGCCGGGGGGATAATATTTTTGGTGAGAAGGTCGAGCAGCTGGTGGACCAACTGCATCAGCAGGAAACCGCCCTCGACAAGCTCTCCCACCGGGCGCCTTCAGCATCCACCTCAGCAGGTGGATGTTTTTCCCGTGCCCGGCAGGCTGCACCCTATGCTTTTACCAAGCGTAGGTATACCCAGCCGGCCCGAAGGCCTCGTCAGGCACAGGGACAGCCCCAGCGCACTCGTTCTCGTCAACAGCGTGCGCCTAAGCAGCCCCCTGCGCCTCCACAGCAAAAGCCGGGGATGGGTTTTTGACTGGATCCATGGGAACATAGCCGCCCTCAAAGTGTCCGTACTGGACGATCTACCGGCCGGAGGGAGGTTGAAATTTTTTCACCAAAGGTGGCCTCTCATAACCTCCGACCAGTAGGTTCTCCAAATAGTGCGGTGCGGATACGCCCTGAATTTGGCCTCCCTGCCACCAAATTGTCCTCCGGGAGCTCAATCCTTCAGCTCCCACCACAAGCAGGTACTTGCAGAGGAACTCTCCGTCCTTCTCAGCGCCAATGCAGTCGAGCCCGTACCACCCGGGCAGGAAGGGCAGGGATTCTATTCCAGGTACTTCCTTGTGGAAAAGAAAACAGGGGGGATGCGTCCCATCCTAGACCTGAGAGGCCTGAACAAATTCCTGGTCAAAGAAAAGTTCAGGATGCTTTCCTTGGGCACCCTTCTGCCAATGATTCAGAAAAACGATTGGCTATGTTCCCTGGATTTAAAGGACGCTTACACTCACATCCCTATACTGCCAGCTCACAGACAGTATCTCAGATTCCGCCTGGGCACACGGCATTTTCAGTATTGTGTGCTGCCCTTTGGGCTCGCCTCTGCCCCACGGGTGTTTACAAAGTGCCTCGTGGTGGTAGCGGCGTATCTACGCAAGCTGGGAGTGCACGTGTTCCCATATCTCGACGATTGGCTGGTCAAGAACACCTCGGAGGCAGGAGCCCTCCGGTCCATGCAGTGCACTATTCAACTCCTGGAGCTGCTGGGGTTTGTAATAAATTACCCAAAGTCCCATCTCCAGCCAACACAGTCTCTGGAATTCATAGGAGCTCTGCTGAATACCCAGACGGCTCAGGCCTTCCTTCCCGAAGCGAGGGCCAACAACCTCCTGTCCCTCGCTTCGCAGACCAGAGCGTCTAGGCAGGTCACAGCTCGGCAGATGTTGAGACTTCTGGGTCATATGGCCTCCACAGTCCATGTGACTCCCATGGCTCGTCTTCACATGAGATCTGCTCAATGGACCCTAGCTTCCCAGTGGTTCCAAGCCACCGGGAATCTAGAAGATGTCATCCGCCTCTCCACCAGTTGCCGCACTTCACTGCTCTGGTGGACCATTCGGACCAATTTGACCCTGGGACGTCCATTCCAAATTCCACAGCCCACGAAAGTGCTGACGACGGATGCATCTCGCCTGGGGTGGGGAGCTCACGTCGATGGGCTTCACACCCAGGGTCTGTGGTCCCTCCAGGAACAGGATCTGCAGATCAACCTCCTGGAGCTCCGAGCGATCTGGAACGCACTGAAGGCTTTCAGAGATCGGCTGTCCTGCCAAATTATCCAAATTCGGACAGACAATCAGGTTGCAATGTATTACACCAACAAGCAGGGGGGCACCGGATCTCGCCCCTTGTGTCAGGAAGCCGTCGGGATGTGGCGTTGGGCTTGCCAGTTCGGCATACTCCTCCAAGCCACATACCTGGCAGGTGTAAACAACAGTCTGGCCGACAGACTGAGCAGAGTCATGCAACCGCACGAGTGGTCGCTTCATTCCAGAGTGGTACGCAAGATCTTCCGAGAGTGGGGCACCCCCTCGGTGGACCTTTTCGCCTCTCAGACCAACCACAAGCTGCCTCTGTTCTGTTCCAGACTTCAGGCACACGGCAGGCTAGCGTCGGATGCCTTTCTCCTTCATTGGGGGATCGGCCTCCTGTATGCTATCCTCCCATACCTTTGGTGGGGAAGACCTTACTGAAGCTCAAGCAAGACCACGGCACCATGATTCTGATAGCGCCCTTTTGGCCCCGTCAGATCTGGTTCCCTCTTCTTCTGGAGTTGTCCTCAGAAGAACCGTGGAGATTGGAGTGTTTTCCGACTCTCATTTCGCAGAACGACGGGGCGTTGCTGCATCCCAACCTTCAATCTCTGGCTCTCACGGCCTGGATGTTGAGGGCGTAGACTTCGCTGCGTTGGGTCTGTCTGAGGGTGTCTCCCGTGTCTTGCTTGCCTCTAGGAAGGATTCCACTAAACAGAGTTACCTTTTCAAGTGGAGGAGGTTTGTCGTTTGGTGTGAGAGCAAGGCCCTAGAACCTCGTTCTTGTCCTGCACAGAACCTGCTTGAATACCTTCTGCACTTATCAGAGTCTGGCCTCAAGACCAACTCAGTAAGGAATCACCTTAGTGCGATTAGTGCTTACCATTATCGTGTGGAAGGTAAAGCCATCTCTGGAGAGCCTTTAGTCGTTCGATTCATGAGAGGCTTGCTTCTGTCAAAGCCCCCTATCAAGCCTCCTGCAGTGTCATGGGATCTCAACTAGAGAGCTGCACGGCTTCCGTCCCCGCGGGAATCCCGCGGAACCCGCGGGATTCCCGCGGGGACGGAGGCAGTTCCTGCGGGGTTCCCGCGGGGATGGAAGCAGTTCTGCGGGGTTCCCGCGGGGACGGAGGCAGTTCCTGCGGGGTT
The DNA here is from genome assembly GCF_901765095.1 of Microcaecilia unicolor. Lineage (NCBI taxonomy): Eukaryota > Metazoa > Chordata > Amphibia > Gymnophiona > Siphonopidae > Microcaecilia > Microcaecilia unicolor. The sequence goes on along the minus strand of NC_044044.1, from coordinate 1,352,989 downwards.
CCCGCGGGGATGGAACCAGTTCTGTGGGAAGTGTAAGCTGCACCTGCACCAGCCTCTCATCTACCGAATACCAATTTATTTGAGTGCTGTCTCTTCCTCCTCTTCTTCCTTGCTTTAACAGCATAAATGTGGAAAGTCTTCCATTAAGGAGGTGGTAGAGTCACAAATGATGACGGAATTCAAAAAGGCGTGCTAACCTTAAATGGCTGCATGTGTGTGGATATGTCAAGTGACACTTAGATGGCGACTCTGGCTGTGATGAACTAGAGCTGATACCTGGCAGACTTGTATGGTCTGTGTCTTATACATGGCAATCTGGTGTAGGATGGGCTGGAAAGGGCTTAGACAGCAACTTCAGTGGCTGGAACATGAGGACAGTGCTGGACAGACTTTTATGGTCTGTGTCCCACAAATGAGAACATGAATAGGCTGGAGTGGGCTTCAATGGCAACTCCAGCAGTTGGAACATAAGGATGGGGCCAGATAGACTCCTGTGGTCTTTGTTCCAGAAACACGAAAGAAAGACCATAATCAAGTATATAATATCACACTCGTTGATTTAATGATGAATTGATCATGAGTGTGACTATTGGGCAGAGTGGATGGACCGTTCAGGTCTATTTGCTGTCACTTACTATGTTACTGTTAATCCTCTTTGCTCCCAGGCTGGTGCACAGACCTCAGCTCTGACACAGGCACGAGAATCAGATGTCACCTGACCTACTGGCGCGTGCATGTGGCGTGAATGGACTCATCCTCAGCACACACTGCCAGTGAATCAGAGACAAATCTTACATGTGCGCACCAGAGTGTTCCAAGTTCCAACTTCTATTCCTTCCTTGCCTACAGTGCTGTGGCTCAAATCCAGAAAGGGAGCTGACTGGAACTTTCTTTTATGTACTATTAAATTCTTATGGGGATGGGTGGGGATGGGTTAAATTCTTGCGGGGACGGGTGGGGATGGTTTTAATTTTTGCGGGGATGGGTGGGGACGGGTAAGATTCCAGCGGGGATGGGTGGGGACGGGTAAGATTCCAGCAGGGACGGGCGGGGATGGGTAGGATTTCTGTCCCCGTGCAACTCTCTAATCTCAACGTCGTCCTCACCCAGCTGATGAAACCTCCTTTTGAGCCACTGAATACCTGCCATCTGAAGTACTTGACCTGGAAGGTCATTTTCTTGGTGGCAGTTACTTCAGCTCGTAGGGTCAGTGAGCTTCAAGCCCTGGTAGCTCATGCTCCATATACCAAATTTCATCACAACAGAGTAGTGCTTCGCACCCACCCAAAGTTCCTGCCGAAGGTGGTGTCGGAGTTCCATCTTAACCAGTCAATTGTCTTGCCAACATTCTTTCCCAGGCCGCATACCCGCCCTGCTGAACGTCAGTTGCACACATTGGACTGCAAGAGAGCATTGGCCTTCTACTTGGAGCGGACACAGCCCCACAGACAGTCCGCCCAATTGTTTGTTTCTTTCGACCCTAACAGGCTAGGGGTCGCTGTCGGGAAACGCACCATCTCCAATTGGCTAGCAGATTGCATTTCCTTCACTTACGCCCAGGCTGGGCTGGCTCTTGAGGGTCATGTCACGGCTCATAGTGTTAGAGCCATGGCAGCGTCAGTGGCCCACTTGAAGTCAGCCACTATTGAAGAGATTTGCAAGGCTGCGACGTGGTCATCTGTCCACACATTCACATCACATTACTGCCTCCAGCAGGATACCCGACGCGACAGTCGGTTCGGGCAGTCGGTGCTGCAGAATCTGTTTGGGGTGTAAATCCAACTCCACCCTCCAGGACCCGCATTTATTCTGGTCAGGCTGCACTCTCAGTTAGTTGTTCTTCGTAGGTCAATTTTCTGTTGTATCCTCGCCGTTGCGAGGTTCAATTGACCTGGGTTCTTGTTTTGAGTGAGCCTGAGAGCTAGGGATACCCCAGTCGTGAGAACAAGCAGCCTGCTTGTCCTCTGAGAAAGTGAATGATACATACCTGTAGCAGGTGTTCTTCGAGGACAGCAGGCTGATTGTTCTCACCTACCCTCCCTCCTCCCCTTTGGAGTTGCGTTTCATAGTTTTTGCTTGTCATTCAACTGGCGGGAACGGTCACGCATGGGCGGGAAGACGGCCGCGCATGCGCGGTGGGCGTGCCCTGCGTGCGGACCGCCCGCGAAGCTTCTTCCGGTTGGTGGGGGCTGCCGCGGACGTCACCCAGTCGTGAGAACAATCAGCCTGCTGTCCTCAGAGAACACCTGCTACAGGTATGTATCATTCACTGTATATGCCCTGGTATATTGGGTGTAATAGGCAATATTCCATTTTCAGTTGATAACGTAAAGTAGTCACTGAGCAAATAAAATCTATAATGCTTGCCCAGTATCTGCACATGTATACAGGACCACCAGATGTGATACATATCACCCTCCTCTCCACAGTCCCTCCAGCATTCTGCTGAGCTTAGTCGAAACATTTTAGCCAGACGGCTAGGGGTGTAGTACCAGCTATATAAAATCTTGTGTCCATTCTCTACCATAGTGCTGGATACCGACACCCGCAGCAAAGATTTAAAAGCCCTTGCCCATTGTGAGGGGTTATGGGTTATTCCCATAGCTAGGTCCCATTTTTATGTATAATATTCTACTGGGTACTCTCGTGCTAGTAGAGCCTTGTATATTCTAGTAATGCACCCTCGTCCTCCTCCTCCCGTCATCCCCCTTTCCAACTGTGTTTCAATTAGCTCAAGTTCCTCTCCCGCTTTTCGCTTAATAAGAGTTTGCACCCTGAAATAGTGAAAAGCCTGAAGCGGGGAGAGCCCATGTTCCTGACACAATTCCTGATACGTAGGGATCCTATCCTCTTTACACATTTGTCCCAGTTCATACAACCCCATTTCTTCCCAGTCTTTATATACCCTGCCAGATTCTTCAGAGCCGAACTGAGGAGCAAATCTAAGGTAAGTATGTTGAAAGTAAGTGCGCTCTGGGAAGAATTGTTCCCTTATCTTAATCCATACTGCTAATGGCCATTGTAGAAGATAGGGCTTCTCTGGCTTAGCTCCTTAAGTGTCTGTTTGGGCAGCCATGGGATCGCCCTAAGTGGGTATGGTTCCAGCCAATGTTGTTCAATGCCAACCCATATCTTCTCTATGTTCTGGGACCAAGTTGCTAAAAGTTTGATGTGTGCCGCACAGTAATAATCGTACAAGGAAGGGACCCCCCATACCTCCTCTGTCTCAGGATTGGTACATTGTGTCTCGTTTTACCCCAGGTGGTCTTTTCCTCCAAATAAAGGAAAAGACTTTGCCTTGTAGGCCTCGAAAAAAGGCATCAGGTATGTCTATGGGTAGTGCCATGAACAAATATAACAATTTCGGAAGCATTATCATCTTAATAGCATTAATCCTGCCCACCCAGGATAGTGTCAGGCCTTCCCATCTTTCCATTTCCCGAAATAATTCACGTACCCTACCTGGAAAATTATACTCAAATAAATCCTCTATTCGGCGTGTTATATTTATCCCCAAGTACCTAATGTAATTAGTAGCCCATTTATAAGGGAATTGCCTTTTTAGTAAGGCTAGTGTGGAGCTAGGTATATTCACATCAAGTGCCTCGAATTTGTCAAAATTAATTTTAAAACCCGATATTGCCCCATAATTTTGTATCTCTTCTCCTACCACCGGGAGGGCTGTTTGAGGATCTTTTAGGGTGAGGAGAATGTCATCTGCGAAAAGGAGTATCTTGGTTTCAATGCCCTCTCCTCTAAGGCCCCTTATCTCTTGATTCGCTCGAATCTTGGCAGCCAATGGCTCCATCACTAGCGCAAACGCATTGTTTGTCATCTTGACATCCTCAGACACCATGACCCCAAGGCCTCTCTCCTGAGCTGTGCTTGTTGGCCATATTCTGAAGTGTTTGTAGTTTTCGCAATGTAGTACATAAGTATTGCCATACTGGGAAAGACCAAAGGTCCATCAAGCCCAGCATCCTGTTTCCAACAGTGGCCAATCCAGGTCACAAATACCTGACAAGATCCCAAAAATGTACAAAACATTTTATACTTCTTATCCCAGAAATAGTGGATTTTCCCCAGTCCATTTAATAACGGTCTATGGACTTTTCCTTTAGGAAGCCGTCCAAACCTTTTTTAAAACTCTGCTAAGCTAACCGCTTTTACCACATTCTCCGGAAACGAATTCCAGAATTTAATTACACATTGAGTGAAGAAAACGTTTTTCCGACTCGTTTTAAATTTACTACATTGTAGCTTCATCGCATGCCCCCTAGTCCTAGCATTTTTGGAAAGTGTGAACAAGATGCTTCACATCTACCCGCATAGACAGTATTGCAGTAATCAAGACAACAGCTAAAAAAGGAAAGGATTAATGCTTGGAGATTTGAGATATCAAAGAGATGTCAAATTGCTCTGAGTTGACGGAAAACCAAAAAGGTGACCTTAGTTAAATGCGAGACTTGTGGCAGAAAAGAGAGAAGAGTCAAGGATAATGCCTAAATATCGAAAACTGGGATACTGGAATGATTGACGTGCCAAAGAGAGTAACAGGGAACAGAGGGGGTAGAGGTGCTCTAGAGAACCAACATTCAACAGTTTTATTGATGTTAAGTACTAATTGATGGTCTCTAAGCCACCTGGCGACTGACTCGAGGCAAGTATGAAGCGGAGCAAGGGAAGGCGAGGATGGGGAGGTGTGGGATATAGTAGAAGAATGTCATCTGCGTAAAAATAGATTCCAAAAGATTGGGTGAGGGCAGAATAGGACTCAAAAAATATTAAAAAGAAGAGGTGAGAGGATTGAACCCTGGGGTACCTCATGATCCAATTCCCTTTGTTCAGAAGCAGTATTGGAGAGAATAACCTGGAAATAGCGGCAAGAAAGGAAAGAGTTGAACCAGGACAGCACCGTACTTGAAATTCCTAGAGAAGACAGATGAGCAAGTAGAAGAGAGTGGTTAACCAAGTCAAAAACTGCAGAGAGGTTTAAAGAAACGGCTAAGACAGTGTTATATTGATTGAAGTGGGAGTGGAGCTCACTGAGGGCAGTCATGACAGTTTCCGTACTGTAATGTGCCCTAAATCCTGATTGCCGAGGAAGATGTAAGCTGAGTGAACACAATTTTTTCAAGAACTTTGGACATATAGCAGAAGTTGGAGACCGAGCAATAGTGGTTAAGAACAGTAGGATCCAGGGTGGGATTTTTCAGAATGGGGCGGACTATGGACCACTTCCATAGACCAGGGACCTGGCCAGAGGATAAACTAAGGTTAATCAGGGATAACCAAATTGGCAGCAGACCCAACTGGTATTTTTTCACCAGGAGGATAGAAGAGGATCACACGGGCAATAAGTAGTCTTGATGAATGACATAGTTTTTTGCAGGGACAAAAGGGCTGGGGCATCAAAGGAAGACCAAGAGGAAGGACCAGCCTGAAAGTGTGGTGAGCTATACCAAGGGTTGGAGTGTCATTGTGAGGTGCTGGAGGACTGGGCAGGACTTATTCACTAAAGTATCTTATTGAGAAAAAATAAAGAGCTTCAGCTGAAGGAGGTTTGTGCACAATATTTGTTACTTGGGGTGTTGTAATCTGTTTGTAAATAGAAAAATATCTTTAGAGGGATTAGAGGATGGTAGAAGTTTCTTGGCAATGAATTCCCTTTTTTCCTTTAATGATAATTAAAATCTTGATGAAATTGATGGCATTTCTGGAGATTGGCAGGAGTCTTAGACTTTTTCGCTTCTAGGCTTGACAGTACTGATGCTTGAGAAGCCATAGAGTAGATGAGTACCAAACATTCCTTTTTAGATGAACAACATTGATGAAAGGTGTCACGGTTGTAGCCGTGCCCAATGTTTATACTCACCACTCTTCCCAGTGACCAGGCCCCGTGGCTGCTGTAGACTGCTTTTTCCCTGTTTCCCAGTCGTGTTCCAGAGATCATTCTAGTCCTATTCTGGTGTTCCAGCATTCTAGCCTTGCTCTGGTGTTCCTGCAGCCAAGCCTCATTCTTAGTTGTGACATCGTCAGTAAAGTCCTTTATAAAGCACCTTGGAACTTTCATGCCTTGCCTTTGCAATGGAGGTCTTCAGATGAGTTCTCATCTGTGTGTGTTTGTTGCACTTCCTCGCCTGCTTCTGCTTTGTCTCTGGTCTGTAATCTTGCTTCTGTTCTAGCCCTGCTTGCATAGGCGGTCAGTGACCCAACTGTTTGGGGAGGCTAAAGGGGGTGGGGTTAGGGTGGGGCCAGGGGCGGAGCTTATATCCATAATTGTCTGACAACACACAGAAAAAAAATAAGTAAAAATAAAATAGTCACAATTAATACCTTTTATTAAATTTAGATATTAGATACATATCATATGTCAAAGAATAAAGTGGTTGCTCAAAGCATATACTAACCACAATCGCTCAAGTGCAAAACACTATGCACAACTTTGTGCAAAAACAGAACCTTACTGTACCATAAATATTACACTGGGCAGACCCTAATACACCAGTATACCACCCAGATGGAAAATGCAGACCGTCAACAATATGAAACAAGGGATCATAATATCACAATTCTCATGTAGAGCCACAAAACACCCTTTTAGGGTTGATAGTGTTCACAATGAGCTCCTTTTATTAGCAACCATTTGTAGTAGTAGTAGATCCTTCTTCAAGAGGTAGTGTGTCATGATTTAGGCTCTACACCCTTTCTGATGTTTTGGTGCCACCTCAGTAAGGCCAACACACAATCTCTCCACTGCAAAACACTATACACAAACTTGTGCAAGAACACACTCATAACCTTAGCAAACCATAACAGCACTAATTCCAAGGATAGGACGAGCTACAACCTTATGCGTGGAAAGGCAGCACTGTAATTACACTGGGCTTTAAAACACTAGTACACAACCTAGTGAAACAAAACAAAAAGGGCTGCAAATACTACACACTAGCAGAATACTGCTCCTTGATCACACACGAAAAACACATGACACAACAGATATGAAGGCAAAATACTGAACTGGAAAATTACCTCAAGAAGTCAGACTCGGCATGTAGCAATACTAGAAAAATTGAAACTTGCAAAATATCACAGATGCACGTTTCTAAAAGCTGACATATTCCAATTAATAATTTCTGAATAAAAAATGTTTTCTACCTTTGCTGTCTGAGCATTTAGTTTTTCTATTAGCTTTGGTCCTAGTGTCCTTTTTTATGCAGTGTGTTCTTTCCAACTGATATTTTTTCACACACCATGTCCATCATCCTCCTCTGTCCTTATGCATCCTGTCTACTATCTGTAGCCCTGTCATTCCTCCAGTTTCGGCATTTCCGATCCAGCCCTTAAATTCAGCAATTTCCCCTCCATCCATATCCAGCATTTCTCCTCACTCCCCTCCCCACCATCCATGTGCATCTACTTCCTCTGTCTTCCCTCCCCTCCATCCATGTCTAGCATTTCTCCTCTCTCTCACTCCATCCATGTGCATCTCCTTCCTTTGTCTTTCCTTCCCTCCATCCTTGTCCAACATTTCTCCTCTCTTCCCTGCCCTCCACTCTATCCATGTCCAGCAAATTCTCCCCTCCCCTCCTTCCAAGTCCAGGAACTCCATTCTCCCCTGCCCTCTCCTCCATCCACCCATTTCCAGCAAATTTCCTCTCTCCCCTGCCCCCATTCATCCATCCATGTCCAGCAATTCTCCTCTCCTCTGCCCTCCCCTCCATCCATCCATCCATGTCCCGCAACTCTCCATTCTCCCCTGCCCTCTCCGCCATCCATCCATATCCAGCAAATTTCCTCTCTCCCCTGCCCCTTCCATCCATTCATGTCCAGCAATTCTCCTCTCCCCTGCCCCCATTCACCAATCCATGTCTAGCAATTTTCCTCTCCCCTGCCCTCCATCCATCCATGTCCAGCAACTCTCCATTCTCCCCTGCCCTCCATCCATCCATGTCCAGCAACTCTCCATTCTCCCCTGCCCTCCCCTTCATCTATACATATCCAGCAAATTTCCTCTCTCCCCTGTCCCCTCCATCCATCCATGTCCAGTTCTCCTCTCTCCCCTGCCCTCCCCTCCATCCATGTCCCGCAACTCTCCATTCTCCCCTGCCCTCTCCGCCATCCATCCATATCCAGCAAATTTCCTCTCTCCCCTGTCCCCTCCATCCATCCATGTCCAGTTCTCCTCTCTCCCCTGCCCTCCCCTCCATCCATGTCCCGCAACTCTCCATTCTCCCCTGCCCTCTCCGCCATCCATCCATATCCAGCAAATTTCCTCTCTCCCCTGCCCCTTCGATCCATTCATGTCCAGCAATTCTCCTCTCCCCTGCCCCCATTCACCAATCCATGTCTAGCAATTCTCCTCTCCCCTGCCCTCCATCCATCCATGTCCAGCAACTCTCCATTCTCCCCTGCCCTCCATCCATCCATGTCCAGCAACTCTCCATTCTCCCCTGCCCTCCCCTTCATCTATACATATCCAGCAAATTTCCTCTCTCCCCTGTCCCCTCCATCCATCCATGTCCAGTTCTCCTCTCTCCCCTGCCCTCCCCTCCATCCATGTCCAGGAACTCTCCATTCTCCCCTGCCCTCCCCTTCATCTATCCATATCCAACAAATTTCCTCTCTCCCCTGCCCCTTCCATCCATCCGTGTCCAGCAGTTCTCCTCTCTCCCCTGCCCTCCCCTCCATCCATGTCCAGGAACTCTCCGTTCTCCCCTGCCCTCTCCTCCATCCACCCATATACAGCAAATTTCCGCTCTCCCCTGCCCACTTTCATCCATCCATGTCCACCAACTCTCCATTCTCCCTTGCCCTCTACTCCATCCATCCATATTCAACAAATTTCCTCTCTCCCCTGCCCCATCCATCCATGTCCAGCAATTCTCCTCTCTCCCCTGTCCATCCATCCATGCCCAGCAACTCTCCATTCTCCCCTGCCCTCTCCTCCATCAGCATTTGCCCTCAAAATGTTCCGATCCAGCCCTTAATTTCAGCAATTTTCCCTCCATCCATATCCAGCATTTCTCCTCACTCCCTTCCCCATCATCCATGTTCATCTACTTCCTCTGTCTTCCCTCCCCTTCATCCATGTCTAGCACTTCTCCTCTCCCACTCCATCCATGTGCATCTCCTTCCTTTGTCTTTCCTTCCCTCCCTCCATCCTTGTCCAACATTTCTCCTCTCTTCCCTGCCCTCCACTCCATCCATGTCCAGCAAATTCTCCTCTCTCCCCTCCCCTCCTGCCATGTCCAGGAACTCTCCATTCTCCCCTGCCTTCTCCCCATCCACCCATATCTAGCAAATTTCCTCTGTCCCCTGCTCTCATTCATCCATCCATGTCCAGCAATTCTCCTCTCCTCTGCCCCCCCCCCCATCCATCCATCCATCCATCTATGTACAGCAGCTCTCCATTCTCCCCTGCCCTCTCCTCCATCCAGCAAATTTCCTGCCCCCATTCATCCATCCATGTCCAGCAATTCTCCTCTCCTCTCCCCTGCCCTCCATCCATCCATGTCCATCAACTCTCCATTCTCCCCTGCCCTCTCCTTCATCTATTCATATCCAGCAAATTTCCTCTCTCCCCTGCCCTCCCCTCCATCCATGTCCAGGAGCTCTCCATTCTCTCCAGCCCTCCCCTCCATCCATGTCCAGGAACTCTCCATTCTCTCCTGCCCTCTCCTCCATCCACCCATATCCAGCAAATTTCCTCTCTCCCCTGCCCCCATTCTTCCACCCATGTCCATCAACTCTCCATTCTCCCCTGCCCTCTCCTCCATCCATCCATATCTAGCAATTCTCCTCTCTCCCCTGCCCTCCATCCATCCATGTCCAGCAACTTTCCATTCTCCCCTGCCCTCTCCTCCAATCACATTTGCCCTCAAAGTGTTCCGATCCAGCCCTTAAATTCAAGAATTTGCCGTCCATCCATATCCAGCATTTCTCCTCACTCCCCTCCCCTCCATCCATGTGTATCTACTTCCTCTGTCTTCCCTCCCCTCCATCCATGTCTAGCATTTCCCCTGTCTCCCTTCCACTCCATCCATGTGCATCTCCTTCCTTTGTGTTTCCTTCTGTCCATCCTTGTCCAACATTTCTCCTCTCTTCCCTGCCCTCCACTCCATCCATGTCCAGCAATTCTCCTCTCTCCCCTCCCCTCTATCCATGTCCAGGAACTCTTCATTCTCCCCTGCCATCTCCTCCATCAACCCATATCCAGCAAATTTCCCCTCTCCCCTGCCCCCATTCATCCATCCATGTCCAGCAATTCTCATTTCCTCTGCCCTCCCCTCCATCCATCCATATCAGGCAACTCTCCATTCTCCCCTGCCCTCTCCTCCATCTAGCCATATCCAGCAAATTTCCTCTCTCCCCTGCCCCCTCCATCCATCCATGTCCAGTTCTTTCCTCTCCCCTGCCCCCATTCATCCATCCATGTCCACCAACTCTCCATTCTGTCCTGCCCTCTACTCCATCCATCCATGTCCAACAACTCTCCATCCATCCATATCCAGCAAATTTGCTTTCTCCCCTGTCCCCTCCATCCATCCATGTTCAGCAATTCTCCTCTCTCCCCTGCCCCCTCCATCCATCCATGTTCAGCAGTTCTCCTCTCTCCCCTGCCCTCCCCTCCATCCATCCATCCATGTCCAGCAACTCTCCATTCTCCCCTGCCCTCTCCTCCATCCATCTCCATCAAATTTCCTCTCTCCCCTACCCTGCAATTCTCCTCTCCATGTCCAGCGATCTGTTCTCTCCCCCTGCCCTCCCATGCCATACATGTCCAGCAATTCTCCCTGCCCTCCCTCAGCTCCCCGACAGTCCTCCTCTCCGTTCCTTCCTGCCCCCCCCCAAGCGTTTAACCCTTTTACTTTCCGTTGCAGCGACGTCAGTGAAGGAGAAGGCACTGCGGGCTCGCCTCCAGCTTCTCCCTTCCCTCTTCACACATTGTCCCGCCCTTGCAGAAACAGGAAATGCATCATCGCAGATGGTGGAACACTGAGGGAAGGAAGAAGCTGGAGGTGAGCCTGCAGTGCCTTCTCCTTCACTGATGTTGCTGCCACGGAAAGTAAAAGGGTTAAACACAATCACAGACACGTGGGGGGGCGGGGGGAGAGCAGCCAGGAAGGAGGGACCGTCGGAGAGCTGCCTGGCTGCTGCGCCAGCCCTGCATTTGGTGGTGGGGGGGGGGGGCAGCAGCCAGGGGAAGGTCACGGTAAGCCTCCCCAAGCCTCTTAAATGGGGCGCCTATTTCTGCTTGCCTTCAGCTTCAGTCCCTACCCTGCTTGTATTCTGTCCTGCCTGTTCCAGTCCTGCCTGTCTTCAGCTTCAGTTCCAGGCCTGCTTGTTCCAGTCCTGCCTGTTTTCAGCTTCAGTTCTAGTCCTTCAGCTTCAATCCTTGGTTGGGTGGTTCGCCTGCTGCTGCCGTTTGCCGGCAACAACCCAAGGGCTCACTATCCTTGAATCCATGACAAAAGTTTTTTTGAGCAACCCTGTTGAGGCCTTCTGTCAGGATAACATACCAAGATTCAGTCTGATCATTAAGTGATTTGGATGAAAAGTCCAAAAGGACATCAAAAAGAGATGGGGAGAGAGAGAACACATTAATCTGGGAAAGGGCTCTAGTCCAATAGCTAGTAGTAGAGAATGACACGGGGACAAAGTTTGTCCCCTGGCCCTTCCGTTCTGTCTCTGTCCCCACCCCGTCCCTGTGGGTTCTGTCTCCGTCCCCGCAGGTTCTATCCCAGCCCCGTCCCGTCTCCATGGGCTCTGTCCTCATCTGCAGGAGCCTCGAACAATTATAATTTTATATTTAAATCATTCTATTAAAGTATAAAAAGGAACAATATACTGTGCAACTATTGTGTATAAATTACAAATAGAAAACAATAATAACAGCGAGCAGCTATAATAACACTCCTTACCACCATCCTCTACCCTTCCAACCCCCAACAATAGCTGATTTCTACTACCCCAAGGAATCCTAATCCACCCTGTTAAAATGTCCAGGGCTACAAAATACAACCCGTTCTGTATGCCCTAGAGGGGAGAAATATGCCCTATGAAGCACTATTATGATTTTTAAATCTGTGGATGAATAAGAAGTCATCAACAATCTTGGGATTCAGTCTAGCTCTCTTGTCTTCCATAGTCCTTCCTGCAATAGAAGATGTCTTCTTAGAAGATGTGCTGGTAGCAGGAATGTACAGGTTCCCGCATGCAAATATTGCTAGTTGTGGCCAGCATGTTTGCTTGTTTTTCAAAAAAAAAAAAAATCAAAATATTGTTGTCTGCATCACTCAAACATAAATAAGAGTCCAGTTTATTTATTTATTTATTTTAGTTACATTTGTACCCCGCGCTTTCCCACTCATGGCAGGCTCAATGTGGCTTACATATACAGGTACTTATTTCATTAACAGGCTTCAAAGTTTGACCTTGTCCTCGTGGGCTCTGTCCCCATCCCGTCCCCGCAAGCTCTGTCTCTGTCCCCATCCCTGCGGTTACTGCGGGTCCCCGTCCCCGTGTCATTCTCTAGCTGGTAGATAACTAATGGTGTTGCGGGATGCAAAGGTACAGAAAGGTGAAAGAGGATGAGAGAGTGGTCAGAACAAGAGGGGGGGTTGAGAGAAAAGGTTGACAGGGATTCATGGGACTCTTGCAGAGTAAGCACTAGATCTAGTGAAAAGTCACATATCTAGTCGGGTACTCCTGGTGCTCCACTTGATTACAAAGTATGAATAGATCCTCTTCTCAATGAAAAACAGGTGATATAGTGCAAACAGTATCATTCTCCCAGATCTCACTCTGTTCCCAACATGGTCCCATATTTCGCTATGTCCAGTGTCTTCAGGAGAACAGAATGCTTGGCTAACTTGGGAAAGGATTTTCGTGGCCACTCCAGTTTGCAGATAAATGACTTTTCACTTGATTTGGAACTTTGAAATACTGAGTATTGAGCTATTTTGGACTATTTGAAGTAATCATCAAGATTTTTTTTTTAGGACATTCGTTTAGTCCATGAGGTAGGCAGGGTGGACAATCTGGTGTGATGATGGCTTGATTTAGAGTAGAATATAACATCATTGAAAATTGCTCTCAATATGTGAGCAACAATCACAATTATTATATATAAAAATATTTTATAGTGAATAAATGTGAATTTAAGGATTGTTATTAGGTTTCTTTGTAAAGAGGTGAGATCTTTAGAAACCAAATAGATTATTATGCTCTGACATATTTTTAGTGTTACATTTTAACTGCCAAACCTTTGACCATTCTAATTTTTGAAGATCTCTTCTCATGGTTTCTACTCCCTCCAGGGTATCCACTCTATTGGCTATCTTCGTGTCATCTGCAAAAAGACGGACTTTTCCTTCTAACCTTTCAGTAATGTCTCTCACAAATATATTAAACAGAATCGGCCCCAGTACCAACCCCTGAGGCTCTCCACTACTCACCTTCTTTTTCTCAGAGTGAATTCCATTTACTACCGCCATCCTCTGTCACTTGTCGGTCAACCAGGTTTTCAGTCCAGTTCACCACTTTGAGACCTAAGATTAGCTCTCTCAGCTTATTCACGATTCTTCTGTGAGGAACCATATCAAAGGCTTTTCTGAAATCCAAGTATCCATTTCTTTGGTCACCCAGTCAAAGAAATCAATCAGATTCGTTTGGCAGGATTTTCCTTTGGCAAAGCTATGTTGCATCATATTCTGCAACTCATTGGATTCTAGAAAGTTAACTATCTTTTCTTTCATCAATGACTCCATTATTTTTCCTACCAGCCTGTAGTTTCTCACTTCTTCCCTGTCTCCACTTTTGTGAAGAGAGACCACATCCACTTGTCTCCAATCCCGCGGAACCTCTCCTATCTCTAAAGATTTATTAAATAAATCTTTTAAGAGGTCCCGCCAGGATTTCTCTAAGCTCCCTCAGTATTCCGGATGTATCCCATTCGGCCCCACAGCTTTGTCCACTTTCAGATTTTCAAGTTATTTATAAACGCTTTCTTCCATGAATGGGGCAGTATTTACGCCATTCCCAGATCTACCTTCAGCAGCCGACCGCAGTTCCTTCTCCAAGGTTTTCTTCTGTGAACACCAAAGAGAAGTATTTGTTTATCACTTTCACTTTATCCTCGTCACATTCCACATAGCTATTCTCAGCATCTTTCAGTCTTCCAACTCCATTTCTAACTTTTCTCAGTTCCCTAATATATCTGACAAAGGTCTTGTCACCTCTCTTCACTTCACTCAAGTCCACACTTAGGAATCCAAGACCACAATATAGGGGTAAATTACCAAATAACAAGGCAATAGTACCCGTGTCACGGCTTTGCCGTGCCTCTTCTTTCCGCAGCACACCTGCTGACCCACAGCTGGGAGTCGGGTGTCGCGTCACACCCTGGGCCATTCCCCCACTCCTACTGTGTCTCATCTTGCCTGTCTCACTCATGGGGTGCTGGGATCGGGTGCTGCAGCTCATTCCGGGGTCTGCTGTGGGTCTGGTGGACTGCTCACCTACCGGTACTGGTCTTCCAAGGCATTTTTTTTACAAGTGCGCTGAAAAATGATTCTGCGCGCACCCAAAACACATGTCTAAACTACCACAGGCCATTTTTCGGTGCGCCTTTGTAAAAGGGCCCCTAAACTGTTCGTGTCTCCCAGTAGGCACACGATTCCATGTCTCTGATGGCTTCCTGATTATAGCTATGAACACACATTTCCTTTGCAACCAAGAAAATTCCAAGACTTTATTGACGACGTCATCTGCCCAGTCTCCTCCCTTCACACGGCATACTATGACTTCCACATGCACAGAGAGATATAGATCAGAGCTGAGAGAGGAGTATTCTTTCATGCATTTCACTTCTCGGTGTTAGATTCGTTGACTCTGCATGGGCTTGCAGGCAATATATAAGAAATTTAATTTTAAAAAATTAGCAACAGTTTGCTCACAATTGTTTTATTCCCCTGTACACTGGAAACAACTTGTTCATTTTTTGTATAGTTTTTCAAGCTATTCTTTCTGTTGCACAGGTGGCTTTGCTATTATAGGGATGGCAGTATTCACTCACTATATCCCAGCGTTCGTAAATGATGTACAGCTAGGCTTTACATTACAACAACTACTACAGCCTAAACAACTACTACAGCCTAAACGTTTAGAAGACTCCTGGTATGGACACGTTGATCTATCACCTGAGCCGATCCCACACTCCTATTCCTGGGCTTTCTATATGTCTTGGATCACTATTCCAGCACTGTGTACTGCAGGTGAGAAGCAATTCACAGGCTTTATTGCCCTTTTTTTCCTTTATGCAATTTTTTAATAAAAAAGGATGCCATCCAGGTAGATATATTTCTGTGTGTTTTTCTTCATATCAGTGTGGTAACTCTCTGTTCACTCTCCCCCAGGTATGATTGAACTGCTTGCATACATAAGTGAGAAGAAACTAGGATCAAGTGCCAAGCTCTCTGCTGAACTTCTAGAGCACAGCACTTCCATCCCAAAAGGAGTGTCTCCTAGTGCTCCGCACCCTAGACTTGCTCAAAGTGAATTTTCAGGCTTGCTGTAGTAATGACCCTCAAAGTTCTAGCGCTGCATAACTCCAGTATATTACATTACTCCCACTTGCCAACAATCTGTTATAATGCTTCCATGACAACAAAACTGAGGATCAAAAATAGGATGGTTTTCCACAGTCTCATGTGGAAACTTGGGGGGGGGGGGGCGTTAAAAGGCAAGGCTTATCAAATTATGGGCCCTGTTTACTAGGCCGCGCTAACATTTTTAGCACATGCTAAAAATTAGGCCCTATGTGACAAATAGGGCCTAATCTAATCTAATTTTTCATTGATCACAAAGCCATTTTTAAAAAATGATTTGCAAATTAAACATTTTTCTTTTTTTTGAAAATTAGGGGTCCTTTTACTAAGGTGCACTGAAAAATGGGCTGTGCTAGTGTAGGGGCGGGTTGTGGCTACATGTAGATTCATTTTTCAGCGCGCCTGTAAAAAATGCCTTCTTAAAATTTTTGCCGAAAATGGATCTGCGGCAAAATCAAAATTGGCACGCGTCCATTTTGGGTTTGAGACCTTACCGCCAGCCATTGACTTAGCGGTAAGGTCTCACGCGTTAACCAGGCGGTAATGACCTGCACACGTAGAAAGCCACTTGATGCGCGTCCGCTACATACGTCAGAAAATAAAAAAATATTTTTGGGATGCACATAGCGGACACACATCAAAAATGAAATTACCGCAAGGGCCACGTGGTAGATGGGCGATAACTCCAAATTGGTGCACGTTGGGCGTTAGTAAAAGATCCCCTCATTCAGATATTTTCTTGAAGCTACTAGCTACCTTCTCCAATACCAAAGATGTTTTTTTTTTCTTAAAGTAAGATTTCAATACAATTAACTTACCTGTTTTGTGGTCAGTGTTTTTCCTGATGTGGCTTGTGCCACCTGATTGAGAATGAAATAGTTTCCTGAGTTACATTCAAAAGTTCTTGTATCGGGGGGGGGGGGGGGGGTACTTTTTTTTTTTTTAAAGGTTTCCATGAAAGTGTTTAGTAACTTGGCAGGGGAAACAACATATTTTTTACAATTGGAGCAGTTTCTGTTTGATAAAGTTCCTTAAACAGTTTCTTTGGGATATTGTTGGGGGAGTGTAGTAGAAATGGTTCATAAGGTATACTTAATAATTCACATATGGTGATGTAGAGGGGCATTTTCGATATGACATCTAAATCCGACTTTGGACATTTTGCTGAAAACATCCAAAAATCAAGTAGGGAAAATGACCTTTTTCAAACCAGAAAAATGTCTAATTTTTTTTCTTTGAAAATGACCATTTCCTAGATGATGTTGTGTTTAGTACATCTATCGTTTTGGATCATTTTCCAAACAAAAAAAAAACCCCGTCCAAGTGAAAAACGCACAAAATCAAGCCATTGAGTCGTAGGAGGAGCCAGCTGTCTTAGTAGACTGGCCACACAGGCATCCTAGCACTGCAGTGGGGCACCCTAGGGGGCACTGCAGTGGACTTCACATAAAAGGTCCTAGGTATACATCTCACCGTTACTACTACTACTACCCCTTATACTGTATGGTGAGCCCTTCAAAACCTACAAAAAACCTTCTGTACCCAACTATACACCACTACAATAGCCCTAATGGCTGCAGGTGTCATACATATGTGGGTACAGTAGGTTTTGTGGGGGCTGACACTTTCCACCACAAGTGTAATAATTAGAGTGGATTATGGCCTTGGGTCACCTTCTCTACAGTGCACTGCACTGACCACTAGGCAATTCCAGGAACCTTCTTGCTGCTCTAATAGGACTGGCCATAACATCTGGAGCTGTCATAGAGGTTGGTATGTACTGTTTCATTTACATTTTTGTGGGGTGGGAGGGGGTCAGTGACCACTGAATGAGTAAGAGGGTGTCATTCCTTTATTCCTGCAGTGGTAATTTAGGGGACTTTTTTGTGGTTTATCCGTTAATAAAACAGGTCTAGACCAAAACATCCAACTTAAAGCCCTGGATGTTTTTGTTTTGTTCCATTATGGCAGAAAAACGTCCAAGTGTTAGGGACACCCAGATCCTGCCCATAACATGCTCCCTTGTAATTTGAATGCACTTTTGATGTACTTCATAGAAAAATGTCTCAAAATTGGTTTCAAAAATACCAATTTGGACGTTCTTGTGAGAAAAATGTCCAATATCAGATTTATGCCACTTTTTGGACGTTTTTCTCATTTGAAAATGAGCCCCATTATATATTAGTGATGTGATATTGGGACTCACTTTCAAAACAGAAAAATGTCTAAAAAGCAGCGCAAAGTGGCAGACGGACGTCCAAATTGCTATTTTTTGAAACATATTTTAAAGACATTTTTCAATGCAGTTAATCTGCAGGTTGCTCAAATCACAAGGGGGCATGTTGGGGGCAGGATTTGGGTGTTACCCAAACTTGAACATTTTTCTGCCATAATGGAACAAAACAAAAGTGTCCAGGGCTACAATTTAGATGTTTTGGTTTAGACCTTTTTTTATCACGACTAATTCAGAAAAAGGTGCCCTAAATACTAGATGACCACTGGAGGGATTAAGGCATGACACCCCCTCCCACTACCTAAAGATGTCAAAGAAGCAATACATACCAGGCTCTATGACAGATCAGATGTTATAGCCAGTCCTGTTGGAGCAGCAACCAGGTCCCTGGAGTAGCCTAGTGGTCGGAGCAATGTACTGTAGAGAAGGGGACCCAGGCCCATATCCCACTCTAACTGTTGCACTTGTGGTAAAATGTTTGAGCTCTCCAAAACCCACTGTACCCACATATTATTATTGTAGTTCTTCCCAGATTCTTTGTTTGTGTAAGTAATTTTCTCTCTTTGTAGCCTGTATGCCGCCTAGATAGTTTGCTCTGTTAGACAGGTTAGAACTTCCTTAATGAACTTGAAACTTGATATAGGTGACACCTGCAACTATAGGGGCTATTGTAGTGGTGTACAATAGGTTTTAGGTGTGCTTTGGGGGGCTCCCCATACAATACAAAGGGGAAATGGTGAGATACGTACCTGGGACCTTTTAGGTGAAGTCCACTGCAGTGCCCCCTAGGGTGCGCAACTGCTCTGCAGGATGTCTGTGTGGCCAGTCTACAAAGAATTCTGACTCCTCCTATATCCCAATAGCTTGACTTTGTGTTATTTTCACTTAGACATGTTTTTGTCCAAAAATGGTCCAAAACGATAGACTTACTAAGCACAACATCTAGCAAATGGCCATTTTCAAAACAGAAAAATGTCTATGTTCGCTACTGGATTTTCAGACGTTTTCTGCAAAATGTTCAAAGTCAGATGTAGACATATTGAAAATGCCGCTCATTATATATTACATATAAAGTGATATTATATGCTCATTATATATTACATATAAAGTGATATTATATTTGGAGGCTTTTTCAAAGCATATAAACATACAAAGGTAAAATTTGTTAAATTGTACAGCGCTGCGTAACCCTAGTAGCGCTCTAGAAATGTTAAGTAGTAGTAGTAGTAGTAGTAGGTACATAGGTTGATGTTACTTTGTATGTCTAAGTGCTTTTAAAATGAGCCTCTATATATTATGTATTAGTGATAAGTGATTTTATATATTATATGTAAAGTGATACTATATAGAAAGTGAAATTAAATGTAATATCAGATTTTATCTGGTGGAGGTTTTTCAGGTTAATGATAGAAGTTTGGCGGCAGCAGTGTGAGTCCAAATTGTTGAAAAGGACATATGAGGTGCTCAGCTGAGATCTCTTCCTCCACCAGTTTTTCTTTATTTCTACAGTGAGTACAAATTGCCTGTAGTTTTGTGGATATTCTCATAATGTATACTCTATATAGTATGATATTTTTCTTGGTATACATCTTAGTAGTGTTCTTTTATTCTTAAATTTCTCTGTCCATGATGTGAGCTACAGTTTGAAATGTTTTGGTTTTTTGTAATACTTACTTTGAATTTCCTTCTTTTAAATGTCTAATTAAAAAAAAAACAAAAAAAACTTTTCTGATCCATTTTGTGTACGTTTGTTTAATTTCATGTTTTTCTAATCTCTATTTTCATATTCCATTTTTAAAATACTCCCTTCTTGACTCTTATGTTGTGCCATCTACCTTTTTTCTCTGTCCTTCATATACACTTTTCTTGTTTTCCTTTTTCCTTAACCACAACCCCCCCTCCCCCATCCTCATCTCCCACAAGCCTGTGGTGCTGTGTTAGCCCTGGGGTCAGCTGCAAGAAGCAGCAAGACAAGTAGAACACCAACGAGAGGCAGGAGCTTGGGTAATGGTTTATCAGTTACACAGTATGATATCAAGATCCTTTCTGCTAGAGAGGAGCAGAGCTCTGATTACATAGAGCAAAATAATTACATGCTTTTCAGTCCAACTATGGGCTTACATCTACACTTGGGATATGCACTTAAGTGTTTACAACGTTAGTATATACAGGCATATGTGCACTCGTACACATGTATATGCCAATTTTTTGTCTAAATGCTATTCTGTAAATACATACATGTGTTTCTTGCATAGTGTATTAATTGCAAGGCATGTTGTATTCATGAGTGGAGCATGTGAGCGCTCAGATTCCATTATACAATAATAGTGTAAACCAGTATCAGTGTGCCTTACAGTTCAGTTAAGTCAGCCATAGACCTGATGTAAGTGCAGTTGTATAAATGGAGCAGGGATTCATGGAATTGACGGTATTCTGTAAGGTACATGTTAGGTGGGAGCCCTGCCCATGTTTACCATTTATTTAAATTTGCTATTCCACCTGGCAATCAATGGTTTATAAAGCATAAGAAAACAGTTAAAATACAGAAAGGAATGCCAAAAGGATATAGGTCAGTCCTAATCCGTGCATACAAGAAAGATCTAGCTGTTGAACAGCTATCATACAGATGCCCAGAATCAAGTCTCCCCTATGTATCGGCCACCCCAAATGCCTGTACAAACAAACATGTTTTCAACAGTTTTTTTAACTTCTTCAAAGACTCCTTTGCACAAATTTTGTACGAGAACTGATTCCACAAGAAGGGTGCCAACCAAAAGAAATTGCCCTGATGGGTAAACTCCCAATATGTCATAGTGAGTAAGGAAAGAACCATCCTGCGGTGGGATACTAATGTCAATCCTCTAGCTGGAACATATGGACTAATTAATGAACCCCCTATGCACTAACAACTTAAACCTAGCCCGATAATACAGTGGGGGAAATAAGTATTTGATCCCTTGCTGATTTTGTAAGTGTGCCCACTGACAAAGACATGAGCAGCCCATAATTGAAGGGTAGGTTATTGGTAACAGTGAGAGATAGCACATCACAAATTAAATCCGGAAAATCACATTGTGGAAAGTATATGAATTTATTTGCATTCTGCAGAGGGAAATAAGTATTTGATCCCTCTGGCAAACAAGACCTAATACTTGGTGGCAAAACCCTTGTTGGCAAGCACAGCGGTCAGACGTCTTCTGTAGTTGATGATGAGGTTTGCACACATGTCAGGAGGAATTTTGGTCCACTCCTCTTTGCAGATCATCTCTAAATCATTAAGAGTTCTGGGCTGTCGCTTGGCAACTCGCAGCTTCAGCTCCCTCCATAAGTTTTCAATGGGATTAAGGTCTGGTGACTGGCTAGGCCACTCCATGACCCTAATGTGCTTCTTCCTGAGCCACTCCTTTGTTGCCTTGGCTGTATGTTTTGGGTCATTGTCGTGCTGGAAGACCCAGCCACGACCCATTTTTAAGACCCTGGCGGAGGGAAGGAGGTTGTCACTCAGAATTGTACGGTACATGGCCCCATCCATTCTCCCATTGATGCGGTGAAGTAGTCCTGTGCCCTTAGCAGAGAAACACCCCCAAAACATAACATTTCCACCTCCATGCTTGACAGTGGGGACGGTGTTCTTTGGGTCATAGGCAGCATTTCTCTTCCTCCAAACACGGCGAGTTGAGTTCATGCCAAAGAGCTCAATTTTTGTCTCATCTGACCACAGCACCTTCTCCCAATCACTCTCGGCATCATCCAGGTGTTCACTGGCAAACTTCAGACGGGCCGTCACATGTGCCTTCCGGAGCAGGGGGACCTTGCGGGCACTGCAGGATTGCAATCCGTTATGTCGTAATGTGTTACCAATGGTTTTCGTGGTGACAGTGGTCCCAGCTGCCTTGAGATCATTGACAAGTTCCCCCCTTGTAGTTGTAGGCTGATTTCTAACCTTCCTCATGATCAAGGATACCCCACGAGGTGAGATTTTGCGTGGAGCCCCAGATCTTTGTCGATTGACAGTCATTTTGTACTTCTTCCATTTTCTTACTATGGCACCAACAGTTGTCTCCTTCTCGCCCAGCGTCTTACTGATGGTTTTGTAGCCCATTCCAGCCTTGTGCAGGTGTATGATCTTGTCCCTGACATCCTTAGACAGCTCCTTGCTCTTGGCCATTTTGTAGAGGTTAGAGTCTGACTGATTCACTGAGTCTGTGGACAGGTGTCTTTCATACAGGTGACCATTGCCGACAGCTGTCTGTCATGCAGGTAACGAGTTGATTTGGAGCATCTACCTGGTCTGTAGGGGCCAGATCTCTTACTGGTTGGTGGGGGATCAAATACTTATTTCCCTCTGCAGAATGCAAATAAATTCATATACTTTCCACAATGTGATTTTCCGGATTTAATTTGTGATGTGCTATCTCTCACTGTTACCAATAACCTACCCTTCAATTATGGGCTGCTCATGTCTTTGTCAGTGGGCACACTTACAAAATCAGCAAGGGATCAAATACTTATTTCCCCCACTGTATATAGGCAGTGGAGTGGAGGAGTAGCCTAGTGGTTAGTGCAGAGGGCTGAGAAACTGGGGAACTGGTTCCCACTGCAGCTCCTTGTGACCCTGGGTAAGTTACTTAACCCTGCATTCTCCTATCGATGTCTCCACCCTCTGAGTCTGATGGACCAATCACAATTCCCCACTACATTAAGGTAGCTCCTTATATTAAGGTAGCCCATTCTAACTCAGCATTTAGTCCCTGTGGGGTCACTGTTTTCAAGAAATATATATACCATTGCTCTCTGTAATTCAAAAGTTTTTTCACCGATCCTCCCTCCCTGCCCACATGCACATGTTCCAATACTCGCCATTGCATATCTTCTATTCTATGTCCTTTCTCAAGCCAATGTTCTACAATCGGGGCTTGGAGACATCAATAGGAGAAGGAGAAGCTAAAAGGACAGAGTAGGAAGCCGTCGCCATCTTAGCAGGAGGAAATCCAGAAAGAAAACATTGCGAGGCTGGTACTAAGAACGGCTAAGGGTAGGTTGGAAGTATGGTTTAGAATAAAATATGGGGTATAGTATGGGGAGACAGCTGGGCATTTGTAAAATACGGGACCTGTGCTGCCTCCTTAAAGATGATGTTTTAATGCACTTATATTTATGTATTTTTTAGGGGAGCCCTTGACACACAGCCTTTTAGGGCGAAACATGCATGTCGGGCATTGTTGAACCCCTGGTCTGACCGTTCAGTGCAAGTTAAGTATTGCTTATAAGTAACTTAGAGATTAAAAAGTAAAATGAACAGTTAAATAAGTAAATGAAGAAACAGTGTAATAAAATATTATCGCCAGTGAGGATTTGGGTGCTATTGAATGTCCAATAAAAGAGTGAAGTTGGTCATGTGCACTGCTGAGGCGATAAAAAACATATGAATGATTTCTATATGATATATGGTTAAGGTGGAGGTTAAAACCATATATGAGCCTTGTTAGGGGAGTAGTCTCGGGTAAGTGTGACACCTTTTCTGTTATGCGCACTGCAGAGTCACATCAGCAATGCGTTGTGGTGGGTGTAGGGTATTGGGCTCCGTGATTCCAGTAGCTTGTGTTAACTGCTCACGATGTTGGCAGTTGGTAGGTTCTACTCCCATGGTGCTTTTCCCTCTGCTTACTGGGTCAGAGAGTGTGCCCTGTTTTGTTTCCGGTAGTCCATGAGGTAGTGGCCATTTTTGTAAGCCAGTTTTAGATCCCTTTCACGTGTTAGCCACGTTACAGAACTTAGTTCTTACCTTGAATGTTTGCTGAAAGAGGGCATTGTACACCATTCTGCCAGCTCTGACCTACTGCTAATCTCAGTACCAGGGAGACTCGTTGCCAGTGGGGCACAACCTCTGATCTGCAGTTAACTGTGAGTAAGCGTGCTTATTCCAATAAAGGACGTTTTCGGAGAGATTAGTCTTCAGGTGTCAACTGGTGTGCCAATGTTATATAGCAGCAACAAGTCCTAGAGGCCTGCGTGTATGCAGGTCCCTGGAGCACTTTTAGTGGGTACTGCAGTGCACTTCAGCCAGGTGGACCCAGTTCCAACCCCCCTACCTGTAACACTTGTGCTGGTAAATGGGAGGTCTCCAAAACCCACTGTACCCACATGTAGGTGCCCCCTTCACCCCTAAGAGCTATGGTAGTGTTGGACATTTGTGGGTTTTGGGGGAGGGAGGTTGGGTGCTCAGCACCCGTGGTAAGGGAGCTATGCATGTGGGAGCGTTGTCTGAAGTCCACCGCACTGACCTCTAGGGTGCCCAGTTGGTGTCCTGGCATGTCAGGGGGGCAAGTGTACTACGAATCCTGGCCCCTCCCATGACCAAATGGCTCGGATTAGGACGTTTTTGAGCTGGGCGTTTTTAGTTTCCATTATCACTAAAAAAAAACAAACGCCCAGCTGAAAAATGTCAATTTTTTCGAAAATACGGTCTGTCCCGCCTGTTCACGTACCCGTTTTCGGACATAGACGCCCATGGAGATAGGCGTTCGCGTTCGATTATGCCCCTCTATGTCATTTAAACACACCCTTGCAAAATAGTGCTTAGGTGCACTGCTTACACTTTTTTTTGTCAAGGCTACGATAACATGTGCAAGAGGCTGATAAATGTAGGCACCTAGTTTATAGAATTACCCTTCACGTGTATCTTGCTAGCCAACAGGGCTCCGGGTCTTTGTAACAACCAGTGATTGATTATATAGCATTACAGGCTGTATGCAATGCTGTGCACACATATAAAAGATTCAGTCTCTGCTCTATGAAACTTAAATTGTAGTCAAGACTCCTAGATAAAACGTGAGCTAAATCCAAGAATCCCAATCTCTTCCCTTCAACTAAAAACACCTCTATTGGGGATATCCCCCCCCCCCAAAAAAAATAAAGTATATACAGGCAAAAATAAGATGAACAAAATAAAAATGAAATCAATGAATGAAGTCCTGATGCAGAAAGCTGTGAATTAGGACTCTGCACTAAAGCTTAGCACCAGGTTTCCTAATACACAAGTAAAAGAGAATAAACCTGCTCCCTACCCTTCTTCATTGAGAATACTGACCATTTAACCCTACTCTGTGTTATCTCTGAGTGGAGGAGTGGCCTAGTGGTTAGGGTGGTGGACTTTGGTCCTGGGGAACTGAGTTCAAGTTCCACTTCAGGCACAGGCAGGTCCTTGTGACTCTGGGCAAGTCACTTAACCCTCCATTGCCCCAGGTACAAATAAGTACCTGTATTTAATATGTAAGCCACATTGAGCCTGCCATGAGTGGGAAAGCACAGGGTACAAATGTAACCAAAAAAAAATTTATCATTTAACCAGTTTTTAATCCACAATAGGACACTACCTCCTATCCCATGACTCTCCAATTTCTTCTTGAGCCTTTCATGATGTACTTTGTCAAACGCCTTTTGAAAATCCAGATACACAATATCAACCAGCTCTCCTTTATCCACATGTTTATTCACCCCTTCAAAGAAATGTAATAGATTGGTGAGGCAAGAATTCCCTTCACTAAATCCATGTTGGCTTTGTCTCATGCTTTTGAATATGCTCTGTAATTTTGTTCTTTATAATAGTCTCTACCATTTTGCCCAGCACCAACGTCAGGCTCACCAGTCTATAATTTCCCGGATCCCCTCTGGAACCTTTTTTATATATCTGCATTACATGGGATATCCTCCAATCTTCCGGTACCACGCTTGATTTTAAAGATAAATTACATATTACTAACAATAGTTCCGCCAGTTCATTTTGTCAAATTGCCCCATTACATCCTCTAGGTTTATAGAGATTTCGTTCACTTTCCACGACTCATCAGCTTTGAATACCATTTCTGGCACCAGTATCTCTCCCAAATCTTCCTCGGTGAAGACCAAAGCAAAGAATTCATTTAATTTCTCTGCTATGGCTTTGTCTTCCCTGATCGCTCCTTTTACCCCTTGGTCATCTAGCGGGCCAACTGATTCTTTTGCCGGCTTCTTGCTTTTAATATACCTTTAAAAAATTCTTATTATGTGTTTTTGCCTCCAACGCAATCTTCCTTAGCGTCTTTCCGGACCGGACCAGGATTGGACTGATGGGTTGTGCTCGCCTTCCAGCAGATGGAGACTGAGAAAATACCGGTCCGGAGGGACTAAAGGAAAGCAAATTAGCAGGTGAGATCTAATTTCTCCTTTTTTTCAAAGTCCGTCTTTGCCTTCCTTATCAGTGCTTTGCATTTGACTTATTTGTATTTGTTGTATTTGTATCCCACATTTTCCCACCTATTTGCAGGCTCAATGTGGCTTACAATATTCCGTTATGGCATTCGCCATTCCAGAGTAAAAGATACAATTGGTGTTACATGGATGACGATATAGAATTAAGCTTACAATGTTCCGTTATGGCATTCGCCATTCCGGAGTACAAGTTACATTGGTGTTACATGGAGTACATGGATGACAAGCAGACGGATAAAGCGAGAAAATATTCAGAGTAAAGTTGAAGTGGTGTTGTGTTATAATTAAATTATTACTCGTTGTGGTATGCCTTGTTGAATAGATAGGTCTTCAGAGATTTACGGAAATTGATTAGCTCATAATTTGTTTTTAAGATAAGTGGTAATGCATTCCACAACTGCGTGCTCATGTAGGAAAAGCTGGACGCATGTGTTAGTCTGTATTTCAGTCCTTTGCAGCTGGGGAAGTGTAGATTAAGGAATGTACGGGCTGATCTTTTAGCATTTCTGGGTGGCAAGTCAACAAGGTCTACCATGTAGGCCGTGGCATCTCCGTGAATGATTTTATGAACTACAGTGCAGACCTTGAACGCAATACGTTCTTTGCTTGGGAGCCAGTGTAGCTTTTCTCTTAGTAGTTTTGCACTTTTGTATTTTGTTTTTCCAAATATGAGTCTGGTTGCTGTGTTCTGGGCTGTTTGAAGTTTTTTGATAATATACTCTTTACTGCCAGCATAGATTGCGTTCCAGTAGTCTAGGTGGCTCAGCACTAATGACTGCACCAGGTTGCGAAAAATAGCCCTTGAGGAGAAAGGCTTTACTCTTTTAAGTTTCCACATTTCCTTTCAAAGAGATATTTCTAGATAACCCAAACCATAGAAATGTTCCAAACACACCCTGTTGGTCACTGAGTCTCCAATAAGATGAAATTCACTCTTTCCTCAGCTGTAGCTGGTTTTCAACAGTGAGCCAAATCTGCCTAAACAAGATGATACAGAATTTTAAAAAAGCTTCTCCTCTCAGCCAGAAGGTCAGAGTTTATTGGTATGTGAGGTCCCAAGCACCATAAATCTCTTCCTTGTACCTGCAGTTTCTTCTTTGAAGCCATACAACAGTCTTTTTCAGAGAGGCTCAGAACGCAGTTATCATGATGGGGCACAGAGTCAAGTGCAACTTGAAACTCTTTAGACTACCCATCTGATGATAAACAGGACAGGAACAGCCTCCCTGACTAGCTGTGACTTTGGATCTTCTGTTTACAAAACCACGCGGCAATGCCAACACATCCTATTCAAGGTGATGGGCTGTGTCGGCTTTACTGCACTGGCAGCTGCTAGCACATCTTTGTAGACAGGGCAGTTAGACTTACAAAATTACGTGGAGGGGCATTTTCGATATGACATCTAAGTCCGACTTTGGATGTTTTGCAAATCTCTGGAAAAGATTTGTTTGCGGATTAATACCTTTCAAATATTTGAACGTCTGTATCGTATCACTCCTGTTCCTCCTTTCCTCCAGGGTATACATGTTCAGGTCAGCAAGTCTCTCTTATACGTCTTGGAACGCAAATGCCATACCATTCTCGTAGCTTTTCTTTGCACCGCTTACATTTTTTTTAACATCCTTCGCAAGGTACGGCCTCACCAACGACTTGTACAGGGGCATCAACACTTCCTTTCTTCTGCTGATCACACCTCTCTCTATACAGCCTAGCAACCTTCTCACTATGGCCACCGCCTTGTCACATTGTTTCGTCGCCTTCAGATCCTCGGATACTATCACCCCAAGATCCCTCTCCCCCTCAGTACCTATCAGACTCTCACCGCCTAACGCCCTTATCTTGTCTACTGAGCCCCCCCAAACCAACTAACCCCACTATACACTGCTACCATAGCCCTTACGGGTTAAGGGGGTACCAATGTGTGGGTACAATGGGTTTCTGGTGAGTTTTGGAGGGCTTACAGTTTCCTCCATAAGTCTAAC
The DNA here is from genome assembly GCF_901765095.1 of Microcaecilia unicolor. Classification (NCBI taxonomy): domain Eukaryota; kingdom Metazoa; phylum Chordata; class Amphibia; order Gymnophiona; family Siphonopidae; genus Microcaecilia; species Microcaecilia unicolor. The sequence continues at coordinate 1,324,913 of NC_044044.1, read as the reverse complement.
AGGTATGGGGAGGTAGGAGCCTGGGTGTACCTGGTGCGGTGCAGTGCATTGCACCCACCACTAGACTACTCCAGGGACCTGCATGCTGTTCTAATGGACCTGAGTATAACATCTGAGGCTGGCACAGAGGCTGGGAAGTAATGTTTTTAATAACTTTTTGGGAAGTGGGAGGGTGTCAGTGACCACTGGGGGAATAAGGGGAGGTCATCCCTGATTCTCTTCAGTGGTCATCTGGGGCACCTTTTTGTGCCTTATTCGTAATAAAAGCAGGTCTAGCTCAAAACGTCTAAGTTTTAGTCCCTGGAGGTCCCTGGAGTAGTCTAGTAGTAGGTGCAGTATACTGCAGACAGGTGGACCCAGCTCCCTACCTCTCCCTACCTGTTACAACTGTGGAGGAAATTGCAAGCCCTCCAAAACTCACTAAAAATGCTGGCTCCTCCTACGTTCCAATGGCTTGATTTTGGACGTTTTACACTTGGACGTTTTTTTTCTTTTCGAAAACGGCCAAAAAACAAAGACGTCCAAATCACAGGACGTCCATATTATTTTCAAAAATTACCTTCTTTCCTGTTCAGAATTTGGACGTCTTTGTAAAACATCCAAATTCTGATTTAGATGTTTCTTTCAAAAATGCCCCTCAGGGACTCGTATGACTAAGGACACTTATCCAGATAAACAATCAGAAGGAGAAGTAAGTGGGTGTGGGTGAAATTGTAACTTCAGGAGGAGGGTGGGTGGGGGGGGGGGACTAGCATAATGACTATGCATAACAAGGACATAGTTCAAACCATTATCTAATGAAAACTTATGCTTAGCTGAGATTAGGTGGCAGAGCCGGTGGTGGGAAGCGGGGCTGGTGGTTGGGAGGCGAGGATATTGCTGGGCAGACTTATACGGTCTGTCCCAGAGCCGGTGGTTGGGAGGCAGGGATAGTGCTGGGCAGACTTATACGGTCTGTGCCCTGAAAATGACAGATACAAATCAAGGAAAGGTATACACAAAAAGTAGCACATATGAGTTTATCTTGTTGGGCAGACTGGATGGACCATGCAGGTCTTTTTCTGCCATCATGTACTATGTTACTATGTATGTGCATGATAGGCCTTAGTTGTCCATGCAATTTTGGCATCCTTTATGTAGACAAGCCTTGAGCCAATGCCTCACTAGCTCACCTGTTAAGCAAGCTACGCATGGGATGTGCATTCATGCTGGCAATGAGTTGCTGAGGAGGAGGAAGACTGCACCCAAGCAAGCGCTGAGACACGGAATACATCAAACAGTGATGCCTCGCTGTTTTTGCAATGTGGCAGTGACCATGCCTAGACATGGGATAGCCTAGGATAGCCTAGACAACAACTTAACACACATGTGGGAACTTTGACAAACTATGAGCAGATAAGAAATTGCTGGAAATTCATTCTGGATAGAAAAATGTCTTTATATTTGGTGGATAAACATAAATTTTAATTAAAAAAAACACAAAAGTCGTGAGTGTTCCACATCATAGTTCCACGCACAAATACATAACCTCAAGTTATGCAGACAAAAACTGCTAAGTGAGCATGTAGGCTGCAGTTCAGATGTATCCAGCATTGTACACATCATCTTCCATAATGCCTGGGTATGAGTCTAATGTTCTTAAGAAGGCCGGATTCTACAAAACTTGTACAGGTGTTTCCACTGGCTTCTCCAGCATATGAGGTGGCTTCTTGTGTGCAACAAAGTGGTAAGTCCCTGAGCAGAATGAAAACATTTAGTCAGAGAAGAAGCATTTATAGACATCACAATGCCAAAATCACACTAGGTGAGATGTGTGGCCTGATAGAAAAACAGAAGGATACTCTGTCTTCTCAAACCCCTCTTCTAAGTGACCCAGTGAATGCAAAACTCCGCAGACTGAGACAGTTCAAGAATTATTCAAAGCTGTCATTGTTCATGAGAGTTTAGGACCACAGGCGTTGCTTCTCCAGATATTAGTAAATTTCAAAAAGTGTTTATCTTTCAAGCACTACAGGGACATTTTTATAACAGGACAGCCATAAAAATGTCCAGAAACAGCCTGTACTATGAAGGCTACATAACCTCTTATCAGGGCAATTCTATAAGCTAAACACTCACAACTGCCTGAACGTTACACACATATATGTTAGAATATCAGCATTATTAAAAAAAACAACAACACAATAGACGAGCCCACAATGACTAGGAAATTAGGGGTTTAATGGCCAAATTAAATGTGGTTAATATCATCATTTGCAGAAAATAACTGCTATACATGCGCATTTGGCAGAATCTACATAAACACACTGCATATATACATTCCTGTGCAGTGGAAAAGTAGGTGGGGGTGGAGTTGCGATATATGAATGTTTTTTACATCTTCGTTAGGGCAGGTAGGACTAGTTGTAGATGTATATTTTATAGAAGTACTAGCCGTTGGAATGGGGGGGGGGGGTTCCGAGCCCCCCCCCCCCCGGAGTCGCTGCCGCCGCCCCTCCACCCGGCCCGAGCAGCACTGTAAACTTACATCAGCACGCAGCAGCAGGCACATCAGCAAAGCTGCCGTCGGGGCGGGCTTCCTTCTCTGCCTGTGTCCCGCCCTCGTGTGACGTAACGTCGGCGAGGGCGGGACAAAGGCAGAGAAGGAAGCCGACGGCAGCTTTGCTGATGTGCCTGCTGCTGCGTGCTGATGTAAGTTCACAGTGCTCGGGCCAGATGGAGGGGCGGCGGCGACTCCGGGGGAGGGGGAGCGGTTCCGACGTCTGCAGCATGCCAGTAGAGACTTCCCTCTCTGTCCCGCCCCCATCATCACGTATTGAAGCGGGGGCGGGGCAGAGAGGGAAGTCTCTACTGCGCATTTGCGAGTGAGTACGGTCACTCGCCGTTTATATGTTTGATATATGGCTCTATGGTGCTTATTTTTAAGCCTATGGCCGTCCCAAAATACGGAAACGGACATCTATGTGCTTAAAATGTCCAAATCCCAATTTTCCAAAGGCAGAATTTGGATATTCAACACTGCTGTACGTCCAATAACAAGGGGTTGTGTTGTCAGAGTGTTTTGGGTGGGACTAGGGAGGGCCCAAAATCAGAACATCCAACAGCAATTACTGAAGGGGAAGAAACATCCAAGTCTAAAAAGAAGGACGTCTTTATTTGTTTTGTTGTGAGCCCTCCAGGAACAGAAAACCACTGTACCTATATATATATAAGCCACCTGCAAGCCTGAAGGCTAGTGAAGTGGTGTACATTCAGGTTCAGTAGTTATTTTTCTGTTCCCAGAGGTTCATGTTTGTTTATTTATTTATGACATTTATATCCCAAATTAGCCCAAGTAGAATTCAGATTCAATGTGGCTTACATAACAATTAGAAAAGCATGAACATGTTCAAAATATATTAATAGAAAGTAAAATACATCATTTTAGGGCCCTGTTTGTTAGCATGCGCTAAAAATGCTAAAAGAGTTAAAGTGGAATTTGAGCCTGGGTCCCTGAGTTTATAACCCACTAAACTAACCACTAGGCTACCCCTCTGCTCTGCAAGGATATCTGTGTGGCCATTTTCTAAGAATGCTGCCAGACAGACATCCATGTTCCTTGATCCCCCCCCCCCACCCCTCGTTCATAATTTGGACGTTCTAGTTTCTAAAATTGCTGTTCATGATGAACGTCTCTAGCACATGGATATCTATCTCACATATTATCAAACAGAAAGTCTTGACGTATTTCCTGTGTGAAAATACATGTGAGGTGGACATCCATTTGGGACGTTCTGACGTTTATGTCCCTATTCTCACTTGGACGTCCTTTCGAAAATGCCCCTCTATGTTGCCCTTAGAAAATATTTAAAGGAGCATCCAAATAGAGATGAAAAATATCACAGTACCTTCCAACAGCCTCCTCTTTTAGGGGTCCTTTTACTAAGGTGCACCGAAAAGTGGCCTGTGCTGGTGTAGACGTGTGTATTGGACACGTGCAGGTCCATTTTAGTACATAAGTACATAAGTACATAAGTAGTGCCATACTGGGAAAGACCAAAGGTCCATCTAGCCCAGCATCCTGTCACCGACAGTGGCCAATCCAGGTCAAGGGCACCTGGCACGCTCCCCAAACGTAAAAACATTCCAGACAAGTTGTACCTAAAAATGAGGAATTTTTCCAGTCCATTTAATAGCGGTCTATGGACTTGTCCTTTAGGAATCTATCTAACCCCTTTTTAAACTCCGTCAAGCTAACCGCCCGTACCACGTTCTCCGGCAATGAATTCCAGAGTCTAATTACACGTTGGGTGAAGAAAAATTTTCTCCGATTCGTTTTAAATTTACCACACTGTAGCTTCAACTCATGCCCTCTAGTCCTAGTATTTTTGGATAGCGTGAACAGTCGCTTCACATCCACCCGATCCATTCCACTCATTATTTTATACACTTCTATCATATCTCCCCTCAGCCGTCTCTTCTCCAAGCTGAAAAGCCCTAGCCTTCTCAGCCTCTCTTCATAGGAAAGTCGTCCCATCCCCACTATCATTTTCGTCGCCCTTCGCTGTACCTTTTCCAATTCTACTATATCTTTTTTGAGATACGGAGACCAGTACTGAACACAATACTCCAGGTGCGGTCGCACCATGGAGCGATACAACGGCATTATAACATCCGCACACCTGGACTCCATACCCTTCTTAATAACACCCAACATTCTATTCGCTTTCCTAGCCGCAGCAGCACACTGAGCAGAAGGTTTCAGCGTATCATCGACGACGACACCCAGATCCCTTTCTTGATCCGTAACTCCTAACGCGGAACCTTGCAAGACGTAGCTATAATTCGGGTTCCTCTTACCCACATGCATCACTTTGCACTTGTCAACATTGAACTTCATCTGCCACTTGCACGCCCATTCTCCCAGTCTCGCAAGGTCCTCCTGTAATCGTTCACATTCCTCCTGCGACTTGACGACCCTGAATAATTTTGTGTCATCGGCGAATTTAATTACCTCACTAGTTATTCCCATCTCTAGGTCATTTATAAATACATTAAAAAGCAACGGACCCAGCACAGACCCCTGCGGGACCCCACTAACTACCCTCCTCCACTGAGAATACTGGCCACGCAATCCTACTCTCTGCTTCCTATCTTTCAACCAGTTCTTAATCCATAATAATACCCTACCTCCGATTCCATGACTCTGCAATTTCTTCAGGAGTCTTTCGTGCGGCACTTTGTCAAACGCCTTCTGAATCCTCCTCGGTGAAGACCGAAGCAAAGAATTTGTTTAATTTCTCCGCTACGGCTTTGTCCTCCTTGATCGCCCCTTTAACACCATTTTCGTCCAGCGGCCCAACCGACTCTTTGGCCGGTTTCCTGCTTTTAATGTATCTAAAAAAGTTTTTACTATGTATTTTTGCTTCCAACGCTAATTTCTTCTCAAAGTCCTTTTTTGCCCTCCTTATCTCCGCTTTGCATTTGGCTTGGCATTCCTTATGATCTATCCTGTTACTTTCAGTTGGTTCTCTTCTCCACTTTCTGAAGGATTTTTTAGTTCACCTGCAAAAAAGGCCTTTTTTTTGGCCAAAAATGGACGTGTGGCAAAATAAAAATTGTGGGCCTGAGACTTTACTGCCACCCATTGACCTAGCGGTAATGTTTCACATATTAACTGGGTGGTAATGGTCTACGCACGTACAATGCCCAGCTACCGCCGCATGCTGGAAAATGCTTAGTGGACACACATAAAAAATGAAATTACTGACTGACGGGAGAGCCGTTACCACCCCATACAAGGGAGAGGCAAGTGAACCTCTTCCCATGAGGAGCCAGTGGCGGTAGAACTTATCAACTACCCTAACTGGCTCATCGGGATCAACTGGCTCAATTACTCCCCTTAAAGCCACCTCACCACTTGTCTCCTACCTCCAATCATCGAAACACTTTAAATCCCAGATTCATAGGAAAAATATCTGAGCATCTAACTGTGAGTAAACTAATGATCCACAGGAAAAACACCTGCACATCAAAATGTGAGCAAGCTAAACACTTACAACCAATTAACCCGCTCATCAACATAACATAACAGAACTGTAGAAACACTTCAGATCTCCATAGACACTATCCTAAGGACAAAGCCCAACAACATAACCACCAAAGCGGTCACCTAGTAGCCCAAAGAGAACCACTACCACAATGAACACCATCAAATTACTCCTAATAGTATACTTCTTATCCGTGATCCACTATACACTAACCACCCCTCTCACAGAAGCCAATATCATACCCAAAATACACAACATCAATAGACTGCCCAGATATAACACATCCTACCAAACGAACAATAACCAAAACAATGGAAGACCTTCAATATGAGGACAAAATCAACACAAAGGAAAGAAAAATCACAACAAACCCATACTACAAGAGAATAGACAATTAACAAAAATCAATATAACCTCGAAAACAGCAGACCCCTACCAAAAAATTAAGGTGGGATACATAAACGCCAGATCAGCATAGGGAAAGCTGTCTCTCTCTGTATCTCACATTTGCCTCATTTATTTTCTGTCTTATCAGTGGTGACCTTTAAATCATAATAGTGTTCTTTATCTGATCTGGATCTGATTTCTAGAGATTATGATAACCACAGGAATATATGTAATGTCACTTGAAAATTCCTGCATAGTTTAGATGCAAGACAGTTATTTTTAGATGGAAGACTTGTCCATTCGTTTCCCCCCCCCGGATGTATGGTAGACCAGGACCGATTCTCAGAAGACTGTATTTGTGAGGAGCTAGCTAAACTAAAAGTAGACAAAACGATGGGGCCTGATGGGATACATCCGAGGGTACTAAAGGAACTCGGAGATGTTCTAGCGGCTCCACTGTCAGACTGCTTCAACACTTCCTTAAGAGTCTGAAGTGATCAGGGCCGTGCCTAGGGTCTCTGGCGCCCCCCTGCAGACTATCAGTTGGCACCCCCCCCCCCCCCCCGTCTAGCATAAAATGCCATAAATAAGTAAAGAAATATAAACTTTTAACATTGAGCACCTGATTATCAAAGGGGCCATATTCCAAACATTATAATGAAAATAAAATGATTTTTTTCTACCTTTGTTGTCTGGTGACTGTTTTTCTGATCAAGCTGGCCCAGTACCTGATTCTGCTGCTATTTATTTATTTTAGTTAAATTTGTACCCCGCACTTTCCCACTCATGGCCTACATAAAGAGTTGAAAAAAAATCCTTGGTGATCTCTCTTTACAAATACAGCACCATCTTTTAACACCTGCAGATACAAAAAAACACAAACATTTCAATAGTCCATGGTTATGAGCTCTGTGGGCTCCTGCAAGGGGGGGAGGGGTTGCGGTTTGTTTGTGTGGATGGAAGCAAATAATACTAAAAACTCCCCGCCCCTCAGGAGGCATGTTGCAAACAAAAGACTCTACCCCAGGCCAGGAAGGATCTTGAATCTTTACAGCAACCATTTAAAAAAGTGTTAATAAATCAGAAATCTGAGTCTTAGAGCAGAGACCCTTCCTACCCGTGCTGCATAAACTTGCTGGGCTGGCAAAGCACGCCCTTGTCAGTGTGTGCAGGCTGCTGCAGTTTTAACTCACCTTGTGGGTCTCAGCTTGACTTCTTTTTGTTGTCCACAACAGCAGGGACACAGTTTGTCACTCAGGTCCGTCCAGTCTGCTTGCAATCCACAGCTCCAACCGGTTGAAAACCGGGAAAACAACCAGGTCTCTTTTTTCCCTGGTCTGTGGCAAGTGCATTTCTTTTGGCCAGCTTTACACTCGCAGGGCTGCTCCAGCTGGATGTTCCTGACCAGATGGCGACCAGAAGCAGCCCTCTTCTCCTGCCCCTCGCTTCTGCCCTGCAGCTGCTTGTAAAAGAAACAAATTTCCTTCTCCTCGTCGTCTTCGTTGGGCCTTGCTTCTCTCACTATGTCCCGCCCTCCTCTGAGGTAACTTCCTCTTTCCGCGAGGGCGGGACATAGTGAGAGAAGCAAGGCCCAACGAAGACGACGAGGAGAAGGAAATTGTTTCTTTTACAAGCAGCTGCAGGGCAGAAGCGAGGCGCTGCCTGCAACACTGCTTAACCGATTTTTCTTTAACAGCGGGAGCGGAGCACAGCACCTCCCCCCCCAGTGACACCCAGGGCGGACCAGTCCGACCTCTCCACCCTTGGTATTCCACTGAAGGCAGGGCTGCTGTCGGGGTCTGGAGGTAAACGGCGAGGGTAAGCATGGCACGGCGGCGCCCTCTAGAGGTCAGCGCCCTCCTGCCATGCTTACCTTGCTTACCGGGTTGGCACGGCCCTGGAAGTGATCCCGGAGGACTGGAGAAGGGCGTATGTGGACCCTCTACACAAGAGCGGCAGTAAGGAGGAGGTTGGGAATTACAGACCTGCCAGTCTGACCTCAGTGGTGAATAAACTAATGGAAACGCTTCTAAAGTGAAGGATTTTATTCATTTATTTATTTGGTGCATTTTTACCCCACATTTTCCCACATAAGCAGGCGCAACGTGGCTTACATTAAGTCAAGAGGATACAATTCAATACAGAGATGGCACAGAAACAGAATGTGACAGGAGGGGAAGGTACATGGGATGACACGGGTAAATGACAGGGGTGAAGAGCCAACAAGAGATAGAGGTTAAACAGAGGAGTAGCCAGGGGGATAAGCCTTGGTGAATAAGAAGGTTTTTAAGGTCTTCTTGAAGTGATGATGGTCAACGAGCTCCTTAAGCTGCCGTGGCAGAACACTCCAGGATTGTGGACTGATGTAGGGGAAGGACAAAGCATAAAGAGTCTTGTATTTTACATTCCTGCAGGTGGGGTAATGAAGATTGAGGTAGGTCCTTGCAGATCTCAGGGCATTTCTAGAGGGCAGATCGATTAGAGTAAGCATGTATTCAGGGGCTTCACCATAAATTATCTTGTGTGTAAGTGAACAGATTTTAAATGTAATACGGTCTTTGACAGGGAGCCAGTGTAGTTGAATACGGAGTGGCTGAGCAGGAACAAAGTGAGATTTCCCCAGGATAAGTCTTGCAGCCGTGTTTTGATCATGAGGATTCTCAAATCAATTGGCCTGCAGGACCCGAGGCAAGTCATGTCAGATAAAGCTGATTGGTTTCTTTGACTGGGTGACCAAACAGTTGGATGTGGGAGGGGTGCTAGATGTGGTGTACTTGATTTTAGCAAAGCCTTTGACATGGTTCGGCACAGGTGACTGATAATAAACTGGATGCCCTCAGTATGGGACCCAAAGTGACTGACTGTGTTAAAACCTGGTTAAATGGAGCTTGCTCTGGAGAAAGGGATGTTATCGGTGGTGTGCCGCTGGGATCGGTCCTCGTGCTGGCTCTTCTTAACATCTTTGTGAGTGATATTGCGGAAGGGCTGTCTGATAATGTTTGTCTCTTTACAGATGATACCGAACTATAATAGGGCGGACACCTAGGAGGGTGTGGATGGCATGAAGAAGGATCTAGCGAAGCTTGAAGAGTGGTCTGATAATTGGCAACTAAGATTTAATGCTAAGAAATATAGGGTCATGCACTTGGGTTACAAGAATCCAAGGGCACGATACAATATAGGGGGTGACGTGCTTCTGTGTACGAAAGAAGAGTGGGACTTGGGGGTGATTGTATCTGATGACCAAACAGGTAGAAAAGGCGACGGTCAAAGCCAGAAGGATGCTTGGGTGCATAAGGAGAGGGGTGACCAGCAGGAAAAAAGAGGTGATAATTCCCTTGTATAAGTCTCTGGTGAAGCCCCATTTAGAGTACTGCGTGCAATTCTGGGGACTGCACCTACGGAAAGATATAAACAGGATTGAGTCGGTCATAAAACACAAAGTGATAGGCTCATGAACCTCAACATTTATATGCTGGAAGAGAGGCAGGAGAGAGGGGATATGATAGAGGCGTTTAAATACCTCAATTACAGGAGATGAGCCTTTTTGAAATGAAGGAAAACCCTGGAATGAGTGGGCATATGATGAAATTAAGAGGCAATAGACTTAGGAGGAATCTAAGAAAATTCTCTAGAAAGGGTTGTAGATGTGTGGATTGGCCTCCCGGTGGAGGTTGTGTAGACAGACTGTGTCAGAATTTAAGATAGCGTGGGAAGGGCACGTGGGAACCCATAGGAAAAGGAGGAGTTAGTGGGTACTAAGGAACGGCAGACTGGATGGGACTTTAGCCCTTATCTGCCATCATGTTTCTATGTTCAGGCACTTTCTTCTTTAGGATGAAAAGTAAAGCATAGGGTTTTCCAGCACATTGTAAAGCCAAAGACAACATTACAGAAGGATACCAGTTAAGTCTGTGACACACCGAATGTTATGGAAAGGTGGGGGGGGGGGGGTGGGGGGGGGGGTGGGGGGGGGGGGGTGGGGGGGGGGGGGTTCCCCCCACGTTTTCCAAACCTGTAAAAGTGTTACTATAAAAACATCCTAGCCCTAAGAGGGTTAATGTCACTAACAAAACAGAATGAAAAAAAGATTGATCTGAAATGATAAACTTAAAAATAAAAAAGCTAAGGGAGAGGAATAAGAAGTGTTCTATATAGTAACATAGTAAATGACTACTACTTAACATTTCTAAAGCGCTACTAGGGTTACGCAGTGCTGTACAGTTTAACATAGAAGGACAGTCCCTGCTCAAGGAGCTTACAATCTAAAGGACAAATGTACAGTCAGTCAAATTGGGGCAGTCTAGATTTCATGAATAGGTATAAAGGTTAGGTGCTGAAGGCAACATTGACGAGGTGGGCTTTGAGCAAGGATTTGAAGATGGGTAGGGAGGGGGCTTGGCGCAAGTTTATTCCAAGCATAGGGTCCATCCAGTCTGCCCAACAAGATAAACTCATTTTACATGGTATGTGATATATATATATATATATATATATATATATATATATATATATATATATATATATATATATACAGTGGTGGAAATAAGTATTTGATCCCTTGCTGATTTTGTAAGTTTGCCCACTGACAAAGACATGAGCAGCCCATAATTGAAGGGTAGGTTATTGGTAACAGTGAGAGATAGCACATCACAAATTAAATCCGGAAAATCACATTGTGGAAAGTATATGAATTTATTTGCATTCTGCAGAGGGAAATAAGTATTTGATCCCCCACCAACCAGTAAGAGATCTGGCCCCTACAGACCAGGTAGATGCTCCAAATCAACTCGTTACCTGCATGACAGACAGCTGTCGGCAATGGTCACCTGTATGAAAGACACCTGTCCACAGACTCAGTGAATCAGTCAGACTCTAACCTCTACAAAATGGCCAAGAGCAAGGAGCTGTCTAAGGATGTCAGGGACAAGATCATACACCTGCACAAGGCTGGAATGGGCTACAAAACCATCAGTAAGACGCTGGGCGAGAAGGAGACAACTGTTGGTGCCATAGTAAGAAAATGGAAGAAGTACAAAATGACTGTCAATCGACAAAGATCTGGGGCTCCACGCAAAATCTCACCTCGTGGGGTATCCTTGATCATGAGGAAGGTTAGAAATCAGCCTACAACTACAAGGGGGGAACTTGTCAATGATCTCAAGGCAGCTGGGACCACTGTCACCACGAAAACCATTGGTAACACATTACGACATAACGGATTGCAATCCTGCAGTGCCCGCAAGGTCCCCCTGCTCCGGAAGGCACATGTGACAGCCCGTCTGAAGTTTGCCAGTGAACACCTGGATGATGCCGAGAGTGATTGGGAGAAGGTGCTGTGGTCAGATGAGACAAAAATTGAGCTCTTTGGCATGAACTCAACTCGCCGTGTTTGGAGGAAGAGAAATGCTGCCTATGACCCAAAGAACACCGTCCCCACTGTCAAGCATGGAGGTGGAAATGTTATATTTTGGGGGTGTTTCTCTGCTAAGGGCACAGGACTACTTCACCGCATCAATGGGAGAATGGATGGGGCCATGTACCGTACAATTCTGAGTGACAACCTCCTTCCCTCCGCCAGGGCCTTAAAAATGGGTCGTGGCTGGGTCTTCCAGCACGACAATGACCCAAAACATACAGCCAAGGCAACAAAGGAGTGGCTCAGGAAGAAGCACATTAGGGTCATGGAGTGGCCTAGCCAGTCACCAGACCTTAATCCCATTGAAAACTTATGGAGGGAGCTGAAGCTGCGAGTTGCCAAGCGACAGCCCAGAACTCTTAATGATTTAGAGATGATCTGCAAAGAGGAGTGGACCAAAATTCCTCCTGACGTGTGCAAACCTCATCATCAACTACAGAAGACGTCTGACCGCTGTGCTTGCCAACAAGGGTTTTGCCACCAAGTATTAGGTCTTGTTTGCCAGAGGGATTAAATACTTATTTCCCTCTGCAGAATGCAAATAAATTCATATACTTTCCACAATGTGATTTTCCGGATTTAATTTGTGATGTGCTATCTCTCACTGTTACCAATAACCTACCCTTCAATTATGGGCTGCTCATGTCTTTGTCAGTGGGCAAACTTACAAAATCAGCAAGGGATCAAATACTTATTTCCACCACTGTATATATATACCCGAGTTTGATTTGTCCTTGCCTTTCTCAGGGCACAGACCATAGAAGTCTGCCCAGTACTGTTCTTGTACTGTACACTGGCTGCCATCTTACTGCTCCATCAGCATCCAAAACATGAAAATCTTTCAGATTCCTGGTAAAAATTAACACTACTCTCCTGTATACAAAAAAAGAAAATCCATTCAGGCTAGTAAAACTAAAAATCAGCATTGTGTCCAGTCTATGCCTCAGCTGCAAAACAAACAATAAAAAAACAATTCTTCCCACCCTATGGGGTGATTGGCACCTGCCCTAGGTTAAGGCTCAGTAAATTTATTGCTTTGTTTTTAATGTAGGGAATTATTATCCTGTTCTGACAGTTATACTTTCTTGTCTCATTTTCTGGTAATGTTCTATCCACACTTAACGCATTCTGTTCATTCAGTCAGTGACACTGTCAGCTACGTATGCCCAAGTCGTCATTTTGTGAATGGCTTGGAAATATCCATCTTAAATCCTAGCACCACATTTGAGAACTTTGTAGTTTGGCAAGAAGAGACAAGATGTTACATAGATACAGTATGTAAAAGCCAGTTGTAGTAGAAATGGAGTTGTCATAATTTATTCAAGCCTGTCATCCAGGTAATTAGGATTGCACTTCTGGTTAGTTTAATAAGCAAATGACTCCAAACAGTGTGCACAATTTCCGATTCGAGAGCAAAGAAAAAAATAAATAGAGTAGCCTTTTTGCTGACCTACATATACAGATAGCAGCTGAATATTACTGACTATTTGCATATTTAGGTGGATTGATCACACTCTGTACTTGCTCTGATTCGACACTAAGAATTTTCAGCAGCACTATTTATTTTATTTATTTATTTATTTGCTTGCATTTGTATCCCACATTTTCCCACCTATTTGCGGGCTCAGTGTGGCTTACAATACATTGTGAATGATGGAAGTGCAATTGGTTGCAGTACAATTCTGAGTTACATTGTGAAGAGTTATCGAAAACAAAGTAAATACAGGGTATCATTTGGGGATGGAACAGCGGAGTATGTGGGAGTACAGATTGCAGTGCGCTTATAGGTTACATTAGGAAGAATTGTAAAAGACAGAGTAATTCGGGCTAGATTCTGTATACGGTGCCTGAAAAATCCGCACGGAAAAATATTACGCCTAGGCATATTCTTTAAAGTATGCCTAAATTTTATAGAATAGACTTAAATTTCCGCTTAGTGGCTAAATTTGGTTGCGTCCATTTAGGCCATGTTTTACTTGGTATAAATCCCAATGTCTGAGGGTTCTTTTTACAAAGGTGCGCTAGCATTTTTAGCACATGCTAAAAATAAACACGTTAGTCGTCCATATATTTCTATAGGCGTCAGCCATTGCTTAATGTGCGCTAATGATTAGTGCAACCAAAAACCGCTAGTGTATCTTATAAAAGGACCCCTAAATTAGGCGCAGTTCGGGTGCATAGATTTTAGAAACGCCCACATCTCGCCCATAGCCACGTCCCCTTTTCAACTATGCGACTTAGAATTTAGATGCACCACGTTATAGAATACACTTAGCGAGTTGTGTGCATAAATCTTAATGGCAGTCAGTGCTGATAGTTGCTTGCTAACATCCAATTAACAGCGCTGATTAGCTAGTTAACCAGTTAAGTTATGCGCATTGTTATAGAATACACTTCAGTTTCTGTGCGGATTTTCAGGCGCCATATATAGAATCCAGGGGTATATGTATAGCACCACTGAAAATTCATGGGTAGGGCACTTAAACATTTAGCAGCCACCACTGAACATAAAGTGCTTTTGAATATTTGCCCGATAAATATTTTCCTTTATAGAAGTATTCTCTATGGAAGTTGAAAACCTGTGTTAACTGAAGTAACATTTTATTTATGGTGACTGTAAATATTTCTAGAAAATTGATTACAATTGCTAACATTTTGTCTTAATATTGATGACTTAAAAATATTCAGAGGTGCCAGCAGTGGACAATTTTTATAAGCAAGTTTCTTTATTAACAGGCATTCCACTTAACAGACCTGACATTTTGTTAAGAATTAAGCAAGAAGAGGAAGATGATAATTTCAAAGGCAATCTGGAATCAGATAGTACAAGTGAGTAGGAATTCATACGTACAGATGTTTAAAACGTACTGTACAGTTTTTTTTTCCTTATATATGAACAGCCACTGAGAATCAGAAGAAAACAGAAATTGCACATCCTACAATTCACTTCACCAGTAACTTTCTACCCCACATCCCCTCTCTTTTCATTTTTACTTACATCCACCCTCTCCTTTCCCCATTTTCCTTTTCAGACTAGAACCCACAGAAGGGTTGGGGCTGCTAAGGGGGCTATAAGTGTATGCTTGTTCAGACTGTACAGCTGACTAATGACTCATTTGATAGAAACACTGTTGTTTTTTTTGGGGGGGGGGGGGGTTCATTCTGGAGGTGGAAATAAACACTGGGAAATTACGGAGAATTACTTCCATAATCCCTCATGTAAAGACCTGGCTGAAACGAGCACTTTTTAAAAAAACTATATGTGCCTGTGAACTGGTGCAAAACTGAACAATGATATTTTTCTCATATATGTTTTCATTGTAAACTGGAGAATGCCAGTGTAGTTGTCGGACCTGCCCAAACCACAGCCCAATGCACTCCCTTGAAATAGTGGCTTTTATCTGCAGTCTACACATGGAGACACTTCAAAAATAACCACCTTAGGAATATTTTCTTTGAATGAGGGTCGGGGATTTGATATGTATATGTGCGTATGTATGTGTGTTTCAAGTTTATTAATTTTTTACTATACCACCCATCAAATGCCTTATGGGCAGTGTACAATTGCAAATTTATCCAATAAACTGTTTAAAAAAAGAAAGAGAAAAAGAACTCCATTATGAATAGGAAAAGAGAGAGAGAAATGTAAGTACCAGAGGAACTGCAAACTATAGGAAAAGAGAGAGAGAAATGTAAGTACCAGAGGAACTGCAAACTATAGGAAAAGCAGTGCTATTACACAAAGTTGTTAGCTGTCAGCTAGGGCCAGCCAGTCTTCCTAGCATGCCTTTGTGATCAGCAGCTGTTCTAGGGGCTGATTCCTCCTTAATCTACTGTAATTCCATCAAGATCTTTCACCATTCCCCAAGTCATCGCCCCAAGGCATTCCCCAGGATATTCCTCAAGTCATCTTCCCAAGTCATCTCCCAAAGACTTACCAAAGTCATACTTCATGTATTTTCTCTGAGTTCTCCTCCTTATTTTCCTTATCCTTGTCTCTGAGGTGGCTAGATACAGACTCTTAGGTGCTGAAGGCCACAGTTCTTTTTCTTTGTTTATTCTGAGTACTACAATAAAGAAGATTTGCTTAAGTACTGAGAGTCTACTGGTGAAGCTTCTGCTTGGAGATGGTTTATGCTGGCTGTTTAAGCTACAGTATACCTTACTTAGAACAGTACACTATATTTTTATTTATTTTATATGCAGGTATTTTCTCTACCCCTAGTGGGCTCAATCTAAGTTAAATGGGGAAGCAGGTGATTGTTTTAATAACTGCCCTATTTCAAACATTGTTTTTGACAAAGTTGATTGAACAGGTAGCACAGAATTTTTAAAGTTTTGTAGATAAGAGTGATATTTTGGATAAAATTCTGCATGGGTTTTAGAAAGGATATAGTCTAGCAACCCTACCCACTTAATGAATTCCATTTTGCAAGGATTAGATAATTGTGCTTTTCACGTCATTTTATTGTCACTGTTGGTGGGAATAAATATAGGTAGAGTGATGATGCAATAGTTTATATCATTCTTAAATAACTAACAACAACAACAGTTGTCTCTGGGTATGTAATTTCTGATTGGTAACAATAAAAAGCAAATAGTGGAAAACCTCTCACTAAGTAGTGATCAGCATCAGTGTGGAGGAAAGCCTCATATGCCCTAGCAGTGATCTTATCCAACATGTCACACTGCTTATTATGTCAACTGGGCTGTGGCATAATCATGGATCAAAAAACCTCCACTCGTGTGCTGAAATCAATCATAAGAATGTGTTCATCAAAAACATCCAAAGCACTCAATATTGATAAACAGGGTGTAACTACACTTATCTCAAAAAGTGATGCCGATCACTAGATATAAAGTGAATAAAGTGAGAGGTTTTCCACTGTATGTTTTTTTGTTGTTAGCACATTTGGTTGAGTGGAATTTGGTTCCCTTGTTTTTGTTTATTAAGACTTCTGATTGGTATCCACTGATAGGACTGACCCCTGCAGGACACCCTTTATCTGCCATATACACAACAAAAACAAAATTTTTGTGTGCTTCTGGGCAAAAACCATTTGTCCTATACTAAATTCAGTGTGCGTATTCCAAATCCGAAGTCAGAATTGTTGTAACACGTCAGGAAATTTTGTTATGCATAAGTTTGTCAAAATGAATTAAGCACTTGGAAAGCATTGAATAATTTTTTACAGAACGAGGTTTACTCCAACAATTACCTGATCTACATCAAAGTTTTCGTAGTAAACAGTATATGAAAATGTAATGGAATAACAAAGTTTCAAAAAAGCCTCGTATTCCAGTTTAAAAGTCTTACTTCAGCAAGGCCCAGTACTGTTAAAAGTGCTTAAGGCATCTGCTTTTGCGTTTGTGACCGGTCATATTTTCCCGTTGCAAAAACCAGCAGTAGTCCCCCATCATGTTGGGATTCCAGCGGCCTTGATATCTGTTCTCCATTGTAGAAATGTCTTTATGGAACCTCTCTCCATGTTCGGCACTTACGTGTCCCAAATTGGGTGGGAAAATGTCAAGATGGGAATGTAAGAAATGCATTTTCAATGACATTCGGCAGCCAAGTTGTTCATATGCTTTAAGCATGTTGTCTACTAGTTCAGCATAGTTTTCAGCTCGTCTGTTCCCAAGGAAGTTCTGCACTACTAGCACAAATGCATCCCAAGCTGCAAGTTCCAGAGGGTTGAGTTTTGTTCTGAATGTGTCATCATGCATTAGTTTGTTGATTTTGAGGCCAATAAAAATTCCGGCCTTTAGTTTAGCCTCGGTTTTCAGTGTGCTAAACATCTCCTTCAAATACTGGAAACCATTTCCATCACGATCAAGTGCAGTTACAAAATTTTGTATTAAACCAAGTTTAATGTGAAGTGGTGGAAGATAAACTTGAAGTGGATCGACCAGTGATTTGTGTTGTACATTGTACCGACCAACTGTGTGCTCGACTGTGAAAGGCCATTGTCTCAGTTTATAATGATTTTTGTCATCATGACTGTTCCATAGGCCCAAGAAACACATATTCTTCGTGTACCCTAACTGTAGGCCAAGCAGCAGCTACCACTTTCAGGTCAGCACAAATATTCCATTTATGTTCAGAGTATTTGATCATTTTCAAAATTAACTCCATAGAAGCATGGGTCTCTTTCATTCCAACCCCATGAGCCAATGGAACATATGGTTTTTCGTTACCATTGTGCAACAAGACAGCTTTCAAACTCGTTTTGCTAGACTCTATGAATAGTCTACATTCATCGGGAACATGTGTACCATCTAACTCCATCATAAAATGAAAATGGCGCCGAGTTAACAAGCCGCGCCCCGAGTTCCTCCCGGCCGTTAGTCCGATTTCCCAGCTCTTACCTACAACCTTCGCCGTTTTTTTGCCAGGGTCTGCCCGTTTGTTGTGTCGGGGGTGCCTTGCCGTCGTCTGCCTGGATCGCGGTTCGGGGTTGTCTGCTGTGCTTGGGCGGTTGGCTCCTGTTGGGCCTGGCGGCAGCCGTTGCCCTGCGCACCTGGAGGCAGGCTTCTCCTTCGGAGTGGAGGGGTGTGTCGGCCCGTTGCTGCCCAGGATTTGAACTGTTGGGGGCCGTCTACCCTGCTCGCCCTGATCTGTGCCTGTTGCCCCGTCGGCTGTTCCTGGGTTGGAGAGTGTTTGGATCTGCACCAGCCACTCCGCTTCAGCGGGATCAAGACCAGCACATCAGCTCTCTGACACACCTTGTTTCTCCTACTCTCTCCTGCCTTTCTTCGAACAGTGTCAGTGTGCTAAAGGACCTAACTGGCTGCGGCCTGAGGAGGAGGAGCGTTCAGTCCTGCACCACTAAGAATTCTTCTCCAACTAACTGGTCTTAATTTCTCCTTCCTGCCGTCATCCATTATCTCTCACTGCAAAGCTTAACAAGTCACCTGCGCCCTGCGTGAGCTGGATTGCAGACAACCTGGTCACTCCACCTCTGAAGAATACAGTCCCCTAAGTCACGCTTGCTCAGCTTTGGATTCTGGATTGTTCTGCTGTGGTTCCTACCATGCCCACCTCTAATATTCTCTTTATTCTCTATTTTGTGACTCATTCGTTCCGCACTTTCTGCAGTTCCATTCCCGTAATGATATCCACTCAGAAATGATCTAGTCTCTCCAATCGGAGCCCGGCGGATTTGCTCCCAGGCCTCCGTTCAAGAGCACTTCAACGGCACACTTCTCACGCAGCAGTACCCCCAAGCATCATTACCTTAAATACATCCTCTGCACATAGAGCCATCCGGATCTATATCAAAATGTTAAAGTGGGCTACGCTAATGCTAGGTCTGTGGTCAACGAGACCGAAACTATCTCAGACTGGCTGTCAAATGACAAACTTGACCTTCTCTTCATCACGGAAACGTGGATACGTGACTCTAGACCCAATTCTCCTAGACCTCTGCCCCCCTGGTTTCAAAATTGTGCACTGGCCTAGACAAGGAAAAAGGGGTGGGGGGCTAGCCTTGATTTATCACTCGGGCCTCGGAGTTGACTCTATAGCTAAATCCATATCGCCCCATCTGAAAATCGCATCAGTCAAGGTTCACAGCACATCTCTTCATGATCCTCTATGTTGTATCCTGTTCTACAGGCCCCTGAAGAATTGGGCTGACAATCAAACCCATTTCATGGACTTTCTTTCCAACTCCTGCACCAATTTCTCCAATGTCCTCATCCTTGGTGACCTGAACCTTCATTTAGAAAATCAACTCTCACTTAATGCTCGTCAGTGCCTGAGTTTCCTCCAACTGCTGGATCTCCAATATCCCGATATGCATCCGACACATGTAAAATGTAAGATGTTCTACTCCATGTGGAAACTGAAAAGAATAAGACCGTTCTTTTCAAGATCTGTCTTCCGCAGCCTAGTGCAATCACTCGTACTCAGTCATCTGGACTACTGTAATTCACTATACGCAGTCTGCAAAGAGCAAATACTGAGGAAACTTCAAACAGCCCAGAACACAACAGCCAGACTCATCTTCGGAAAGCCAAAATACGAAAGTGCAAAACCCTTACGTGAGAAACTACACTGGCTCCTACCTAAGGAACGTATCACTTTTAAGGTATGCACCCTAGTTCATAAAATCATTCACGGGGAAGCCCCTGCATACATGTCTGATTTAATAGACCTGCCACCCAGAAACGCTAAAAGATCATCCCGAACTCTCCTCAATCTCCACTTCCCAAAGTGCAAAAGCATAAAAAACAAAGTACTGCACACTTCAACCTTCTCTTATATGAGCACGCAATGCTGGAATACACTACCATGCAACCTGAAAACGACCTACGAATTAACCGACTTCCGCAAACTATTGAAGACTCATCTCTTTGATAAAACTTATAGCAAGGATCAAAACACATGAAGTCCATACACACTAATAGAAATGCATCAATACACTCTCTTCTGAATTCTCTTCCCCCGTACTCTCACCACATTTAAAACACTACCCACAGATAAAATTGTTATACCCGAATGTTTCTTACTATTGTTCTATCGCCCTATCATTTTCCCATTGTTACATTCCATTGTTCTATTCCCCTAATGATATTTTGACTGTCTTCCCATAACCCTCACAATGTAACCCATAATCGAATTGTAACAAATTGTATTTCCATCATTCACAATGTATTGTAAGCCACACTGAGTCTGCAAATAGGTGGGAAAATATGGGATACAAATGCAATAAATAAATAAAAGACCACACCCTTGATCTCCTTACTTACAAGTTCCTCAATGATGCTATCCTTTGTCTGGCAAATACTAAATGGTCTGCCGCTCTGTGGACAGATCTCTACAAGCTGACCTTTACGATCAACTGGCGGAGGGCTGGCCAGCCACTCCCTGATGAGCTTACCTCTTACTATTGTTAATATATGGCCTAGCTTTAAGGCTACCACTGGAATAGTGATGGCCAAAGCTATGCAGCCTAAAACAACTGAAAAAGTACTGACTAGGCCAAACAACAAGTAAATGATTTAATATTTGAGAATCTGCAAAGAGCAGGTCTGAATAATGACTTCTGACACAAATTGGTACAATTTTTAAATCAAATATAGCATCTGTAATGAAAGATCAGATGAATAAAATGGAGCTTATTAGTTTTGGTATACAATGATACAGAGGTAATACAGAGTTCATGAGAAAGGTATGAAAAGTATTGCAGCCGGAAGATGTGAAACTGTTATCTCAACGCTTCCCAAAACATGTTGATAATTAGCAGTAGCTGAGAACGGAAGGAGTTGGGTACATCAGATAGCAGATCGCATGGGAAAGTATGATCTCAGAAAGTGAGAAATATTAGGAGCTAGGTATCTCACCATTCACTTCTATGGAGAAGATAGAGTATAAAAGAGGGGAGATTTTGGCTTAGTTTGAGAGTCCTCTCCAAAGCTTCTGTCAGACGGCGAAGCCCTGTGCGGCTGAAACCAGAATCTGATGTCTGTATTTGTATCAACTTGAAGACTTGTGTTTGGGTAAGAAATAAAATGTACCTATCTATCTAAACCTATCTCTGTCTCTATTTTTATTGATTCTATCTTCTCTTTACCTTACATTTAGCCTACCAGGTAGATCAAATACAAGTGACACTCAGTCTTTGCAGAAACTTAGACAGATGTTTAATAAGAGTTATGTGGGAACATAAATGGCCCAGAATATACCTAGATCCAGAAAAACAGAAAGCAGTAGTTATGGGAATTAGTTTTCAATTACGGCTCCTAATGCCACCCCCTTGTGATTGGGTGACAATGGAGGTTAGAGAAACTATACAGAACCTGATATATGCAATAAGTACCTTTAGTCCCCCGTGTGACGGAGTCAGAAAGAGGTCTATAAGAAGAGGTAGATAAAAACACTATACACAAGGGGAAATCGACCTGGCATCTTTTGGGGAACAAATCTATAGGTGTGACTGGCAAGCACCCGCAGCCTCGTTTGATTACCTTACACATTGGGATAACAGATGCCTCTGCATCTTGGATGACCTGGCTCCTTTGCAAATTAAATCCTCCCGCCATCGCAAATCTAAAGCTTGGTTCACTCAAACTCCAAACTAGACGGCTGGAAAGAGCTTGGTTAAAGTCAAAAAGTAATCACGCCTTATCAGCTTGGAAGCAAGCCCACCGCAAGTACAAATATGCAATCAAGCAAGCCAAAAGAACTTTCTTTCAGAAAAGAATTCTAACAGTTATAAAGGATGCTAGAAAGCTCTACCGGCAACTGCACTCTCTCCTTGACACTTCCCCGATTACTTCACCAAATGAAGGTATGCCATCAGCAATTCAGTTGGCAAACTATTTCAGGGAAAAAATCCTGTCACTTCACAACTCGCTCCCCCTGTGCACCTCTAATATAGATGAATTTCTCACTGACCTTGCGCTTCCACAAGGCCAAAGTCCAGCTGACCACTTTTGGACTACCTTTGACACAGTCTCTACTGAGAAGGTCTCCCTAGCCATTCGCAAATTCTCTAAAACGCACTGCAAACTGGACAGCTGTCCAAACTACCTGCTCCAATCAGTGCCGGAGTGTTTTATTGCCGACTTTACCTCCTATCTGAACTTCATGCTCCAACAAGGGCGCTTCCCCACCGATCACGGTAGCATTCTCCTTACGCCAATCCCTAAGGATCTTAAGATCAAGCCTAGCATAATATCTAACTACTGCCCTGTTGCCACTATCCCGCTGCTAGTCAAGACTAAGGAGAGCTTGGTGAATTCACAGCTCACTGATTATCTGGATAAATTCTCTATTCTCCATGCCTCCCAATCCGGGTTCCGGTCTCACCACAGTACCGAGACAGTTCTGGTCACTCTGCTTTCCAACTTGAAGAAGGAAATTTCAATTGGGAAAAATATCTTACTTCTACAATTTGACATGTCCAGCGCATTCGACATGGTGGACCACACCCTCCTTACTCTGCTATCTGAATTTGGTGTTGGAGGATATGTCTTAGAATGGTTTAGGGAATTTCTGTCTTGTCGGTCCTATCAGGTCAAAGTCCATTCCTCTGTTTCGCCGCCTTGGAGATCCCACTGTGGAGTCCCTCAGGGCTCCCCCCTGTCACCTACCCTATTTAATATTATGATGTCTCCACTTGCTGCGGCCCTATCCAATCATGGCCTGCAGCCATACATATATGCAGATGATTTAACTATCTACATTCCCTTCTGATCTTCTGTAACTGAAATCTCTGACGCCATACAGAATAGTTTTGCCATCATGGCCAGTTGGGCGAGCGCATTTAAGTTCAAACTAAACAAAGAAAAAAGTGTATCATTCTCTCCTCCCAGTTCACTAAATCTGTCCCAGGCACGATTTCTGCACTGGGCTTCACCATCCCTATCGCAGATAAACTGAAGCTCCTTGGTGTCATTCTGGATTCCTACCTGTCCCTCGACCTTCAGGTATCAACTATTACGAAGAGAATGTTCCTCTCCATGCGCTCGCTCAAACGTATCAAGCAGGTCCTTCCGTTTGACCTTTTCCGGACTCTAATCCACTCTCTAGTGTTGAGCCACTTTGACTACTGCAATGGGATTTACACTGGATGCAAAGAACACACCCTTAAGAAACTCCAGAAAGCGCAAAATACGGCAGCAAGATTACTATTTGGTAAATCTCGGTTTGAAGCAGCAAAACCTCTGAGAGAGAAGTTCCACTGGCTCCCGATAAAGAGAACGTATTGAATTCATAATCTGTGCTCTCACCCACAAGATCATATACGGGGATGCTCCAGTATATATGTTCAGCCTGATTGACCTCCCTCCTAGAAATTCCATAAAGCCGTCTCGCACTTATCCTAATCTCCACTATCCTAACTGTAGGAATCTCAGATACAAATTGCTCTTCGCCTCCACGTTTTGCTTTGTGAGCCCTCGTTTCTGGAATACTCTACCATCATCATTAAAAGAGACTACTGACCACACTCTGTTTAAGAAATTCCTCAAGACTTATCTCTGTTGCAGAGCCTACTCCACTGTTACTTAACTGCCTGCCGTCCCTCTTTTGTTTCCTCTGTTGTTTTCCCCCCCATGTTGATCCCTATTCTCTGTTCCGCCCTGAATTAGTATGTTGTTATTTCTGTAGCTGCTGTTAGCCACATAGAGCCTGCTATGTTGGGAGTATGTGGGATATAAACATTCTAAATAAATAAATAAATAAGACCATTTACATCAGTAAAGAAACAGACATCGCTTTCCATCGCATAGTATGCAGCTAACTTGGTGTGTCGATGACGAAAGTGTGAAGTTGTGGTGCTTTGTTGTAGCAAATTCCATTCCCGAAGTCTAGAAGCTAGCAGTTCTGACTTTCATCTAAATCTGATTGGCTCAGCAAGTGCGGCTGACCCTCCAGTTGTTCTGGATCAGGAAATACTTCATGCCAATCAACATCTTCATCAGGATCAGAAGCATCAGTTTCAATTGCCATTCCTGCTGCAGGAGGGGCAGGCACTGGATTCTCTACATCGTGTGGTACTGGTTTAAGAAAAGACTCACAGTCAGGATACACAATTTGTGACTTGTTTCTCTTTGAATATCCGGCGATTTTAGTCATGCAAAAATAACATTCTGAATGGTGATTTTTCTGCTCACACCAAACCATCAGCACTGCAAAAGCCATTCCTTTCCTTTTACCATTCAACCACTGCATTAGCCCAGAGTAACACACAGTGCAACAAACATGAGGTGCCCAGCTTTTATCTTGATCTCCAATTTGACAGTCAAAGTAATACTTGTAAGCAAGGCACACTCGCTTTATCAAATTCTTGTGCTGATCAGTGTATTTGCCACATATTTATTTATTTATAGCATTTATATCCCACAATATTCCCACCCATGGGCAGGCTCAATGTGGCGTACAATAGTTTATTAAGCAAACAATAATTCAAAATACAATATTCAAAGTCGTAAGAGGGAAAGAGAAATAACTGAGGAGGGAAAGGGAGAGAGGAGAAGGTGACAATGTGTCGCAAAGATAGCCGTGGTTCAGAAGGATGTGGCGCCAGGCGGACTCACGGCGTATGCTCTACCAAAAAGGAAGGTCTTGAGTCGCTTCTTGAAGGTCGGGTAATCAGGAGTGAATTTGACCACTTGAGGCAGCCCGTTCCACAATTGAGTGCTGAGATAAGAGAATGAGGAAGCATAGACGGTCTTATATTTTAGGCCACTAAAAGCTGGGTAGTGGAGATTGAGGTACGAACGAGCTGACATATGTAGCAGAAATTGTCCGGATCGTTAACACATTTGCATTTATCCATCTTACCTTATATACTTACTGCTGACATCAGCCAGTAGACCTGTCTAAGCGCGTCCGGACAGGTCCGGGCATGTCCGTTGGAATATTTCCAATATATAATGCATGAATATTATAAGTGAATAGGCTTTGCATGTATAACTTAAAATCTAGATGTGTCAGGCAGATTTGGAGTTCATATTTGGAATCGGCGGGTTCAATTTAGTATAAATCACATGTTTTTCTTTCAGTAGCAAAATCATTATTGCGTTATTCATTAATACCTGCAAATTGAGAACTTTGGATATTTTTACTTAGATTGCGTGTAAGTGATCTATTCTCCCCTTTTTCAGCCAGCAAAGATGTAAGTTATTTGAAGAGGCCGTTCCACACATCCACCACTCTCTCTGTAAAGAAGTATTTCTTGTGGAAGACAACAAAGCAGATCAGTGACAGAGTTGCATATAAAATATATTGCCCGACACAGGCCATGTTTCGCCCAGCAGGGCTGTCGGGTATCAAAAATAGAAAACAAAATAACAAGTATTAAAAATTAATATTAAAAACAGTAAAATCGCATCAGCCGAGAATACATTAATACCATGACAGAAAACATAAAATGCAAAAAATACCCTCACTGCTGCTCCTCTTAGTTTTTTTTTTTTGTTTTTTTTTGTAATTTCACCATTCTCATTTTATCATAGTCTCCTTTTTGAAAGTTAAACGCTAACGTATTGGATTTCCTGTTTATACTTACTCCAAAGCTAATATCAAATCTGATCATATTATGATTACTGTTATCAAGCGGCCCCATCACCATTACATCCTGCACCAGATCAAGTGCTCCACTAATAAATGAACATTGGAGAGCGTCTCCGTGCCAGAGCTCCCTTCAGATCATGTCACCCATATGTGAGGATATGTTTCCTGCTGTGCTTAGAGAACATCTGTTACAGGTGAGTGACTTTGCTTTCTTATACTTCTTTTGGTGCACCTTCCTCTCAACCACTTCAACTTTTTTTATGTTCTTAGTGAGATAAAGCCTTCAAAACTGAGCACAGTACTCCAAGTGGGACTTCACCAATAACTTGTTCAATGGTGTTAACACCCATTTCTTCTGCTAGTTATCTCTTTCTCTGCAGCCTGGTATCATTCTGTCTTTGACCACTGATTTGTTATATTGTTTCACCACCTTAAGATCAGACACTATCATCTCAAGGTTCCTCTCTGATCCATGCTTATCATCCTTTTGCCCCCTATCACATAAAAGTCCTTTGGTTTTCTGCACTACTTTGCATTAAAATAACTGCCAGACCTTAGACTGGTTCTCCTGGAAGCACAGTTGGGTTTTCAGGATCACCACAATTAATACGTAAGAGATAAATTTGCATATATTGGAGAGCCATGGTA
The DNA here is from genome assembly GCF_901765095.1 of Microcaecilia unicolor. Lineage (NCBI taxonomy): Eukaryota > Metazoa > Chordata > Amphibia > Gymnophiona > Siphonopidae > Microcaecilia > Microcaecilia unicolor. Next base: position 1,298,404 of record NC_044044.1, on the reverse strand, counting down.
TGCAGATTTCTTTTGCATATTCATTGTGGTATTCCTGAAAACCCGACTGTCTAGGTTTACCTCCAGGAGGTGATTGAGAAGCACCACTGTAGACCATTCTTCTAATTTTTGTAGATCACGTCTCACGTGTCCACTCCCTCATGGGTGTCCATTCTGTTGCAATCTTTGTGTCATTTGCATAAAAACCTACCTTGAGAGTTTATAGTTAATTATATCTCCTATTGATGTTCTGTACTGCCATGTAATTGTAAAACACAACTGTAATTTTTCCTATTAATTGTAAGCCACTTGTTTTTGGATAAATGTGGGATATAAGAATAAATGAATTAATAAATAAAAGGCAAACTTTTCGTTCCAGCCTTCGACAATGTCACTCTCAAATATTGAATAGATTCAGTCCCAGTATCGATCCCTGTGGCACTCCACTACTCATCTTTCTGTGCTTATTGGATTTACCATCACCCTCTGTCATTGATCCAGTTATCCATCAAATCTCAAGAAGGGCAAGATTGAATGGGGGGAGGGGGTAAACAACCAGACACAGAAACAACATAAAATAAGGGTGAGAGATTTTCAGGTATTCATTCAGACTACTTTAAAGCTGCAATGAGGAGATCATGCTGTATTTATGTGCAGTGTGAGCAGGGTAGCAGGAGCACTATATTAGACAAGTGGAGGAGGAAACAACAGGAGAGCTTTCCTTCCAGGGAAAGGGACTACAAGTCCCAGATTCCCCCTGGAGGAAAAGTTTGCCCTCTGGTGGAAAAGAGCTCAGTAAGAGATCAATATTGGGGAGAGAACTGCAGTCCCCAGAAACCACCAGGGCAAGGTAAAACCCATGACTCACAGGGAGAAGAGGGGGAAGGGAATGATTGGGAAATGAGTTCCAATCAATGTGATGAGCAGCAGCTACAGGAGGCAGAGGCGGAAGAAGCTATGGAGTGAGATAAGAATGACAGGGATAGGCAGAAAGGGGGAGTAGTAGAACTGATATACATCTCCGCTCTAGCTTGAGTCTCCAAAGGAAAGGTAAAAGCTTTATGGGTCAGGTTATTGCCAGACCTGTGTAAAAAGGGGGAGGAAAGGATAGCAGAGTTTGGGAAAAAGCTGTGGGAGAGCTTTACTAGCAAGCTATCTAGGCAGAATGTAAGGAGTACTACTAAATGATTAGACTGTGATAAGCAGTGCATTTTTTCTAGCGAAAAAGGTGCCGGTTCTCAAATGCCAGGCCACCCTTCATGATGGGGTTATCACTGAGGGACCCACCCCATAATAGGCCCCCTGCAACCAGTCACAGAATCTATAACAAGGCAGAATTGGTGTGTAGAGCCTGAGCTCGTTCGTTAAAATTTGGGGACCATGCGTCAATTTTAGCAGAGAATGGAAAAGGTGCCGGTACTCAGTACCCCCTCAAAAAAAGCCCTGGTGATAAGTGAACCAAAGGACAGGCTACAGGGGTTTGAATGTCAAGATCAGTGTGGTGCAGCGGTATTGAGCACTAACTGTTACTGTAAACCAGAAGAGGAGGAATGAAGCTGTGTGAGCACTACCGATGTGGAGCAGGGTTGTGCTAAGTGGTTTGCTAGAAATAAACTGATTAAAGGAAATCTGACTTGGAGAATCTATCCAGTGCCTTCTGGTTTTGTTTACTGAACTCCTGATAAAAGACCAATGGCACGCAGAAAGGGAGGGAACTGTAACCTTCCCGGTTTCCTCTGCTATCGTGGAGTAAGCAAGATAAGGAGACCCACCCACAGCATAGAACTCCGGCTACTCCCCAGGGAAGCAAGCCAAGCAGGAGCCACCCGGGCCCCGGCTGGAAGGGAGACCCGGGGTGACAGCAGTCATTCATTGGGTTCCTTGAAAAAGTGTTTAACAAAACATTGTCAGTGTCGGGATCCTGTTAGGATATAGTATTATTTATTGAAGGCTGATTGCTGAAGACTGTTACATTAAATATTTTTTGCTAAATGACCATGAGTTTGATGTGGAATATATTCTGGTTCAGCTTATCAGAAGGATGAGTTTATTTTTTTAAATATTTTTGTTACATTTGTTCCCTGCGCTTTCCCACTCATGGCAGGCTCAATGCGGCTTACATATTGTATACAGGTACTTATTTGTACCTGGGGCAATGGAGGGTTAAGTGACTTGCCCAGAGTCACAAGGAGCTGCCTGTGCCTGAAGTGGGAATCGAACTCAGTTCCTCAGGACCAAAGTCCACCACCCTAACCACTAGGCCACTCCTCCACTCCACAGGTTTGATTGCTTTTGAAGATGTTTCACTTCTACTGTAAACATTTTAGAATAGCTTTGGCTTACCAGCAGGACTATATGTGTGTGTGTGTGTGTGTGTGTGTGTGTGTATATATGTGTGTGTGTGTGTGTGTATATATATGTGTGTGTGTGTGTGTGTGTGTATATACAGTGCAGTCTGCTTAAGTGCAAGGGTCTGGGACCAAAGAAATGCATGCAATTAAACCGGAGCATGCACTTAACCATTGTGACCCAAAGAAGCTTGACATCTGATAAACATATGTACAGTACTGTTTATTATTATACATACAGTATACAGTCTCAGTTAACTGACAGGCTTACCTGAAGTAGTCAGTTATAGTCCTCTGTACACTCTTGGGTCTGTGAGTTCCATAGACTACGTCTGCCAGATGGTAAACACTGTCATAGCACTGACATCCAGTGGCCTCCAGATAGGCCCGCACGGTGTTGAGACTCTCCAGCGCTCTTGCAAAAGTGACAGGAGGAGGTTGTTGAATTTCTTCAGCATGTGCCTCGCTGTTCATTTCTTCATCTGTTCCATCGTCAGCTGTTGTTGCCTTTGTGTAGGCGCATATCTCAACATCAGTACTGTCTTCAGCTGTTTGTAGATCGTAATCAACAGCTATGTAGCAATGGAACTCCTCTTCAGTAACACCGGCTGGAATGTCAATAACCTGTTCATCTGACGCGTTTGCAACAGCTGCATCTGTTTCGTCCCTCTCCTCATCCTTAACAAATCTTGCCCAATTGTAGCAGTTCACAATGGTTGCCTGTGTAACATAATTCCAGGCTTCTTTCTGCATGTGTAGGGAATCCAACAGTGATAGATTACGAGCCAGTTCAACAGCGTGTTTGTCCTTGCCAGTCTGGTCATCCATAACGCTGATCAGACAACGTAGCACAAGAGTCCGATAATGTTGTTTGAAATTGGCTGTTATGTCCTGATCCATAAGTTGGATCAGAGAGGTAGTGTTTGGTGGCAGGAAGACCACCTTGACGTTAGCCTGACATCATCCCCGTGTGCAGCACAATTATCACAAAGCAGCAAAATCTAACGGTCTGTGCCAGAGCCAGTGATGGGAGGCGGGACTGGTGGTTGGGAGGCGGGAAATACTGCTGGGCAGACTTGTACGGTCTGTGCCCTGAAAAAGGCAGGTACAAATTAAGGTAAGGTGTACACATGAGTTTATCTTGTTGGGCAGACTGGATGGACCATGCAGGTCTTTTTCTGCCGTCATCTACTATGTATGTTACTATGTTTTGTGCCCGCATTCTAGTGTCTAACTTCTTTAGCCACTGCTTCCAAATTTCCCCAGTCATCCATGAATTTGCGTTAGCCTCATATGACACAGGAAGTCGCTTAACTTTCTTGAAGCAATGGAGCTGTTTGCTCTTTCCAATGACGAGGGGTTCCAACTTCTCACTCCCATCCATATTGCAGCAAAGGAGGATTGTCAGTCAGTCCTTCGATGTTTTACCTCCAGTAGTTTTGACATGTTTGAATGCAAGTGTTCCATCAGGAATCGTTCGCCAGTAGAGACCATTTTCTTCATCATTGAAAATGTCACAAGGTGCAAACTCGTTCAAGATGGTAGGAAGAACTGAAACAACCCAATTTTCAGCTCCAAAGTCGTCAGCGTGTTGTTTCTCACCATGTTGTTTGTTGAATTTTATGCTGTTCCTCTCCTTCCATCTTTCCAACCATCCAACAGTGGCTTTGAATTCAGTTAGTCCAAGACTTTCAGCTAGCTGATTAGCTTTCTCCATAAGCAGTGGACCACTGACAGGAAACTGTCTGCTCTTGACTTGAGAAAACGACCGAAGAGAAGCATCTTCTACATTCTCAGCTTTTCCCGCCCGTTTTCGTTTCCTGTGTGGATTTGTATTGTTTTGCCAGTCTTCCAGAAGCTGGTCTTTCTGCTTCAAGATACGTGAAATTTGACTGTGATTGACACCATATTCTTTAGCAATAGATGCTTGACTTTGTTTGTTTTCTAATTTTTTAAGAACTTCTATTCGTTCAGCCAGTGTTCCACCGCGATGACGACCCCAGTCTACGCCCTAACAACATTCTTTCGCTTATTCTGGCTGTGGCAGTTAGAAGCAGTAAATTTGAAATCTCGTTGGTTGTCACGCGCCAATCCGCTTCCATATTCCATTCGCGCGCTTATGCAGAGCCTTGAACCATGCATATAAGCGAATCTTGCACATATCAGTGGTGCGCTAAACCGAAGTTTGTCCCCATAGAAATTGATGGTGCCAAAAACGGGACCGAAGTACGGCATGCAGTTAAATAGAGCATGCGCTTATCCGACGTGCACTTAAATGGAGTGCACTGTGTATGTATATATATATATATATATATATATATATATATATATATATATATATATATATATATATATATATATATATATATATAATCAGCTGTTTGAGGGTTCTGTGGATGAGGGACAGAGTTCGTGGAGATGTCCCCTCATCATTCTCTAATCCTCATTAATCTTCATGAACTCTCACTGTTTTAGCCTCAACCATCTTCTTTCAGCCTACACTAAATACATAGTATATACCTTCACTCCATATACAGAGAAGAGTGAGTTTTGGCCTAGCAGTTTCTTCCTGCTTCTTTGCACTTCAGCTTAATTGGAACTGGAACTAGTCAGAGGCACCATGAGTGCTTATTTTCAAACTTTAAATCTTATGCCTATTTCAGCCTAACCATCACAGCAGTGTTTTTATGTAGAAGCCACAAGCCATTGCATACAGATACACATGCTACATCTGGCCACAAGGTGCCACTGTGGAGTTATATTTCCTATACCCAGTGGAGGGAAAACTCATTTTGAACCAAATTGGGGTGTTTTGTTGTTGTTGTTGTTGTTTTGTTTTTTAAAGCTGAGCAAGTATGTAGTGTTGAAATTACACTGGATATTTATGAATAAGAGTAAAGCTTTCATCTTTGACTCTTAGATTAATGTGTTTATTAATAACAGTACACCGTGGGAAATAGCAGACAAACGAACAGTATATTTAAATGGAGATCTGCACTGAATGCCAAACACGTGTTTATTTTGTTATCTGATATACACGATTATATTATTGCATGGTTTATGGACTGCTGAAGAAGGCAGTTGGTCACAAACATGACTCGTGTCGAGTCCTTTTTACAAGTTTGTACAATAAAGAGCTGTAAACTGCTGTGAATCTGTACCGGAACAACGGTCAGAATATAAGAACCAGATTAGATTAGACTTTTTGCTCATTTGTCTGGTATTTCCCACGGTGTACTGTTACTACCCGTATTTTGTGAGCTCCCCTTTGGTTTTCTTTTTTGTTGATTTATATTGTTTTTGATAACAGATACAGCAGTATTCCATCCTGACCTTTCATTGTGGATTATGAAGGAAGAGCCACATTTTAGTGATGAGAATGACGCTGACTCAGAACAAGTTCTCATCCATTCCACAGGTAAGCAGCCTTAGGAGGATAAGTGATGATACCTTTGATTGGACTTTCATAAACATAAGAATGATCCACAGATGATATGCATTAGCAGTTAGGTGATAGAAATCAGTAGACAGCTGGGTAATGTCTGTGCTTCTCAAGCATTCCCTTTTGTGTAGGTGAAAAATAACATATTCCTTGATGAACCATGCATGTGTCTTCTGACTATGAACTACAGACACATGTTTTTTATTTAATTTTAGAAAGAAAAAAAAATCCAGAGTTAATAACATTCAATCCTGAAATTAACCAAGAACAAATTCCAGAATTCAGAAATCTAGAATATGAAAGCAGATCATTGTTGCAGGAATTGAGGCATGAATTACCCCTATTGTTAGCAGAACCTGTGGTACTTCAGGAGTCAAACAGCACACACCAGAATGAGGGAGAAATCTTCTTTATTTGCCAGCAAACAAAGCAGGACATCAGTTCTAGCTCTCTTCTCTCTCTCTCAGCTCTCTGGATGTTATGGCTTCTGTCTGTCCTCTTCAGCTCTCTTCTCCTCTGTCTGTTCCTTCTGCTCTCTTTCAGCTCTCCTTCTGACGTAAGCTGCTTCTGCTCCCACTTAAATACAGTTCTATCTAGCCTAGCCTAGCCCCCCTTACTCTCCAATTGGTTAAGGAATAGATTGATTACCTTGCCTCAACCAATCAGCTCCATACAAATATCAGTTACATAGGTTTAATATTTCTCAAACTGACCTGTGACCTGGGGCCCCTCATGCCAGACGTTTTGGCTCCAGAACTCTTGCATTTCATTATGATTGATTTCTCATATTCCTAGTCAATTTCATACTAACTGCTTAACTGAACTCTGGTATTCATTAAAGGGTCAAAGGCCAGTCTTATTTAATGGCATAGCTTGTTATTTCTTTCAGGACCATTTCTACATTTACCTATAATTAATCAAGACTTTTCCTGACCTTTTTCACCTATCAGCTTATACATTGAACCAGCCAGAACTGCAGAATAACTTAAAACACATGTTGGCCTCTTCACTGCAGTCTAATCTTACTTAGAACGTCAGACAAAGAATGATACAGAATTTAAAAAGGTTTCCTACATATTAACTACACAGAACACACATATTCTAAAATAAGCATCCTTATAAAACATATTCTAAGTATCAAGAACTTCTAAACAGTATTTCCTTCTAAGCATTTTAAACTAATCCTAAACAAACTGCCTGCTTGCCTTGTTCATTCATAATAGTATCCCCTCAAGATTTAATGGTATACAGATGTGTGTGCATTTAGCAATCCATCACTCACAAAGGTCTTTCTGACCTTTCTGACCTTTAGCTCGACAAAGCTAGATTTCTAAGTAATCTGAACCATCTGGCATTCCTTCACTTTAGTTGCAAGGTAAAAAGTTAGAATTCAAATCACCAAGCTTTTAAACCCCAGATTTTTAAACAGACTTAACCCTTCATATGATTTCTCAGAATTAATCAATTTCTTTTGTTCAAGCTGCCTCATTCCCCCCTTTGAGACTAAAATCAGCTTATGCAGAAATAAGTCTCACAACTCAAACTCTGGAGATTATAGTGATCCTAACTAGGAATAGACTTGTGAATCACCATTACCCTACTTGTTAAGGTCCGACGGCATACTGCCGAAGCACATGAGGCCAGGAAACAAAACAAAAACCCTGCTAAAACTAAAACTATTAGGGAAATGAACAAGGGACGTATCCAGGAGGTCAATGACCACCACCAGGAGGTAAGGTCTAATCCTCCTCGGTAATCCTCCACATTAAGGCTAGCCAACTGTAGGACTTTATCCATGGCATGCCTAACTACATGCGTCCTATTTATGACAATAGTACAGCACTCTGAAGAATTTAGCACTGTGCAGAGGCCACCCTGGGCTGCAAAGAGATAATCAAGGCCCATACGGTTATACCGAGAAACTATACTTAATTCATTAATTTGATCCTGCAATGCATTGACTACCACGTTCAGCTCATGAACTAAAACATGAAGTAGGGATTGAAGTCTCCGAGTAGCCATACCTAGTTCAGTAATACCCGCTACCCCAATTGGAATCCAAGCCGTGGCAGAAAGGGCTACAAGTCTCTTTTTAGTCAGAGGATAAGTAGAATTGATATACTGGAGGGCTAATTCAATCGCCTCATCCTCTGTGGCAACGGAGGAGGGTAAGGACAAAGCCTCTCGCTTAGAGCGGTGCGGGGATGGTGGCTTGAGAAGAGGAATAACTTTAGGAAAATAATTCAAGGTTACCAATACACAAAAATCATACGTAGAGGGAAGAATCATGTGGAGGACATTATCACAGAGCCAGTAATGACCAAGGAGAGGGCGACGAAAGTTCCCAATAAATGTAGGCACAGGATGGAGATTAGGATGCCCATAATGCGAGCCCCTATCCCAGGGGGAACGAAGACGAAATGGAGACTTTGCACACCATAGGTGCCAATCCCCAATTGTGACAGGCTGCTCATTTGTTATTAACTCTTCATACCCCGGGGACTTATGAAAGTAGAAAATAAGCTTGGACACTATAGTTCTCTCAGTGGTACGCTTAGGAGCCAGATAATCACCTGGGTCATAATCTGCAGGTACGGTAGTAGGGCACATAGGAGTACCTGGAGAAACTACCCACACAGATTCCCCTTTTTCTGGGAGAACATTAGTATAGTTACAGGGAATGGGAAGAACAGTTGAGATGTTTCTTGTTAAACAAAACACTCCAGAAGCTGGATAGGGAGACGTAAAGACTGGCCTTAGAGAAGATTCAGAGGGGGAGGTAGCATTATAAAAGGACCACCAAGTATAATCCTGGCTCCAAGGGCCTGAACTCGAAAAGTAGGGAGGTATAAGAGCTGGGAGCTGCACAGGGACAGGAACAGCTGGGACATCTATAGTATAAGGAGAAAATCGGGAACACACAATACAAGGGGAAGTAATCTTTGCCTGGCTAATTAGTTCCTGGACAGAGTGTAACCAAAGGTTGGAGCGAGTTGGGGTATTAGGAAAAAGGAGGCAAGGAGTAGAAAACAACAAAAGCATCCAAACTACTAACATTTTCTTTCTTCCTAATCTAAAACAAATACAGCAACTAATTAAGCAATAATATTCCAACAGTCTGTGCTAATCACAGATTACTCTCATATAATGTTCTCAGTCTTTGAGTTCTTATACCAGTTGGGGTAGACCCTCAACTGACAAGGATCAAGCTCTCAAATTCCAAGAAAGCCAGAATCTGGGCAAGAAAGAGTCTCAGTGTGAAGCCGAAGTTCAGCAGCTCCTGCAATATGCAGTTGACCCTTCTTTTCAGCTAGTAGATTCTTTGGTTCGGGTCAGGCGCAACTTCAATGGCTCCGCTGGATCACTTTCTGCTCTCCACTGTCTAGGCTCCGTCTGATCCGTGCTGGGCTCAGTCTGGTCAGCAGACTTAATTCGAGACCAATGGACCCATGGAGTTATCCCTGCGACCTTCACAGCTGTAGGGGTAGAAAGCAAAACAGTAAAAGGTCCTTTCCATCGGGGCCCCAAAGGCTGGAGCTTCCAGTCTTTCACCCAAACTCTATCCCCTGGCAGGAAGGAATGTACCTGAGCCTGGAAGGGGACAGGGTTTATTTCTCTCACATAAGACTGAAGCTCAGAAATTATCTTGCCCAAGAGGGCTACCTGCTCCTGCACCTGGGCAGACCCTAAAATCCCTATATCTCCCTTAATTCCCTGCAAAATGGCTGGGGGCTTCCCATACACAATTTCAAAGGGAGAGAGGGCTGTTCCTTTAGTTGGGGTACATCGGAGGCGGAAGAGGGCTAGTGGCAGTGCCTGTGGCCATTTCAGTTGGGTTTCCTGACAAATCTTTGCTAGGCTATTTTTCAAGGTTCTGTTTGCTCGCTCAACCTGCCCTGAACTCTGGGGACGATAGGCACAATGCAATTTCCAGGTAATGCGCAATGCGCGGGACAGGGCCTGAAGTGTAGCTTCAACAAAGGCGGGACCATTATCTGAACCTATGGCAAGGGGCAGTCCATACCTGGGGATGACATCCCTAAGGAGGGCTCGAGCTACTTCTGTAGCTTTCTCAGTGACTGTAGGATATGCTTCCACCCACCCAGAAAAGGTACAGACCATGACCAAGAGGTATCGGAGCCTACCGCTCCTGGGCATTTCTGTGAAGTCTATAACTAGGGACTCAAAGGGTGTTAGTCCTCTAGACTGAACTCCTGGTGGAATACGGGGTCCCTGACGGGCATTATTCTGGGCACAGAGAGTACATCGGGCAGAGGCAGTGGCAACCAGACTATCCAATCCTTCCAAGACCACTACTCGATTGAGTAGTCGGGCTAGTGCTGTTTTCCCTAAGTGTGATAGGTCATGAGCTTGAGACACTACAGGCCAAGCTAGGTGGCGTGGCACCAGAACTCTGGTATCAGGGATATGTAACCAGCCATCAGGTCTCCTTACTGCACCTTCCTCTTGAGCCCATTTCTCTTCCATTTGGGTGTACATAGGCGTCCATTCTTGCAATCGAATTTGGAACAGGGGGGTCACAGTACTTGCTGGGGGTCCTCGAGCAGCTTCCTTGGCCACCCGATCAGCATGGCGATTCCCTCGGGCCACTGGAGTATCTATCCTTTGGTGTCCCCTGCAATGAATAACAGCTACCTTCTTAGGGGCCCACACAGCCTCTAGCAGCTGAAGTATTTCAGGTCCATACTTAACAGGTTGGCCTGCAGCATTTATGAGTCCCTTTTCCTTATACAAAGCTCCATGAGCATGTAGGGTTGTGAAGGCATACTTAGAATCAGTATAAATGTTGGTTACCAGTCCTGCTGCTAGCTCCAGAGCTCGTATGAGGGCCACAAGTTCTGCTTTCTGGGCTGAAGTTCCTTGGGGCAGGGCTCTTGCTTCTATCACCTTGTCCTCTGTCACCACAGCATAGCCTGCCAATCGCTTGGAGTTCTCCACGTAACTGCTTCCATCTGTGAAATAAATTACATCTGGGTCCCTCCAAGGAACATCTTTAAGATCTGGTCGACTGGAGTACACTTCATCCATGGTTTGGATACAGTCATGATCCGGTGGTCCCTCAGATGCTGGCAAAAGAGTGGCGGGATTGAATGTAGCCACTGTTTCCAGGTGTATCCGTGGATTCTCACATAAGCTAGCTTGGTACTTAACCATGCGGTTATTTGTAAACCAGTGGTTGCCCTTATACTCCATGAGGGTGAGAACTGCGTGGGGGACTTTAACAACCAGTTCTTGCCCCAAGGTCAGCTTATCAGCTTCCTGGACCAGTAAGGCTGTTGCTGCAATGGCCCTCATGCAGGCTGGCCATCCTTTAGCCACTCCATCCAGCTGTTTAGACAGGTATGCAACAGGCCTCTGCCAGGATCCCATCATCTGGGTCAGCACACCCAGAGCAACCCCCTGTCGCTCGTGGACATACAATGAGAAAGGTTTCTCCACATCAGGAAGGCCTAACGCAGGGGCTTGGAGTAGGGCTTTCTTTATGGCAATGAAGGATTGTTGAGCAGTAGGTCCCCATTCAAATGGTTCCTTTTCACCCCCCTTTGTGGCCTGGTAAAGGGGTTTCGCCATCAGTGCAAAATTTGGAATCCAAATTCTGCAGAATCCAGCTGCTCCCAGGAATTCCCTAACTTCCCTTCTGGACTTGGGTTGGGGAATTGCAGCTACCGCTTGCTTCCTACTAACATCCAGTCTCCGACTTCCCTGGGAAATGCAAAAGCCCAGATACTTCACTTCTGACTGACAGAGTTGGGCCTTTGAGCGTGAGACCTTATAGCCTGCATCCAAGAGTAGCTCCAGCAATTCTCTGGTAGCCTCAAAACACTCTTCCTGGGTCACTGCTGCAATCAGGAGGTCATCTACATACTGGAGTAAAACTCGCCTGGAAGGCTCAGATTTAAAAGTCTTAAGGTCTTGCCCTAGGGCAGTCCCAAAAATGGTGGGGGAGTTCTTGAACCCCTGTGGCAGGCGGGTCCATGTATACTGAAGCTTCCTTCCTGTTACTGGGTTTTCCCATTGAAAGGCAAAAAGCAATTGACTGGCGGGGGCCACCCGAATACAAAAGAAGGCATCTTTTAGGTCTAGTGTCGTGAAATGGGTAGCTCCAGAAGGTATCAATCCCAACAGGACATATGGATTAGGCACTACAGGGTGTAATGAGATAGTGGATTTGTTGACCACTCGTAAGTCTTGGACTGGCCGGTAGTCCTCAGTCCCTGGCTTCTGAACTGGCAATAGTGGCGTATTCCATGGAGACTGGCAAGGACGAATAATTCCATGGGATAACAAACGATTCAGGTGTGCTTGGATCCCTTCCAGAGCCTTTCGGGGAATTGGGTATTGGCGAAGATGGATTGGCCGGGCACTTGGAAGTAAGTCTACATGGACAGGAGGAATATTTCGGGCCAACCCTGGGGGATTATCTTCTGCCCATACCCCACTGACCTGAAAGCTGTCTGCCAGGGGTAGGTCAACTTGGCCCTGCGACTGATGCAGCCGCCATTCTTCTTCAAGAGGGCAGCAGAAACTCAATATACACTTAGGGCTGGATGTCGGGGGCCGAAAGGAGACTGAAGTCTGGCCATCAGAGTCAAAGGAAATTTGGGTCCTAAGCTTGGACAGCAGGTCTCGGCCTAACAAAGGGATTGGACAGTCTGGCATATAAAGGAATTCATGAGTGACTATGTGTGAGCCTAATTGGCATCTACGGGTCGTCAGAAAGGGCCTCCGGTTCTACACCCCCGTGGCTCCCACCACTCGGACAGTTTTTCCAGACACAGGCGCTAATCGTTCCGTCACAACAGAATGTTCAGCTCCTGTATCAATCATGAATGGAATTGAGCGGCTCCCTATAGTTAACTTGACCATAGGTTCCTGGGAGCCCAATTTGTAGGAACCCGGTCTGTCCTATTCGTCCCATTCTGCCATCTCGGCTATCCCGATGATGTCAGATTCAGCAGGCTCATATCTTCCCTCTCGAACTCGGCCTCGGCTTCCTCGATCTCCTGGTCCCCTTCTCAGTCCCTGGCGCCTCTGGGGGCATTCATCTTTCCAGTGCCCTCTTTCCTTACAGTAGGCACACTGGTCCCTCTCCAATCTTGGTCTGGGATTCTCCCCCCTTGGCCGGGATTGATTGAAGGAATCTCGGGGCCTGGCTGGTGGTCCGGGGTCCCACTTTGGCTTCCCATTAGCTAGAGGTCGACCTCGGTTAAGGGTGGAATTAGTAATGGCTGCCGCTAAAAGGTCGGCCTTCTTCTGCATCTTCCGGTCAGCCTCTCGGCGCACCTCCTGATCCCTATTAATGAAAACCTTGGTTGCGATCTCAATTAGCTGGGTGGTATTCATCCCTGCGAATCCCTCCTGACGCTGCAACTTCTTCCGGATATCTGGCATACTCTGGGCCAACAATGCGCTATTCACCATTCTCTGGTTTTCTAGTGCTTCAGGATCAAATGGGGTGTATGTTCTGTAGGCTTCAATTAGTCGCTCTAGAAAGGCCCCAGGGGATTCAGCTGCCCCTTGGAGAATTTCTGAGACCTTTGCCAGATTAATGGGCCTCTTTATGCCTTTCCTCATACCTTCCAGCAAGTCCCGGCAATAGCCAGACAACAGTTCATAGTGCTGCCCATCATTTGGATCCCAAGCTGGAGCTGCGCGAGGAAACCGAGCTCTAACCCATCCCTCTGGGTCCTGTGTCCCCCCGGGGACACGCTCTCGCGTGATGGCCTCAGCATTTTGCAAAATCTTCCGCCTCTCCTCAGTTGTGAAGAGGGTCAGGAGAAGTTGTTGACAATCAGTCCAGGTTGGGTTATGGGTGGCCATAATGCTAGCCACTAGGTCCACCACTGCCTGAGGCTTTTCAGTATAAGAGGGGTAATGCGTCTTCCAATTCAGGAGATCGGTGGTTGTGAAGGGTACATACTGATAGGCCTGTGCCTGTATAACCTGACCCTGATTATTAGGATCCGGTCGAGTGGTGGTTACCTGACGCAGGGGCAGAACTCTCGAGGAGGTGGGAGTAGAACCTGAGGTAGAGCTAGGAGCTACCCTCCTATCATGCTCAAAGGTGATTGCAGCAGGTCTAACCCATTCAGTGGAGGTGTGTTGAAACCCTGAGGGATGGGGAGGGGTACTCATAGACTGAGAGGTGGTCACAGGTGATTCAGTCCATTGAAAGGGATGCCGGGCCCCTGATGAGTGGGTAGGGGTATTAGAGGGAGAGGCTGGGCTGTCAGGAGTTGAGGAGTCAGGGAGTGGAGCCCAAAGCGGGTCTTCGGAGGTTAACAGGGAAGGATGTGGCAGAGGAGGGTAGAGACTGGCTGAAAAGTCCAACCTAGGATGTGGTGGGGTTCGCACAGTGGGGGAGGAACTATCCGGAGAAGCCTGTACTGGAGAAGCTTGGGCTGGGCGGCGTGGATCTCTAGGGGCGGCACGGAACCCCAACAATGGGCCATAAGGTGGTGGCTCAAGATCTGAGGGGTCATCAGAGAGTATGGGTTTCTCGGACAGGGTAGGGGCGGAAGCCACCGATTGGGTGGTAGGCTTCCTAGGGCTCTTTCCCTCTTCTAGTTTAGATTTTCTAATCTTTCTTTGAGCACGGCCTAACATGAATTTTACTGGGGATCCCATATAAGTTTTCAACCAGGAGGGAGGGTCAGTCACAAGGCTATCCCAGGAATCTATATAAGGGAGTTGTTCAGAATATTCTGGTTCTCCTACAACTATGCTGTAGACCTTCCGGATTACTTCAATATCTAAGCTGCCACTAGGGGGCCACCCCACTCCCATAGATGGCCACTCAACTTCACACAAGGTTCTTAGAGTACTTGAGCTTAAAGTCTGTCCATAGTCATTAATTAAAAATCCTTTTTTAAAATTCTTAAGCATACAATCTAGGGGGGTAGCAATTTGTCTAGACGATTTCCCTCCCATAATGCTTACAGTTACAACACACAAAGAGGGGGGGGGATTTTTGAAAGTGCAGTAAGGGGTCCGCACTCTCGAGACACTAGGTAGACAGACAGCAATCGCTTCCTTCCGTCACTGGCCAATTGAACTCGCGTTAATTGAAAACGCAGCTATAAGAAGTCCGCACTCATTAACATTCAGGCATCACACATTCATTCAGTACAGAAAATCCCACCCAACAATTTCAGATTTCTCAGATACAGATAAGCTTAAGCGTTTTCGCTTCTAATCTCCACTAGACTAGAAGGTACTAGGGCCTTCGCTGAGAGTTGATCAGACTCTCCTTCCCCCAATTTTTGAGGGGCTGGTTTACAGTTTCCTAGCTAGGATTACAATACAGAATACAGAATACATACCCGGCGAATGTTCTTCAGTCAGTTGGGTGCTGGGATTAATGCAGGATTCAGGATCCCACCGCTGCCACCAAGAATTGTTGCAGGAATTGAGGCATGAATTACCCCTATTGTTAGCAGAACCTGTGGTACTTCAGGAGTCAAACAGCACACACCAGAATGAGGGAGAAATCTTCTTTATTTGCCAGCAAACAAAGCAGGACATCAGTTCTAGCTCTCTTCTCTCTCTCTCAGCTCTCTGGATGTTATGGCTTCTGTCTGTCCTCTTCAGCTCTCTTCTCCTCTGTCTGTTCCTTCTGCTCTCTTTCAGCTCTCCTTCTGACGTAAGCTGCTTCTGCTCCCACTTAAATACAGTTCTATCTAGCCTAGCCTAGCCCCCCTTACTCTCCAATTGGTTAAGGAATAGATTGATTACCTTGCCTCAACCAATCAGCTCCATACAAATATCAGTTACATAGGTTTAATATTTCTCAAACTGACCTGTGACCTGGGGCCCCTCATGCCAGACATTTTGGCTCCAGAACTCTTGCATTTCATTATGATTGATTTCTCATATTCCTAGTCAATTTCATACTAACTGCTTAACTGAACTCTGGTATTCATTAAAGGGTCAAAGGCCAGTCTTATTTAATGGCATAGCTTGTTATTTCTTTCAGGACCATTTCTACATTTACCTATAATTAATCAAGACTTTTCCTGACCTTTTTCACCTATCAGCTTATACATTGAACCAGCCAGAACTGCAGAATAACTTAAAACACATGTTGGCCTCTTCACTGCAGTCTAATCTTACTTAGAACGTCAGACAAAGAATGATACAGAATTTAAAAAGGTTTCCTACATATTAACTACACAGAACACACATATTCTAAAATAAGCATCCTTATAAAACATATTCTAAGTATCAAGAACTTCTAAACAGTATTTCCTTCTAAGCATTTTAAACTAATCCTAAACAAACTGCCTGCTTGCCTTGTTCATTCATAATAGTATCCCCTCAAGATTTAATGGTATACAGATGTGTGTGCATTTAGCAATCCATCACTCACAAAGGTCTTTCTGACCTTTCTGACCTTTAGCTCGACAAAGCTAGATTTCTAAGTAATCTGAACCATCTGGCATTCCTTCACTTTAGTTGCAAGGTAAAAAGTTAGAATTCAAATCACCAAGCTTTTAAACCCCAGATTTTTAAACAGACTTAACCCTTCATATGATTTCTCAGAATTAATCAATTTCTTTTGTTCAAGCTGCCTCATCATGACCCTTTACTATTGCAATATTGACCTCTTGCTTTGTACCATTATCTCTTCCAGTCATACATGCTTATCTAGTATGTCCCATACTGCCCTGCTAAGCAAGAACACTACCTGCAGTAAATCACATTTCAAGGAAAGTGAGCTTTTCTAAACATTCCATGGTCACCCCACGAGATTTGATGAGGGGTTGGAGAGGGGTTTTGAAATGGACACAGAGCGCAATCCTTCGGGAATGCCAGATTAGAGTGATATATTGGGCATGTACCTCTCAGTCACGCTTGTGTCGAATGGGGTACTTAGAATTGGCTCAATGTAGACGATGTGGTGCGGCACATAATGATTTTTACCACGCCTTTTGGAAATGTTTGGCTATAACAGCTTTTTGGATTAGGATAGTCAAATTCCTAGAAAGGATTGGAGGGTGTAAGGTAAAGCAGCTTCCTAGAAAGGATTGGAGGGCGGCATGATTTATCAGAATGTATTGGCTCATAAAGCTTTCCTTGTTGGTATGAAGTGCATCCTTGTTAATTGGACTCAGGAATTGGCCCCCTCTTTTTGGCAATGGCGGATTCGCTTACATGAACTACTTATGATGGAACTCCAGGACTCTCTGCTTAAAACACAAAATAATTTCTATCTTACTTGGGTAGGATATATTAACACAATGTCTCATAAGGCAAGGAGTAATATTATCAACAAACTTGGAGCGCTGTCTAATTCTATCTTGGCAACTAATGCCAATTGACTGGGATTAAGGTTTTTCCCTCTTTGGAATTGGGACTGTGATGGTAGAGCAGACGCGGGAGGGGGGATTAGGAGAAGGGGGAGGTTATGGGGGGGGGAAGTAGTACTTGGATGTATCTCAGACCGTGTCTTTTTCTGATAAAGACACCTGCCGGAAGGGGGAGGGAGGGCTATCAGAGCACAGGTCCTCTGATTCTCTCGGTGGGGGTGTTTGACTCAGCATTCTCACCTGTCTTTAGTTCGATGCCTTTGTTTACTTGTTATAAAGTGGATATATGAAAGTTGTTGTAGTTCTGGGGGTTAATGTGTTTGAATTTATGCTGTCATACCGATGGGGTGGAAGAGGCTGGTTTCTATAACAGGGGAAGGGAGGGGGGAGGTATTCATAAAGGTGAAAAACGATTGATGACTGGCTGTAATGTATTTATACTTTCTATATGTTTTCTTCATTGGACCTAATGTTGGGTCATGGATGTGTTATACCGCTTTGTCATCAATAAAAATGTTGAAATCTTAAAACAAATTGGAGAAAATATTTCTTCACTCAAAGTGTAATTAAACTCTGGAATTCGTTACCAGAGAATGTGGTAAAAGCAGTTAGCTTAGCAGGTTTTAAAAAAGGTTTGGATGGCTTCCAAAAAGAAACGTCCATAAGCCATTATTAAGATGGACGGGAAAAATCCACTGCTTATTTCTAGGATACTACCAGAATTCCTTGGCCAGACTCTGCTCGCTTCTCAAATAGTCAAAACCAATGTGAAATAGCAGAGGGTATTCAGCGGGCTAGCTTAATATATGAATTAACTACATGAGATAGAGTCTCATATAACTGACACAGCTATTTTCATTTCACTCTACGGTGAATCTTTACTTGGGTGTATATTTCAATTATTGACTCTTCCCCCACCTACCTATATCATATCTCTTTCAGGTTTCTCATTGACATGCGCATGTCAATGAGAAACCTGAAAGAGATATGATATAGGTAGGTGGGGGAAGAGTCATGATTGAAATATACACACGAGCAAAGATTCACAGTAGAGTGAAATGAAAATAGCCGTGTCAGTTATATGAGACTCTACCTCACGTAGTTAATTAATCTATTAAGCTCTCCCGCTGAATACCCTCTGCTATTTCACATTAGTTTTGACTATTTCTAGGATAAGCAGCATAAAATGTATTGTACTGTTTTGGGATCTTGCCAGGTACTTGTCACCTGGATTGGCCACTATTGGAAACAGGATGCTGGGCTTGATGGACTTTTGGTCTGTCCCAGTATGGGACTTATGTATTTATATGTACTTATGCTCCAACATTTGGGCCACCTGTGGATCAGTATCAGGGTTAGGTTAAAATCTCCCCCAATAAGCAAAGTCAAACATCTATCAAAAGAATACCCTGACCCACATTAGGCATCCTTCATAATCCCTCTGCTCCTGTTTTATTCCCATCCTCGGGGCCTTATCAAACAGCATATGCACCCCTCTCCTTTTTTTCTTTACCTTATATTGGAGGCCCATATTAGACTAGGAAATCTTGCGTCCGCAACAAGTTTTTCATGCACCACTTCTAAGAGAGGTTTCCTGCACAAGACAAATGGCCCCTTGTAATCTCCTCCTCCCCTAACATTATAAGAAAGGACCTTTTAAGTGAGATCGTTCCATAGGAATAGATTCCAGTTCCCCCAATCCAAGTCCTACTCCATCTGCCTCACCCCAATCACCTTCTCCCCTCCCCACCAGCTTCCTCAGCCCTTAGTGGGAATATCCCCAACTCCCACTCCACCATTCAAGAAAGTGAGCCCCCCCGCAAGCCCAAACTGCCATCCATCTCACCACCCCAGCCCCTCACCTCTCACCATTCAATACTTTTGTCACCTTCCATTCAATCAAACTCCCATTCACACCACACACCTCAACAACCCTCCCCCAGAACCAAATAGTATTACAAATACAACTCCCACTTGGAGAAAATCCAGTGCTATTTCTAGGATAAGCAGCATAAAATGTATTGTACTGTTTTGGGATCTTTCCAGATCAGTTTGCCAATAATGTCCCACTAGGTTGTGGGAGAAATACCTGTACAGATTTCTATGCTATATGAGCCCCACTCAATATTGCCCAGTTTTATTGCAAACACTGCAATTTTCTCTTTAGATGTGGAGTAGTGGAAACCATTATAGCAAACAAAGAGAGGGGATGATCTGCAACTAAGCGCAGCAGTAGAAAGAGAAGCAGACCAGCAGTCTCAAGAGATGAGCAATTTATTAAAACAATCACCCGATGTAGCCACTTTTTGCCTGATTTTAAGTTGGCAGAATAAGCTACATTGATTCCCACCCTCGGTTTTCAATTTGGTGCAGTTTTAAAAGATTGATTTTTTTTGATACATCACAGAGATTTTAATATTTTATTGACATTATAACACTAAATTCACTTTGAGACCCTTACATTGCCGGTTTTAGCACATTCAAATCATTATTTAAGGTTTTTATTGTGCTGGTTAGTATTAAGCAGCATAATGTGAAAGCTGACCTTCCACCTTAGAGAGAGAAAATAAAATCAACTGTACCAACAAGGTGGCAGATTCTTTGTGTTTGCCAGTGTGGTGGGAATGCTTTTGCTCTGGGAAGAGAAGTGCTGTATTGCTTTTGGATTTGCTCGATTAGGGGAAGGTTTGATTTTAATCCCCAATAGTTTTTACCCCTAATGCACCGTTTCCGGTGACCGGAATTGCACACAATATTTGAGGTGTGGTCGCATCATGGAGTGATACAACGGCATTATTACGTCCTCATTTTTGTTTTCCATTTCTTTCCTAATAATACCTAACATTCTACTACTACTTAACATTTCTAAAGCGCTACTAGGGTTACGCAGCGCTGTACAATTTAACAAAGAGGGACGGTCCCTGCTCAAAGAGTTTACAATCTAAGAGACAAGTGAACGGTCAGTCTGATAGGGGCGGTCAAATTGGGGCAGTCTGGATTTACTGAAAGGTAAGAGTTAGGTGCCAAACGCAGCATTGAAGAGGTGGGTTTTAGGCAAAGAAGATGGGCAGGGAGGGGGCTTTCTTAGCCGCTGCCGCACACAGAGCAGAGGGTTTCAATTTATCATCAATGATGACACCTAGATCCCTTTCCTGGTCGGTGACTCCTAATGTGGAACCTTGCATTGCGTAGCTATAGTTCGGGTTCCTCTTTACCATATGCATCACTTTGCACTTGCTTACATTAAATGTCACCTGCCATTTGGACGCCCAGTTTCCCAGTCTCGTAAGGTCCTCTTGTAATTTTTTTACAATCCTCTTGCGATTTAAGAACTTTGAATAACTTTGTCATCAGCAAATTTAATTACCTTACTAGTTACTCCAATCCCTAGATCATTTATAAATATGTTAAAAAGCAGCGGTCCTAGCACAGACCCCTGGGGAACTCCACTATCTACCCTTCTCCATTGAGAATACTGACCATTTAACCCAACTCTCTGTTTTCTATCTTTTAACCAGTTTTTAATCCACAGTAGAGCACTACCTCCTATCTCATGACTCTCCAATTTCCTCTGGAGTCTTTTATGAGGTACTTTGTCAAATGCCTATTGAAAATCCCCATACACAATATCAAACAGCTCACCTTCACCCCTTCAAAGAAATGTAATAAATTGGTGAGGTAAGATTTCTCTTCACTAAATCAATGTTGGCTTTTCATTAATCCATGCTTTTGAATATGCTCTGTAATTGTTATTTATAATAGTCTCTATCATTTTGCCCGGCACCAGTGTCAGGCTCACTGGTCTATAATTTCCTGGATCATCTTTGGAACCTTTTTAAAAATCAGCATTCCCTCCAATCTTCCTGTACTATGCTTGATTTTAAAGATAAATTACAATACTCTTGCTAACAATAGTTCTGCAAGTTCATTTTTAAATTCTATCAGTACTCTGGGATGAATACCATCTGGTCCAGGCAATTTGCTACTCTTCAGTTTGTCAAATTGTGCCAGTACATCTTCCAGTTTATAGAGATTTCATTCAGTTTCTCTGACTTGTCAGCTCTGAATACCATTTTTGGCACTGGTATCTCTCCCAAATCTTCCTCAGTGAAGCAAAGAATTCATTAAATCTTTCTGCGGCTTTGTCTTCTCTGAGTGCCCCATTTTACCCCTTGGTCATCAGCGGTCCAGCTAATTCTTCTGGCTTGTTGCTTTTAATATACCTAAAAAAAAATAGTTACTATATGTTTTTGCTTCCAACGCAATCTTTTTTTCCAAAGTCCCTCTTTGCCTTTGACTTGCCATCTTTGCATTTGCCTTGCCATTCCTTATGCTATTTTCAGTTAGATCCTTCTTCCATTTTCTGAAGGATTTTCTTTTAGCTCTAATATCTTCCTTCATCTTACTTTTTAACCATACCAGCTGTCGTTGGATCATCTTTCCTCCTTTTTTTAATACATGGAATATATTTGGTCTGGGTTTCCAGGATGGTATGTTTGAACAGCATTCACGCCTGATGTAAATTTTTGACCTTCGCAGCTGCTCTTCTAAATTTTGTTTTTTTTTGTTTTTATCATGTCTCCATTTTGAAAGTTAAATGCAAACGTGTTGGATTTCCTGTGTGTACTTACTCCAAAGCAGATATCATATATTGATTGCCATTATTAAGCGGCCCTAGCACCGTTACCTCCTGCAGCAGATCATGCATTCCACTAAGGACTAGGTCTAGAATTTTTTCTCCTCTTGTTGGCTCCTGTACCAGCTGCTCGTCAAGGAATTTTACCTCACTAGCATGCCCTGATGTTACATTTACCCAGTCAATATTGAGGTAATTGAAATCGCCCATTATTATTGTGTTCCCCAGTTTGTTAGCCTCCCTAATTTCTGATAACATTTCTACATCTGTCCATGCTGACCAGGTGGTCGGTAGTACACTGATATCACTATCCTTTTCCCCTTTACAAATGGAATTTCAATCCATAGAGATTCCAAGATGTGTTTTGCTTCCTGCAGAATTTTCAGTCTGTTTGATTCAAGGCCCTTCACCAATTCGATCCACCCTATCACTGCGATATAATTTGTACCCTGGTATGATAGTGTCCCACTGGTTATCCTCCTTCCACCAGGTCTCAGAGATGCCTGTCATGACTCTCGGGGCTTGATAATAAGAAGCCCCAATATCATGGAGCATAACCCTGGCACAGCAATCACCTGAAGTCTCTATTATTTTGTAAAGTCTCTTTTATTGAATAAATCACAGATAATTTACTCACAGATAGATGTTCAGGATACAGAGACTTCTTAATCTGGAGGCTGTGGGAGGTGGAGATCTGAAGAGAGGTAGTTGTATTGTAGGGGGAGGGGAAAGTAGTTGAACAGGTAGAAATAGTCCAAAGCTGGGTGACTGCAATGTGCAATATCTCATTTGGAAGAAGATATTTACAGGGTAAAAAATCCAGGTTCGTTACAGGGAGTGTGAGGGCTTAGACGTTACAGGGATTTTCAGCAGGACAGAGCTGTCTGGAGCGAGATGGTGTTATTAACTCCATGTCCCTGGCTGTAATGGAGGAAGAAGCCCCTCGTGGCTGAAAGGACAAGGAAGTGGTGGGGCTTCACACAGGGAGGAGCAGATAGAGACCAATGGGGACAGAGCCTGCTATCGGATGGCAAGGGGTAGTCCTAGAGATAGGAGGGAAAGGTCATACCTGGCTGACCTCTGTGGACAGAATAGTAAGACTGAGCAGGAAGACAAAAGAGCCAAGCTTGGCAGAGAGAGAGGGGGAGAGAGAAGGTCTGAGCAGCCTCACAACCAGTGATAGCAGTTCTTACACAGCCAAACAAGTGTGGTTGCACTGCCTGTGAACTACATTACCCACAGTGCATTGCTCATGTATTTTTCCAGTGGGGAAACTGCAACAATGATAGTCCTTGGGACTGAGAATAACAGTAAAGGCATTACACACATTTTAGGATCACGTTATAAACTAGTGCGAGGCTGTCGGAGGACAGAACACTCCCCGCCTGGTATCGGTAGATACCACTATCCTTATTATCACACTTTATCAAATTAATCGCATGCAAGGTCCATTATTGACATTCAGGCTGTCCATCGGCTGTCACGATCCCAGACTTCAAACAAACAGTCGCGAACTCTGGAACAATGTGAGTTCTTGACCTATTGTCGTCGAACGACAGCAGGAGGCAAACCTCCCAAGCAGGACTGGACTGACAAGCTTGGTTTGGCTGGAACCAGTTGCTAGGACGGGCTTCGCTTAGCAGGAACAGGATTCAAGATGCTGGAACCAGGTTCAGGATGCTCGAACAAGCTGGACGGGAACAGGATTCAGGATGCTGGAACAAACTTGACAGGAACGGGAGCTGAAAGCAAACAAAGCAGAGACGAGCAGGCAGGGGACTGGAGCTGAAGACAACCAGGATAGACACAAGCAGGATACAAAGCTAGCCCTCACAGACAAACAACAGGACTAAGGCTGAAGCTAAGGCAGAGAGGGACTAGAACAAGCAAGGGCGACTAGGCAGGACACAGATTTGACCTACACAGACAAACAACAGAACTATGGCTGAAGGTTGAACCCAGCACACAAACAGACTGAGAAGAGCAAAGGCAGAAGCGCCCATAGGCACACAGACTATGAACGAGGTAGAAGTGCTACGCTTCCTTATAAACAGGACAGAGGCAGGAGATACACAGAACCCAAAGTGAGGCTTGACACACACAGGAGAGAAACACGCAGACAGTAGCCAGCACAGCAGCTGACCCTCAGGACAAGGTGTGGACCAGAGGGGGATCACGACCACAGTTGTGGTACTGGCTGAAGGGTCATCTTCTTCATCACACAGGAGCTGAAACGAGAGACAGACAACAACAACACTAGACAACACAAAAGAGAGAGATAGTCTTTGAGTCCTTGGTCTTCATGGGAGGATGGCGACTCTCTGTGCTTGTGCTTCTTTGGGTGGTCCAGGAAGTGAAATCTTGGCGGTGGGTCATACGGGCCATTCACTGTAGACAGGATGCTTCGTTGGGTGCGCTGGCGCAGCTGGGTGGAGACCCAAAGGGTGAATTCCCAGTTTAGGCCAAAGCGGCGTTGAAACGAGGGTGTGTCCACACCCAAGTCTAGATCTTTCAGGTCTCTGGCATGGTCTACAGAAGGGGATGACTCATCTTTACTGAACTCTTTGTTCATCATGCTCAGGAACTCTTTATCCTTTATGGAGAAGGCTGGTTCGTCTCCATCTTTGGTATTCTGGAACACCGAGCTTCCCAGGTGTTCTCCTAGATCTGCTGGAGAGACTGTTTTGTAGAGCGTTGGGACAATGCTCTGTTCCTTCTGGGCGGGAGCTTCTTTGGTGGTTAAGTGGTTGGTACATGGCTCGAACAAGGAAGAGCACCCGCTGTCTAGGACATTGGTGTGAAGTACCTTGACATTTGACTTTCTTGTTCGCTTGAGGCAGGCATCGCCTGCTGTTGTCCCACCCAAGTTGAGTGGGTGTGCATAGGGAGCACTGCATGGGCTCTTGCCTGATTCATGGATACCCAGGGGTTCTGGTGCATCTCTGTCTGGCAAAGGCGAGATCTCAGCGTCTGGCTTCAAGTATGCAAGCTGGTCGGTGGTGGGCCTCAGGTAAGGGTGATTCCGGGCAGCCTGTAGCGTGGGACTCTCACCCTTGTCATTTGGTATCTGGTCACGTTCAAACTTTGTGAGTGACTGTGGCATGGTGTCACCATTCATAGCCTCTATCGCATAACCGCTTGCTGCTTGCCTTGCCGTCTGTACGGCCTTTGCACAAGTTTTGATGCTGTCTTGGGCGTAGTTTTGGTGGATGTCGAACAGGTCATGGCGCTCTGATCTTGCAAGAGGCCTGTTGCTCTGCTCATTTATGACAACGTACGTTTTGGCTGCTTCGTCAAGTCGTCCTTTAAGGTGCACTTCGGTCAAGCATGTCTTGGTGCGGCATCTACCTTCGCAGTTTCCTTCACACGCCTTCGTGCATCTCGGAGTGGCTTGGAATGTTGGTGCCTTCTCCTCCTCCGTCTCCCCGCCATGATTCGATGCGGGGTTAGAACTCGGTTCGGCATCATCTGGGTGTACGGCATAGACGCTCTGGTCGTTGCCATGTTCTGTACCCTTGATAGGTACTCTGCCATTTTTGGCAGGATGATCTGAATTCAATTCTTCTACACGTGTGGCCGTTTCCTTTCTCAGCCCGTGCAGCATCGTGTGCTTCTCTTGCTTAGGAGTAAGCTTCATACTTGCTATGGCATCCTCGGAATCGGATTTCTCCGTCCTGTGCCGCTCAGGGCGGTCATTGGACTGGGTAAGCTCTGCGCTCCCCAGATCTTTGCTGGTCAGACACTCTGCTGGCTCATCTCTTGCTGTGGCTTTAAGTCGAGCAGCTGACGTCACTGCCAGTTGGTTGGCTTGCGCCTTTCCGACACTTGATGCGGAGTGTGGCTGTCCAGCTCCCTCTGGTTTAGACCAAAGGAGTTCAGCCGATATTCTGCTTGAGAGCGACTGCTCCGGTCTCTCTTGCTTCTGCCCTGTGCGAGGGCTTAGACTTTGCGGTGAGCGTTCTTGCTCATGTCTCTTCTGCCCCCAGTCTGTGTGAAGGCTCAGACTCTGCGGTGAGCGTTCCTGCTCATCCCCCCTTTGCTTCCGCCCTGTGCTAGGGCTCAGATTCTGTGATGAGCGTTCTAGCTCGTTTCCCTTTTTCTTCCACCCTGTACGAGGGCTCAGACTCTGCGGTGAGCGTTCTTGCTCATGTCTCTTCTGCCCCCAGTCTGTGTGAAGGCTCGGACTCTGCGGTGAGCATTCTTGCTCATGTCTCTTCTGCCCCCAGTCTGTGTGAAGGCTCAGACTCTGCGGTGAGCGTTCCTGCTCATTCCCCCTTTGCTTCTGCCCTGTGTGAGGGCTCAGACTCTGCGGTGAGCGTTCTTGCTCGTTCCTCCTTTGCTTCCGCCCTGCGCGAGGGCTCAGATTCTGCGGTGAGCGTTCTTGCTCATGTCTCTTCTGCCCCCAGTCTGCGTGAAGGCTCGGACTCTGCGGTGAGCGTTCCTGCTCGTGTCCCCCCTGCCTCCAGTCTGTGTGAAGGCTCAGACTCTGTTGCTGAGATGGAGCGTCTCTGTTAGCGCATCTTTCTGGAGCGAGTGCTAGTGGTAGTGCATCCATGTGCATGCTTGCGTGTGAGTCACTGTCGTACGAGCTTGCCTCTGTAGTGTGCTCTGCTTTAGGCTCATTCATCTTGGGTGCGTTAAACTCTGACGAAAGTAGATCAGGTTCCTCGGTATATGAGGGTTCTTCTGGTTCAAATTGCTTTAATGTGCTAGTAGGTGATGGGGTGTGTGCCATCGCATGAGCTTTGGTTCTTAGCGCAGGATCTTCAGAGACAAGGCGGTTAAGTCGTTTCTTTCTGTCATTCTGATCTGCAGCAGCTTCGAGAGCCTTGGCCTTTGCCTCTAGTGAAGCTAGTTTTTTCTCATGCTGGAGCACTTCTGTGATAATGTCTCGCCCAGCTTTTTCACGCACAGTCTCAGCCTCTATCTCCGCCCTTACGCGCGCTTCTCCAACCTCCATCTTGGCCTTTCTGCGGGCTTCCTCGGCATCCAGCGCAACCAGTTTTAGCCTCAGGGCGGCTTCTTGTGCAATGTAAGGAAACTGAGCCTTGGCCACCTGTGCCATAACCCGCGCCTGACGGGCCGCTGACCTGGCTGTCGATTGGCTGGAACGGCTTAGTTTCTCGCTGTACTTTTCTTGCTTTGCTTGATAAAGTTCCAGGAGTTTCTGGGTTACCTGGCAAGTTCTTCTGCTCTTGAACAATGCGATGCCCTCTGGCCATTTCTGTGCGCCTGGTGCAGGGGACACTTCATCTGGTCTTGTCTGTAAGGCGTTAAGTTCTGCCATCCTGCCCTGGTTTGCTTATCTGTCTTTATTAAGTGAAAAGTCAACTCTTGTGTGCAGGGGGGCTGGGGATGTAAGGATTACCCAGCACGAAGCAGTTTGTCTTTCAAGCTGTTGGATTCAACTGGATCAAGTTTCACTGTTATGTTACTGGGCAAAGGAGGAGGGAGGGAGGACTGGAGAGAGTAGCTCTGAGTTAGGGCTGTGGCTTCAAGCAGTAACCTAGCAACAGATTGCCTCCCGCCCTTCTTGCCCAAAGACCTTCAGGGCTCAGATTTCTGAGGCTGGAGGGAGAGGGGAGGGGGACCTTCCAATTGTCCTCAGTAATCGCAGAGGTGTGATATTCAGACAAAGAGCTAGCTGCACATTCTTTGGCTCACTCTGATATCTTGCTTGAAGGTTAAACGTTCACAGGTTTGTCAACACAAAACATTTTTCTTCTCTCTCTGACCCTTTAGCTGCTGGCTTCATTTACTGATGACCCAGAAAAAAGGGGGGGGGGGCTGCTCTCCAGCAGGAGAGGGCGATAGGACAGTGCTTTTGACTAAAGGCTCATTAAACTTTCGTGCATCTGCCTCTTAATGGCTCTCTGGAATGTGACCCATTGCTAGCACAGTCTTCTCAAAGCTTTGGTTTTGAAAACTCTGCAAATCCACTGTTTTTTCCCAGCTAAGTTCTTCTGACAAATGCTTTTAAACTTTAAACAGTCCAATGTTGCTTCCTTTAGCTGCAAGTTCACTTAAATGCATTTCAATTAACATAGGCAGTGCCAGCAGTCACTGATTTCTTTAAACACAGTGCAGATGGCTGTTTTAATTCTGGTTTTTTACTTTGCTTACTGGCAAGCCAGATGAGAAGGGGTCCCTTCTGTGCAGGAGAGGGTATTTAAATTAATCACTATCAAGAATGCAGGCAGACACTGGATTCAGTTTAAACCTCCACGATTTTCTGCTTCTTTCACAAGCTCCACTTATCTAGTAAATGCATTTTAACTTTAACAGATCATCCAACATTGCTTTCCTTATGGCTTCACTAGAATGCAGATCAATTAACATCCAGTCAATGCGCAGTTACTGATTTTCCTTTTCTTTTCACACACTTGACCCTTCTGTTCTCTTAAAGGCACAGTTGTCCTGCTCCAAACTTTCCTCACAGCTATTCAGTTATAATCCTGGATTTTTTACTGTCATGACTCTCGGGGCTTGATAATAAGAAGCCCCAATATCATGGAGCATAACCCTGGCACAGCAATCACCTGAAGTCTCTATTATTTTGTAAAGTCTCTTTTATTGAATAAATCACAGATAATTTACTCACAGATAGATGTTCAGGATACAGAGACTTCTTAATCTGGAGGCTGTGGGAGGTGGAGATCTGAAGAGAGGTAGTTGTATTGTAGGGGGAGGGGAAAGTAGTTGAACAGGTAGAAATAGTCCAAAGCTGGGTGACTGCAATGTGCAATATCTCATTTGGAAGAAGATATTTACAGGGTAAAAAATCCAGGTTCGTTACAGGGAGTGTGAGGGCTTAGACGTTACAGGGATTTTCAGCAGGACAGAGCTGTCTGGAGCGAGATGGTGTTATTAACTCCATGTCCCTGGCTGTAATGGAGGAAGAAGCCCCTCGTGGCTGAAAGGACAAGGAAGTGGTGGGGCTTCACACAGGGAGGAGCAGATAGAGACCAATGGGGACAGAGCCTGCTATCGGATGGCAAGGGGTAGTCCTAGAGATAGGAGGGAAAGGTCATACCTGGCTGACCTCTGTGGACAGAATAGTAAGACTGAGCAGGAAGACAAAAGAGCCAAGCTTGGCAGAGAGAGAGGGGGAGAGAGAAGGTCTGAGCAGCCTCACAACCAGTGATAGCAGTTCTTACACAGCCAAACAAGTGTGGTTGCACTGCCTGTGAACTACATTACCCACAGTGCATTGCTCATGTATTTTTCCAGTGGGGAAACTGCAACAATGATAGTCCTTGGGACTGAGAATAACAGTAAAGGCATTACACACATTTTAGGATCACGTTATAAACTAGTGCGAGGCTGTCGGAGGACAGAACAATGCCTATTATATCTAAGTTTTCATTTAGTGCATTATATTCTAACTCTCAGATCTTATTTCTTAGGCTTCTGCCATTCACATATAGTCATTTCAAACTGTTTGTTGGGCCTTGCTCAGCAGTTAATTTGCAATCTTTTGTCTGCTTTTTATGTAAAGACACCTGGTCTACTATGGTATCTATTGCAACCTCGCTTTTGGGATACCCTATTTTTCCAGTTTTGGTGATATCTTTGAAAGATGCCGTTCCGAACCATGCGCTTTTGAATGACTGTCTGCCTTCCCCCAGGTTCTAGTTTAAAAGCTGCTCTATCTCCTTTTTAAATGTACTTCCCTAGTTGGGAATATTCAGCTCTTAGCAGATGGGAATCCTATGAAGGAAACGAAGTAGGACAGTTGTTGTTTTCAAGTGGAACACTATACTAGAGAATGACATGGGACAAAGTTTGTCCCCACAGGCTCTTTGTCTGTCCTAGAGGACCCTGTCCCCGCAAGTCTTGTCCTCAGCCCATCCTCTCCTCATCTGCAGAAGCCTCAAACACATGATTTTATATTTAAATATTTTTAGTATAAAAAGGAACAATATTGTGTACAACAGGGAAGATAGGGTATCCTGATAGTGAGGTTGCAAAAGAGACCATAGTAGATCAGGAGGGGCATAATCGAATGCGAATGCCCATCTCCATGGGCGTCTATGTCCGAGAATGGGTACGTGAAGGGGCGGGACAGAACGCATTTTCGAAAAAAATGTGCGGCCATCTTTTTTTTCGATAATATGGTTTGTGCCCGGCAAATGCATCGGATTTGTGCGGATTTGAGCTGGGCGGTTTAGTTTTTCAGCGATAATGGAAACCGAAGGTGCCCATTTCAAAAACAAACAAATCCAAGGCATTGGGTCGTGGGAGGGGCCAGGAGTTGTAGTGCACTGGCCCCCCTCACATGCCAGGACACCACTAGGGGGCACTTGTAACAATTAAAAAAAAATTAAATACCTCCCAAGTCCATAGCTCCCATCCCTTGGGTGCTGAGCCCCTCAAATCCCTCCCAAAACCCACTGCCCACAACTCTACACCATTACCATAGCCCTTATGGCTGAAGGGGGGCACCTACATGTGGGTACAGTGGGTTTTGGGGGCAGTTTGGAGGGCTCCCATTTACCACCACAGTGTAACAGGTAGGGGGGGATGGGCCTGGGTCCACCTGGGTGAAGTCCACTGCACCCACTAACAACTGCTCCAGGGACCTGCATACTGCTGTGATGGAGCTGGGTATGGCATTTGAGGCTGGCATACAGGCTGGAAAAAAAAAAGTTGTTAAAGTTGTTTTTTTTATGGTGGGAGGAGGTTAGTGACCACTGGGGGAGTCAGGGGTGGTCATCCCCGATTCCCTCCGGTGGTCATCTGCTCATTTAGGGCACTTTTTTGGGACTTGTTCGGGAAAAAAAAGGGTAAAAAAAATGACCCAAATTTGCACTAAAAACGCCTTTCTTTTTTCGATTATCGGCTGAAGGCGCCCATCTCTCCTCGGCCGATAAACACGCCCCAGTCCCGCCTTCACCACGCCTCCGACACGCCCCCGTCAACTTTACCCGTTTCCGCAACAGATTGCAGTTGAAGACGCCAAAAATCGGCTTTCGATTATACCAATTTGGGCGCCTTTGCAAGATGGGCACCCATCTCCCGATTTGGGTCGAAATCTGGGGGCCCATCACTTTCGAAAATAAGGCTGCAGGTGTCCTTAAATAAAAATCAGACAAAAGATTGCAAATTAATACTGTCAAGTACTGAGCATGATGTAAATAAGAACAATAAACATAGTTTGAAATGTCTATATGTGAATGCCAGGAGCCTAAGAAATAAGATGGGAGAGTTAGAATATATGCACTAAATTAAAAATTAGATATAATAGGCATCTCTGAGACCCGGTGGAAGGAGGGTAACTAGTGGGACACTGTCATACCCGGGTACAAATTATATTGTCGTGATAGGGTGGATCGAATTGGTGGCGGGGTAGCATTGCATATTAAGGAGAGCCTTGAATCAAAATAGATTGAAAATTCTGTAGGAAACAAAGCACTTCTTGGAATCACTGTGGATTGAAATTCCATGTGTAAAGGGGAAAAGGATAGTGATAGGAGTGCACTACCGTCCGCCTGGCCACGATGAACAGACGGATGCAGAAATGTTAAAGGAAATTAGGGATGCAAACAAACTGGGCAACACAATAATAATGGGTGATTTCAATTACCCTGATATTTACTGGGTAAATGTAACATCAGGGCACGCTAGGGAGGTAAAATTCCTTGATGAAATCAAGGACTGCTTTTTGGATCAGCTGGTACAGGAGCCAACGAGAGAAGGAAGATGGAAGACCAAACGACAGCCGGCATGGTTAAAAAGTGAGGCGAAGGAAGCTATTAGAGCTAAAAGAAAATCCTTCAGACAATGGAAGAAGGAACCGACAATAAGAAACAGCATAAGGAATGCAAAGCGCTGATAAGGAAAGCTAAGAGGGACTTCGAAAAAAAGATTGCGTTGGAGGCAAACACACATAGTAAAAAGTTTTTTAGGTATATTAAAAGCAGGAAGCCGGCAAAAGAATCAGTTGGACCGCATGATGACTGAGGAGTAAAAGGGGCGATCAGGGAAGACAAAGCCGTAGCGGAGAGATTAAATGAATTCTTTGCTTCGGTCTTCACCAAGGAAGGTTTGGTGGGATACCGGTGCTAGAGAAACGTAATGAATTCTCTGTAAACCTGGAGGATGTAATGGGGCAATTCTACAAACTGAAGAGTAGCAAATCTCCTGGACCAGATGGTATTCATCTCAGAGTACTGATAGAAATGAAAAATGACCTTGTGGAGCTATTGCTAGTAATATGTAATTTATTCTTAAGATTAGAGGGTGGCCAATGTAATGCCGATTTTTTAAAAAGGTTCAAGAGGAGATCCAGGAAATTATATAGACCAGTGAGTCTGACGTCGGTGCCAGGCAAAATGGTAAAGACTATTATAAAGAAGAAAATTACAGAGCATATTCAAAAGCATGGATTAATGAGACAAAGTCAACATGGATTTAGTGAAGGGAAGTCTTGCCTCACCAATCTACTACATTTCTTTGAAGGGGTGAACAAACTTGGATAAAGGTGAGCCAGTTGATATTGTGTATCTGGATTTTCAGAAGGTGTTTGACAAAGTACCTCATGAAAGACTCCAGAGGAAATTGGAGAGTGATGGGATAGGATGTACAGTGGTGGAAATAAGTATTTGATCCCTTGCTGATTTTGTAAGTTTGCCCACTGACAAAGACATGAGCAGCCCATAATTGAAGGGTAGGTTATTGGTAACAGTGAGAGATAGCACATCACAAATTAAATCCGGAAAATCACATTGTGGAAAGTATATGAATTTATTTGCATTCTGCAGAGGGAAATAAGTATTTAATCCCTCTGGCAAACAAGACCTAATACTTGGTGGCAAAACCCTTGTTGGCAAGCACAGCGGTCAGACGTCTTCTGTAGTTGATGATGAGGTTTGCACACATGTCAGGAGGAATTTTGGTCCACTCCTCTTTGCAGATCATCTCTAAATCATTAAGAGTTCTGGGCTGTCGCTTGGCAACTCGCAGCTTCAGCTCCCTCCATAAGTTTTCAATGGGATTAAGGTCTGGTGACTGGCTAGGCCACTCCATGACCCTAATGTGCTTCTTCCTGAGCCACTCCTTTGTTGCCTTGGCTGTATGTTTTGGGTCATTGTCGTGCTGGAAGACCCAGCCACGACCCATTTTTAAGGCCCTGGCGGAGGGAAGGAGGTTGTCACTCAGAATTGTACGGTACATGGCCCCATCCATTCTCCCATTGATGCGGTGAAGTAGTCCTGTGCCCTTAGCAGAGAAACACCCCCAAAACATAACATTTCCACCTCCATGCTTGACAGTGGGGACGGTGTTCTTTGGGTCATAGGCAGCATTTCTCTTCCTCCAAACACGGCGAGTTGAGTTCATGCCAAAGAGCTCAATTTTTGTCTCATCTGACCACAGCACCTTCTCCCAATCACTCTCGGCATCATCCAGGTGTTCACTGGCAAACTTCAGACGGGCCGTCACATGTGCCTTCCGGAGCAGGGGGACCTTGCGGGCACTGCAGGATTGCAATCCGTTATGTCGTAATGTGTTACCAATGGTTTTCGTGGTGACAGTGGTCCCAGCTGCCTTGAGATCATTGACAAGTTCCCCCCTTGTAGTTGTAGGCTGATTTCTAACCTTCCTCATGATCAAGGATACCCCACGAGGTGAGATTTTGCGTGGAGCCCCAGATCTTTGTCGATTGACAGTCATTTTGTACTTCTTCCATTTTCTTACTATGGCACCAACAGTTGTCTCCTTCTCGCCCAGCGTCTTACTGATGGTTTTGTAGCCCATTCCAGCCTTGTGCAGGTGTATGATCTTGTCCCTGACATCCTTAGACAGCTCCTTGCTCTTGGCCATTTTGTAGAGGTTAGAGTCTGACTGATTCACTGAGTCTGTGGACAGGTGTCTTTCATACAGGTGACCATTGCCGACAGCTGTCTGTCATGCAGGTAACGAGTTGATTTGGAGCATCTACCTGGTCTGTAGGGGCCAGATCTCTTACTGGTTGGTGGGGGATCAAATACTTATTTCCCTCTGCAGAATGCAAATAAATTCATATACTTTCCACAATGTGATTTTCCGGATTTAATTTGTGATGTGCTATCTCTCACTGTTACCAATAACCTACCCTTCAATTATGGGCTGCTCATGTCTTTGTCAGTGGGCAAACTTACAAAATCAGCAAGGGATCAAATACTTATTTCCACCACTGTAAGTGTTCTATTATGGATTAAAAACTGGTTCAAAGATAGAAAACAGAGGGTAGGGTTAAATGGTCAGTATTCTCAATGGAAAAGGGTAGTTAGTGGGGTTCCACAGGGGTCTGTACTGGGACCGCTGCTTTTTAACATACAGAGGCATTATAACAGTATGGCAATGCTTATGTACTTATGTTCTCTGCCCTGTGGACTCTGTCCCCGTCACCTCGGATCACCATCCCTATGTCATTCTCAACTTTATACTACACAGTTGCATGGGGACAGAAATCTAACCTGTCCCTGCCAGTCCCCACCGCCGCAAGTCAACTCCCCCATCCCTACCCCTAGCCCACACCACTCCCACATCACACCCCGCTGCACAGTCATCTTGACCTCCCTCCAAGAAAACCAGCTTAACATAAATGCATTTTCTTCCGTACTCTGCTAAATACAAAGTTTTAAAAGATGTACATTTTCAAAAAAAGAAAAAATCCATCAGCAGCAATGTTCCCCTTTCCTTTCCCTCCCATGCATGAGCAGCATGTCCCCCTCTCCTCCTCCTCTCCATCCCCTTCTGTCCCAGTGCTGTATTTCCCCCTGTTCCCTTCCCCTCCATGTATGTCCTGCTTACCAATCTTTTTTTCTAACCTCACTCCCTGCACCCACACTCCATCCACCCTTTTTACAGCCCCCTTCCATCCACCTCCTCTCCCCTTCAGCACTGAGTCAGGGTGCTGTTCCTGAATGTACCTCAATGCACCCTGGTGGTCTAGTGGCCTCTTGGGGGCAGGAAAGATCCTCACAAAGTCAACATGGATTTAGTGAAGGGAAATCTTGCCTCACCAAGCTACTACATTTCTTTGAAGGGGTGAACAAACATGTGGATAAAGGTGAGCCGGTTGGTATTGTGTATCTGGATTTTCAGAAGGCGTTTGACAAAATACCTCATGAAAGACTCCAGAGGAAATTGGAGAGTCA
This sequence comes from Microcaecilia unicolor, assembly GCF_901765095.1. Classification (NCBI taxonomy): domain Eukaryota; kingdom Metazoa; phylum Chordata; class Amphibia; order Gymnophiona; family Siphonopidae; genus Microcaecilia; species Microcaecilia unicolor. The sequence continues at coordinate 1,263,527 of NC_044044.1, read as the reverse complement.
TGGGATAGGAGGAAGTGTTCTATTGTAGATTAAAAACTGGTTAAAAGATAGAAAACAGAGAGTAGGGTTAAATGGTCAGTATTCTTGATGGACAAGGGTAGTTAGTGGTGTTCCCCAGGGGTCTGTGCTAGGACCGCTGCTTTTTATAAATGACCTAGAGACAGGAGTAACTAGTGAGATAATTAAATTTGCTGATGACACAAAGTTATTCAAAGTCATTAAATTGCGGGAGGATTGTGAAAAATTATGAGACTGGGAGACTGGGCGTCTAAATGGGCGTCTAAATGTGAGCAAGTGCAAAGTGATGCATGTGGGAAAGAGGAACCCAAATTATAGCTACGTTAGGAGTCCCAGACCAAGAGAGGGATCTAGGTGTCGTCGATGATACGTTGAAACCTTCTGCTCATTGTGCTGCTGCGGCTAAGAAAGCAAATAGAAAAGGAATGGAAAACAAAAATGAGGATGTTATAATGCATTTGTATCGCTCCATGGTGTGACCGCATCTTGAATATTGTGTTCAGTTCTGCTCGCTGCATCTCAAAAAAGATATAGTGGAATTAGAAAAGGTGCAGAGAAGGGCGACGAAAATGATAAAGGGGATGGGACGACTTCCCTATGAGGAAAGGCTAAAGCGACTAGGGCTTTTCAGTTTGGAGAAGAGGCGGCTGAGGGAGATATGATAGAGGTCTTTAAAATGAGTGGAATTGAATGGGTAGATGTGAAGCGATGAAGCTACAATGTAGTAAATTTAAAAATTTAAAACGAATCTGAGAAAATATTTCTTCACGCAATGTGTAATTAAGCTCTGGAATTTGTTGCCAGAGAATGTAGTAAAGGCAGTTAGCTTAGCGGAGTTTTAAAAAGGTTTGGATGGCTTCCTAAAGGAAAAGTCCATAAACCATTATTAAATGGACATGGGGAAAATCCACTATTTCTGGGATAAGCAGTATAAAATGTTTTGTACTTTTTTGGGATCTTGCCAGGTATTTGTGACCTGGATTGGCCACTGTTGGAAACAGGATGCTTGGCGTGATGGACCTTTGGTCTTTCCCAGTATGGCAATACTTATGTACTTATATATGCACTCTTTTTCTGTCCGCTGCCACTGATCCACTTGCTTCTGCTGCTTCTTTAAAATGGCTGCCGAGACTTCAAGCAGTGGCCTTGCAAGAATAGTTGCAAAAATATTTTATACAGTCTTACTTTCATATGGTCCTACTGAATATTTAAAAGGGGAACCTTTGGTTAATATTGGTTATGGCCTTTTGGTGGTCAGTTGTGTATATGGTTATTATTGAGTTGAATCTTAGTTTTCTCAATGGGGAGAATGAGGTTCTTATGGCCTACTTGGGGATTGGGGGCAACAAATCTTTTCAGAGTTTATTATGTATGTTCAGAATATAAAAATTTAGTAAAAAATAAAAAAAAAAATCTCCTGCACAACGTTCTTGATCTGCACCTTCACCACTTCAGTCTCCACTTTAAATCTCCCCAAACCACTTCTGTAAATCACTCTGGGGAGTCCCAGCACCACTGCAGTCTTGATTTGCTCGCCTTCCAGGCTCTGCACCAGACTAGAGAGCTGCACAGGGTTAGCAGGAATCCCACAGGGATCACTTTCAGGTCCACTGACCTCCCCATAATCACTGAGAGGGGAAGTTAACATGGGCTACTGTCAGGTTATTTTAGCATAGGAGATGGGCAAAAATGGAGGAAATTCCAGTGGGGATGGGCGGAGACAGGTGAAATTTCTGTCTCCATACAACTCTCTACACCAGACCCTGCACATTCTCCAAAGTAGTATTTGCCAGAGCCTGGCCATGCGGTCCACAGCCTGTCTACTTCTCAGCATCCTAAAATGAGTTTGGCAGCCTCTGCACTTTTTTTTTCTGCGATATCACCAGACTCCTTGGCTAATGTGGCTCAGATACCACGATTGAAGCACAGAAGGAATAGGATTACTTAAATTCCAAGGGTAGGTACTGCAGACTCTCTCTGGAGCCCCAGATCTAGGCATCTTCAGTAATGATGTCACTTCCAATATCGATCCTGACAATATATTTAGTTTCTAAAGTTGTTTTGTGTGTGTCTTTATTGGAAACAAAATATATTGTCAGTTTGGCAGTGGAATGTTTAGAAAGATTCACTTTCCTTGAAATGTGATTTACATAGTAACATAGTAGATGACGGCAGAAAAAGACCTGCATGGTCCATCCAGTCTGCCCAACAAGATAAACTCGTATGTGCTACTTTTTGTGTATACCTTACCTTGATTTGTACCTGTCCTTTTCAGGGCCCAGACCGTGTAAGTCTGCCCAGCACTATCCCCGCCTCCCAATCACCAGCCCCGCTTCCCACCACTGGTTCTGGCACAGACCGTGTAAGTCTGCCCAGCACTATCCCTGCCTCCCAACTACTGGCTCTGGCACAGACCGTATAAGTCTGCCCAGCACTATCCCCGCCTCCCACCACCGGCTCTGCCACCCAATCTCGGCTAAGCTCCTTAGGATCCATTCCTTCTGAACAGGATTCCTTTGTTTATCCCACGCGTGCTTGAATTCTGTTACCGTTTTCATTTCCACCACCTCCCGCGGGAGGGCATTCCAAGCAACCACTACTCTCTCCGTGAAAAAATACTTCCTGACATTTTTCTTGAGTCTGCCCCCCTTCAATCTCATTTCATGTCCTCTCGTTCTACCTCCTTCGCATCTCCGGAAAAGATTCGTTTGCAGATTAATACTTTTCAAATATTTGAATGTCTGTATCATATCACCCCTGTTTCTCCTTTCTTCCAGAGTATACATGTTCAGGTCATCAAGTCTCTCCTAATACATCTTGTAATGCAACGACTTATACAGGGGCATCAACACCTCCTTTCTTCTGCTGGTTACACCTCTCTATATACAGCCTAACATCCTTCTAGCTTCGGCCACCGCCTTGTCACACTGTTTCGTCGCCTTCAGATCCTCAGATACTATCACCCCAAGATCCCTCTCCCCGTCCGTTCCTATCAGACTCTCCCCACCTAACACATACGTCTTCCGAGGATTTCTATTCCCTAAGTGCATCACTTTGCATTTCTTCGCATTGAATTTTAATTGCCAAACCTTAGACCATTCTTCTAGCTTCCTCGGATCCTTTTTCATGTTTTCCACTCCCTCCCGGGTGTCCACTCTGTTACAGATCTTAGTATCATCCGCAAATAGGCAAACTTTACCTTCTAACCCTTCGGCAATGTCACTCACAATTCTCCGAGGACAAGCAGGCTGCTTGTTCTCACGACTGGGTGACGTCCGCGGCAGCCCCCACCAACCGGAAAAAGCTTCGCGGGACGGTCGACACGCAGGGCACGCCCACCGCGCATGCGCGGCCGTCTTCCCGCCCGTGCGCGACCGCTCCCGCCAGTTCCTTTTTTTCCGCGACTGGAGAGAGTTGTGCTTCTGCCACTCTCTCTGTTTCAGCCGCCGGATTTTTCGACCGCGTTTACGCGGATCGCCGCTTCGCTCGGATTACCGTTCGGTTTTCCCTCTTCTTGTTTGTTAAAAAAAAAAAAAAAATCTCTGCGCGTGTGGAGCACGCGCTCCCCTTTTCCCTCGCTTCCAGCGGGGACGCCACATTACGGCCTAGTGGTCGCTCGGTCGTTATTTTTTCGTGGTGTGATTTTAGCCACCATTGACGACTTTGACTTCGCCGACGCGATTTTTCCGTCGATGTCCTCGAAGGTCCCGAGTGGATTTAAAAAGTGTGGTCGCTGCGGCCGGCCGATCTCGCAGACCGACACCCACGCTTGGTGCCTCCAGTGCCTCGGGCCGGAGCACAATCTCAAGTCGTGTGCTTTGTGTCTCGGTCTCCGGAAACGGACTCAGGTTGCGAGGCAAGTTCTGCGGGACCGTCTTTTTGGAACTTGCGCCGGCCCCTCGACGTCGACCTCGACGGCATCGGTATCGAAGGCCGGTTCTTCGGTACCGGTATCGATGCCCGAGACATCGGCACCGATGGCAGCGACCCCAGGAGAACAGGTCCCGTCGGCCCGCCGGTCCGCCGGTGAGAGTGGGGTTGAGAGGCCGCGTGGGCAATCGGCCCCGGTCACTCCCTCAGCTCGTGAGCCACGGGACCGAACCCTGTCTGACCCGGTACCTCGAGACCGAGGGGGATCGACCTCCTCCTCCTCCATGCCATCCGGCGCCGGTGACGTGCATCGAAAAAAGGACAAGAAGCGTCCCCCTCGGTGGACCTTTTCGCCTCTCAGACCAACCACAAGCTGCCTCTGTTCTGTTCCAGACTTCAGGCACACGGCAGGCTAGCATCGGATGCCTTTCTCCTCCATTGGGGGACCGGCCTCCTGTATGCTTATCCTCCCATACCTTTGGTGGGGAAGACCTTACTGAAGCTCAAGCAAGACCACGGCACCATGATTCTGATTGCGCCCTTTTGGCCCCGTCAGATCTGGTTCCCTCTTCTTCTGGAGTTGTCCTCCGAAGAACCGTGGAGATTGGAGTGTTTTCCAACTCTCATTTCGCAGAACGACGGAGCGTTGCTGCACCCCAACCTTCAGTCTCTGGCTCTCACAGCCTGGATGTTGAGGGCGTAGACTTCACTGCGTTGGGTCTGTCTGAGGGTGTCTCCCGGGTCTTGCTTGCCTCTAGGAAGGATTCCACTAAAAAGAGTTACTTTTTCAAGTGGAGGAGGTTTGTCGTGTGGTGTGAGAGCAAGGCCCTAGAACCTCGTTCTTGCCCTGCACAGAACCTGCTTGAATACCTTCTGCACTTATCGGAGTCTGGCCTCAAGACCAACTCAGTAAGGAATCACCTTAGTGCGATTAGTGCTTACCATTATCGTGTGGAAGGTAAAGCCATCTCTGGAGAGCCTTTAGTAGTTCGATTCATGAGAGGCTTGCTTTTGTCAAAGCCCCCTATCAAGCCTCCTACAGTGTCATGGGATCTCAACGTCGTCCTCACTCAGCTGATGAAACCTCCTTTTGAGCCACTGAATACCTGCCATCTGAAGTACTTGACCTGGAAGGTCATTTTCTTGGTGGCAGTTACTTCAGCTCGTAGGGTCAGTGAGCTTCAAGCCCTAGTAGCTCATGCTCCATATACCAAATTTCATCACAACAGAGTAGTGCTCCGCACCCACCCAAAGTTCCTGCCGAAGGTGGTGTCGGAGTTCCATCTTAACCAGTCAATTGTCTTGCCAACATTCTTCCCCAGGCCGCATACCCGCCCTGCTGAACGTCAGTTGCACACATTGGACTGCAAGAGAGCATTGGCCTTCTACTTGGAGCGGACGCAGCCCAACAGACAGTCCGCCCAATTGTTTATTTCTTTCGACCCTAACAGGCTAGGGGTCGCTGTCGGGAAACGCACCATCTCTAATTGGCTAGCAGATTGCATTTCCTTCACTTACGCCCAGGCTGGGCTGACTCTTGAGGGTCATGTCACGGCTCATAGTGTTAGAGCCATGGCAGCGTCGGTGGCCCACTTGAAGTCAGCCACTATTGAAGAGATTTGCAAGGCTGCGACGTGGTCATCTGTCCACACATTCACATCACATTACTGCCTCCAGCAGGATACCCGACGCGACAGTCGGTTCGGGCAGTCGGTGCTGCAGAATCTGTTTGGGGTGTAAATCCAACTCCACCCTCCAGGACCCGAATTTATTCTGGTCAGGCTGCACTCTCAGTTAGTTGTTCTTCGTAGGTCAATTCCTGTTGTACCCTCGCCGTTGCGAGGTTCAATTGACCTGGGTTCTTGTTTTGAGTGAGCCTGAGAGCTAGGGATACCCCAGTCGTGAGAACAAGCAGCCTGCTTGTCCTCGGAGAAAGGGTATGATACATACCTGTAGCAGTTGTTCTCCGAGGACAGCAGGCTGATTGTTCTCACCTACCCTCCCTCCTCCCCTTTGGAGTTGTGTGTTTCATCTTTTGCTAGTTATTCAACTGGCGGGAGCGGTCGCGCACGGGCGGGAAGACGGCCGCGCATGCGCGGTGGGCGTGCCCTGCGTGTCGACCGTCCCGCGAAGCTTTTTCCGGTTGGTGGGGGCTGCCGCGGACGTCACCCAGTCGTGAGAACAATCAGCCTGCTGTCCTCGGAGAACAACTGCTACAGGTATGTATCATACCCTATATATTGAACAGAATCATAGTAACATTGTAACATAGTAGATGACGGCAGAAAAAGACCTGCACGGTCCATCCAGTCTGCCCAACAAGATAACTCATATTTGCTGCTTTTTGTGTATACCCTACTTTGATTTGTACCTGTGCTCTTCAGGGCACAGACCGTATAAGTCTGCCCAGAACTATCCCCGCCTCCCAACCACCAGCCCCTCCTCCCAACCACCGGCTCTGGCACAGACCGTATAAGTCTGCCCAGCACTATCCTCACCTCCCAACCACCAGCCCTGCCTCCCAACCACCAACTCTGGCACAGACCGTACAAGTCTGTCCAGCACTATCCCCGCCTCCCAACCAACAGTCCCGCTTCCCACCACCGGCTCTGGCACAGACCGTATAAGTCTGCCCAGCACTATCCCCGCCTCCCAACCACCAGCCCCGCCTCCCGATCTTGACTAAGCTCCTGAGGATCCATTTCTTCGGCACAGGATTCCTTTATGCTTATCCCACGCATGTTTGAATTCCGTTACCGTTTTCATTTCCACCACCTCCCGCGGGAGGGCATTCCAAGCATCCACTACTCCCTCCGTGAAAAAATACTTCCTGACATTTTTCTTGAGTCTGCCCCCCTTCAATCTCATTTCATGTCCTCTCGTTCTACCATCTTCCCATCTCCGGAAAAGGTTCGTTTGCGGATTAATACCTTTCAAATATTTGAACGTCTGTATCATATCACCCCTGTTTCTCCTTTCCTCCAGAGTATACATGTTTAGTTCAGCAGCACCGATCCTTGAGGCACACCACTACTCACCTTTCCCTCCTCCGAACGAATTCCATTCTCCATCACCCTCTGGCTTCTGTCCGTCAACCAGTTCCTAATCCAGTTCACCACTTCGGGTCCTATCTTCAGTTCATCCAGTTTATTTAAGAGCCTCCTGTGGGGAACCGTGTCAAAAGCTTTGCTGAAATCGAAGTAGATTACGTCTATAGCTCGTACCTGATTCAATTCTCCTGTCACCCAATCAAAGAATTCAATGAGATTCGTTTGGCACGATTTCCCTTTGGTAAAGCCATGTTGTCTCGGATCTTGCAACTTATTGGCTTCCAGGAAATTCACTATCCTTTCCTTCAGCATCGCTTCCATTATTTTTCCAATAATCGAAGTGAGGCTTACCGGCCTGTAGTTTCCAGCTTCTTCTCTATCACCACTTTTGTGAAGAGGGACCACCTCCGCCGTTCTCCAATCCCTCGGAACCTCTCCCGTCTGCAAGGATATATTAAACAAATCTTTAAGAGGACCCACCAGAACCTCTCCGAGTTCCCTCAATATCCTGGGGTGGATCCCTGGTTGAAATGTGATTTACTGCAGATATAGTGCTCTTGCTTAGCAAATAACATAATCATTCTCCTATTCTTCTTTTCAGTCGTGGTATCTGAGCCACATTAGCAAAGGAGTTTGGTGATGTCGCAGAAAAAAAGTGCAGAGGCCGCCAAACTAATTTTAGGACGCTGAGAAGTAGACAGGCTCTTTCCCGCATTACCTGGCTCTGGCAATTACTGCGTTGGAGAGTATGCAGGGTCTGGTGTAGAGAGTTGTATGGAGACAGAAAATTTAACCCTCCACCCATCCACAAAATGTTTTGCCAGCTGGATAGCATGAAAGAGTAGCAAGGTGGGGGTGGGGGACTACTGTGCAGTATTATAAAATTTTCTGTTAAGTTAGGCAGGTGATCAGTAAAATCAGCTGGGGGTGTCTCTATTTCCACTGTGAGACCATTCCATTCACCAACCTTTCTGTATCACATCCTTTGCTGATACAGCCTTTTCAAAAATTTCAACTTTTCCTGTTCTCTGGTTGTCAGGATCAGTGAACCCTTGTGCTGATTCCAGAATAGGAGCAGCAGTTGAAAAGCCCCATTCTTCACCTGCAACGACTGCTGTTCCACAGCGGTTGAGCCCCTGGGTGCAGGCAGCTGACAGAACTTAGATGGAGGATGGGGCAGGAACAAGATGCAGGCTCCGGACAAGGATTGGTGGCAGACAGTGTCGAATTCCAGGCTTAGGGTTCAGGCAGGCAGCAGACAGAAGACAGCGTCAAGTTTCAGGTGTAAGTTCAGGCAAGTTGCAGACAGAAGGCAGCATCTGATTCCAGGCATAAGGTCTAGGCAGGCGGCAGATAGAAGACAGCGTCAAGATTCAGGCGTAGTCCAGGCAGGGTCGGATTCCAGGCGTATGGTCCAGTCAGTCGGCAGACAGAAGGCAGCGTCAGATTCCAGGCAGGTTGTAGACAGAAGACATCAGATTCCAGGTGTAAGGTCTAGGCAAGTGGCAGACAGAAAGCAACGTCAAGTTTCAGGCGTAGGTCCAGGCAGGTGGCAGACAGAAGGCAGCTTCGGATTCCAGACGTAAGGTCCAAGAAGATGGTAGACTGAAGGTACTTGAGAGCTCTAGGGAATGCTCTAGCTGCAAACAAGGCATAGCTGAGGCACTGGATAGTAGTCCGGCTCCTCCTTAAGAGGTGGGGGCGTCTGATGTCAGGAGGACGTCCACACTCTGGAGGAGTAATCAAGAGGAGAAGCCGGCGCTGTATTAAGCTGTGGCGGCCATCCACGCCGCCGCGCAGGCTGCTGGGAATGCGGCTGTGGCCGCGCGAGAGAGGGCAGAGCAGAATGCCTTGGAGATGTGGCAAAACGCTGTGGCGGCCACCCACGTTGTCGGCCAATGGGAGGAGCAAGAGTGGAGCAATGTGGCAGCTAGCCAGACCGCCGCACCGAAAACTAACCTGCCTTGCCGGTGGTAAGTCGTGACACTGGTATTGCAGCACATTTCAAATGAGACTGTTTTTCTCAGTATACCAGAGTACATCAAAAGTAGATACAGCAAGTCATAATGCTTCCCAGATATCAAATAAACTTGTGATTAAAGTCATTTCCTAAGGACATATTCAGGCTTGCATATTCTCACACATGGGTACTACTACTACTAGACGTATGCAGCACTGTACACTTGAACATGAAGAGACAGTCACTGCTCAACAGAGCTTACAATCTAATTAGGACAGATGACAAACAGGACAAATAAGGGATAAGGAAATTACTAAGGTGGGGATGATAAAATAAGGGTACTGAACAAGTGAGTAAGGGTTAGGAGTTAAAAGAGGTGGGTAGCGTCCAATCCGCGTTGTCCGGTCTGGCATTTATGCCAAAGTAAAAACAAAAAAAAAACCCAGAGCTCCTCAGTTTTGTTTTCTCCGTGTGAAGAGAGGCTGCGTTCTACCAGTGCTCTTTACACGTTCGGTTTTCGGAGCTTTTGAGTGCCTTCTGCTTGTTTTTCTTGTTTTTATTCTCTCTCTTTCATCTTAGTTTTCTTTTTGACCCATGTTTGTTAACTTTATTTTTTGATTTGGGCTGCCTTTAGGCCCCGACTCCGGTCAGGAACCCTTTTTTTGTGTGTGTGTGCCTTTTTCCCTTTTTCAGGCACCATCAAGCCATTTGATTTGGCCAGCAAATTCTTCCCATCCATGTCCATGAAGATTCCTAGTGGCTTCAAGCGTTGTACTCGGTGCAACCGGACCATCTCGGGAAAATACATCCATTCTTGGTGTCTGGGGCCCTGCTGTCTTCATATGAAGAAGAGGAGCCAGGTCCGGATCCTTATCAGCATCGAGGTCTGAGGTGTCGGTATTGATCTTGAGTGTTTCACTGGGAGTATCGGTTAACATGGCTGCCTCGAGACCTTAGGACACTGGGAACAGTGTGTCTTGAGGCCTCCTGCTACGCAGGCCCACTGGGACTATCTATTGTCAGACCCGACCTCGAGGCAACGTGAGGATTCAACCTTGTCTGCACTGAGGAGCATGGGTGATGAGCATCGGGCGAAGGCCAAGATGCACCATCATCGATCTCCCTCATTACACGGTGCCGGGAGCTCCGGGGCTTCGAGGGATACAGCACCTGAGAAGCGTCGGCGCCGGGAGGACCACTCTCCCTCCGTTTAAGAGGTGCCAATATGCTTGTCTCCAAGCAGCTGAGATCCTGTTTCCATATCAACCTCAGCAGTTCTGCAGCCTGGCATTTAGGCCTTGCTCCCTGAGCTGCTGGATGGCCTTATGCAGCGGTGTGCGCCTGTATCGGGGGTGCTTGTGCCTACCATACCTCCCGCTGTGGCCCCGTTCCAGACTACTTGCTGGTTGGGGGGAGGTTAAAATTTTTTCACCAAAGGTGGCCTCTCATAACCTCCGACCGGTGGGTTCTTCAACTAGTCCGTCTCGGATACATCCTCAATTTGCATTCCAAACCTCCAAATTGCCCACCAAGAACTCATTTGTTCAGCTCTCAGCACAAGCAGGTACTTGCAGAGGAACTCTCTGCCATGTTGAAGGCCCATGCAGTCGAACCCGTTCCACCAGGGGAAGAAGGGCAGGGATTCTACAGGTACTTACTTGTGCAAAAGAAAACGGGGAGGGGGGGGAGGTGCATCCCATCCTATCCTAGACCTAAGGGCCCTGAACAAATTTCTAGTTGAAGAAAAGTTCCGGATGCTTTCCCTGGGCACCCTTCTCCCAGTAATTCAGGAAAAATAATTGGCTATGCTCTCTGGACTAAAAGGATGCATACACATATCCCAATACTTCTTGCTTACCAGAAGTATCTTTGATTTCGGCTGGGAACAAATCACTTTCAATACCGTGTGTTACTTTTTGACCTTGCGTCAGCTCCCAGGGTCTTCACCAAGTGTCTAGAATCGTCACGCAGACTGGGATGTGCTCCCATATCTTGATGATTGGCTGGTGAAGAGCAGAGAATGGTGCTTGGGAGTCCATGCGGATGAGCTACTAGAGTTCATTTGAAATTACCCCAAGTCCCATCTCCACCTTGTATAAAGATAGGAATTCATAGGAGCCTTGCTCGACTCGCAGAATGTTCATGCCTACCTCTCGGAGGCCAGAGCAGACAATCTTGTCTTGCTAGCCTCTAAGGTTCGAACCTCTCGACAGGTCACAGCTTGACAGATGTTGAGCTTGCTGGGCCACAAGGCTTCCACAGTGTATGTTACACCCAAGCTCAATGGACTCTAGCTTCTCAGTGGTATCAAGCCTCGGGAAGTCTAAAAGATGTCATCTAAGTGTCCCCAGAGCTTGCTTGCTCTCTTCAATGGTAGACAATTCGATCCAATTTGCCTCTGGGACTTCCATTTCAAATTCCTCAGCCGCAAAAAGTGTTGCTGTCAGATGCATCTCTCCTGGGATGAGGAGCTCATGTAGATGGGCTCAAGGAACTTGGTCCCTCCAGGAAACAAATCTTCAAATCAACCTCCTGGAGCTTCAAGCAGTCTGGAACGCTCTAAAGGCTTTCAGAGATCCGCTGTCCCATCAAATCATTCTCATTCAAACAGATAATCAGGTTGCAATCAGCAAGCACGGGGGCACCAGATCACACCCTGTGTGTCAGGAGGCTGTCCAGATGTGGCATTGGGCTCGCCTGCATGTCATGTTTCTCCAAGCCACTTATCTGGCGGATGCAAACAACACCCTGGCCAACAGACTGAGCAGGCTAATGCAATTGCACGAGTGGTCTCTTCACATAGGCATAGCCTGCAAGATCTTCTGAGCATGGGGCACCCCCTCGGTAGATCTTTTTGCCACTCAGATCAACCACAAGGTCCCTCAGTTCTGTACCAGGCTTCAGGCCCTCAGCAGACTAGTGTCTCCTGTATGCTTATCCTCTAGTAGGAAAGACTTTGTTGAAACTCAAGCAAGACCACGGAACTATGATTCTGATTGCACCTTACTGGCCGAGGCAGATTTGGTTCCCTCTTCTTCTGGAATTATCCTCTGAAGAACTGTGGAGATCGGAGTACCTCATCACTTAGAACGAGGGGTTGCTTCTTCATCCCAACCTCCAGTCTCTGGCTCTCACAGCTTGGATGTTGAGAGCTTGTCTCCCAGGTCTTGGTGGCTTCCAGGAAAGATTCCATTAAGAGGTGTTACTCTTTTAAATGGAGGAGGTTTGCTGTCTGGTGTGAGAGCTAGATCCCCTTACTTGTCCTACATAGATCCTGCTTCAATACCTTCTACACTTGTCTATCTGGTCTCAAGACCAACTCGGTAAGGGTTCGCCTTAGTGCTTATCGATGTGTAGAAGGTAAGCCCATATATGGACAGCCTTTAGTTGTTCGCTTCATGAAAGGTTTGCTTTCGTTAAAGCCCCCTGTTGAACCTCCACCAGTGTCATGGGATCTCTATGTTGTTCTCACCCAGCTGATGAAAGCTCCTTTTCAGCCACTGATTTCCTGTCCTCTGAAGTACTTGACCTGGAAGGTCATTTTCTTGGTAGCTGTTACTTCAGCTCGTAGTGTCAGTGAGCTTCAGGCCTTAGTAGTGGATGCACCTTATACTAAGTTTCATCACAACAGAGCAGTCCTCTGCATGCACCCTAAGTCCCTACCGAAGGTGGTGTTGGAGTTCCATCTGAACCAGTTAATTATCTTGCCAACATTTTTTCCCCCAACCTCATACCCATCCTGGTGAAAGCAGCTTGCACACTTGGACTACAAGGCCCCACAGATAGTTCGCCCAGCTTTTTGTTTCTTTTTATCCCAACAGGATGGGGGTCGCCATCGGGAAACCCACCATCTCAATTTGGCTGGCAGATTGCATTTCCTTCACTTATTCCCGTGCTGGCCTTGGAGGGTCATGTCAAGGCTCATAATGTCAGAGCCAGGGCTGCCTCTGTAGCCCACTTGAGCTCTGCCTCCATTGAAGAAATTTGCAAGGCTGTACCGTGGTCTTCAGTCCACACATTCACATCTCACTACTGACTTGAGCAGGATACCCGACACAACAGTTGTTTTGGGCAGTCAATGTTGCAGAATCTGTTTGGGGTCTAGAATCCAACTCTACCCTCCTAGACCCGTTTTATTCTGTTCTCCAGGCTGCACCCTCCTTCAGATTATATATAGTTTCAGGTTAATCTATCAATAGAAATCAAACAAAATAAAACATGGAAAAGAAAATAAGATGATACCTTTTTTATTGGACATAACTTAATACATTTCTTGATTAGCTTTCGAAGGTTGCCCTTCTTCCTCAGATCGGAAATAAGCAAATGTGCTAGCTGACCGTGTATATAAGTGAAAAAACATTCAAGCATTACTATGACAGTCTGACAGGGTGGGAGGTATCATCTTATTTTCTTTTCCATGTTTTATTTTGTTTGATTTCTATTGATAACCTTAAGAGTGGACTAACATGGCTACCACACTCCTCTACTTAAGGTTAATCTATGTAATGTCCTTGCTGTTGTGAGACCCAGTTGACCAATGCTTGTTGTTTTGGGTGAGCCTGGATGCTAGGGATTCCCCATGTGTGAGAATCTGTTTTTTTACTGTGGCATAAATGCCAGACCGGACGATGCAGATCAGCATCTACCCATGTTTGAGAATATGAAGCATGCTGTCCTCGGAGAATATCTGCTATAGGTATCTTTGCTTTAATTGCTTTGAATATTGGAAGCAACACTGTTAGCATGGCAATCACACACTCTAAACTGACTGATATGTATAGGCGATGATGACCAAAATTATATTTCTCTCTCACAAACACACACATATGTATATGAAACATGACTAGATGGATCTTTCATATGGGATCAGCATATATATTATCAAAAATAACCAAACATTGAATGTGGGTATTATTTTTCCTACTTTTATGTTTCTCAAGGACAGAAAGAGCACCATTTTATTCTAGAGTCTCAAATGTTTTTCTTGAGAAACTGCACTTATTTGCTTTTTTGATGTATTCCACAGTGTTCAAGTTGCTGTGGTCCTATTGTAATGTGCCCTTTTGAGACATGTAACCAAAGTCACCTCATGTCACTTAATAGTGTTTCTGCTGGAGACTGTAGATGGAGATCTATCCTAGCTGTGTGTAATGTTGATGGACCAAGCCTTCCTTTATTGCAATGGAAAGGTAAGGATTTTAAAAATGGTCTTCATTATAAGCCTGCAAAATTGACTACGGTTTTATTTTAATCCAACAGGCCACAACGCTGTTATGTTAAATGAAGATAATCAAGAACCCAGAGAACTTTCTGAAATCTATCATCCATCAGCAGAAAGAAAACCAAAGGAATGTGAACAGCAGCATCAACTCAAAGGAAAGACAAGGGTGCCAGTACAACAGACACCTGGGAAATGCATTAATTCTTCAGGTGGACTTGGGAAACCAGCATATCCCACTGTTCAAGAGAAGGGCGACATTGGGCAAACACCCTATATACTTACAGAATTGGTAAATGAGCAAGAAAACAACAAACGACAGGAACTCTATATATGTAGTGAATGTGGAAAGAGCTTCAATACACAATCAAATCTAATTGCCCATGTAAGTGTGCACACTGGAGTGAAACCATTTAAATGTTCTCAGTGTGAGAAAAGCTTCACTAGAAATGCGAACCTCCAAAAGCATGAGAGATCTCACACTGGAGAGCGACCATATAAATGTACTGTGTGTGGGAAAGGCTTCAATCAGTCATCCCATCTTATCATACACCATAGAACACATACCGGGAAGAAACCCTACAAATGTGCAGAGTGTGGAAAAAGTTTCAGCCAGTCATCACATCTTGTTACACACCAGAGAACACATACTGGTACAAGACCATACAAGTGTACTGAATGTGAGAGAAGCTTTTGTAGTGGCGCAAACCTTGTGCAACACTTGCGAATTCATACTGGTGAAAGGCCATACCACTGTGCTGGCTGTGAGAAAAGCTTCAGCAAAAGCTCAACACTTACTGAGCATCAGCGAATCCACACTGGTGAAAAACCATTTAAGTGCCCCTATTGTGAGAAGAGCTTTAGACAGATATCAAGTCTTACCACACACCAAAGACTTCATACAGCAGAAAAACCATACAAATGTAGTGACTGTGAGAAATGTTTTAGGCAGAAGCGAGACCTTGTGAGACACATGCCAGTCCATCTCACAAAGCCGGGTGAAATTATCTATATGAAAGATGAGTAGGAAACGCAAAGAAATCTAGCATCCACATTCAAAATAAATACTTGGCTCTTGATTAAGAACAGGAATGAACAATAAAACTTCACTGCAGGTGTGCATATTTTAGGTTTTTAAAGGCGCCCAGCTGGAAAGATGCTTTGGAACTTGGTACCAATTGTTTCCACAATGATGTCTCCTCCAATAAGCAAGGTAGCTGGATGGACTGCTGTGGTCCTTTGATGCTGTGCCCTAGTGGACCTTGCAAGCCTCCTTATAATTCCTTCTCTCTTGCCTAGTGCCGTTTGTTTTCCAACCCAGCCTATCCGTCCTTCCCTCCTTATCCCTTATCCTATAGCTAGCCTGTATATTTTCCCCCATTTCTAGTCCTGTGACAGCTTGTCCCACCTCTTTGCTTGTCTTTCTGCTATCTCAAGGGTATTTCCTGTATTGTCTTCTTTTGCCCTATATATTTTTTCCTTTTCTCACCTCTACCCCACCTGTATTTCTATTTTTTACTTCTCTTGCCATTCCTAGGACAGAGTGAACAGTAGCTACTGTACAGAGGAGGGAAGAGGCCTGCTGGAAAGAGGAATAGGAGACACATTGGTAGACAGTGATGAAAATAGAATGGTGGCAGAAACTTGGGGAAAGTATTTTAATTTTTATGGGTGACACTGGTTGAAAGGAGAAACTGGTAGGCTTTGAGCATTAAGTTGCAAGTATAAAGAAACAGGAGAGGTAGACTGGAGGAAGGAGTCAAGACAGGTGCTGTGGTAGGAAGTAGTGAAAGAGCTGTGCTAGGCACCAGTGGGATGAGAAGAGTGTCACTGGGTAGGGTAGTAACCGTGTGCAAATAGAAAGAGCAGCAGTGGTGGCGGTGAAATGTCTATCTTTGTTATTATGGTTATTACTTCACATGTCCTACATTATCCTGAAAACAAGCTCACTTAGCCATATTTGATATACTGCTCTTGATGTGGAGGATTGACAACTGAGAGGGGAGTGTAGAGAGTAATGGGTGGAAGCTCCAGCAGAGGGGTGGGTCTTCCTTTTCCCTTTTCTGCTTGTCCAAAATTACAGAGAAGGGATCAAATGGGGAAGGTCTAAGGGGCGTCTCCATTAAAGGGTCCTTTTACAAAGGTGCATAGCGATTTTAGCGCCTGTGTTAACTATGCATGCACTAAATGTTAGAGTTGCCTGTATATTCCAGTGGGCATCTCTAGCATTCAGTGCACCTTTGTAAAAGACCCCCTAAATGCAGAAGAGGCAGCATGCATGCCTCTCTTCTCTTGTTCTTAGGTGACTGATGCCCAAAGAAACTCACCAGGTAATACTGAATCTTCACCAACTTTGTGGTAATTTTCATACTCCCTGATGTTAAGTGCTTCTTTCTTCTTGTTTTATTGAATAAGGAAGGGAGAGAGCAGGGGCAATGCCTATGTATTCTTTTGGCTGCTATGGACTTTTTGCCTGTTTTTCCGGGCCAAAGCACCCATATTTCTTGTATCCTTATGGCTAATGGTGGAAGCCCAAGAGACAGTGATTGTACAGTCTCGAGTATCTAATGTAAACAGGACTGAGCCTTTGTCAAATAAGTGAAAAGTCAGATAATACAGAAAACAATGGTAATCTGTTAAAAAATGCACAGAAAACATACTTTATGCATACAGAACATCATATATTTAAAATACAGTATTTAATAACTTGTGAAGCTGGAAAACAGGAAAAGAACGTGCGCGCTCCTTAATGACAACTTGATGTCAAGGGGAGGGATGGGGGGGGGGGGGGGGGAATCTGTTGGATAAGCCAGATGGTTGGATTAGCCAAGATCAGATAATCGAGACTGTACTGTAGTTATGTTAGTGAAGAAATGAATTATAGAAGCCCCATTATGGGCAGGAACAGGGGTGGGGTCATCACTTGCTGCAGCAGTGCCTGGTGTTGCGGAAGTGCAACTGGGACAACAGGAGCACCTAGTTGGAGTTCTGACCCTGGACATCATCGGTGCCAGCTGCACCAACAACCTTTAGAGGCACTTATTAGCCCTTTCTGGGCACAGTCAGTGAGCATGCCATGCCTGGTGAAATTTTCTTCTGCCATAAGAAATAAAGCTTCTGTTCACCTGTTCTCATCCCATGCAAAGCACCATCCATGCCTGCCTGCAGAATGATGTGATGTGTTTGGTTAGAGACAGGATAGGTGATGATATCATCCCTAAACAGCTTAAGCAGGGTGTACAGGAAAAGGTTTTGCTAGTTATAGAGAACCACTCATTCTTGCTCCTCAAGACGTTGCAGATGGTGAAAGAGTCTGAACTACACGACCTTTCTTTAGGGCTCTATTGATAGCTATGAGAGAGCTATAACAAGTGTGCTGCTCTCTATTGCTTTAGCTTTCACTATGGTGTATACAGTTTGTGTTTCATGCCATCAAACTCCCAGCAGCTAAGGCCGTGCCTACCCCCCAAAGTAGAGGCACCAGAGAGAACCAGGTGAGTGACAGCCACAAACTGCTATGAGACATTGTGCCCATGTTTCCTGGGAGGCAGTGCTGGGCCTTCCCTCTCTTGAGAACCTTTTTCTGGAGAACATAGGGTTCCCTACCCCAGTGGTGAAGCTTGGAGGGGTTTCGTTGAACTGTGCACCCTTGGTAGGTTTATAGCAGACAACAAGTAGGCCTCTTTAGAAACTTCTATTCTTAGAGTTAAGAACAACCTTTTTTTTTCTTAAGCTCATATGAAGAGTTTCTCTGGCAACCTGAAGGAAAGCTTGGTATCTGTATGTCTTTCTGAAAGTCACCAAATCCATGAGCTCCTCCCTAAGGAGCTTCTGCGCTGATACAGTGAGGAAAGCAGTTTTATCGCAGGAGGGTCTCAGGTGGTGTTTGTCAGTGTTGTAGATCACTAGACGTGTACTTGAAAGATGTAAACACAGAGGACCCAGTAGCAGCTGCAGAATCAATGAGTTCTTCCATGGTTCTTAGACTCACCATAGCAAAATAAGGCATCTGGAACAGTATTTGCCTGATTAAGGGGCTTATTTTTGAAACAGAAAAATGTCCACGAAGCGGCAGATGGACTTTTTTTTTTTTTTTAAATACCAAAACGTCCAAATTGCTATTTTTGAAACTCATTTTTAAGACATTTCCATATGCAGTTTTCTATGCAGGGAGCAGGATTTGGGCGTTCCCGGATCTTAGACTTTTTTTTTTCTACCATAATGAAACAAAGCAAAAACATCCAGGGTTAAAAGTTAAATGTTTTGGTCTAGACCTGTTTTAATCATGACTAAGCCACAAAAAGGTGCTTAAATGACCCAGTGACTACTGGGGGGGGGGGGATTAAGGCATTATACCCCACCTTACTCCCCCAGTGGTCACTGATTCCCCTCCCCCCCCCCCCAAGATGTGAAAGAAACAATACATACCAGCCTTTATGACAGCTTCAGATGTTATGACTAGTCCTGTTAGAGCAGCAAGCAGTGGTTTGGTGCAGTGCACAATAGAGAAGGGAACCCAGGCCCATATCCACACTTGTGGTGGAAAGTGTTGAGCCCTCCAAAACCTACTGCACCTATATGTAGCTGATACCGGCAAAAGAAAAATACACTGAGCATTAACATCTCGTAAATGGCCATTTGTGAAACAAAATGATAGACATTTTTCTGGTTCGAAAATTGCTGTGTTCACTACTTGATTTTTGGGTGTTTTCAACAAAATGGCCAAAATTGGATTTAGACATATCAAAAGTGCCCCTCAGGGGATTTTCTAGCCAAGGAAATCCCAAGACAAGTGAATGATTTAGTAAGTAACAGAATGATGTATTTTGGTTGATGGCTTCCTACTTTCAAACTAAAGAAAACTGGCAGGAAACAAGCCCTTTATTTTAGCGTGAGACTTCCCATTCAAAAATGGGAATGTTGCAAGGGTTGAATTTGTGAAATGCTTCTGAATCAATGAAAACCTTAAGTTTGCACCGGGAAATTAATTTAACTTCCCAATGATTTACGTGCCCCCTGTCTGACTGTTTAATTACCTAGCAGACCTCGCACAGTCCCAGACTAATCTACCCAGCCTAGGCACTAAGGAACTCCACAAACAGAAGGACACAGGGATTCTGTAAACTTGAGAAAGTAGCTGTCAAAGTTTATTAGCTCACTTACCAAAAGCTAGATTAGTACAAAATCATCACAGGGCATATATCAGACACTCGTTTCTCATATTGGGAGTGCAGCGCTCCGTGACACACAATGGTTACCGTCAGCATGTTCTGTAGTCTCCGGGGCAATACCTTAACTACTAGCCTTTAAATACATTTTTTTTTTTATCATTGATCCCTATTAGGTTTTCATTTTCCCACTGGCCGTCTTTGCATATTATCAGTTGATAATTATGACTTCACATGTTTCCAAGTTCTAAGTATCAACATCTTTGCTAATAATGAGTTCACATGTTTCCAAGTCCTCCTTCAGCCCCCCTGGATGTTCTTATTTTACTTTCGTCTGACCCATTGTTATCGGCCTTCAACAAAATATCTTCACTCGCAACCTCTTGTTATTGTCTGTCCACCTGTTGTTTTGAGAACAGATTCCATCATCCTCTGTCGGCTCTCAGTCGCTTAATTCAGCATTTTACAGTAGTGGCATTGTCTGGGTCAGACATGCTCTTTGATTTTTGGATGCCTAGTTCTGAGCTCTAGGCCTGGCTTGACCTGTATTTTACTGAAGGCAACTTGCCAGGCCCATAGGTGGGGCCAGCACACGTGACTTCTAGTATGTGGCCTTCCTTTCCAGAGGGCTCCTAGAATCTGGTGAGGCGATGTATCAGAGGTGACATGGGTGGTCTGACATAGTGGAAAACAAGACCATAACAAGAATCAATATGTGGGTATGCTAAATGAGATGCATTGGGATTCCCCTTTACTGTAACTAACCCAAGGAGCCTAACTATCCTACAACCACCCCCCTGGACACAGTGAAACTTTGATGTAGAACTAATACAAGCCAAACAGTATCTTAATTACAAATCAAGCACTGGCAAAAACTCTGTATCTATATTTGTATTGTATATTTATTTATTTATTTTAGTACATTTCTACCCCACATTTACCCACATGAGCAGGCACAATGTGGCTTACAATAAATCAGGATACAAAACAGGACAGTGATGGCCCAGAAACAGAAAGTGACAGGAGGGGTAGGAACAGGGGATAACACAGGGTAGATGACAGGGGAGAAGCGACGGCAAGTGGGAGAGGCTAAGTATTGGAGTTGCCAGTGGAGTAAGCCTTGATGAATAAAAACGTCTTTAAGGACTTCTCCTTAAGTTGTTTCGGTAGGACATTCCAATATTTCGGACTGATGTAAGGGAAGGATGATGCAAAAAGAGTCTTGTATTTAACATTCCTGCAGGTTGGAAAATGGAGAATGAGGTAGGACCTTGCAGACAAAATGTCATTTCTTGATGGTAGATCAATGAGATTAAGCATATATTCTGGAGCTTCACCATACATGATCTTGTGTGTGAGTGAACAGATTTTGAAGGTAATACGGTCTGCTACGGGGAGCCAGTGTAGTTGAAACCGAAGTGGTTGAGCAGGTTCAAAGCGCGATTTCCCCAGTATGAGCCTTTCAGCCATGTTTTGGACTGTCTGAAGCCTTTTCAGTATGTAATCCCGGCATCCAGCATAGATCCCACTGCAGTAGTCTATATGTGATAGGACTAGCCAGTGAACAAGGGTACGGAAAAGCTCTCTTGTTATGAAATGCCTTATACGTTTCAGCCTCCACATGGTGTGGACCATTCTTTTGCAATGGCTTGCACTTGAGTATCCAGTTGTAAATGGCTGTCCAGCAAGACTCCAAGGAGTCTTAGGCTTGGTGATACTGAAAGTTTTGTAATCCTTAACGTTGAGTGTAGTTTGGACTACTTTATTGTACTGGGTCGAAAAGATTAGGCATTGTGTTTTGTCTTGGTTAAGTTTAAACAGAAATGACTTTGCCCAGGATTCCATGATGGAAAAACTTGCGTCTACTTTATCGGTAATATCAGCTAATGTGGACTTGAATGGAATATAGATGGTCACGTCATCTGCACAGATGAATGGATTAAGGCCAAGCTTTGATAATGCATTTGCTAATGGAATCAACATAATGTTGAAAAGGGTCGGAGAGAGGGACGAGTCTTGAGGCACCCCACAACTGGCTATCCAAGGCGCAGAAATGACGGAATTAGCTTTGACTTGGTAGGTACGGGAGGAGAGGAAGCCCTTAATCTAGTTTAGCACGTTCCCACTTAATCCGAATGTGTCCAGCAGGTAGAGTAAAAGCTCATGATCCACCATGTCAAACGCACTGGACATGTCAAATTGAAGTAATAAGATTTTGTTGCTAGTAGACATTTCCCTTTTAAAATGAGACAGAAGAGTAACCAGGACTGTTTCGGTACTGAACTGCGGACGGAACCCCGATTGTGAACAATGCAGAATATCGAAATTCTTCATGTAGTCCGTTAGTTGAGAATTGACCAAACTTTCCATAATTTTAACAAGCAAAGGTATAGATGCTATTGGTCGATAATTTGAAAGGACATCTACTCCTACTTTAGGATTCTTGGGAATAGGCATGAGAAGAATGTGTCCATGCTCATGATG
The DNA here is from genome assembly GCF_901765095.1 of Microcaecilia unicolor. NCBI lineage: Eukaryota > Metazoa > Chordata > Amphibia > Gymnophiona > Siphonopidae > Microcaecilia > Microcaecilia unicolor. The sequence goes on along the minus strand of NC_044044.1, from coordinate 1,241,759 downwards.
AAACAGTCCCTGTTGTAGCATGAAGTTTAAATAGGAGGTAAGGTCGATGACGAAGCACTCTGTGACTTGTATATGCAGGCCCTGCTAGGTTATAGCGTATTGGAAAATACATCGGAGCATATTCTCCTTCTTCCTCTGTTCCGGCAACCAGCTCGGTATCGGCTAGAAGGCGTTCATACAGGACACAATGACCTGTAGGTTCTTTCTTGCTTATAGCAGTTGCAATTACCCGTTATACTAATCCTCTAGTGCATGGGATGATACAGCATCCTACAACTCTGAAAATGACAACACAAACAGTAATAGCTATTGCGACTGAAACAAAAAGATTTTTCCATTTTCCAAACATTTTATCCAGCCATCCGGTCCAGGAAGTGTCAATGCCAGAGTTGTGAGCCAGCTCCTCAGAAAGTGAGGTGAGGCCTTTCGGAGCTCTGGAGATTGATCCATCTGGAGCGGTATTGTTGGGGATAAAAGTTCAGCATTGAGTTCCCAGTTTTACACAGATCCCACCATCTGACGCTAACATCATATCAAGAACCATTTGGTTCTCCATGGTCATTCTACTGGTGGCATCTAATTGGGCTGCTATTCCCTGTTGCAGGAAAGTAGTAAGAATCATGAGGCTTGGTTTCTTTGGCATGGAGACCTCCACTCTGCAAGGTTTCTCCTTTCCCTATCGAGTGGGGTTCTTTTTCCTCAAGCTCTGGGCACTGATCCCTGAAATGGTCCTTGCATATGTTTCCATCTGTGCTCTTGCTCTGTGATATAGACACAGCTAAGCATCTTGGACTCTTCTGGGGGTGTGGGAGAAGAAAGAAAAGGAAGGTAGAGTGTTCACTTTATAGCAGTCACCTCACCTGTTGGTTTAGCCTCTAGGTCTTGCTGGCCACCAGAGTCTGGCTACACCCCCTAGTGCCTGACTACACCCCGTAAGGCAGGGAGCAGAGGGAAAAACAGAGGCACTTGGGTCCTAGAGCAGTTGTGAAATCAAGGCCACAAACCTAGTAAAAGGTCTGGGGGAACCAGTGAGCGGCAAGGTTAGAAGCAGGCAGAGGTCCAAATCACAGCCTGATAGCAATGTAAAATGTAAGGTTTAATTTATTTGCCAAATCACATTTTGAAAATAAAACTTGTCAAAGCAGTTTACAGACTTAGAAGAATAAAATAAACCAAAATGATATACAACATAAATATTCCTATTGAATACAATTCTAAGAGAGTGAAATGTTGATTATTCTAAAGGATGGAATTCCAGAGGGCTGAAGCCTGATAGCTGAAAGCTGTTCTTTTGTGTAAATTCCAAGTAGATTTTAAGGCTATTAGCCAAATAAAAGAGAAATCTTAAACTGCACTCTGTAATGCTGATCTACATGACATAATTTTTCAATGGTTTGTTTATGTAGCATGTTTTGGGAATTCTAAAAAGTGATACTTGTGGATTTATTTTGGAAATCCTTTTAATAAAATATATGTATCCCCCTCAGTAACCAGTTTTCTGTTCTTCCTGTGGCTAAGGATTGAGTGGTTCTGGTTTTCATCCTGGAACCGATAGTGGTAGCAAAAGCCAGGAAAGGAATATGGGGTAGGGCTACATATCTGCAAACAGGCTTCCACAATGATATAAAAGACAAGATGTAGCAATGTGGGTTGATAGTGGCAGGATCCAGAGCTCGAACAAGCAGCACTGACAGTATAGGCCAAGAAAAAGACAGGCACTAAATCAGTGACTGAGGTAAGAATCCAGGGGAAGTTTCTAACCCTCCATCTCTTGCCGCTGATTGTTCTGGACCAGCAGAATAAGCCAATCAGCAGTAAGAGGTGGGGGAGGGATAGAGGCAGTTACAGAAAAGAGAGTGTTATGAAGAGGAGGAAGTAAGAGGACAATGGGGGCACAGTGAGAAAAAATCATAATATGTGGGGTTGGGGGGAGATCAAGAGTTTGGGAGGTAAGTGTGGGGTAGGGAAGGAAGAGTATTTTTGGTGTTGGCAGCTCTAGGGCTTGATAAATGTCTATGCCCGTGTACTGTAGGTAGAATTTATGTCTCGTGCTAGCATTCTATAAAGAAAAGTAACTGCTTACTTTTCTTTATAAAAATGTCTCTTAATATGGAAAGTACCAGAGAAAACCTTTGCATAGTCCTGGTGAGTAGCACTTAACTGATCAGCAAGTGCTTATGTCCAGCTAAATGCTTTTAAGTACCAGGCCAATGGTCATAATACCATTTTCAAAGTAAAAGCATAGAAATACTTTAATTTTGAAAAAATGTTGTACTCATGGACATTTTGCACTGGTTCTTAATGTGCATAGATTTTAAAATGTGATCTTGTGCATTTGCATCCCTGGAGCTAAAAGTATACAAACAAAGCTTTTTACATATTATGTACAGGTACTTTCTGTGTCCCTAGTGGGACATAAGGTTTTGTATGTGAGGCAATGGAGAGTTAAACTAAACATATTTCAGACAGTCCTTTTACCAACTTTTATTCTCGTTTTCAGCTTATGTAAACTGCCTTGATATAGTGTATGTAGATATATATGGCAGTGTATCAAGTCCAAATAAATAATTAATGAATGGCTTTTGAAAATTCTCTTCCCCATGAAGATGATAGCACCATACTAGAAACAATCATGTTAACGGTTAAATATTACAAGTAAATTGTCGCTAGTGGCAAGCTGCAGGACCTCACACAGCTGTGGCACATACATACAGATTGCAGGTAAAAGTCAAAAATACTTTATGTATATAAGAACATAAGCATTGCCATACTGGGACAGACCGAAGGTCCACCAAGTCCTGTTACCAATAGTGGTCAATCTAGGTCACAAGTACCTGGAAAGATCCCAAAACAGTACAATACATTTTATGCTTCTTATCCTAGACATAAGCAGTGGATTTAGTCCTCCTCATTTTTGTTTTCCATTCCTTTCCTAATAATACTTAACATTGTATTTGCTTTCTTTGCCACCTCACACTGAGCAGAGGGTTTCAACATATCATCAACGATGACACCTAGGAGTCACCTTTTCCTGTTTGGTGACTCATAACATAGCTATAGTTCAGGTTCCTCTTTACCACTTGCATCACTTTTCACTTGCTCACATTAAATGTCATCTGCCATTTGGATGCCCAGTTTCCCAGTCTAGTAAGGTCCTCTTGCAATTTTTCAAAATCCTCTTGCGATTTAACAACTTTGTGTCATCGGCAAATTTAATTATCTCACTAGTTATTCCAATATCTAAATCATTAAATATGTTAAAAAGCAGCGGTCCCAGCAGAACCCTACTTCTCTCTTCTCTACTGAAACAAACACACACCCTCGATCGCAGAGTACGTTTTTTTTTGCGATCGAGGGAGTACGTTTGTTTCAGTAGAGAATCTCACTATCAGTATCTGTTAGCAAAGGGACAACACGACATTGCAGTATATTGCTTTTAACAACTGCATTGTGTTTCACAATACTGCCGTATTTTTTCCTGCTACTATTCGTGACCCTTGACGCAGGCGCTGCGTGCCGAAACACGGACCGTGTTGGGTCCACACAAAAGACTGTTTTCCTAATGCATATGAGTAAAGTTCTACTACTACTACTATTTAGCATTTCTATAGCACTACAAGGCGTACGCAGCGCTGCACAAACATAGAAGAAAGACAGTCCCTGCTCAAAGAGCTTACAATCTAATAGACAAAAAATAAAGTAATCAAATCAATTAATGGGTACAGGAAGGAGGAGAGGAGGATAGGTGGAGGCGAGTGGTTACGAGTCAAAAGCAATTTTAAAGAGGTGGGCTTTCAGTCTAGATTTAAAGGTGGCCAAGGATGGGGCAAGAAGATGTAGGGGCTCAGGAAGTTTATTCCAGGCGTAGGGTGCAGCGAGACAGAAGGCGCGAAGTCTGGAGTTAGCAGTAGTGGAGAAGGGAACAGATAAGAAGGATTTATCCATGGAGCGGAGTGCACGGGAAGGGGTGTAGGGAAGGACGAGTGTGGAGAGATACTGGGGAGCAGCAGAGAGTACATTTATAGGTTAGTAGAAGATGTTTGAACAGGATGTGAAAACGGATAGGGAGCCAGTGAAGCGACTTGAGGAGAGGGGTAGTATGAGTAAAGCGACCCTGGAGGAAGACAAGACGGGCAGCAGAGTTTTGAACCGATTGGAGAGGGGAGATGTGACTAAGTGGGAGGCCAGCAAGAAGCAGATTACAGTAGTCTAAACGAGAGGTGACAAGCGTGTGGACGAGGGTTTTGGTAGAGTGCGCGGAAAGAAAGGGGCGGATTTTACGGATGTTGTAAAGAAAGAAACGACAGGTCTTGGCAATCTGCTGGATATGAGCAGAGAAGGAGAGAGAAGCATCAAAGATGACCCCAAGGTTTCGAGCTGAGGAGACAGGGAGAATGAGAGAGCCATCAACAGAAATAGAAAACGGGGGGAGGTGGGTTTGGGGGGAAAAATGAGAAGCTCAGTTTTGGTCATGTTTAATTTCAGGTGGCGTTGAGACATCCAGACAGCAATGTCAGACAAGCATGCTGAAACTTTGGTTTGGATGCAAGGTGAGATATCAGGGGTAGAAAGGTAGATTTGGGAGTCATCAGCATAGAGATGGTAGGAAAAGCCATGGGATGAGATTAATGAACCAAGGAAAGAAGTGTAGATAGAAAAGAGGAGGGGACCAAGAACAGAACCCTGAGGTACGCCGACAGGCAGAGGAATAGAAGTAGAAGAGGATCCACCAGAGTGAACACTAAAGGTGCGGAGAGAGAGGTAGGAAGAGAACCAGGAAAGGACAGAGCCCTGGAATCCAAGTGAGGACAGGATATCGAGGAGTATGCTGTGATCGACAGTGTCAAAAGCAGCGGAAAGATCAAGAAGGATGAGGATGGAATAGAGACCTCTGGACTTAGCCAGTGATAGGTCATTGGAGACTTTAGTAAGCGCAGTTTCGGTTGAGTGGAGAGGGTGAAAACCAGATTGTAGTGGGTCAAGAATAGCATGTGAGGAGAGAAAATCAAGGCAGCGGTGGTGAACAGCACGCTCAAGTAATTTGGAGAGAAAAGGGAGGAGGGAGATGGGTCGGAATTAGAGGGACAAGTAGGGTCAAGTGAAGGCTTCTTAAGGAGAGGTGTGACCACAGCATGTTTAAAGGCAGTAGGGACAGTTGCAGTGGAAAGTGAGAGGTTGAGAATGTGACAGATAAAAGGAATAAGAGCAGGTGAGATGGCATTAAGAAGGTGGGTGGGAATGGGATCAGAGGAACAGGTGGTACATTTTGAGGAAGAAAGGAGAAGTGTAGTTTCCTCTATAGTAACTTCAGGAAAGGAGGAAAAGGAATAAGGGGAAGGAGAGAGAGGGGGACGGACTAGTGGAGGGATAGGTGGCGAGGTAGAGAATTCAAGGTTTATCTTTTGAACCTTGTCATGAAAGAATTCAGCAAGGGTCTGAGGAGATAATGAAGGGGGAGTTGGGGGAAGGGGGCAACTTTAGGAGAGAGTTCAATGTGGAGAAGAGAAGACGAGGGTTAGAGCCAAGAGAGTTGGTCAGTTGGATATAATAATCCTGTTTGGCGTGTAGAAGAGCAGATTGGAAGGAGGTCAGCATGAACTAAAAGTGTAAGAAATCAGCAAGGGCCCGAGATTTCCGCCAGAGGCGTTCGGCGGAGCGAGTACAGGAACGTAGGTAGCGGATATTAGAAGTCAGCCAAGGTTGGGGTTTTGTACGCCTTATAGGGCGGGTCATCAAAGGTGCAAGAGTGTCTAAGGCAGAGGATAAGAGTATTGTTGTAAGAAGAAACAGCCTCGTTGACAGACGTGGATGGTGCCACAGTAGAGAGGAGGTTTGAAACATGGGAGGATAGAGCTGAAGGGTCAATATCTTGAAGATTCCTAGATAAATTAGATAAGATAGGACGGGACTGGGAGGGAGGAGATTTAAGTGTGAAAGTTATAAGATGGTGATCAGAGAGGGGAAGATCAGAGGCAAGGAAACTAGAGGGTGAACAGTTGGAGAAGAAGATGAGATCAAGACAGTGACCATTTTGATGAGTGGTGGAGGTGGAGCATAGTTGGAGATTAAAGGAAGATGTTAAAGCGAGTAACTTGGAAATATAAGCATTGGAAGGATCATTAGCAGGAATATTAAAGTCACCAAGGATGAGAGAGGGGGAGGAAGGATCATGGAAGAAGGCAAGCCAGGCATCAAAGTCACTGAGAAAGGATGAAAGGGACTTATCAGGGGGACGATAAATGACCGCTATTCGAAGAGGCAGAGGAGAGAAAAGGCGGATAGCGTGGACTTCAAAGGAGGAAAAACAGTGAGATTGAGGTGGAAGAAGGGGTTGAAATCTGGAGGAGGGAGAGAGAAGTAGTCCAACACCGCCCCCGCGACCAGCAGGGCGAGGAGTATGTGAAAAAAGATAACCGCCATGGCAGAGGGCTGCGACTGAAGCAGAGTCATCAGGGCAGAGCCAGGTTTCTGTTATGGCGAGCAGATGGAGGTGACGTGAGATAAAGCAGTCCTGGATGTAGGGGAGTTTGTTACAGATAGAGCGGGCATTCCATAGGGCACAAGAGAAGGGCAGAGAAGAGGAGGGGAGTACAGGAATAGAGATGAGGTTAGAGAGGTCGCGGTGAGATCTGTAGAGTTGGGATAATATTTGGTGAGGAGGGCCAGGATTGGGATTGATGTCACCGACTGAGAGTAAGAGAAGGAGTAAAAGAGAGCGGAGGAGAGTAGGAGAGGTGTGGCCACGAAGGCGTAAGGCGAGAGGTATTTAGGTGGAATGGGGAAGGCAAAATGGAGGGAAGAAAGAGACGGAGATTAAAAGCCAAGAGGGAGGACGAGGGTAGGAGAGAAGGTGAGGTGATGAAGTCGATGGATGGGCAGTGAGTTCCTGTAGCGGAGAGAGGTAGAGGGTGAGGGAAAAGATTAGGAAGAGACAGGGCTAGGAAGAGAATGTGAATTGGGGCCATAAATGACTGAGGTACTTTAGCAACTGGGAAGAAGATTAGATGTAAAGAGAAAAATGCCCCGTGCGCCGTTAGGCACGAGGCACCTAGAGCGGAGGCCCTGAATGGATTGGAGTGGACCTGGGTGTCACCCTGGAGAAGGCTGTAAGGATATGCAGATGAGCTGTAAGTCCTCCACAGCACCTGAAAGGCAGCTGGTGGTAGAGCTGGGCACCTCTCAGCTGAGTAAAGGCTTACCAGGGGTTAGGCCGAAGCCAGCATTCCTCCCCCTGAGGGTCGCCTGATCCTAGCCAAAAAGCACCTGGAAACTCTGTGCACTTGTAGCAAGGGCCCTGGGAAGATCGGGGTGGACCTGGAGTCACCCCGGATACAGCTGTGAGGAAATGCAGAACGGCTGCAAGTCCTACACAGCACCTGGTGGGAGCGCTGGGCACCTAGAGCGGAGGCCCTGAGTGGATCGGAGTGGACCTGGGTGTCACCCCGGAGAAGGCTGTAAGGATATGCAGATGAACTGCAAGTCCTCCACAGCACCTGAAAGGCAGCCGGTGGTAGAGCTGGGCACCTCTCAGCTGAGGAAAGGCTTACCAGGGGTTAGGCCGAAGCCAGCATTCCTCCCCCTGAGGGTTCTTATGTCCCCCTTTTTTTGAAGGCTCCTGGTACTTTTTCTTTTGTTTTTTTGATCTCTGTTTGTACTTTGTTCCCTCTCTCTGCTATAACTGAATTGATAGTGCCAGAGTCACGGCCAAAAGTCCTTCAAATGCAAAGTATGCATTTCTTTCAGGCACAGAATGACATGACATAAGCCTACACAGCAGGTTGAAATGTTAAACATTGGATACAATAAAGAAACAAAATAAAATAAAATATTACAACAAATTGTGTCATAAAACAGATCAAATACAGTGTTATGAATAGAATAAAAGGCGCAGGTGTTGTTAAACCAAAAATAATATCCAATGTAGCCAAAGCAAAGCTTCTCAAATACGATATACAGATAAATGACAAACTATGAATATTATATTACAGTTTTAAAATGGTCAATAGAGGGCCTGATACTTAAACAATTTAACAGCACATACCTAGACTGTAGTGGAGAAATATTTTTATTTGCTCAGGAAACTTAGGGGCCTCTTTACTAGGCTGCGGTAAAAAGTGGCCTCTGGTAGTGTAGGCACGTGTATTAGACGTGTACCTGGCCAGTTTTCACTGCATCTAAAAAAAGTGGGGGGTTTTTTTATGTGACAGGAAAAGGGCATGTGGTAAAACTGAAACCAGCACATGTCTAAAACCACCCATTGATCTAGCGCTAAGGGCTACACACGCGGTGACCGGTCGGTGTGCGTCAACTGCCGATTACCACTGGAAATGGCGCGAGTAGGAGAAAATAATTCATACAGGCATTATGGGCACGTGCCAAATCTGAAACTACCGGGGAGGGGGGGGGCGTGCTGGACTGGTGGTAGTCTCATTTGGGCACACACTGCATGTGCGTAGATGTGAAGCCCTTACCGCACCCCTGCTGTAGGGCAGAACAGCAGGCCGCTTTAGAGGCTGGTCCAAGTGCTGCAGCACCTCAGCCGACCCCTGAAGACGTCACTTTGGCCACCATGCTGGTGTTGTGGCAGGGAAAGGAGGGCAAACATGAATTTACAACAAGGTCTCATCTTAGTGACCTTGTCCAACCTCATGTTTTCCCTAGTACAGATTGGACTCATCAGATCATGTCTGATAGGCCTTGCAAGACCCCCCCCCCCCCCCCCCCCCAACACACACACACACATATGTTTTGGTTACATTGTGTAATCGTTTTAGTTCTGTTCTGTTTTGTTAAAAAAACACACATTCTGTTTTGTTAAAAAAACAAAACAAAAAAACTTTTTCTATAGTTTGCCAAACTGGGGTTGGGTGTTTTTTTCCCGCACACAACCATCTTCTGCCACCTATTCACTATTTAAATCTCATTCACTCTACATACATTGATGCACAATAGGTATTACTACTTGTCTCACACTTAAATACATTGAGCCGCACTATTCATTAGGACTGATTCATGAGGTCCAACAGAGTCAAGAGTCACAAAGACTACAAACTATCTGACCACCAAGAACCAAAGAGCACCTTTTGCCAGAACCATGAAAGGATAAAGGTGTGAAAATGACCAAAAAAAGGGGTCAGCATCCAAGAAAAATATCTTGGTGTGTGGCGGTGGCCAAAGAAGCAAACAGGAAACAAATGGTAAATAATACCGAAAATACTATATAGCGGAATTAGAAAAGGTTCAAAGAAGAATGACCAACATCATAAAGGGAATGGAATTCCTCTCAAATGAGGAAAGGCTAGGTTAGGGCTCCTCAGCTTGGAAAAGAGACGGATGAGGGGAGTGAAGTGAATCGATTTTTTTTACTCGTTAAGGGACACTCAAAGAAGTTACATGGAAATACTTTTAAAACAAATAGGAGGAAATATTTTTTCACTCATCCTCTGGAACTCTTTGCTAGAGGATGTAGTAACAGTGGTTGCATATCTGGGTTAACGAAAGGTTTATACAAGTTCCTGGAGGAAAAGTCCATAGTTTGAGACAGACATGAGGAAGCTCTCACAAGTTGGATGTTGAGAGCTTAGAATTTGCTTCCTTGGGTCTTTTGGAGTCTTGCTGGCTTCCAGGAGAGATTCCACTAAGAGATGTTATTCTTTAAAATGGAGGTTTGCCGTCTGGTGTGAGAGCAGGGCCCTAGATCCTCTTGTCCTACACAGACTCTGCTTGAGACACTTACCAGAGTTGGGTCTCAAGACCAACTAAGTTAAGGGTTTACCTTAGTGCAATTAGTGCTTATCATCAATGTGTAGATGATACATGAATAGCCTTTAGTTGTTTGCTTCATGAGAGGTTTGCTTTTGTCGAAGCCCCTGTCAAACCTCTGCTGGTGTCATGGGATCTCAACGTTGTTCTCAGCCAGCTGATGAGAGCTCCTTTTGAGCCACTGAATTCCTGCCATCTGAAGTACTTGACCTGAAGATCGTTTTCTTAGTGGCTGTTGGACATCCTGATTTTGGAAAGCTCACTTTGGAAAGCATTTTTTTTGTGTTTTTCCCTTAGACTGAACACAAAAACATCTAAAATAGTGTGATTTTAGAACCAAAAGGATCTTTTCTGGTTTGAGAATAACCATGTTTTACATAACGTTCAAAATCGAATGTGAACATCTCCATTTGGCCAACAAGTGACCTGCTGACAAATGCAGACTGGGGCTGCAATGTAGATGAGAAACTCCCGGCCTTAAACCATGTTTTTCAGGTATTCAATGAACTCTAATCATTGGAAGGGAAATAGGATTTTAGATAGTTGATAATCACCCCTAGTAGCTTCAACATCTAAATAGTACTCGAAATAAACTCCTGAGCTCCATTTGGATGTACTCGTTACCAGTCAACTGTCCAAGTAATTTGTGACTACTGTCCCTGGAAAGCTGTTCCTGAATTGTCAGATGCCAAGATGAGACTGCGCATTCTGCTTACCATAGCAGAGGCCCTTTATCGCAGGACAAAAGCTCATGCCATGTGATTTCAACACTCTGGTAAAATGATGCTTACATGAGGTCAAAGGATAGAACACTGTACTGGTAATGGTGTTTCCCTGCTTGAAATCTGAGATACCTCCTGTTGCCAGGATATATCTGAATGTGGCTATAAGCGTTCTTTTTAAGTCCAGAGAGCATAGCAAATCTTACTCTTAAATCATTGTAAGAAAAGGTGCCCAAGGAAATCATTCTGAACTTTCCCCCTAGTTTTAAACTTGAACTTTCTGCCACTGCCTACAGCATTAACAGAAAGCACAGCAATGCCTAGTTTAATTTCTCCTCTTGCACTGAAGATGGTGGACATGAAGATCACTTTGCCTACCTGGTACGATGGTGGGGAACCTCATACGCACTAGATAGTTCCTGGGAGAAAATGGGGAACCTCATATGCACTAGATAGTTCCTGGGAGAAAATTGGGAACCTCATACGCACTAGATAGTTCCTGGGAGAAAATGGCTATCTTGAACTTTAATATGGACATAGACCCCAAGAAGCAAACAGAGCTCCAAAGTCTTATTGCACAGGTCAGCCAGTATTGCAGGGATGAGGGATTTAGGAATTGGGAAAGGGGAGCCTATTGCAAAAGGATAGACTTTCCATCAGAAACCAGCCATCTCTTCCTAAATTCAAACAACTCTCAAAACCCATTTTCTTTTCTAATTTTTTTCCGCCTCACCTCAGAGAGACACTGACAGGCTGTAGGGTAAGTGGAGGTGAAGCCTTTCCCAAACATAGTCAAGAAGACAAACTGGTCCTGGAGACTGAATTACCATCCCAATGTGAAACACATCTGCATGAAGCAGTGCATATCCCTCAGTTGTCTCGCCAACTGAAGGGGCCAGCCTGTCCTCAGGACCAGGGAGGCCAAATACCTGGCCTATTGACTCAGATTGAGAAATGCCTCCTCCCAGCCATGAGCTCTGAGAAAGGAGTGGCAAACCCTGACATTTGCCGTCACCTAAAAGTTAGCTACTAGAAACACAGCTGGAGGGCATGGGGTTGGAAAGGTGTGAATCCCACAGGGTCTTTTTGCTCCAAGGTCCATTAGATCCCTTTTCTTTCATCCAGCCCTGTGGTATGGAGGGCCGTTTGGACACTTCTCTCCCCACCTCTCTGCAGTCTTTCCTTTCCCAGGACTTTGCTTGCAAATCTATTTAAACCTTGTAATTCAAAGAAAAAACATTGGGTGATAAACAGGAAGGAACAGGCACAGGTGTTAAGTTATGATAGCCATGGGGACAGAGGGTGGTGTGGTGAAGTTTTTACACTGTTGCTGGGAGATTGGGATGGGCAGTGGTATAAAGCAGGTGTGCCTTTGGGTACTTTAGTGAGCTGCTGCCAATGTTCCATCATATGTAGGCATGGGTCAAGGTTAGGAGGTTCAATATAGCCCCTCATTTTATCATCGCACCATAATTAGTTGTCATTGGATATTCTGTAGCAATTTTTTTCTTTCTTATGAAAAAGCAGTAACATGTATTGCAACAATAAAGGGGCCTCATTGACCCTGCCTGTGTACGGTTCTTGCACATGAGTGGGGCTGTGATCCTAGGGGGCAATGTGTCACATTCACCTTTGTAAGATGTTTGTAATCAAGCTTTGTAAGCTGCAGCAAGGATATGTGGTAGCGAGTTTCCCAGGGTCAGTCCACGTCTCCTACATTTTGCACCACTCTTGCCTCTTCCAGTCCTTCGATGCGGCCAGGTATTGTACTCAGTTTGAATTATGTACCTCTGATAGGCTATCACCTTGTTTAGACGGGAGGGGTGTGGGTCTCTTGTCAAAATGTAAGTACAGAGTTGCCAAGTTCCCCATCACAGGAGGCAATGTAATCAAAGGTGCCCAAGGAAATCATTCTGAACTTTTCCCCATAGTTTTAAAGTTGTACTTTTTGCCACTGCATGCAAATCTCTCTCATGAATCTTATTTGTGGAGATCCTGGCTGGGGTGCTTCCAAAACCAGGTTGGGGAACTACTTGCTGCTTATCCCAGCCATTCGGGTTTTCAGAATCTTTTTTTAAAATTCTTTATTTATATTTCTTTTAACAATTCCAAGAACATATCTTGTACAGAAATCAGAGGATTATATTCACAATATTGTAATGAAGAACATATTAATGTGTTATTGAAAACAGGTTATAATCATCTTGTATTAGTCCACAATATTGGGGGAGAGACAAGGCACAATAAAAGGCAAAATCAACATTTAAATTTACATTCGGAGACCTTGAAGGGAGGTTCACAGGAATATATAATTACCATTAAGGAGTAGTTGTCAAAACCATTTCTGAGGGTTTTCAGGATCTTGACAATGAAGATTCATGAGAAAGATTTACTTTATAGGTTGTAACCAAGCCTTCTTTGCACCAATGCAAAGGTCGTGGAAAAAGCCACACTAGTTTCAATAGAGAAACACAGACTTCTTTGAAGCATTCTATGTGCTGGACCAGAACAAAATACCGAGAATTTTAATAGATGGCTCAAAGCCTGGTGTCATCAAGAAGATTTTAGGTACATAGGCGGATGGGGTAATAAATGGAAAAGACTATAATGTAACAATGGACTGCTTTTCACTGTGGTACGGAAAAAACTTTCAAAAAATCAGGCATTTAAACTGGAAGACGGGGGTGATATGTGGAAGGAGGTCACTTCCAGTGGCCACCTCCAGCTAAGGTAGTAAAGAAAACAAGGAAAACAACAATCTTAGCAATCACTTCTTACCAATACAGCAGGAAGTGAGAGTAAAAAATAAACTAAACAAGAATATGAGACTGCCACTGAAATGCAGCTGAAATGCTCGTAGTATAAGAAAGAAAGTTCAAGATCTGCAAGCCCTGATATTAGAAGCAGACTTACACATTGTTGCTATGGTTCAATGGTTCCCATAAATGGAATGCAATCATACTAGTCTACAATCTATTTAGGAAGGACAGAGACGGTCGTAAAGATGGAGGAGTAGCTCTGTATGTTAGAAACAATATGGCAACAAATGAAATGCCATGGGCCTTTGAAAATAAATGATGGAACCTCTGTCCACATGGGTGTTGTCTACAGACTTGCGACACAATCAGAGGGACTAGATAAAGCTCCGATGACAGATATCCAAACGTTGGGAAAGAAAAGAGAGGTGCTGTTTCTGGGAAATTTCAACCTGCCGGCAGTGGATTGGAAAGTTCCATCTGCATAATCGGAAAGACAAGTGGTGACAAAACCCATGAGGGAAGATGTCCTGTAGCATCTGAGGAAGTCCTGTGGCATTCGTCCCACAGACCTCCCTGCACAGAATCGGCCAATTGAAATCCTACAGTTGGAAAGCCTCATGGTGACAGAACCTATAAGGGAAGGAGTGACGCTGGATCTATTGCTGAATCTGTTGCTCACAAATGTCTGAGTGGGTGCCCAACTGGGCAGCAGTTATCATCAAACAGTTTGGTCTGATATAACAGCCACTCAAAACTCGAATATATGCCACCGATCTCCCCTGCACGAACCCCACTTGTGTTTCATGAATTATATCTGGAAGCACTCTCCGTAATCTATTAGGAAGTATTTTTGCTAGCAATTTTACCTCTTGGTTTAATAGGGAAATAGGTCTATAAGATGTCACAAGTGTGGGGTCTCTCTGCGGTTTAGGCAGTACTATAATCTGAGCTAAGTTAAGATGGTCTGGCAGATGGCCTAATGCTATCCAAGAATTAAATGCCTCAGTTAATGCTGGCACTATGGGATCTCCCATCATTTTATAGAACTCTGCCTTGAGTCCGTCAGGACCCGGCGCCTTCCCCGCCTTACTATTTGCGATTGCCCAGCTAACCTCGTCTGTGGTAACAGGTGTATTCAGTCTTTTGTTATCTGATGGTGTTATGGTGGGAGTCTTAATATTCCCCATGTACAAATCCCCTGTTAGGCCCCCCTCGTCCTCTGTATCATATAATTGTTGGAAAAAGGCTTTAAATACATCACTTATTTCTGCGTCAGTATGAAGAAGTCGTCCCCCATGTCTTAGTGTTAAAATTTGTCTCGAGGCCTACATTGGCGCCGCCAATCTTGCCAGCATTTTCCCGCCTTTATTTCCATGTTTATAAAGGTGATACTTATAATACATTTGGGATTTAACTACACGGTCATGTATTAAAGAATTTAAGGTAGTTTGGACTGCTAGAATGTCTCGGTGGACCCCCATCGACGATTGTAGTCCGAAGAGTCGCCGCAAGCCCCTCAATTGTTTTTCCAGTCGCAAAATCTCCCGGTCCCTGACCTTCTTATAATGGCTGACATAGCTGATTATATCTCCACGCAGTACTGACTTGGCCGCTTCCCATAACAAAGTAGCGTCCGGCGTGGAACCTTTGTTATTACGCAAATACTGTCCATTTCCCTATTAAATATTCTTTAAACTGCGCATCCTTATACAAATAACTAGGGAATGACCAGTTCTTCACGCCCATATTTTGAGTCCCAGGGGTCCACATCAACCATACCGTGGCATGATCTGATATTACACATGGACCAATTTCAGCTTCTGAAATGTCCGAAAAGATAGATCTCGAGACCAACAGGTAATCTATTCTTGAGTGCATGCCATGAGCTCTCGATTGGTGAGTGTATTCCCTATCTGAGGGGTGTAGTGTCCTCCAAACATCTATAAGATCAAGCAATGTGCAAAAGTTGGGCAATCCCCTTGTCCCAGGTAGTCGCTGTCTGGGAGGAGGATGAGATTTGTCTACAGCAGGATCCCACACCATGTTAAAATCTCCGCCCAGTAGCAATGGGGTTGCCTCTACTTTGGTTAAGACCGCCACTAGCCCTTTATAAAATTTAAGGTCCAGCTAATTTGGGGCATATATACTGCCCAACAACACCTTTTGGCAGGCTACCAATGCAGAAACAAAAATAAAGTGCCCCTCAGGATCTTTCACAATATTAGTGAGCTGTGTGGCTACTCCTTTCCTTATAAGTATTGCTACTACACCTTTTCGCCCAACCGCTGCGGAAGCTATAGATTCACCTACCCACCATCTCTCTAATTTAGCATGTTCACTGTCGGTTAAATGCGTTTCTTGCAAATATACAATATCTGCTCGTATACGCTGCAGATACTGTAATATTTTCGATCTCTTTATTGGAGATAATACCCCCAACATTCCAAGTTACTATCTTAACCAGGATCTGCTAATTGCTCATAGATGATCTGCCCATCCACATCCATTTCCACATAGAAGAGCCAGCCCAGCCTCTGACCCTTCCTTCTCCTCGTCTCCCATATCTTAGTCATCAACGCTACCCAAAAGTCCCTGAACCAATGCTTGTCACCCATTATTCCTATTCCCATTAACCACAGTGTAATCCACCCTGCCTGAACTCTTACCTTCCCCTGCTCCTGCCCTCCCCTCCCACCCTTCCCTGCTCCCATCCCAAAATTACCTTACCCTCTTTGTTCCCCGAGAACAGCTGCATTTTAATGGCACCTAGTTTGTTATTTCTTGAAGGACATACACAACCTATGTGACACCTATAAATGACAAACGGCCAGTCCATGAAACCCTCATTCCAAAATACACCACGTTGCTACTGAGAAGGGTCTGATCATCTTGCATCGCTTACTCTTAAAGGATGCAGGACATCTGAGTAATCAACTTGTTAACAATGTCTGCTTTTGGTTGGTGAACACCCTAATCATGGGCTTACGGTGTGACTTGCAGCAGTGTGTCCTAAGAAAGGCCATGGGGCACAGCCACTCATGTCAAGACCAGGCAGCGGCAAGAGGCCAAAGTCTCAGAGTTTAAAAGATCTGTGGCCAGAGACATGAACAGGATGGCAGGAGCAGAGATGACATGTCCAACAGAAACAGGGTGCCAGAAAGCATGCTGACTGGATCTGGATTGGAGCAAGGCTGGAGGTGAGGACTGGAAATGGATTGGAGCGAGGCTGCTACTCACACACGTCTAGTTTGTGTAATCCATTGGCCAGCCATTACCAGGAGGTTGTGCAATCCCAGAAACAGGTAGCTTCTCATTCTGCTGCCATCAACAAGCCATCATACTGGGTCATATCAATGGGCCATCTAGCCAAGTATCCTGTTTCCAATAGTGGCCAAGTAAAATAACAGCAACATTTCATGCTACTAATCCTAGGCCAAGCAGCTTCCTCATGTCTATCTCAAACTATTGACTATGGACTTTTCCTCCAGGAACTTGTACAAACCTTTTGTTAACCCAGATATGCAACCACTGTTACTTCATCCTCTGGCAAAGAGTTCCAGAAGATGAGTGAAAAAATATTTCCTTCTATTTGTTTTAAAAGTATTTATTATTATTATTATTATTAGCATTTGTATAGCGCTACCAGACGCACACAGCGCTGAACATCTGATACAAAGAGACAGTCCTTGCTCTAAAGAGCTTACAAGCTAAATAATACAGACAGACAAGACAGTTACGGGTGAGGGAAGTAATGGGTGAGAAGGAAGGAAGGGACAAGGGGAGGGCAATTGAGTAGTGGCTAGTTGCTAAAAAGCAGCAGTGAAAGGTGGGTTTTCAGCATAGATTTGAAAACAGGTAGAGATGGAGCTAGACGTATAGGTCCATGAAGTCTATTCCAGGCATAAGGTGCTGCAAGAGAAAAGGAGCGAAGCCTGGAGTTAGCAGTGGAGGAGAAGGGGGATGACAAGAGAGATTTGTCCAGTGAGTGGAGTTCACGGGGAGGAATGTAGGGAGAGATGAGAGTGGAGAGGTAATGGGGGGCTGCAGAGTGGATGCATGTAAAGGTCAGTACAATAAGTTTAAACTGAATGCGGAAGCATGTAACTTCCTTGAATGTCCCCTAACGAGTAAAAAAAATCGATTAACTTCTACTCATTTTACATCACTCAGGATTTTGTAGATCTCAAACTGTATCTCCCCTCATCCGTCTCTTGTCCAAGCTGAGGAGCCCTAACCTCTTTAGCCTTGCCTCATTTGAGAGGAATTCCATCCCTTTATGATGTTGGCCGTTCTTCTTTGAACCTTTTCTAATGCTACTATACATTTTTTGCAATAAGGCGACCAGAAAACAAAACTCAAAGTGAGTTTGCACCATGGAGCAATGCAGAGGCATTATAGTATTTTCGATATTATTTACCATTTATTTCCTGTTTGCTTCTTTGGCCACCGCCACACACTGGCAGATTTCAGCATATTGTCTATGGCACCAAGATCTTTTTCTTGGATGATGACCCCTTTTTTGGTCATTTTCACACCTTCATCCTTTCATGGGTCTGGCAAAAGGTGCTCTTTGGTTCTTGGTGGTCAGATAGTTTGTAGTCTTTGTGACTCTTGATGTTGGACCTCATGAGTCAGTCCTAATGAATAGTGCGGCTCAATGTATTTAAGCGTGAGACAAGTAGCAATACCTATTGTGCATCAATATATGTAGAGTTAATAAGATTTAAATAGTGAATAGGTGGCAGGTGTAGCTATATTGTTGTATGTGGTTAACATAGTAGTTGTCCAGCTTCATGACAACTGTTGCAGCTCACGTACTCGTTACCAGACAACTGTCCAAGTAGTTTGTGACTACTGCTAGATATTTTGTAAAGTCCTTGGAAAGCTGTTCCTGAATTGTCAGAAGCATAATGCCAAGATGAGACTGCGCATTCTGCTTACCATAGCTCATGCCATGCCATGCCAAAAGCTCATGCCATGTGCTTTCAACACTCTCGCTCATATGGTAAAATTAGGGCCATGCCAATACGGTAAGCGGGGTAAGCACCGCAGGGGAGCACCTGCCTTCAAGGGCGCTGCGCTTACCCTGCTTACCGTGTTGTACTAGACTCCCGACAAACAAGACCTACGCTGATCCACTGCTGCCGCCAGCGCTGCTTCTTTCCACAGCCAGCATAAGAAGAAAAAGAAGCGCGGAGCCGCCTGCAGCAGCCTTCAGACATACGCTGTCGGCTCTGCCGGTTCTCTACCCCCAGACGGCAATTTCCCATTCCGGGGGCAGAGGACCGGCAGAGCCGACAGCGCATGTCTGAAGGCTGCTGCGGCCCCGTGCTTCTTTTTCTTCTTATGTCAGCGCCTTCCTCTGCCAGGTACTGCCACATGACTTCCTGTTTTTGGGGGGGCAGGATCGGAGACAGCCCAGGTGGAGTGCTGCCACTGCCATTGACCTAAAGCAAGCTTTGAGGGGGGAGGGATTGAGATGACTGGACCAGTGCAGAGCAGAGAGAGTGAGAGATTATTGGACTGGGGGGCAATGATGCTGGGACCTGCAGGGGACATACTGGACCCACAGAAGGAGGGGAAGGGGGAACAGGAGAGAGAGAAGAGATATGGATATTTATTGGATCCCAGGAGGAAGAGAGGAAAGACAAATAGTTGCTGAACTCCCAGAGAGTGGGGTGGGAGGGAAGGAAGAGAGAGAGAAGAAGACATGCTGGTCCCAGGGTTGGGATTGGGAAGACAGGGGAGAGCCAGAGAGAGATAGGGAGAGAAAGAGGGGGCATGGAAAAGAACAGGGGAGAACCAGGGACATGGAAAAGAGCAGGGGAGAGCCAGAAAGAGATGGGGAGAGAAAGAGGGGCCATGGAAAAGAACAGGGGAGAAACAGGGACATGTAAAGAGAGCAGGGGAGAGCCAAAAAGAGATGGGGAGAGAAAGAGGGGCCATGGAAAAGAACAGGGGAGAGGCAGAGAGAAGATGCTGGATGGAAGAGGGGTACAGAGAGAGAGAGAGAGAGAGATGAGTTTAAAGATGGGGAGAGAAAGAGGGGACATGGGCAGGAGAGAGAGAGAAGCTGCTGGGGAGAAACTGGGGGAGACCCTAGCAGTCATACTGAGAAATGCTGGATGAAAGGAGGGAGAAAGAGGAAAATGCTGGAAGGAGGGGGCAGAATGAGGGAAGACGCTGGTAGGGAGGGAAAGAGGAAAAACACTGGAAGGATGGGGTGAGAGAGGACATGCTGAATGGAAAAGGGTCGATATAGAGGGAGACAATGGATGGAAGGATTGGGAGAGGGTAATGGGTGGAAGGATGGAGAGAGAAAGAGGGATGACACTGGATGGAAGGGTAGGAGAGAAAGAGGGATGGTGCTGGACATGGATGGAGGGGAGGGAAGTATATGCACATGGATGGAGGGAAGTGAGGAGAAATGCTGGATATGGATGGAGGGAAAACTGCTGAATTTAAGAGCTGGATTGGGACACTGAAGGATAGGGACAGGGCTACAGATGGTAGACAGTACGCATAAGGACACAGGAGGATGATGGACATGGTGAGAGAAAAAATATCAAATGGAAAGAAGACACTGCATAAAACAGAAGTCACTGGGACCAAAGCGAATAGAAAAACTAAATGATCAGACAACAAAGGTAGAAAAAAGTATTTTATTCAGAATTTATTAACTGGAATATGTCAGCTTTTGGAAATGTGCATCTGTGATATTTTGCATGTAAGTTTCAATTTTTCTAGTATTGCTGCATGCTGAGTCTGACTTCTTGAGGTAACTTTCCAGTTCAGTATTTTGCCTTCATATCTGTTGTGTCATGTGGTTTTCATGTGTGATCAAGGTGCAGTATTCTGCTAGCAAGTAGTATTTTCAGCCCTTTTTGGTGGTGGTTTTTTTTTTGTTTCACTAGGTTGTGTACTGGTGTTTTAGAGCCTGGTGTAATTAGTGCTGCCTTTCCACGCGTAAGGTTGTAGCTTGTCCTGTCCTTGGAATTAGTGCTGTTATGGTTTGGTGAGGTTATGAGTGTGTTTTTGCACAAGTTTGTGTTTAGTGTTTTGCAGTTGAGCAATTGTGGTTAGTATATGCTTTGAGCAACCACTTTATTCTTGGAGCCTCGCTATAGAATGCGGAGCCCATTGCCAGGCAGGTCCGGGGGAGGCGTGCCAACTGATAGTCTGCAGGGGGGTGCCAGAGACCCTAGGCACGGCCCTGAAAAATGATGCTTACATGAGGTCAAAGGCTAGAACACTGTACTGGTAATGGTGTTTCCCTGCTTGAAATCTGAGATACCTGCTGTTGCCAGGATATATCTGAATGTGGCTATAAGCGTTCTTTTAAGTCCAGAGAGCATAGCAAATCTTACTCTTAAATCATTGTAAGTAAAGGTGCCCAAGGAAATCATTCTGAATTTTTCCCCATAGTTTTAAACTTGAACTTTCTGCCACTGCCTACAGCATTAACAGAAAGCAAAGCAATGCCTAGTTTAATTTATCCTCTTGCACTGAAGGGCTAGGACAGCTGTTATAGTTGGTTAGTCAATCATTATAGATAGCTGGGTGGCTGGTGGACATGAAGATCACTTTGCCTACCTCGTACGATGGTGGGGAACCTCACTAGATAGTTCCTGGGAGAAGATGGCTATCTTGAAATTTAATATGGACATAGACCCCCAAGAAGCAAACAGAGCTCCAAGGTCTCATTGCACAGTTCAGTCAATATTACGGGGATGAGGGATTTAATTTTTTTAGGAATTGTGCAACATTGTGGGAAAGGGGAGCCTATTACAAAAGGATAGACTTTTCATCAGAAACCAGCCCTCTCTTCCTAAATTCAAACAACTCTCAAAACCCATTTTTTTTCTAATTTTTTTCCGCCTCACCTAATATTTTTCTCATGTCCTCTTTTTTTTTTGTTAATCATCAATTAATTAATTTACATTTTGGATTTTACTGTAAACTGCTTTTTGCCTGTAACTCGAGGCCTTAGCGGTATATCAAAACTGTATAAACAAATAAAATAAAGGAGTCATTTGATGCTGTGAGTCATGTGAGGTTGAGAGCTGCTTGGTAATCTTCCTATACACAGAATAATCCAGCAGTATCACTATAAAACTGCAAATTTTACCCTATAGAGTGATGGTTTGTATGGGCTCCATTCACAAAAGTTTCACCTTTTTTCTCACAAGGCCGCAGTGCTGTGATTTTATAGAGTGCAAAAATACGATATTCGTTTTGACGGAACCATTGTCAGGCTGTTCCCCAAATACTCAGCATCCCTCTCTGCACAACATCGTGCATTTTCTTCTATTTGCACAACACTTGTTGAGCGGAAAATTAAGTTTCAATTGCAATACCCGGCCACCCTGTGGGTCCTTGTAGCAAGCACCTGGTCATCTTACAGCACACCACTAGCCACCATGGATTGGTTTAACACATTGGGTAAAAGATGACTGATTACAGGAATCATTTGTTGCAAGTTTTCAGGGTTTATTTATAGGTTGACTGCATATGATATGTGGGGTTTTTATTTTGCTGTTTCCTGTAAATTTTTCAGGTTTAACATTACTTTTCCGCCTATGCTTTCTTAAGCAGGGGGCTAAAATACTGCAATACTAGTCTTCTCTTACAGAAGGGGAGCGATCCCTTAATCACAAAGGTTAGGGATGGTTTCCAATGGTGGTTCGTGGGGAACAAGCACTGGGGCGGGGACACTTTCCCCTTATCTGAATCTCATCCTTTCCATTTCCAAATTCTAAAAATGGGTGAGCCCTTGTAAGATAGCCACATGGAATGTGGGAGGCCTGAAGCATTCAAATATATTGACCAGGCTCAATCGATATTATGTGGATGGGGTGGGAGAAATCTTTTTTCTTCCACAAGAGGTCAGCGGGAAGAAGTGGCTACATTAATACAAGTCTCTGATCTACAAGGCATAGCTGGTTTTCAAGGATACCAATGGATGTTATGTGCTGCTCACACCTTTTTCAGTAGTAGCTCAAGGTGAGTTACATTCAGGTACACTGGATATTTCTCTGTCCCAGGAGGGCTCACAATCTAAGTTTGTACCTGAGGTAATGGAGGGTTAAGTGACTGGCCCAAGATGGGATTTGAACTGGCCACATCTGGATTGCAAGACTGGTGCTCTAACCACAAGGCCACTCCTTCACTCATTTGATACCCGATTAGGTCTTGATAACTATCAGGACCGTTCTACTGGCCCAAGTTGTTAGGTCACGACACCCAGGTGATGGGGTGTTGTAGATGATAACATCTGTGTGATCGCGATTTCACTCATACCTTGAGGGCCAATGGAACATAATCCAGGTTGGATTATGTATTTATACTATGAACGCTTTTTCAATATGTTTCATGGGTCCCAGGGAGGGAGTTTTGGACCCATGGTGTGGGTGGGCTTGGAGCTCAGTACCTCATTCTAACCCGCCAGGGTTTGGAGATTCCCTGCTGTTTTAACTTTGAGTTCCTTAGGTTTTTGGAAGATAGGTGGGAATCCTTTATGCTCTGTAACGGACAGCATGCAAACTAGCCTTTGCTATTTTGAGACATTGGGAAGGATGTAATTTGGGGGGGGGGGTGATCGCATTTGTCAGTGCCTGAAACGCTTACATAGCTTCCAGCATCATCCCATTAGAACGGCAACTGACAAGAACTGTGAGGAATAGAGATTATTTAACAGGTTTCAATGACAAAGCTCACCCAAGCCCAACAAGCCAACAAACCATATAGGCATAAAGCTTTTCTCAAAAATATTATTACCGACAATGGTGACAGATGTTTGAGTGACCTTTGACAAAGTCTGCAGGAATTACCTATTTGAGTTACTGGCTTGCTTTAGGATTCAGGGCTGGTTTTCTGCTTGCTCTGTATAATGACACCTGAACTCCTCAACATTCCTAATCTGCAGGGGAATGAGACAAGCATACTCGTTATGCCCTTTAAAGCTCACAAGCTCAAACTACAGCAATCTGTTACTTTGGTGTACTCCTGCGCCTGTTGATAAATATATATTTGGAAATCTATTACAATTTATTGGATATTTAAAAAGTGTGGCAACCCATTTCTTTGCTTTGGGACCACTTTATAGCAAAAGCATATTCCAAACAAGACAAACCACAAATTCTAACAGGTGAATTTTAAATGTGGTGTGTAGTCTGATTTTACTTGCATTGGCAAACCCCAACTGCACAAGTGGGTGGTTTTTTCTGTACAGTTGAAACTACAGCCACTTGATGAACCAGCACAGGACTAGATTGGTGCTCAATGACATCGTAAAGAAGGTTGGAAATGACAACAGTTTAGACAATGTACAACTGAGGGATAATTCATTGCACAATACCATGCTTACTTGTCTGAGTGAGCATGTCCTAGATCTGCAATTTCATTCTAGAGGCATAAAGTTTCAAAAGGGTTCAAGATGAAGTTATATAACTGACTAGATCTTCCTTCTGCTCTGTAACAAGATCAAATGATGTAGCCGGTTTTGCCTGCTGTCAAGTAACAGAATGCAAGACCATGGCCTTGGGATCTTTTCCATTGTCAAAGTTCTCTCTTCAGGGTCCCTTCTTTTGCAAGTTGGGCCATCATGTCACTTCCCATTTCTCAGGGCTTTATATATACTCGGGTTTAAATAATTACAATAACTGTAATTATTTTATCCTAAATCGATCCCAACAGTTATAATGGATAAATATAAACCTTTATTTTTCAAATGCTTAATACATTAACCAACTCATTCATTTAAACAACGGGGATATCCTTTAAATGTGGTACACAAGGCAGCTAAACGGGCATTTAATGCCCATAGGGAGTGGTTGTCTGCCCCTAGAATTCAACAGCAACAATCCCATAGGTTAACTTGTGTACTACCTTACACCACAGGTAGCATGGCAATCGAAAAATTAATCAAACGATTGTGGCCCATTCTAGCAGTGCATGAAGTGTTTTGAGAAAGTCCCCGATTTACATATACAAGGGGGCGCAATATGGGAGAAATTTTCTCCAATTATAAAACGATGGAGGAGAGACGAGGGGAAGAACCACATGCAGGGCACACGATATGTGGAAACAGACAACTATGGTAGAGATTCCACACTCAGGGGGGCGTATGTTTGTATTGCGATCCAGGACAGATTGTAATACTGTACAATGTGTGTATGGAATTTGCTGCCCATGTGGCCTGTGGTATGTAGGTCATACCATCAGAAAAATTAAGAGTAGAATTGCACAACATTTGAGTAATATTCGCCTTATAAGCAAGAGGCTCCGCTGGTAGCACATTGGAGTATGGCAGGACACGCGCTCCAGGAGTTGCGTTTTGTTGCATTACTTAAAGCACAGAAGAACAGTAGAGGGGGTAATGTGTCTTTAAGGCTCTTGCGTCGGGAGCAGCACACGATTTTCATGTGGGATACGATCGAACCAGCTGGATTGAATAGGGAAGTGGAATGGTTGGCTGTGTGAAAGAATGGGCGGGATTTATGTGGTTTAAATCAGAGAGGAGTGCAGGTACCCATACGCATGCACTGGCATTTTTTCGCCGGAGAGTGAATACAAGCGAATGGGGCTGAGTCCACCAAGCAGTACCCATGAGTTGTGAGAAACATGCAAAAGTGAGTAAATATTGTTATAGAGGATACATTTATGATGTTAAGAGAGACCAGAATTATCTTCAACATGCGCCATTGTACTATTTTTGTCTAGGAACCCGACTCCTGATGACGCTTCAGTAGCGAAACACAGGCTGTGTAGGGTCTGGTTTTATGCATGGTGAATTAAGCATTTCTGGCTGTAAGTGATTTTCTAGAACTGATGACCTACTACCGGAAACCGTTTGAACAACGGATTTGAAAATGACTATGGAGCAGTTTTGAATTTAAGGATTACAAATGAGTAGCAGACTTTAAGACTTCATGCTGAATAATTAATTTATTGCATTTGTATCCCACATTTTCCCACCTCTTTGCAGGCTCATTGTGGCTTACGTTACATCATGAATAGTGGAATTACATTAGAAAATAGATATTTAGTATTGCATAAGGATATTGCATAACGAAAAAGCATTTGGTTTGTGATTGAGCAGTTGGAATCTCAGGAGGATTGATGATAAGAAGATCTGGTGACTGTATTGAAAAAACATTTTCTGCTCTAAAACTGCTGTGATAAAGAATTGTTGAGGTTGGCAGGTTGTTCAGAAGTGTTTAAGGGTAGTTAGTATTTGATGTATTAGTTAGAATATGTATATGCATATGTGTGAGTGTGGTTGAATGATCTGGGGTATTTATGAGTTGGTTAATGTATTAAGCATTTGAAAAATAAAGGTTTTTATTTCTCAGGACTTGGTATGGTTTTTCATTTTCTTCCTGTAAATGGTTATATCATTTTCCTTTAACAGTAATGTAAGCCACACTGAACCCGAGCTCTTTCTGGAGCCAGGGAGAGAGAGAGAGTAAGAGATGCTGGCTCAGGAGTGCAGGGGGAAAGGATGAGGAACTTGGACACAGGTCACAGAGATGGTGACAGAGGGCAGATACTGAACATGAGGGGGATAGGGACAGGGCTAGATAGGGGCGATGCTGGACATGACAGATAAGGGCACAGAAGAAATGATGGTGGATATGAAGAGAGGAAAAAATGTCAAATGGGCTGGAGACATTTCAGAGCAGAAGACTGATGGGACGAGAAAAGACAGATCAGAATTGAATTAGAGATTGTTGGCAAGCAGAGCAGAGATGGATAGATGGCATGGGAATTTTAAGGGGTACTGCTTTCTTGGGAGCATGTTGAGGGATAAGAGAAGAGTGGCAAGAAAAGGGGATGAAGTTTGGTGAGAGGTTGAGATGTAGAGGACGGGGGTACTGGGGATGTGTCTCTGAAGGGTTTAAGCGACGGAGGAAACGGGGTTAAAAATGGTGAAAGAGATGAAATAGGGCGTGGAGTATAGGGTCCTTAATATCCATGGGATGGTGGCTGATGGCTATTTATGGCTGAATGAAAACAGTCCTTTACATGCAGTGGGGTAACTTACCTTCACCAAGAACAGTCACAGCCTGGTTAGTGGAGAGTTGACCTAGGAGCTGTTTGCGCACAACACAGGTGACATCCACAGTATGGCAGCTGCATATGTATATATTAGCTAGTGCATAGCCGATCCATCAGGCTTCCATCTCTGATTATGCAGCATTTTAGTCCATGTGAATATGTTATGGAAAACAACTTCACCACAACAAGTATTGAAACAGTGGAATGTAATGTATGGACATCAACAAGAATAAAAATGTGTAGTGCAACAAGTGCCAATAAAACCCGATACATACTATGAATGTAGAAACCACAGGTAAAAATCACCCTAATGGAGAAAACTTATACACCTCTATTGGCCATTTCAGTAAGGCAGCTATATTGTTTCAATAGCTTGTTAGTTTAGGAAAAACCATATTTGTGTCATGGGGGGGGGGGGGGGGGGAAATTGCAGTTTATTTACATTAGAATGATAGTAAATATAAATAAAATAAAGCAACATACAAGTAACATAGTGATGTGTGACATCAACAAGGTAATAAACAAGCAGGGGACCCATGGACATATGTAGCACTAAAGAGTGTTAAAATAACTTTTAAAACTTTTTTCTATAGCTCTTTACATTATTTTAACCATATTCTTAAAGTGCCACATTCCAGTATCGAATATACTGTGCTTGGGCCATGACCTCTTCCCCTCTAAATTAAAGAGACGTACTTTTTGTTCCTGCATCTATCAAACAATAGCTACCATTGTTGTGGCAATGGTGGGATTTAGATCTTGTTCTGCCAGAGGAATCCGAGACTCTCAAACTCTGGAGCTCTGAGACTGTTACAGATACCATGCCGGAATAAGAGTGGGGGAAGTGTACCTAGTGCCAGACAGTCAGGTTTTATTTTTGTTTGTTTGTATACTGCACACTTCTGGGTGTTAACACTACAGCAAAAACATGGAAAGGCTATTCCAGTACTTAGTGGAGGGCCATCAATAACAGGAAAGAGCTCCCACAAAAACAGCAACAACAGCAGCAGGAACAGCAACAAGAGCAACAACAAGTATAGTAGAGTTATCCCCCCTGAGCAGTTCCTTGAAGGATTACCCCTGCCTATGAAATAGTGGGTGAGGTGGCACCCTAAATTGACCCCAGTGTGATTTAGAGGCAGCAGACGCATTCTACAATACAAAACCAGAGTCAGAACTATATAAAGAGAAGTGGGTTGGATGTCCAGGGAATAATAGAGAAAAGTATTTCCCCAAGCTGGCTGGCTGTGTTATTTGGAGGCCTACACTCACCCTGCCTCACACAGGTTGTCGGTACGCACCTTTCGCTGCAAGCACTCCCTGATGCACTGATCAGAGGTCTCACAGTGGAAGCGCCACCTTAGCCACACCAGGTCCCAGCGTAAACTCCAAGGGGAGGTGGGCGGGATTGTGAGAATATGAAGCCTGTTGTCCTCGGAGAATACCTTCGCTTTCTCCGAGGACATATGTGGGGAATCCAGGCTCACCCAAAACAACAAACATTGGTCAATTGGCCCTGGCAACAGTAAGGACATAACACAGATTAACCTGAAACTATATAAAATCTGAATGAGAGTGCAGCCTGGAACAGAATAAAATGGGCCTAGGATGGTGGAGTTGGATTCTAGACCCCAAACAGATTCTGCAACACTGACTGCCCAAACCAACTGTCACATTGGGTATCATACTCAAGGCAGTAGTGAGATGTAAATGTGTGAACTGAAGACCACGTTGCAGCCTTGCAAAGTTCCTCAATGGAGGCTGATCTCAAGTGGGCTACCGAATTATGAGCCGTGACTTTACCTTCTAGGGCCAACCCAGCCTGGGCATAAGTGAAGGAAATGCAATTTGTCAGCCAAATTGAGATGGTGCATTTCCCGATTGTGACCCCCATCCTGTTGGGATCAAAAGAAACAAAAAAGCTGAGCGGACTGTCTGTGGGGCCTTGTCCACTCCATGTAGTAGGCCAGTGCTTTCTTGCAGTCCAAGGTGTGCAAGCTGCTTTCGCCAGGATGGCAAAAGAATGTTGGTAAGACTGGTTCAGATGGAACTCCACTTTCGGCAGGAACTTAGGCTGCGTGTGGAATATTCTGTTGTGATGAAACTTAGTATAAGGTGCATCCACTACTAAGACGTGAAGTAACAGCCACCAAGAAAACGATCTTCAGGTCAAGTACTTCAGATGGCAGAAATTCAGTGGCTCAAAAGGAGCTCTCATCAGCTGGGTGACAACAATGCTGAGATCCCATGACACCAGCAGAGGTTTGACAGGGGTTTCGACAAAAGCAAACCTCTCATGAAGCAAACAACTAAAGGCTATTCATGTATCATCTACAAATTGATGATAAGCACTAATTGAACTAAGGTAAACCCTTAACTTAGTTGGTCTTGAGACCTGACTCTGATAAGTGTAGAAGGTACTCAAGCAGGATCTGTGTAGGACAAGAGGATCTAGGGCCCTGCTCTCACACCAGACGGCAAACCTCCTCCATTTTAAAGAATAACATCTCTTAGTGGAATCTCTCCTGGAAGCCAGCAAGACTCCAAAAGACCCAAGGAAGCAAATTCTAAGCTCTCAACATCTAAGTTGTGAGAGCCAGAGACTGGAGGTTGGGATATAGAAGCGACCCCTCATTCTGAGTAATGAGGGCCAGAAACACACTAATTGCAAAGGTTCTTCAGAGGATAATTCCAGAAGAAGAGGGAACCAATCTGTCTCGGCCAGTAAGGCACGATCAGAATCTGGTTCTGCAGTCTTGCTTGAGTTTCAACAAAGTTTTCCCTACTAGAGGAAACGGAAGATAAGCATACAGGCAACCTGTCCCCCAAATGAGGAGGAAAGCATCTGATGCTAGTCTGTCGTGGGCCTGAAGCCTGGAAGAGAACTGAGGGATCTTGTGGGTGATCTGAATGGCAAAAAGATACACCAAAGGGGGTGCCCCACACTCGGAAGAACTTTCGGGCCATGCCCATGTGGAGAGACCACTCATGTGGTTGCATTATCCTGTTCAGTCTGTCGGCCAGGGTGTTTGCACCTGCCAGATGTGTCTCGAAGGAACATGCCGTGCAGGAGAGCCTAATGCCACATCCGGACAGCTTCCTGACACAGGTGGGCTCCGATGCCCCCCTGCAACCTGATTGTCTGTTTGAATTAGAATAATTTGATGGGACAGCCGATTTCTGATAGCCTTTAAAGCTTTCCAGACCGCTCAAAGCTCCACAAGTTTGATCTGAATATTCTTTTCCTGGAGGGGCCAAGCTCCTTGAGTGTGAAGCCCATCGACATGAGCTCCCCATCCCTAGGAGAGATGCATCTGTCATCAGCAATTTTTGTGGCTGAGGAATTTGGACTTGGGATAGTTTAAAACGATCCCTAGTAGATCAACCACCCGAATAGTCATCCGCATGGACTCTTGAGTACTGTCCTCTTCAGCAGCCAATTGTCAAGATATGGGAACACATGGACTCCCAGTTTGTGTAATCATGCTACGACTACACTGGGAGCCAACACGAGGTCAAAAGGCAACACACAGAACTGAAAGTGATGTGTTCCCAAACAAAATTGAAGATACTTCTGGTGGACAGGAATAATTTTCCTGATTCATTGGGAGAAGGGTGCCCAGGGACACCATCCTAAATTTTTCTCAGACTAGAAATTTATCCAGGGCCCTCAAATCTAGGATGGGACGCATCTCCCCCTGTCTTCTTTTGCACAAGGAAGTACCTGGAATAGAATCCCTGTCCTTCTTCCCCTGGTAGAATGGGTTTGAACACATGGGTCTTCAGAAGAGCGGAGAGTTCCTCTGGAAGTACCTGCCTGTGCTGAGAGCTGAATGAATGAGCTCTTGGTGGATAATTTGGAGGTTTCGAATGCCAATCGAGGGTGTATCCCAGACAGACTATTTGAAGAACCCACCGGTTGGAGGTTATGAGGCCACTTTTGGTGAAAAAATGTTAACCTCCCCCCAACTGGCAAGTCATCCAGAATGGACAATTGTACTGCGGCTATGCTCTGCTGCAGCCAGTCAAAAACTCGTACCTTGCTTTGACTGGGGAGCAGTAGGGGCCTTAGGCGCACACTGTTGATGAGTGTGAGCATGTTGGAGCTGAGCCTGAGCAGGCTGGTGAGTGTACCAACACCTAGAATAAGGACCAGGGGCGTATCTGCGTGGGGCCACAGGGGCCTGGGCCCCCGCAGATTTCACCCTGGACCCCACTACCATCAACCCTCTCCACCTCCCCCGCCCGCCCGCCCGCCACCAACCCGTCGCCAATCTTTGCTGGCGGGGGACCCCAAGCCCCCGCCAGTCGAAGTCCTCTCTTCTGTGCAGGATGCAAGTTGCAACGCTTCCTGTTCTTCTGAGTCTGACGTCCTGCACGTACAATGTGCAGGACGTCAGACTCAGAATTTGGAACTCAGTCTGACGTCCTGCGTGTTGTACGTGCAGGACGTCAGACTCAGAAGAACAGGAAGCATTGCAACTTGCAGCCTGCATGGAAGAGAGGACCTCGGCTGGCGGGGGGTTGGGGTCCCCCGCCAGCAAAGGTAAGTGACAGCAGCGGGGGAGGGTTGGCGGCGGCGGGAGGGGGTGGAGAGTGTCATTGGTGGCGAGGGGGGGGTCTGGCAGTGGCGGGGTCCGGAAATGGCGGGGGGGATCGGTGGCGCCGGGGGGGGGGGGCTAAAATGTGCCCCCTCCCTATGGCTCTGGCCCCCCATACCGCCAGAGTCCAGATACGCCCCTGGTAAGGACCACTCCTTGACTTGCCAAAAAAACCTCCTAGATGCAGAAGGTGTCTGGCGGTAGATAGTATCAGTGTTTCTTGATCTGCCAACCTCTGCTGAACAGAATGTTCCAAGTCAGAAACATGCAGCCATGAGAGTCCGCGCATTGCTATATTTTGAGCACATGAAAAGTGTTGTAAGTGCCCCTGGCCAAGAACTTTTTGACACACCTTCTGCTGCTTGACAACTGGCGTAAAGGCTCGGCCTACTCTGGAGGGAGAGTATCAACCAGGTCAGACAGCTGTCTCACCGAGTTCCGAAGTAAAAGCTCATGAAGAGCTAGTATGACTGAATGTGGGAGATGAGCAAAAGAATCCAGGTTTGTAGCTTCTCTGCCTGGGGCAGCTGAGGCATAGTCCCTAGTATTCCTGGCTCTTTTGAGAGTGGATTCCACAACCTTGGAGTTGTGAGACAAGGATCCAGTTCTGGGTGTCGATCTTCTTGGGAACAACAGGGACCGAGAGAGGTGGAAGCCTGCTGTGGTGCCTTGAGTACCTCTTGGAAAGGAGTCGTCACAGCCCCCTTAGTAGGGAATCTTGAGCGTCTTGGCTCTGTTCTCATCCTCTGCTTATACAGGGAATGGAATAGCTTCCTCACCCCTGATAAGGTCCGGATGCGCTCATCGAGGGCCGACACCAGGAAAAGCTGGGGTGTCGGCTGAGGCACAGGTTGCAAAACCGCTGGGGCCAATACGGGATCTCGCCTGTCTAGAGACAATCGCATTGGCACCTCCTAGATGGAGGGAGAGTGGTCCTTCCGGTACCAACGATTCTCTGGTGCCTTGTTCTTCAGTGCCCCGGAGCTCCTGGCACCGTGTGTTGAGGGTGCCGAAAGACGGTGCTTCTTGGCCTTCGCCTGAAGTACATTACTCATGCTACTCGGTGCCGACGAGAATGACGTTGAATCCTCACGTCACCTCGGGGTTGGTTCCGACGATGGATAGTCCTGGTGGGCCTGCACAGCAAGAGGCCTTGAGACAGGTGGGGACCCACTCAATGCCTCACTGCTCCCAGTGTCTTAAGGTCTCGAAGCAGCCATGCTTACCGATACTCCCGATGCCGGTGCGACACTCAACATTGATGCCGATGCCTCTGACCTTGATGCTGATGTCGACATTGAGGAACCAGACCTGGCTCCAAAAATCTTCTTGAGGTGAGCCTCCCGGGAAACCTGAGTCCTCTCGCTTCATACGAAGTTAGAGAACACATCCAAAACACTGCAGACACCAAGAATAAGTGTCTTTTCCCAAGATGGTCCGGTTGCACCAGGTACAATGCTTGAAGCCACTGGGAGTCTTCAGGGCATGGACGGGAAAACCTCGCCGGCCAAATCAAATGGCTCGATGGTGCCTGAAAAAGGGGCAAAGGCACAAAACAGGGAGTTCCCAACCGGAGTCAGGGCCTAAAGGCAGTCCACATAAAAAAATAAAGAAAATTTACATGTGGCAAAAAAAAAAAAAAAAAACTAATAAAAACAAAGGGACTTCTTTTTCTTTAAAGAAACAAGGTTAAAGAGGTAAGAAAAAGAGGTGGAAGGCACTGAAAAGCTCAAAAACCGAATGTGTGAAAAAAGTGCAGCCTCTCTTCACGTTTTTGGGTTTTTTAAAAAACTTGGGCATAAATTCTGGACCAGACGCGGATCAGTGTTTACCCACACATGAGAATATGAAAGTTGCTTGTCCTCGAAGAGTGACAGTTACCTTACAAAGGGTCCCCTGTTATGTCTCCAGACCCACATGGCTGACTCATGGGGTGGCAGCCTTCTGTGGTGCCTAAACAGCTGCTTCCTGTGTATTAGATACAGTACTGCTCTCCTTCTCTATTAATAGACCAAATCAAATCCCACGTGAGCTTCATATTCGGAGAAGATAACAAGAAAGGCTTAAAGGACCACAGGCCAGTAGCATCCAACCAACTATTTTAATACATCACCAAATTTTCCATACTACATGAACCCCAATCTGGCTTCAGGCCTCATACAGCATGGAAATGGTACTGATTACACTACTAGCCAACTTCAAAAAGGAAATCAACACACATCCTCTTCAACATGTCGAGCTGAGTGGTTAAAGTGATGGACATGAAATCTGGGATCTCCCTGTGTAGGTTTAAATCCTGCTGATTATGAGGCAAGAAATTTCTCTTAAGGACTGCTTTATGGAGGAGCCAAGAGCAGGAAAAATTCTAGACCTAGTCCTTAGTGGAGCGCATGATCTGGAGCAGGAGATAATGATTCTGTGGCCACTTGATAACAGTTAGTATTTAACTTTCAAAAAGGAAACTATGATACCTAAGAACATACACAATTGCATTTACACCATTGGAGATTTGTGTAAAATAGGCATATGGCTTAATATGACAAAATATCTTGGGAAAGGGGGAAGTAATTCAAGAACATTTTTGCCAGAGAAGAGAAAGAGTTTGCCTTTCTGTAACTGAGGTCAATGTTTGTGCGTAAGAATCTACAAGCCTTTTCTATATTTAATTATCATCTCAAGTGACTAGAAAAGGATATATAAAGAACAAATAAACATAAATATTATCTTTCATCCTTGATTGTTCCATTTACACAGCTTCCAGGTCTCAATATCAACATTTGTCCCCCTAAGCTCCGCTATACTTCAAATGTTGATATTGAGACCTGGAAGCTGGGGGATACTTGGAAGGGGGGAATAAAAAGAAAATGTCAGAATCCAAGTGCTAGTGTGGGACGAACATGTGAATAGTAATGGGCGGGTTGAAAATGCCTGTCCATGGATTACTAATTGTTATAGTAAAATGTCATGCATTGCAGTGTATACATGTTTGAAGTTTGTAAGCATGTATGGTTCTGACGTTAATAAAGATGAAATTAAATATATATATCAACATTTGTCTGCTTTTTTAAATTCCTCTGTTCCCTTGTCTATATTCATTCTTGTTTCTCTTCTGAGTTGCCAGTTGTCAGAAACTAGCGAACACACTCTCAGATCTCTCAAATTGGTATTACTTCTTTATTACCTAAGTACAGCAATTTCTGTGTCATACTGACAAACATTATGATTCTTTGTCTCTCTATATGTGAGATTTGCCTCTTTTGCAGCCTGCATGGTGTTACAGCTGTGGGCAGCTTATATAAAAAGACCTATCTGGAAATCTTTACCAGCTCCAGCAACACTTAATAAACTTGGCTTACTATTTTTTCATCTTTGGTTGCATCTTTTGCCTCTTCCTTGTAGGGGCTTTTGTGTGTATTGTGCATTTGGTTTTAAACCTGATGCTCAACTCACATTCAATATTTGAACAGTTTCTCTCGCCTGTGGGTTCTCTTGTGACGACTGAGATTTGAGCAATCACTGAAGCTTTTCTCACAGTCTGTACACTTATATGGTCTCTCCCCAGTGTGGATTCTATGATGCTTAATATAACTTGAGTTATCCGTGAAACTTTTCTCACAGTCTTTGCATTTGAATGGTCTTTCTCCTGTGTGTGTTCGCTGGTGAATTTTGAGATCTGAATTTTGGCTGAAGCTTTTCTCACAGTCACTACACTTATATGGTCTCTCTTTCATGTGGATTCTCTGGTGTCTAATAAGGTTTCTCTTTTCCCTGAAAGTTTTCTGACATTCAGGACACTTGAAAGGTCTCTCACCTGGGCAGGATCTCTGATGTGTAACTGCAGTGAAGTAATCACTGAAGCTTTTTGCACATTCTGTACATGTGAACAGTCTTTTACCTGGGCAAGATCTTTGATGATCAAGGGCACCTAAACAGTCACTGAAGCTTTTCTGACAGTCAGGACACTTGAATGGTCTTTTTCCTAGGCATGACTTCTGGTGTGTAACAACACTTAAACAGTCACTGAAACCTTTCTCACATTCCATACACCTGTATGTTTTTTTACCCAGGCAGCCTTTCTGATGTGCTATAGCTATAAAATAATCATTGAAGGATTTTGCACATTCAGTGCAAGTGAATGGTTTTGTGCTTGGGCATGGCTTCTGTGGAGGAGCAGTACTGGAACAATTAGTAAAGCTGTGTTCAACTCTGGTGGATGTGAACTCTGGTAGCATTTCACCTTTGTGAGTTATCGGTTCAGGCTGTTCTGGTGCCCCAAACACTATTCCACTGTCAAGCCTCCATTCCATGGGGTCTTTAAGCTCCCCCATGAACTCTTCGTGGGTACTGGTCTCCCACTCCATATTCATGTAGCTGCTTCTGTGCCCTGCTTCTGCCGTAGGATGGTGTGTTTGTGGGACAGAGCATTGCACCCCACTGCTACATGAAGCTGCTGGGTTCAGGATAGCTGAAAGCTTCTCATTCTGGCTCTCTTCCTTGTTGCAGCACTGGAGAACTTTGTCCCCTTCTTTAGCCAGCAGCAATGCTTGCAGCGTTAGTGCCTGAGCACGGAAACCTTCCTTTCTTCTGTTCATAAGTTGCACACCTGCTGGGTTAAAATCATGGGCCACATATAAGAAAGCATTCTGAAAATACAGCAGTTTTTCTCTATTGCAACCTTTTATTTTACAACTATTTAGTCATGCTGGGGATGATCCTATAACAAAGCACATGAAGGCACCTAGTATACAAAATGTGACACACCTGTTACTAAGGTGGTGTAAATTTGTGTGTATATGCATCTTTTATAAACTGCACACATACTTAGCCTTATCAATAAGAGATAGAGAGGAATGGGGAGACGATTTTCCTTTACGGTGGGCACAACAATCTTTTAAATACCTTGGGATCAGGCTTACAATGAGCACATCAGAACTGCATTCACTAAATGTTAAGATCCTTCTAGACTACACCAGACAAAAGCTAGAATCATGGAGGGGGCTACCATTGTCCTTATTGGGGCGGATCCATCTCATACAGATGGTGATCTTTCCATGCTGGCTGTATGTTCTACAGACCCTGCCCATCCGCTTGCTGAAGAAAGATTTGAAATGTCTAACTCGATTGTGCTGCCGGTTTTGCTGGGCCGGGAAGCAGGCAAAATTAAGTCAGAACTTGCTGGTAGGAGGATGGAGGCAGGGAGGAATAGGTTTCCCGGATATATTTCTATATAACCAAGCGTGCTTACTCAGGCATGTGAGGGATTGGCTTCACGCAACACACTATTACACACCCACAACGTTTGAACGGGGTTTTTTCGCCCCACACGATGCGATTGCCCTTTTTCATTTGCCAAGTAATAAGGTACCTTCTAACTTTAAACAGAGCATACTGCTTCAACCCTTACGAGCGACGTGGCAATGGTGGGTCGGTCAATTGGAGGGTCACCCAAATGTCTCAGATCAACTCCCGATAGTAGGTAACGTAACATTTGAACCTGGAAACGATAATCCAATATTTAGAGGCTGGGGGAGGCAGGGGGTCACGAAGCTGGAACATCTGCTGCAAGAAAACGGAACAATACTATCATATGAAGCCCTACAAGGCAAGATAGGGTTGGACTGGGGTAACAGGTTTGCAAACATACAAATTAAACACTACCTGCAAATGTTGGACCAGGCCGCCTTGGGAGATCGTCTGGGTATAAGGCTATGGGGTTTTTTCAATGACCTAGCACTAGAGAGACACGCGATCTCTGATCTATATGGAGCTCTAGTCCGATGTAGGCCGACCAGGCAATATGAGGCTATCAAGCTCAGATGGGAACAAGACCTTGGTACTTCACTAGCATCTTGGGACATAGCGGCGACGCTGAGGGGTATCAGGCAGTTAGTCACAGATGAGAGACTGAGAGAATGTGGATAAGATAACCTTACGGGGGTATATGACCAAAGCACAGCTGGCTCAAATACTGGATAAGGAAAGCGCTAATTGTTCTAAATGTGACGGGGGCCCAGGCTCTTTTTACCACGCAACATGGCAATGTCCTAAGGTGCGCGCATTTTGGCAGCGAGTTCGAGGATTTTTGATAAGATTGGTTAATAAAATTCAAGGAAATGAAAAGCAATTCCTGCTAGACTACCCTAGGGCCTTTGCCCCCCTAAAGACACCCGCAGCCCTTTTGTGTAGAAAGCTGAGTTTGGTAGCTCGCAAATGCATTATGCAATATTGGACATCCAAGGAGGAGCCTGCTTACTGGCACTGGAGAAACCAGGTTCACCTCCTGGCTTCATGGGAAGCTCGAGATGCAAAAAAGTCTGCTAAACGCAGAAAACAATTCCTTCAAGTATGGGCCCCATATCTACAAATGCTGAGCCCAAGGGGACGAAGCCTGATCATTAACACCTGCTAAGTCCTGAAGTGATTTCTCAGTGGCTCCCGAGGATACTCCTAACTAGGCTTGGTTTGCTAAGAGAGGGAGGGAGGGGAGGGAAGTAGGGGGGAAGAAGGAGGGAGAGAATGAGAAGGGAGGAGGGGATGGAGGTACGGGGAATAAAGTTAATGGTTGCATTGAAATGTAGGCCGAGACATTTTGATGTTTAAAATATTTTTGTACCATTACTTGATCAAACGGAAATTAGAAGTTGTCATTATCTGCCAGCAAGCATGGTTAGGCAAAACACTACAATATTCTTGCTAGCTGAATGGGAAAAAATTTGATAAGATTTTACAACACGGGCAGACCATACATATGGTTTTACCAGAGAGGATGTCTCTCAAAGTCGGGCTATAAGGAACAAGGCCCTTTGAGATATTATTCGGTAATGCAATATGTTATATGTATTACGTTCTCCTATGTTATGCTGTTGACTACTCTTCATAAATGGAATACTTTAATAAATAGATTCAAAGCAGAGGGATTAGGGACAGGGTTGGGGTGTTTGGGGATACAAAGAAAACTTCATTGACTGTGGAATGCTGAATGATTTTCTTGTACTTGAACAGTGTTCATGTTGAAGTTTTATGCTTGTTTGTAATGATCTTTCAGTCAATAAAAAGATTTAAACATAAACTGCACACATACATTGGAACTCTACTTCTGCTGCCAGGAATGTCTACACACAGTTTGTATAAATAGGGGCACCCTTTCCATTTCTTATGTTCATACAAGGTTGTGCAATTCTATATCTGCCATTTTCTGCATGTAAAAATTACCCCTATTATGTTCTAACAACTCTGTACCTAAACCACCGTAAGCTTAAGCACTGTGAAACAGATGAGCCAGGTTTGGATCCCCCAATTTGTTGGCGCCAAGGAGTAGGGGAGGGGAGATAACTCCTGTTACCATGGCAGCTTTTGCCATCAGGTGAAGGTGTGTCTCAGAGGATGTACCTTACCAGTCATTGGGCTAGCAATGTTATCTGGGGGAGGGCATCAAATATGGAAGGTGGCAGACACTTACACTTCCTTTTGCATGAAGAAATCTCATTCTAAATGAGATTTCTTCATATTTATGGAAAAGCAAAAATGCCGGGTGCCGGGAAAAATGGTGGAGGCTATTATTAAGAATAAAATTACAGAGCACATACAAAAGCATGGGCTACTGAGACAAAGTCAGCACGGATTTAGTGAAGGGAAGTCTTGCCTCACAAATCTACTGCATTTTTTCGAGGGGGTGAACAAACATGTGGAAAAGGGGAGCCAGTTGATATTGTATATCTGGATTTTCAGAAGGCATTTGACAAAGTGCCTCATGAAAGACTCCAAAGGAAACTGGAGAGTCATGGGATCGGAGGCAGTGTATTCTTGTGGATTAAGAGCTGATTAAGGGATAGGAAGCAGAGAGTAGGGTTGAATGGTCATTATTCTCGATGGACAAAGGGTAGTTAGTGGGGTCCCTCAGGGGTCTGTGCTGGGACCGCTGCTTTTTAACATATTTATAAATGACCTTGAGATGGGAGTAACTAGTGAGGTAATTAAATTCACAGATGACACAAAGTTATTCAAAGTTGTTAAATTGCAGGAGGATTGTGAAAAATTACGAGACTGGGCGTCTAAATGGCAGATGACGTTTAATATGAGCAAGTGTAAAGAGATGCATGTGGGAAAGAGGAACCCGAATTATAGCTACGTCATGCAAAGTTCCACGTTAGGAGTCACAGACCAAGAAAGGGATCCAGGGTCGTCTCGTCGTGGAAGGAGTGTGAAAGATTACAAGAAGACCTCATGAGACTGGGGGATTGGGCGTCCAAATGACAGATGAAGTTCAACGTTGAGAAGTGCAAAGTGATGCAAGTGGGAAGGAGGAACCCGAATTACAGCTATGTTATGCAAGGTTCTGCTTTAGGAGTTACGGACCAAGAAAGGGATCTGGGAGTCATGGTGGATGGGACATTGAAATCTTCAGCTGAATGTGCTGCGGCGGCTAAGAAGGCGAACAGAATGTTGAGTATTAGAAAAGGGATGGAAAACAAACATGAGGATGTTATAATGCCATTATATCGCTCCATGGTGCGACCGCACCTGGAGTACTGTGTTCAGTTCTGGTTGCCTCATCTCAAAAAAGATATAAAGGAATTGGAGAAGGTGCAGAGAAGGGCGACAAAAATGATAAAAGGGATGGGACGACTACCCTATGAGGAGAGGTTAAGACAGCTGGGACTCTTTAGCTTACAGAAAAGGCGGCTGAGGGGTGATATGATAGAGGTGTACAAAATAATGAGTGGGGTAGAGCGGACTGATGTGAAGCGTTTGTTTACACTTTCTAACAATAATAGAACCAGGGGACACAAGATGAAATTAGAATGTGGTAGGCTTAAAACAAATCGGCAGGGCTTTTTTTGAGGGGGTACTTGGGGGTACTGAGTACCAGCACCTTTTCCACTGTCTGCTAAAATTGACCCATGGACCCCAAGCTTTAATGAACGAGCTCAGGCTCTACACAACAATTCTGCCTTGTCATAGATTCTGTGACTGGTTGCAGGAGGCCTGGCTATTGTGAGGTGGGTCCCTCAGTGATCACCCCCACCCTTGAAAGGTGGCCTGGCATTTGAGTACCGGCACCTTTTTTGCTAGAAAAGATGCACTGCAAATCGGAGAAAGTTTTTCTTTACTCAGCGCATAGTTAGACTCTGGAACTCATTGCCGGAGAAGGTAGTGACGGCAGCTGGCCTTGCTGAGTTTAAAAGGGGTCTGGATAGATTCCTTAAGGAAAAGTCCATTGATCGTTATTAAATTTTGGGTTTTTGCCAGGTTCTTGGGGCCTGGATTGGCCGCTGTCAGAGACAGAGTGCTGGGCTTGATGGACCTTTGGTCTTTTCCCAGCGTGGCGGTGCTTATGTGTGCTCTGGCCCACATGGCACCAATCTCTGCAGAAACTGTCAAATTTGCAACTGTAACTTGAGAATTCGGGCCTGGGGAATAAACACGCGACCCTGCAGAGTGTTGAAGCACACCCCCAGATAATCCAGCGACTGAGACCGTTGCAGATGACTCTTTTGTGAGTTGACTACCCAACCATGGGATTGTAGGAACTGCACCAAACGATCTGTGACTTGTAGACTTTTGATACAACTTCACTCTGATCAGCCAATTGTCCAGGTAAGGATGAACTAGAATTTCCTATTTCCTGAGAGCCGTTGCCATGACCACCATAACTTTCATAAACGTACGTGGGGCTGTAGCTAGACCGAAGGGCAGTGCCCAAAACTGATAATGCTTGCCCAACACCACAAAGCACAGAAAACGTTGATGCATGGGCTGAATAGGAATGTAGAGATAAGTCTCTGTTACATCTAGCACAGTCAAAAACTCTCCAGTACGAACTACCACTATGACGGAGAGAGTCTCCATGTGAAAACTGGATGCTGTGAAAGCCCCATTGACGGCTATGAGATCCAGAATCGGTCCGAAAGAACCCTCTTTCTTTGGGACAATGAAGTAAATGGAATACCATCCCTATCTGAGCTCTGAACAGGGAACTGGACAAATTGACTGAAGATAGAGTGTCCCTGACTACATTTGCCTTGAGGCGGAAACAAAAGGGAGACTCCAGGAAGGCGTCTGGAAGATGATGTGCAAATTCTAATGTGTACCCTTCTCGAATAACCTCTATAACCCATCTCCAATAAAACTGTGCTAAGCGAGCTCCCACAGGAACCAGAGGCTGGGCCCAGGATGAGCGGTAGACTGGAAAGAGGCTCCTGCGCCTCTGCCTCCCCTTCAAATTCCACAAAAGGACTGATTTCTCTTAAATAATCAGGACCGCTGAACAGGAGCCACTCTACCTGATCTATAGCATCAAAAATTGCATCCTCAACCGCGGCCCAAAAAGACACTACGCCCCAACTCCCTAGGCCGGTCCTTGGGAAGCTGCAGTACCTTAGAATATCCCAAACTGCGGACCAACTTGCCCAACTCTTCACCAAAAAACAAAAACCCCCGAAAAGGAAATCTACTAAGCTTAGCCTTAGAAGCCACATCCGTTGACCAACCTCATAGCCAAAGAGACTGTCTTGCAGCTACACCTAAGGTCACAGACTTAGCTGAGCCCTCAGCAAATCATACAAAGGATCTGTCAAAAAGGCCAATCTCATCTCAATCTTTGCCACTTCAGCATCCATCATGGACAGTTCATCAGAGCAGCAAAAGCAAGCTCTAGCTACCAAGGAACCGCAAATGGATGCCTGTATTACTCATTAACAAAGCCTCCATACGGCGATCCTGAACATCCTTGTCCATTCCAGATGTTATGATTTTGTACCTGTTTGGACACCTTAAGATCATACGCGCAGACGTACTTCACCCCTGTACTGTTCTCTTCTGATGAAGGGGAAGGGAGTGCAAGGGGGGGAACTACCAAGCGCCACCCCAGAAAAACAGTAGCCACCCCTCATTACCTGTACAGCATTCCCCCCTCCCCCCAGGTTCTGATATCTCTTTCCCTTCCCAGCCCCACCACACTGCAGTCCTTCAATCCTCAGGCTGCCAGCAGCATCAGCAATGAAATGCAGCCCCCCCTGTCTTCTTTTGCACAAGGAAGTGAAAAAGAACATAAGACATATTGGGTCAGACCAATGGTCCATCTAGCTCAGTATCCGGTTTCCAACAGTGGCCAAGCCAGGGTACAAGTACCTGGCAGAAACCCAAATCGTGGCAACATTCCATGCTACAAATCCCAGGGCAAGCAGTTGCTTCCCCATATCTGTCTCAATAGCAGACTATGGACTTTTCCTCCAGGAACTTTTCCAAACTTTAAAAAAATCCAGATACACTAACCGCTGTTACTACATCCATCAGCAAAGAGTTCCAGAGCTTAACTATTCGTCGAGTAAAAAAATATTTCCTCCTATTTGTTTTAAAACTATTTCCATATAACTTCCTCGAGTGTCTCTGGCGTGCTGTGGAGGAAGTCTGCCAAATCTAGCAGCTTGCGCACTGAGTCCTGCAAGAACACACTCGTGAAAAGCTGGTAAGATTAAATATGGGACACAAGCATAGAGGCCTGAAACATCTTATGTTCAAAAAAGTCCAAGGTTCTAACTTCCCTCCTTGGAGGCACCAGAGCATAGTCTCTAGAACTCTTGTGTAATCTGTTGGATTGGTCGTGAGCCCTTAAGCCCAGTCCGCGGCCCGCTGATAGCAGAGGCCAAGGCCTAGGGGAGACCGCCCCGCCACTACACACCCCAGCTATCCAACACTCCTAGCCTACCCATACGCAGCACCTCAGGAAGAAAGGAAAATAGGCATTGAAGGGGGCCTCACGGCCGAACCGGAACTGATACACTCAGACCCACTCGTACGGGCCTCACGGCCGAACTGGAACCGATACACACCCAGGGAGGGGAGAAAGGAACACCAAGGGACCCAAGGTGCCAGCCGCGCACTGAACACCAGCCACAGGGCGCAGGAAAAACCCACCATGGAGGCTCCACAGACCCAGGACAGAACCCCCCCAGACTACAAGGAAGGACACCAAAGGAACCAGAACGGGGTGCCACCCCCACCCCCCAGGGGACTAGCGCAGGAGAGGAAAATAAATACAGGAAGCGCCCTGTAACCACGGGAGGATACGGCGAAAACAGCTAAAAGACCGGGCTGCCACAAGAACACCGCAGCCAGGAACCCCCCAGGATAGAGGGGAGAAAGAGCTAACTAACAGCCACAAAAGCCAGAGACAGGTACAGGAAACAAAATGTAAACTAGCCCTCAAAGCAGAGGCCAGAGGCAAAGATACAAAAGGGATGAAGAAAATCCCCTGTCTAAAACACACAGAAGACAGAGGCAGAGACACAGTACACAAGGGGTTAAACTTACTGAACCAGAAGTCAGAGGCAGGAACACGGCGGAGGAAGATAACTGAATAAACAACCTGAGGGAAGACCCGCAGACTAGTAGCCTGCCGAGTCGGCAGAACGGGGCAACGCCCCCACTGAGAAAACAAAGTAGCTGGCCTCCCACAGAGAACTGTCCCCCCATTCCCCCCGTTTTCTATTTCTGTTGATGGCTCTCTCATTCTCCCTGTCTCCTCAGCTCGAAACCTTGGGGTCATCTTTGACTCTTCTCTCTCCTTCTCTGCTCATATCCAGCAGATTGCCAAGACCTGTCGTTTCTTTCTTTACAGCATCCGTAAAATCCGCCCCTTTCTTTCTGAGCACTCTACCAAAACCCTCATCCACACCCTTGTCACCTCTCGTTTAGACTACTGCAATCTGCTTCTTGCTGGCCTCCCACTTAGTCACCTCTCCCCTCTCCAATCGGTTCAAAACTCTGCTGCCCGTCTCATCTTCCGCCAGGGTCGCTTTACTCATACTACCCCTCTCCTCAAGTCGCTTCACTGGCTCTCTATCCGTTTTCGCATCCTGTTCAAACTTCTTCTACTAACCTATAAATGTACTCACTCTGCTGCTCCCCAGTATCTCTCCACACTCATCCTTCCCTACACCCCTTCCCGTGCACTCCGCTCCATAGATAAATCCTTCTTATTTGTTCCCTTCTCCACTACTGCCAACTCCAGACTTCGCGCCTTCTGTCTCGCTGCACCCTACGCCTGGAATAAACGTCCTGAGCCCCTACGTTTTGCCCCATCCTTGGCCACCTTTAAATCTAGACTGAAAGCCCACCTCTTTAACATTGCTTTTGACTCGTAACCACTTGCCTCCACATACCCTCCTCTCCTCCTTCCTGTAAACATTAATTGATTTGATTAGCTTACTTTATTTTTTGTCTATTAGATTGTAAGCTCTTTGAGCAGGGACTGTCTTTCTTCTATGTTTGTGCAGCGCTGCGTATGCCTTGTAGCGCTATAGAAATGCTAAATAGTAGTAGTAGTAGTAGCGAAGGAGAGCCCCAGCTGGAGGCAAGTGAACTAATTACTCACACACACGCTGACAGAAACGAACCCAGACAGAGGAAACTAAACACCAAGCTGAATACACAGACAGACACACACATGCTGCCACGAGATATCCCAAACAAAGGGAAAGTAACAGAAAGCCCTGAACAGGGAACACAGATTCAAAACCAGAGCACAGAACAACGTTCTGACAGAGAACTGCAAAGGCTTTAGCCACAAAGAAACGTAACGCCAAAGCAGGGGAAGCAGGAACATGTAGGCTTAAGTACTACCCACTGATGTCAGCTCAAACCCTGACAGCCAATCTTAGGAATGAAGTCCACACCCCTCCCCTGCCAGACTGGCAGAATCATAACATCTTGGCCCTTTTGAGGGTGGATTCAAACACCTGGGAATGATGAGGCAGCTGAGGCTTATCAAACCCAGAGGTACTCTGAATCTGGTACATGGTATCAATCTTTTTGGGGAGTACCAGGACAGACAGAGGGGACTCGCAGTTCTGCATCACAGTCTCCCTATGAGGAGACTCATAGTTCAGGACCTCAAGCATCTTAGCCCTGGGCTCGTTCTCCACTTCTACTGGAAATGGAATGGCAGCCTCCATTTCCTTAACAAAAGAGGGGAAGGAAAGGCTCTCTGGGAAAGACTTTCTCCTTTCCTGTGGAGAGAGGTCTCATAAAACTCCTACTCCGAGAAGTATTGGGGGTCAACATCTGATTCCCAAG
Source organism: Microcaecilia unicolor (assembly GCF_901765095.1). NCBI lineage: Eukaryota > Metazoa > Chordata > Amphibia > Gymnophiona > Siphonopidae > Microcaecilia > Microcaecilia unicolor. The sequence goes on along the minus strand of NC_044044.1, from coordinate 1,196,780 downwards.
AGCACGCCTCATCAGTATAAGCCAAAATTTCTGAGACTGAGACTGCCTCAACCTAGAGGAACAATGTCCCCGAGAGGGATGTCAAGGAGTTGGTTCTCAAATTGACTCCACCGAAGCTTCCTCCACCAACATCGGAGTGACGAATTGAGTGGCAGTCGAAGCTGGGGATGCACGTGACACCGGCATCGGAGGCTTCACCAAAGGCTGAGGGCCAAGCGGGGCTGCAACTAGAGGCATGAAAGGTGTAAGCACCCTTGACGCTGATGCACTCTGCTGAATAAAGTTAGCCAGCAGCTCAGGGAGCACCTAGTTTTTCCTTTTGCCAAACAGTATAAACAGAATATCAATAGTAAATCAGAATGGATGTTTGAAAGGGGTTTAGGGAAATGGCCACTGAATACAGGGGATGGTGTTTTTCAGGTCCATCGTGAATACAATCTTTCCAATGTTGAGGATCGCCAGGGAGAAAGGAGGCAAGGGGAGAAATGCTGGATGGGGAGAGAGAGGGAAAAGGGGCAAATGCTGGATAGAAATGGGGAGAAAAGAGAAGGGGCAAATGCTGGATGGAAATTGGGAGAAGAGAGAGGGGGCAAATGCTGGATGGAAGTGGGGAGGAGAGAGGGCAAAATCCTGGATGGAAGTGGGGAGGAGAGGGGGCAAGCTGTAGGTAGACACAGTCAAAAGACAGAAACTGAAGACTGGATGTGGATAGAGGCAGAAAATAAAATTGAAGAAAGCTGAAAGGAAAAGGAGGAGAGACAAATGACAAACAAACAGGAAATCCTGGAAATAGAGAAGACGAGGAAAATAGAAACCAGAAACTGGGAGCAACACAATTGAAAAAAAAAGTACGTGGCCAGACTACAAAGGAAGAAAAAATGATGGATGGAAGTGGGGAGGAGAGGGGGCAAGCTGTAGGTAGAGAAAAATGACAAACAGGAAATGCTGGCAATAGACTTAAGAGAAGACGAGGAAAACAGAAACCAGAAACTGGGACCAACATAATTGAAAAAAAAAGTATGTGGCCAGACAACAAAGGTAGAAAAGAGGGCCGCGACGAAAAGAAAGAAAACTTATACTCAGTGAGAAAACTAAGACAATAAGGACTAAAAACTAAACAAAAAGAGAAGAAGCAAAACGGAAAAGCGGACACGCTATGATCTCCTGGGCCGAAGGTAACACAGAACCGAAAAAACTCCGTGTCACCTCAGTCGCGGGAAAAAAGTAACTGACGATGTCACGCTTGTGCCGCGGGCAGGAAGCCGTTCGCGCATGCGAGGTGCATTCTGCCTGCAAGCCGGAGCGTTCTAGAAAGATTTTTATTTTGCTGAAAAGTTTTGCTGGTTTCCTTGGCCGCCGCGGACGTCGACCCAATCGTGAGAACAAGCAGCCTGCTTGTCTTCGGAGAATGAGACTTGCTGCCTGAGTTTCCAATAGCAGATCTCTCTGTGTGAGTGTCCTGCCACTGAATGTGACTGAATGGCAACTACACACTGTTCTCCTTTCATTTAAGTGCACTTTGTTTCAGCAGTATTCATTTAGGGTAAAAAGACAAACCAAACCACAGGCACTAGGGAGTGAGGCCCCATGGGTGTTTTGCAGCTGGTTTTGCTCAAAAAGCAATCCTTCTGGTACCATATTGGGCCCCTTGGGGAAATATCTGCAAGTACTGCATTGGGTCCTTTGGGTTGGTGCCTTTTATCTACTGTATTTATATAACCATTTTTCTTTTGTGGCTTGAGGAACACACACAGGGCCCCTTGGAGTCTTGAGGAATCCCTTGCTTTCAAGTCTGACTTCTCTTTTTCTCTTTTCTTTCCTTTCTTCTCTTCTCACTTTACTCCTGGGGGAATTTTGCACTACTGCAGAGAATTCTGTAAAGTCTGCTTTTGCAGTGCAGAGTGGCACAGACACGTTCTGACTACCTCCCTCCCTCTCTGCACACTCACTGCACCAGCATGGAAAGAGCAGGAGCTGCACAGCCGCAGGCTGGGCTGTTACTTTGGTACCTGGTAGTTCTTTAACGCCTCGTGAACCTGTGAGGCTCAAAGGAAGAGTCAGGCCAGGAATGACAGAAGAGCAGGTAGCACAGCCTGATGTGTGGCTGTGCAGCTCCTCCTCTTGCCATGCTGGAGTGGTGAGTGTGCAGGGAGAGAGGCAGGGAGTGGGAGGTCTGGAAAAATATAGTGGGAATAGGACATGTGGGGGGGATGGAAAATAGGTAGATGGAGTGTGGAGAGAGGCTGGAAAAAGGTGAATGAGGTGTGTGTGTATGCCACAGGAATGAAATGCAGGTCTTCAGGAAGGTGCATGGGAAACTGCTGTGGGGGTGGGTGTTTCATGCTTGGGGGAGATGCCAGCCCTTATAAAGGGGGGATTGTGGCCCAAAATAATTACAATAAAGTGTGCAGAATTTTCAATTTATTTTGCACAGTATTTCCCCAGGAGTATCTCTTCTTTTCCTCTTTTTTTTTTTTTTTTTTTTACTCATTTAATAAAAAGATAAAGAGCACATCAGCTTTTGCTTTGTCAGAAATATTACATAGATTGAGGGAAAGAGCAACAGTCACACAGGAGAGGTGCCAGAGAGTTTTCTAGACATTTCTGGGCTCTGATAGAGCGGATCCAACCTGTGCCACCAGGGATGATGACTGATAATATCCTGCTTGTCCATGAATAAGGGGAAGGTCTCACACCAAGAGGTGTGATGCAGAAGGAATCATCAGATGAAGTTGGGATAAACAGCACTCTAGAGAAAATGGATGATGGATGCATGGAACAGGGGCAAGGGCAGATGGAGAGCTGCAGGGAAGAAGGAGGGCTCTCAAGAAGGGCATGGAAAAGGAGAATCCGCAGAAGTAGCAAGATTGAAGTAGGGATGAGATGGACTGAGAACCTGCTCCAGATATGGGACTAGTTTGAGACTGTGAAATCTATTTTCAGAAGGAATAATGAGTGATGACATGTCAGCAAAGCCCAGCTTACCATGTCCCGAGGATTGAGGATGGTATGCTATATGTAATTTACTCTTCACTCTGTGTGTCTTCCACATGTGCTGGATCACGTTTGCAGTGAATTGGACTCTACTTGACTACTGAACACATAATTCAGTAGAAAGGTAGCAGTGGTTTCTTGGGTGCCAGTAAGCATTCCACCCACATGGACTTCAGCAAAGCCTTTGCTACATTCCCCCACAGAAGACTCGTAGATAAGCTGAAAGGGTTGAATTTAGGACCGAAAGTCGTGAACTGGTTAAGAAACTAGTTGACCAACAGGTGGCAGAGGGTGGTGGTAAATGGAATCCGCTCAGAGGAAAGAAAGGTGAGCAGTGGAGTTCCTCAGGGGTTGGTGCTGGGGCCTATTCTGTTTAATATATTTGTGGGAGATATTGCTGAAGGGTTGGAAGGGTTGCCTTTTTGCAGATGACATGAACATAGCCAATAGAGTGGATACCTAGAAGAATGGTCGAGGGTCTGGCAGTTAAAATTTAATAAATTAATATAAAAAGGAAGAGCAAATATAGAAAAAACAAGTCAGACAATTTACTTCGTACAACAACTTGGATAAGCAAAATCATTTTTATATCTTTTTTTTAAATGCAATTTAAAGTGTTTAAATGTGCTCAGTCCGTACCCATTCCAACCATTATATCCCCAAACTTTAATGCCAAGAAGTGCAGAGTGATGCACTTGAGGTGCAGAAACCGAAAAGAGAGATACCGGATAGGAAGTGAGAGATTAGTAAGCTCGACTCAGGAGAGACCTTGGGGTGTTGGTGTCTGAGGATCTAAAGGTGAAGAAACAATGTGACAAGGCAACGGCCATGGCCAGAAGGATGCTAGGCTGCATAGAGAGGGGCATAACCAACAGAAGAAAGGAGGTGTTGATGCCCCTCTACAAGTCATTGGTGAGGCCCCACTTGGAGTATTGTGTTCAGTTTTGGAGGCCGTATCTGGGCTGGGCTGTGCTCCGCCATCCCTGAACCTACCTTAAGACACCCTGGTGGTCTAATGGTCTCTTCGGTGCTGCTCAAAGTCTCAACAGTCATTTTGAAGAAGGAGCAATAGCGGCAGCAGGCAGGAAAGAGTGGGATTCTTTCATGCCCCAAAGAGGCCACTAGACCACCAGGGCATCTTAAAGTAGGTTCAGGGGAGCACACTGAGGCTTGAGTGGGGGGCAAGGGCAGGCGGATGGAGTCATGTGGGTGCAGGAGCAGGGACTAAAAACAAGGTGGAGGGATATCATCTGTCTGCAGCTTGTTTACTGGAACCCATGGGTTCCAATCCCTCGCTCCTCTCCTGCAGCCTCCAACTCTGTCACTGATTCTCTTTGTGTGACTCAGCAGGAGTCCCTTTATCTTCCTGTGCTTGAATGGAAATTCCCGGCTCTACCTCTGGCCCTGATGCAGTAGTTTGGATCACTGCATCAGGGCCAGAGGTAGAGCCGGGAATTTCCATTCAAGCACAGGAAGATAAAGGGACTCCTGCTGAGTCACACAAAGAGAATCAGTGACAGAGTTGGAGGCTGCAGGAGAGGAGCGAGGGATTGGAACCCATGGGTTCCAGTAAACAAGCTGCAGACAGATGATATCCCTCCACCTTGTTTTTAGGAAGATTCTTTAGCGCAATTCTCACACTTTAATTTTAATCCCAGTACAATCTGAAATTTTTGCAGCAGTTGTACAATCACTGCAAAACACATGCAAAGTGTGACTGAGAGATTGCTTCCAATGAAGTAAGAACACACGTTAAAATCAAGCATGGGGGTTTGTACTCTTCTCTTAGTGCCGAACCTTTACATCAGCTCAGGAACAAAAGGGTGAAGTCAACTCAGATCACTCAAGATCCCTGGTGGCCCAAGTGAGCCCCTAGACGATCGCACCCCTACCTGATCCAAATTGAAGCCCTCAGCCCCCCAGACCCCAGAATCCCTCACCCATCTCTAGAAGTAGGGAAGCAGGAGTAGTGCCACTCACTCCGGGTGCTGGAATCATCTAAAGTGGCAGTGTCTGACTCCCCAGTGGTGTGTCAGGATGCATTGCTAGGGGTCAGTCTCCCAAATAAGGCAGTGTTGTGGGGTTTGGACCTCCTAGGGATGCCAACTGTTTCACCTGACAGGGTTGATCCAGTCCTCAATTTAACTCATTGCATGCAGGGACTTCAAGTTCTGATTTCCCCATTGTATTCCCTAAGAAAAGAAAGACTACAAGTCCTTGCATGCAATGGGATAAACTCAGTTTAATTTTTGTCTACATAGTTCTATTTTTAGTTTGTTGTCACTTATTATATACTTCGTGAGGGCCTACTTCTGTTCAAGTGTCTGATCTGTACTAATTCTGCTTGGTTTGTTTTCCAATAGGTGTATTAATGTTCCTATGTCAACAGCAATGTTCAGGGTGTTGTTTTTTTCTAGGAAGGACCTTGAGTGATCTCCTGTAAGTTAGCTTGTAAACATACTAGATTCTGTGGTCCAAATTGTAAAGAATGCTTTTTACTTTGTAGTAAAAAAAGTAGTTTTAAGAGCTACACTTTATTACTTTTACTTGAGTATTTTTTGGAATTTGTGCAGATGCACAGATGGCCCTGCTTAGTCTCTCTCTCTTTTCCATGTGCCTGTCTTTCAGAAAAACCTGAGTCTGGGCTTCCAGCAGTCTCTCTGAGTCTCTCCAGAGCATCTCTCACCTGTCATAGGGTCTCCGTTCTCCGAGTCTTGGTCCCCTAGGGGATATGTCTCTGCCTCTTCTTTAATGTTTACTGAAAGAGCAGATGTGATCATTGGGATCTCTGTTAACAAAAGACACATTTATGTTGCTGTGAATTCCTCTATTACATAGTACATAAACCCTTAACAAAGTGGGGCAATGCTTAGCTGGCAGTGGTCAGTGTTTCCTTAGATGCTGGCCGCTGGCAGGTAAATTAACACCTGGATATTCATTACCAGCCCCTATCTGGATCCTGGCACTAAATATGTGGGTACTCAGTGACCTGTTGAGAGTTACCTGGGTTCTGCTGATATTCAGCAGTGCTATCCAAATAGCTACCTGGATATCTTATGAGACTTTTTGCTGCCTTAGTTAACTAGATAGCTATCTGAGTACTGCTGCTGAATATCTGCAGTCCTTGGGTAAGTCCTTCCTGTCTCCACCCCACTCCTGCATTGCCCCAGCATTAACTGTGGCAGTTTGCCCAAATTTCAGTGTGTTGAATATCTGGGTTTGGCAGGGACAAGTGCAATTTTCAGGATCCTCTCCTGCACAGTTAAATCACATTGACCTCAATGTATTTAACCCCCCCCCCCCCCCCCCCCCCCCCCCCCCCAAAAAAAAAAAAATGCAAGGCTGAGATCCAGAACTCAAATGGATAATTAACTGGATAAAGCAACATATTTGAATTTACTAGGCAAGCAAAATGGATAACTTTTGTCTGGACAAGTTGATAACCAGCCAAAAGTTATCAGTTTAATGAAATGATTAATTAGAGGCTTGCTGGAATCAGGTTAAAAGTAACTGGATAGCACCAGTAAATCAGACTACATAAATAGCACATCTAGGTAAACCAAATAAGCTATACATTACACTTGAATCTGTTGTAGTCAGTGGTGCCGACTTAACAAGGAAATCATATCTAGTTTAACCGGATATAACACTACCTAAATACTGACCTCTATATATTTCAGGATGTTATCTTAATGCAGTGTAGACCTCTATCAAGTTGCAAATTGAGGAGTTCTTCAATGTTTCCTGCCCAAAACCCCAGCCTGAGAATCACCTTGACAATCCCCCAAATCACCTCAAGATTTACTCCCAGGATTACCAAAAAAAAAGGACCAGCCCTAATATCTTCAAGGGATATCCTGATGAGGGAGAAAATAAAAGGTCAGGGCATCATCAGCCTTCATTTCCAGCCACCATATCTTCAGTAAACACCATGAAGAAAAGGCCCCTCTTCGTGGTTCAGTACAGATGTCAGGTCTGCCTAAAGCACAATAGTCCTTTAGGAACCAGGGCAGGGGTCAGGGTTAAAGCACAGACCATGTCCAAGCACTAGTATGTATTATGTAAAGAGGATTCTAGGAGTGTTGGGGAACTTGAAGGGAAGATAAGAGGCCAGAATTCATTGTCAGGCTTATCTGAACATAAAGCAGGTTCAGTGACCAGCATCAGCCCCTTCAATTTACCTTTGTCAGGAATATTTTGGCCCTCTTTCCCATCTGATGCTTGCTCATCAGTGCAGTCTGGTTCTTCCACCTCTATAATCCTTAGTAAGATGTCAGGGCTGGCTGCTGTGTAATCTGTGAACAATACAAGCCCATAAGTGGTAGCTCTGCTATCATTTGCTATGATGTTAAGTTATCCAGGGAGGGAGATTTTAGAACAGTCCTGGATTTATGAAAACCCTGGCCTAATGCAGTTTGGAACCTGCAGCACTGACTTTCAATGGGTAGAATCAGGGACTAGAAACACTGATTTAGGATGGAAGTTCAAAACCAGGACATGCAAACTTGGCATCTTTGTGAATGACAGCTATTAATGAAATCATAGACTTTGGAACCGTTCAGAGAGCTCAAGTAGTAGACACGCCACATGATAGTAGTCCCGTAATACATTACCAGGACAAGCAGAACATCATAACCTCACATGCTAGCCGGCCTGCCATAAGATCCATCGCTTGCAACTTGTTCAGAACACTGCTGTGAAGATTCTCTATAATGCTAAAAAATATTATCATGTTACCCCTCTCCTTTTTGAACAACATTTGGCATCCTGTTGCACAACAATAAGTACCTAAATTAGAAAAAAGTACCTAGAATTAGAAAAAAACAACGCAAACAGGATAGGAGAGAAAAAAATGGTGGAGGGGAGGGTTCAGAGTGCTTCTAGATACTTCTATTGACCCACAATGCCTATTACTCCATGTCACTGCCTTATCTGGCCTCTCTCCTAACCCCTCACAGACCGTCTTGTTCCCTTGGATCCTCTGGCACTCACTGTCTGGTGACTCCTGCATCAGCACATCTATATATATAAAACTCACCCTCAACGTTCTATTGTCTGACGTCACTGAAGCCAAGGTTCGTAAGTTCGAAGCTCTGAAGCCACGAAAATCACAGTCTCGGGGCCCCGCCCTCGTGTCAAACGTTATGACGTTGAGGGCGGAGCAATTCACTCACATCGACGGCGGCCAGGGCGGCGCAATGGCGTCACTGACGACAAAGGTGCGTTGGGTGGGGGGCCAGAGTCACACATCGACGGCAGCCACGGCGGCGCAATGGCGTCACTAACAACGAAGGTGCGTTGGGTAGGGGGGGCCAGAGGAAAGCCTTGCTAGCGCCCATTTCATTGGCTCCAGAAACGGGCCTTTTTTTACTAGTATATATATATATATATGGTAACTTCTTGTGAGACAGCTTTTTGTTGCCTTGCACCTTAATTATGGAATGTCTTACCCCCAGATTTGCGATCCATCAATTCCCAGCCAAAATTTAAGACTGCAATGAAAACATGGTTCTTCAGACAAGCCTTTGACTCCTTTTATCTCATGACACATCGATTTTGCTGTTCTCTCCCCAGCTCACTCTGAACCCCCCTCCCTTCCACCATTTTTTCTCTCCTATCCTATTTGTGTTCTGTTGTTTCTAATTCTAGGTACGTTTTTCTAATTTAGGTACTTATTGTTGTGCAACCCTGCCCCCCTTAATACATGTTTCGCTTTTCTTTGCTATGTCTGTATGTCATGGCCTACTCAACCTTTATACAATTTCTTTTTGTAAACTGCTTGATATCCTTGGATCATTTGGTGGTATAACAAATATTCAAACAAACAAATAGATAAATCTGTATGATATTATCCAGCACAGCCCATAGAGGAGACTCTCCCCAGTGTTCTTTCTCACCTGTCATGGCTGAGTGGTTAAGGCAATGGACTTGAAATCTGTTGGGGTCTCCCTGCGCAGGTTCAAATCCTGCTGACTATGTGGCTGCAAGTTTGTCTCACTAGTAGAGTTATTTTTTGGGATCTTGCAAGGTACTTGTGATCTGGATTAGCCACTGTTAGAAACAGGATACTGGGTCTGTCCCAGTATGGCAACGCTTATGTTCTTATGTTGGCAATGGTGGAGACTGTGTCTTTGTCCAGTGTATCTTCCTTGAGGCACAGGAAGACCTGTGTCCCTTGATACTCTTGCCCAGACCCTGAACACTAGTTCAGTGGATCGAGGTAGGTATAGACTCAGGTTTCTCCTCAGGATTATTTCTTTGATTCTGATTCAGATTGATCCTGGGAATCTGATCAGGAGCCAGAGGTCCTCTTGGAGAAAGGGTCCCTTGGCATCACATCAGACCCCACTCTGACTCATGAAAGGATAAGCTCTCTCCCTGAGGATTAGCATCCTAATGGTTAGTGCATCAGACTTTGATCCTAGTGACTTGGGTTCAATTCCCTCTGCAGGTACTTGTGACCTTGGGCAAGTCACTTAACTATCCATTGTCTCAGGTACAAAAAACAGATTGTGAGCCCTCTAGGGACAGAAGTACCACCTGCATTTAACATGTACAGCGCTGATTATGTCTGGTAGCATGCTGCGTATGTCTTGTAGCACTATAGAAATGATTATTAATAGTAATAGGACTGAGAGGTGGACATCCATGACTTTGAGGCCCAACTGAAGGAGGCTTTGACATTGCCTGTGCATCCTTAAGGCAGTAGAGATGAAGCAGTGGGAGACCCCCTTCTCTGTACAGAAGAAGGCTGATTCTGTGTGTAGAGTTCAGAAGGCTCCCAGATTTAAGAAGCTCCAACTTCTACACTACTCGATGGTCATCGAATCTGCTCTGACACTCAATCCTCAGTGCCCCAATGAAGGGAGTCTTTTTGGGAGGAAGGTTTTTCAGAATGCTATCTATCTTCCCACACACATTCTTTCCAGCTCTTCACATTTGTGGAACTTAGTGTGCAGTGTGGCAGAATTTGCAGACACTGCCACCTGAAAAGGCTGCAGAGCTTCATCAGCTATAGCAAACTTAAGATGTGTAGAAAGCACATGACGTGGACAGCCTATGATGCTTTTGACATGGAGTTCAGGGCCTCCGCCATGGGCATCAGGATGCGCAGACTCACCTGGCTGCATGCCTCAGACCTAGAAACAGCAGTTCAAGAGAAGCTGGCGGCCATCCCATACCGGGGACATAGTCTTTTTGTGACAAGGTAGAGGAGGTCACCGACCTCATTAAGAAACATACTGATATCAGTCTCAGCCCACTCCTTCCACGAGGTACTCGGCACAGCATAGGTACACTCCTCCCTCTCATCCACCCCAACCAGCCTAGAGCTCCTGCCCTTGTCAGCAGCAGCAGAGAGCTCAGAAGTCCCAGCTGGCTCCCAAGTCAAAGCAAGGAGTGGATTTTTAACTGGCTCCAAGAGAACATAAAAGTATCCATTCTGGATGACATACTGGTAGGAGGGAAGCTGAATTTTTTCCAGACAAGGCAACCTCAGACCAGTGGGTTCTCAAAATAGTCCAGATAGACTACACCCTTCAGTGGCCACTGAGAGCATCCAGGAATTACTTATAAAGGAGCTCTCTTCCCTTTTACAGGAAACAGCAGTCAAACTCATTGCAACCAGGGAAAAAAGGGAAGGGATTTTAGTTCAAGTAGGGAAACATCACTACCGTTATAGCGTAATACCACTTGACTTCATGTCCACCCCCAGAGTATTCACAAAGTGTCTCACAGTAGTCGCAGCATCGCTACACAGATAGGGGTTTCACATTTCATCACATGGGATAAACATAAAGGAATCCTGTTCGGAAGGAATGGATCCTCAGAAACTTAGCCAAGATTGGGTGGCAGAGCCGGTAGGGGGAGGCGTGGCTGGTGGTTGGGAGGTGGGCCTTGTTCTGGGCAGACTTCTACGGTCTGTGCCCTGAAAATGGCAGAAAGAAATCAAGGTCAGATATACACATAAAGTAGCACATATGAGTTTAAATTGTTGGGCAGACTAGATGGACCGTGCAGGTCTTTTTCTGCTGTCATCTACTATGTTACAAGACAGTTCATCATTGATTCAAATAATATGCATGGAAAACTTGTGGCACATCTGTACCTGTTTTTTTGTGCCTAAATATGAGCCTTGGTAAAACTTCTTATACTTAAATTTTTTTTATGGGAGTTAGATTTTATTGCTGGTTTTCAAAGCTCTTAATAATTGCGTTTCTCCCACTCTGTGTTCCACCATGAAGTTATATCAGCCAGTACATCTTTTAAGATCTTCTCAAAAATCGTTTTTAGATGTTTCATCCTTTTGTGTGGTTTGACTGGAGGAGTATTGGTCTTCCACTTTTTATATAATGGGTCCTAAACTCTGGAATGCTCTGCCTGCTGAGCTCCGTGAAATTCAAAATGTAAATCAATTTAAGAAAGAATTAAAAACTCATGTTTTTTGAGAGATCACGTGAACTTCTCCGGCCTCTGGGATTTTGACGCTGATCGGATCCCACAATTGTGTTGAATTTTGGTTAATAACACTGCGGAACATCGTCGCACCCAGTTGAAGGTCTTGAGTTTGCAGAATAGCGATGAGAATATCTAGTAAAGGGAAGAGCAGGGGAAGACACGCAGAGGACAAGATGGCGGCTCCCGCGAGTCCAGTGGGCCCCTCTGTGTCTTCAACCTGGATCGCAGAAATAACAGCAGAAATGTCCACAGTGTTGAAGGACTTACTGGAAAGACGTCTGACTTCTATTGACACAAAGCTGGAGCGGATGCATCCTCAACTAGAGGATTTAGCCCGGGAATGCCTGGCCTTCCAATCGCGCACGAGCATACTGGAGGATCAGGTCTCGACTGTTGAGGGATCTCAGGATGGATTAAAGGCTCAAATGGCAGCTCTGGAAGCGAAAATTGATGACCTGGAAAACAGGTCACGGAGGAATAATTTACACCTCGTGGGATTACCTGAATCGATCATCGAAGAGAGATTGGAGGCTTTTTGGAGTGCTGGTTAACTAGAGAGTTGCAATTACAAGACGGTTTTGGCCCGCTACAGGTGGAGCGGGCACATCGGGTAGGAGTGCAGCGCCCTAATGCAACTAGACCAAGAGTGGTCATTTTACGGGTGTTAAATTTTGCCCACAAGCAGGCTATATTGCAACGCCTAAGATCGGGTAAGACTCTGACCTATGAGAATCAGAAGGTTCTTTGCTTCCAAGATTATTCTTCAATTGTGGCAACGAGATGTAAGACCTTTGCCCCTATTTGTTCTAAACTTTTTTCTATGAAGGTTTGGTTTGCGCTGTTGTACCCAGCCAATCTAAAAGTTACTTATAAAGGGGCGATGAAGGTATACGAATCAGTGGAAGCAGCATGGGAATTTCTGACACAGATAAAAAAAGGGGATTCAATGACAGAAACACCTAAGGAAGTGTCGTGGTGACTGACTAATCGCTATGATAAACTATTTTACCATGAGGTAGTCAAGCCTGTGGAATTATACTGAGAGCTTAATTGAAGGGGATCTGCTGGAACATGGAGATAAAAGTGGGACGATATGAAGTCCCCAACAACGCAGAGGAGTGAGCTACTGTATTGGTAGAGACATAACCCGAACTTCCCTTGAATAGCGACTTGATATGCATTGAGAGAGTGTTTTTTTTTTTAATGTCTGTGCTATAATGTTGCTTAAGTCTGGAGGGAGTGTGGGGAGGTGTCAAATGTGATGGTTCCCATAAGTGAAGGGGTCGGGGTCAGGGAGGGAGGAGGGGGGTACAGTGAGAGGGAAGGGGAGGGTTGAGTTTGCATCTACAGGTTCAGGCTGGGGCTGATCGGGGAGTGTGGGAAAGAGAAGTTCATAGGAGTGAGAAGACCATATTACATGTTGTTGATCTCAAGGGCAAACTTGCTTGGGAGGGATGCTGGCTGGTACGTCCTCTAAGGCATCTCACTAAGGATTTGTTCATAAAGGTTTTGTATCAGATAGTTTCACATGGTGAAAATTGTAACATGGAATGTACGAGGAATTAACTCACCTATTAAAAGGTCAAAACTTTTATAACATCTACAACGACATAAAATAGATATTGCTCTGTTACAGGAGACATACCTCAATCAATTGGAACATGGTAAGTTGAAAACACTCGTGTGGCGGCTGCAGCTTCGGGGAAGAAAGGAGGGGTAGCAATACTAATCAGGAAAGGTGTGGCAGAGGCCATGAAGCCCATATGGATAGATAGGGCGGGTAGATACATGCTGGTGGAGGTGGTGGTTAATTGCCAGAAATTATTCTTTTGTAATTTGTATGCGCCTAATCAATATGATAAACTATTTTACAATGAGGTAGTCAAGCGTTTGCTACCATATCAGCACAGGGCTTTAGTAATAGGAGGAGACTTTAACACAGTGTAGGATTCTTCCATGGACAGGTCTGAGACTGGGAGAGCTGCATATTATTATTCTAATAAAGGGTTGCTCTGCATGGGTCAACTGTTTGACCTGGCCAATGTTTGGAGAGTGTTACATCCGATGGATAGAGATTATACTCATCTCTCAAGGGCACACTCCACTCAGGCCCGAATAGATGATCTCTTAATATCATGTCAACTGTTTGTTACAGTCTTAAGGGTGGAAATAGGATCTTACACTATCTCGGATCACGCATGGGTGTGTATGGAATGGGTGGTGGACCTGTACCCGGTGGCAAGCGTCGGTGGGTGTTCCCCCTAGAACTACAAACTAATTTGGCATTTCGAGAAAAACTCTTAAAATGTTGGAAGCAGTTTGAGCACTGTAATGAAAGGCATTCTGAAGGGCCCCTACTATACTGGGAAACCGCGAAAGCGGTGCTGAGAGGTGAAATTATAAGTTATTCCCACTTTGTGAGGAAGACGAGGGATAGGGAGATATTGCGGCTGAGCTCACGATTGTGTAGGGTTCGGAGGCAATATGGACGGATTCATGCGGAAGAACACAGACAACAGTTACTGGGTCTGCAGACGGCACTCAGTGAATGTTTACATGGATGGGCCCTCAAGTCTCAAGTTTATTACAAGTATATAAACATGGCAATAAGGCGAGTCGCTTATTGGCCACATTGATCTGTCCACAAGGTGAGACCAGGAAAATTATAACGCTTAAAGATGGTAAAGGGAAGACTGTGCATTCCGATAAAGAAATATGTGACATTTTCTTTTTTTTATTTATAAATTTTACATTCTTTACACAATTAACATGTATTGGAAATACATTGAATAATATTGAATACAAATATCCAAGTAATTATTTTAAGGAAAAATAGTCTTAAATCAAATCATTCAATTCTTTAGACCACAAATAAACAGAGGGGAGGGGGGTGATAAAGGCAATAGGAGATCAAAACAAAGATTTTTTCCCTTAAAGGTTACATATAACATAGTAACATAGTAGATGACGGCAGAAAAAGACCTGCATGGTCCATCCAGTCTGCCAACAAGATAAACTCATATGTGTATACCTTACCTTGATTTGTACCTGCCTTTTTCAGGGCACAGACCGTACAAGTCTGCCCAGCAGTATTTCCCGCCTCTCAACCACCAGTCCCGCCTCCCATCACTGGCTCTGGCACAGACCGTATAAGTCTGCCCTCCACTATCCTCGCCTCCCAACCACCAACCCCTCTTCCCCCACCTGCTCCGCCACCCAATTTCGGCTAAGCTTCTGAGGATCCATTCCTACTGCACAGGATTCCCACGCATGTTTGAATTCCGTTACCGTTTTCATCTCCACCACCTCCCGCGGGAGGGCATTCCAAGCATCCTCCACCCTCTCCGTGAAAAAATACTTCCTGACATCTTTCCTGAGTCTGCTCCCCTTCAATCTCATTTCATGTCCTCTCGTTCTACCGCCTTCCCATCTCCGGAAAAGATTTGTTTGCGGAATAATACCTTTCAAGTATTTGAACGTCTGTATCAAATCACCCCTGTTCCTCCTTTCCTCCAGGGTATACATGTTCAGGTCAGCAAGTCTCTGCTCATACGTCTTGGAACGCAAATCCCATACCATTTTCGTAGCTTTTCTTTGCACTGCTTCCACTTTTTTAACATCCTTCGCAAGGTACTGCCTCCAAAACTGAACACAATACTCCAGGTGGGGCCTCACCAACGACTTCTATAGGGGCATCAACACTTCCTTTCTTCTGCTGATCACACCTCTCTCTATACAGCCTAGCAACCTTCTCGCTACGGCCACCGCCTTGTCACACTGTTTCATCGCCTTCAGATCCTCGGATACTATCACCCCAAGATCCCTCTCCCCCTCAGTACCTATCAGACTCTCACCGCCTAACACATAAGTCTCTCGTGGGTTTCTACTCCCTAAATGCATCACTTTGCATTGAATTTTAATTGCCAAACCTTAGACCATTCTTCTTGCTTCCTCAGATCCTTTTTCATGCTTTCCACTCCCTCCCGGGTGTCCACTCTGTTGCAAATCTTAGTATCATCCGCAAATAGGCAAACTTTACCTTCTAACCCTTCGGCAATGTCACTCACAAATATATTGAACAGAATCGGCCTGGCTTTTCCCAATATTTCTCTTTATAAAGAAAATGGCCTGGCTTTTCCCAATATTTCTCTTTATAATCAATCTGTTATCTTTCATTTACTCTTTCGGTTTAACGGTTAGCTTTTTCATTTCTAAAAACGTTTTGAGGTGATCTGGCTCAAAAAATATATACTTATTACCCATATACTTAATCAAACATTTACAGGGATATACTAATAAATACGCTGCCCCTATAGCTCTAGTTTCTTCTCTGAGAGTCGAGTTGTTTTACTAACATCTGGATATATCCAAATTCTCTGACCACAAAAAGTCTTTAGGGAATTTTTAAAGTATATTTTCATCACTGAGTTTGTCCTGCTCGAAGACAAATGAAACCAGTAGAGTTCTACGTTGTTCTACGTCACATAACGATTCTTCTAATATTAATGAGATATCCAAAAGTTCTTGTTGATTTTGTTGATTAGAAAAAATGTTCCTTAAATGTGTCTTTTCACCGCTAGTTCCAAGTTCAGCTTGCATAGGAATCGGTAAGTAATAAGTTTTATTTAATGGAGATATAGCTGAAGCTGGATATAGTAGTATTTCCTGTAGGTATTTTTTAAATAAATCAGTAGAACTCATCCCATGTACCAAAGGAAACTTCAATATTCTCAAGTTCAAACGTCTATTGAAATTTTCAATTTGTTCTATTTTCTTATGTACTGTAGTTTTATCTAATACCAGTAGTTTTATCTAATACCAAAGTCTCAGTGGTAGCTTTTAAAGATTTCAGATCTTGTTGAAATTGTTCAGTTTGTATTGCAGATTCCTGTTTAGTTTTTTCTAAGGAATTTGTTGATAAGTCAATTTTACTTATGAGTTGAGAGGTGTCCTGAGCTGATTTTTGGACTACCTTATTTAATCCTAATAATGCCTTCCATATTGCCTGAAGAGTAATCTCCGTGGGGGTTAAATCCTCCAAGTTTATTCCTCCAGCGTT
Organism: Microcaecilia unicolor; assembly: GCF_901765095.1. NCBI lineage: Eukaryota > Metazoa > Chordata > Amphibia > Gymnophiona > Siphonopidae > Microcaecilia > Microcaecilia unicolor. The sequence continues at coordinate 1,180,270 of NC_044044.1, read as the reverse complement.
CTGGGTGAGGTTGACGCCATTTGACTTCCGATATGGCCTGGGCTTCCTTACTCTGCCCTGAAGACGCTGGACACGGAGGTCGATTATATTCTGGTGGCGATAAAGATGCCTCTAGTTCCGAGAGGACCGTCGCTCCTCCTTCAGTCCTCAACTCGGCCTCGCTCACCCCAACAACCGGGATAGGCGTTGCGTATCGGTCGATCGTCTGTTGGGTCGGGGAGGAAGTTCTGGCCAATGACGTTTGGCCTTTCACTATCCCCTTTCTTTTAGCGTGCGGCATTTTTAGAAAAAGAAAATACCTTAGGAAGAAACACCAACAGAGAAACTCGATTGATCAGCAAACACACTCAAGCCGCCATCTTGACAAGCCCCCCCCTTGGACCCCATATGTGACATTTTCTATGATTATTATAAACAACTTTACGCCACCCCTATCAATCAGGGGCTGCCAAGCCAGTTGTATTTTGACAATCTGTCTTTGCCTAAGCTCAATCAAAAAGACACAGATTTTTTGAATGCTCCCATCCGGGAAGAAGAGGTGGAATTGGCAATAACGTGTAGCCCATTGCACAAAGCTCCAGGTCCCGATGGTTTTGGGGTTGAGTTCTATAAGCTTCTGGGTAAGGCAATCCTACCAGCGCTTACTAATTTTTTGAATCATATTGTGGACACGGAGTCACTTCCCCTTAATTTGGCACAGGCACAAATAGTTGTGTTACCTAAACCAGGTAAAGACCTTTCAAGACCAGAATCCTATCGCCCCACATCCCTTTTGAATTTTGAAGCTAAATTGTTGGCCAGGATTATGGCTATGCGCATGGCTCGTTTCCTTCCAGAGCTAGTGCATGAGGCCCAGGTAGGGTTTGTGTCTGGTAGGTCGGTGGCTAAGAATCTTTGGAAAATATTGGCCTCTCTGGAATTCGGTCACAGATTTAAGGTTCAGTCAGTGCTCAATAGCTTTGATGCAGAAAAGCTTTGACTGGGTCAGATGGGATTTCCTGTTTGACATACTGATGGCATATGGGTTCTCGGGGCGATTTATATCGGCTATGAGAGCGCTGTACTCATCGCCTAGTGCACGGGTAATGGTTAATGGGTTGGATTCTCTGGATTTCCCTATATTGCGGGGAATGAGACAAGGGTGCCCTCTGTCACCTTTATTGTTTGTGCTGACACTGGATCCCCTAATTAGGGATATAGTAACAAATGATTCAGTCTGTAGGGTCCAGATAGGCACACATTGTTTTAAGATTGCTGCTTTTGCAGATGACCTATTAGTCCATCTTACGAATCCACAGGAGTCCCTTTCAGCTTTGCTTGATACATTCAGAGAATATGGAGATTTTGCAGGATGTAGATTAAATTTGACAAGTCAGAGGCATTGCCCTCCTCTCTGCAGGTAAACAGAGGTGGGGTCGGGCCTTTCCTTTGCGGTGGGTGGAGAGTTCCTTTAAATATTTGGGTATATGGTTATCTATGGATGTCCCGGCCTTATACCATCTTAATATAGAGGGGCTCATGCAGGAAACCAAACGGCAGTTAAATAATTGGAGGGAGTTACCGATATCTTTAACGGGCAGGATATGCTTACTGAGAATGGTTCTGTTCCCACGTTGGCTTTATGTATTGCAAACATTGCCTTTGCATGTGCTCTGTAAAGACCTAAGCACTCTTTATAGTCTGTTTAGTCACTTTTGTTGGGCAGGCAAAGCTGAGGTTAAATGTTATGCTGGGGGGTAGGAGGGGAGGGGGCCTGGGGCTTCCCAACTTGTCCTTATATAATCAGGCATGCCTTTTGCATCATTTAGGAGACTTATTTGGTAAATCACAAAAACTTGCACCCATAGAGTTTGAGCATGCTTTTTTTTGTTCCATATAATTTTTTTCACTATTACACAACACAACACATCAGTTGCCTAGTCACTTGCGAACTTGTGTATTGCTTGGGCCTTTACGTGAAGTGTGGAGGGTGCTGGTAAAGAAGCTGGGGGCTGTCCTCTTGTGTCTGATCAACTGTCCATTAGGGGAAATGTGGCATTTGAACCAGGGTTGGTGAACTCCGTGTTTAAAACCTGGGAGCAAAATCGTGTTTAAAATCTATTGCTGAAGCACCTGTTGAGCGGCGAAGAAGAGTTAATTTCCTTTGTGGAGCTGCAAGCACAGATAGGGGCTACGTGGGGGAGTCGGTTTGCCTATGCACAGATAAAGCACTATGTTGCATCCTTGGATAGGTCACAATTGGGTCTCAAGATGGGAGCCCAGGTAAGAGATTTTTTTCAGGAGATCCTGGACGGTGATCTGTCAGTTCCAGGGCTCCATAAATCTCTGGATAAAAGGGAACCCCCCCCACCCCAGGACTATTCAGCTTTGAAGGTGTGATAGGAAAGGGAGTTGGGGATTTCTTTGGCAAATTGGGATGTGGGAGCCACGTTGCGGGGCATTCCAACATTAACGTCAGATGAAAGCCTGAGAGAGTGCGGATACAGAGTGGTACTCCAGGCCTATATGACAAGGGAGCAGCTGGCACATGTGGGGGGAGTAGGAGCGAATGTTTGCACCAAATGTGGACAGAGTCCTCATTCCTTTAGTCATGCTTTCTGGTTATGTCCATGTATATGGGATTTTTGGATAAAAGTGAAGTTGTTCTTGATCAAATTGTTGGGGGTAACAATACAAGGTTTGTTGGCACAATTTGTTTTAGATAAACCAAAGACTAACACTACTCTATCTAAACCTGATAGTTTTCTTTGTCGCAAAATGTGCTTGGTAGCACGGAAATGCATACTACAATGTTGGACATCACAGGAGCCACCCTTCTTTTGGCAATGGAGGAACCAAGTACACTTGTTAGTGACCTGGGAAGCATGGGATGTGAAGGGGCCCCCTAAATGTAAACAACACTTTATACAAATTTAGAATCCTTACCTACAAAATCTAAGCTCTCGAGGTCGAAGCCTCGTCCTCAATTTAATCCAGATCTAGTGCAAACTAGTTAAATGTAATTAGGTCTCATTAGCCCATGGGGGGAGGGGGGACCAGGTTTATCAGAATATAATTCGCTGGGGTTTCTTGGGTTGGTGTAAGGGGGGAGGAAGGAGGGGTTGGGGATGAAAGGGAGGTGAGGGGGAAGATTGAATGAGTGATATGATGTGTGGACAGGTATTGTTATGTTAGAATTAAGATATGAAATCTGTTGCTCGTTGGCTGTTGGATAGGGGTTGGGAGGGACGGGAAGATGTTGATAGGATAATTAAAGGGGGGTTCAACAAGGGAGTTAAGCCGATGATGAGCAGGTACATATGTTAAGTTGAGGATTTGGCACTGAAGTCTGGACGTTGTAGTTAATAACCTGGGGAGGGGAGGAATAAAGTTGGTGGCGTTTGAAGAGAAAACTGTTTTAAAAACTTTTGATAACTGTTTCTCTAACTTCGATGTCACTGTTCTGAAACGCTGTCTGTTAACCAGTCTGGTTGTGACAAGTTTGAATCACCTTTAATAAAAATGTTGAAACATAAAAACTCATCTTTTTTTTCAGGCTTATAAATTAGGTGAGCAATGAGTTTCCACTACTAGTCTTTCCTTACAAAGATACAGATTGATGTTTTCTCTTATCAAGTGTCTTCATGCATAAAATTCATATCAAGATGGAGTTAATAGCCTATTTTCTTTTCTTTGATATACGAATTAGACAAATTAACTTTTTGTTAAGAGCATAGATTGGATGCTATTTTATGCATGGCGTAATTAGATTTGTATTTATTTTGTCTTTTATGTCTATTATTTTGTTGTTGTTTTTACACTTTTTGTATGTAATATGTTATCCACTTAGAACTTTAGATAAGACTGAATACAAATAAATTATTAATATTAGGCGCAGAAGAACAGCGTTTTCATCTCCCGACACTTCATCACATGCAGAATGCTTAAATGTACTTAAATTATATGTATGGAAAACGTGCGTGGCAAATTGGATACTTACATTTAAAATATCACATAATACACAATGAATATGAGTGGAAAATTTCTGCACAAAAGTGATAAAAGTCACAACCGTGACAGTTCGTCACTGGCAGGCACATATCACAATTAGTGTCACGATGGTGACTGTTTCCTTGTCTGTGCTCACCTCGCCCTCTGGTGGCCAGAACCGGTGGCTGCTATGGACAGTCACCCGTTCCGGTCCGGATCTTCCAGGCTGCCAGGACTTGCTTCTCTTGTTTCTGCCTGAACAGCACCCGTAACTGCCTTGTGATTCCTGCAGCTGAACTTCAACAGCTGATGGGCTTTATTAATCACCTGGAAACTTCTGTGTGGGCCTTTGCATCGTCTAAGGTCCATGGTTTGTTGGTGCTTTGTTGCACTTCTGCCTAGTCTGGTTTCTTGTTTGAGTTTCTTGTCTGGTTGTAGTTAGTCTGTGTGTAGTTTAGCTTAGGTTTATTGTTTATTTCTTAGTCTTGTTTCTGGTTTGTATTCCTGGTCTAGTTTCTCTTTGTCTGTGTCTCTTGCTTAGTGGCTGCTCTGTAGCTTTCAGTCCTGACTCTTGTCTGTCAGTATTTGTACCCTGTTTCAGTGGCTGCTTGGCAGCTTTCAGTTCCTGTCCTTTAGTTTGTCCATTTCCTGCCTTGTGTAGTATTGTCTATCTATGAGTCCTAGCCCAGTTTCCTGCCCATGTATATTCCTTTCCCCCCTGACCCTCAGTCCCTGTTTAGCCTAGTTGGTATCCAGTTCCTGCCCTGTTTGGTAAGTCCTGCCAGCCGCCTGCACCCAGGGGCTCAACTCCTTGGGAAGGGCGGTCAAGTGCAGGTGAAGTCTAGCTGTTTCTGTCAGAGTTCTGCCTTGTCTCTGGTGTGGGGTGGTTTTGCCTGCCACTGCCGCTCCCCGGCAGTGGTCCAAGGGCTCACGAACCTAGTTTCTGCCTTGAAAACCTAACAATTAGTTTGGGAAGAATGGGAACAGGGTGAGTGGAGGGAGCATACAGTGGGGGAAATAAATATTTGATCCCTTGCTGATTTTGTAAGTTTGCCCACTGACAAAGACATGAGCAGCCCATAATTGAAGGGTAGGTTATTGGTAACAGTGAGAGATAGCACATCACAAATTAAATCCGGAAAATCACATTGTGGAAAGTATATGAATTTATTTGCATTCTGCAGAGGGAAATAAGTATTTAATCCCTCTGGCAAACAAGACCTAATACTTGGTGGCAAAACCCTTGTTGGCAAGCACAGCGGTCAGACGTCTTCTGTAGTTGATGATGAGGTCTGCACACATGTCAGGAGGAATTTTGGTCCACTCCTCTTTGCAGATCATCTCTAAATCATTAAGAGTTCTGGGCTGTCGCTTGGCAACTCGCAGCTTCAGCTCCCTCCATAAGTTTTCAATGGGATTAAGGTCTGGTGACTGGCTAGGCCACTCCATGACCCTAATGTGCTTCTTCCTGAGCCACTCCTTTGTTGCCTTGGCTGTATGTTTTGGGTCATTGTCATGCTGGAAGACCCAGCCACGACCCATTTTTAAGGCCCTGACGGAGGGAAGGAGGTTGTCACTCAGAATTGTACGGTACATGGCCCCATCCATTCTCCCATTGATGCGGTGAAGTAGTCCTGTGCCCTTAGCAGAGAAACACCCCCAAAACATAACATTTCCACCTCCATGCTTGACAGTGGGGACGGTGTTCTTTGGGTCATAGGCAGCATTTCTCTTCCTCCAAACACGGCGAGTTGAGTTCATGCCAAAGAGCTCAATTTTTGTCTCATCTGACCACAGCACCTTCTCCCAATCACTCTCGGCATCATCCAGGTGTTCACTGGCAAACTTCAGACGGGCCGTCACATGTGCCTTCCGGAGCAGGGGGACCTTGCGGGCACTGCAGGATTGCAATCCGTTATGTCGTAATGTGTTACCAATGGTTTTCGTGGTGACAGTGGTCCCAGCTGCCTTGAGATCATTGACAAGTTCCCCCCTTGTAGTTGTAGGCTGATTTCTAACCTTCCTCATGATCAAGGATACCCCACGAGGTGAGATTTTGCGTGGAGCCCCAGATCTTTGTCGATTGACAGTCATTTTGTACTTCTTCCATTTTCTTACTATGGCACCAACAGTTGTCTCCTTCTCGCCCAGCGTCTTACTGATGGTTTTGTAGCCCATTCCAGCCTTGTGCAGGTGTATGATCTTGTCCCTGACATCCTTAGACAGCTCCTTGCTCTTGGCCATTTTGTAGAGGTTAGAGTCTGACTGATTCACTGAGTCTGTGGACAGGTGTCTTTCATACAGGTGACCATTGCCGACAGCTGTCTGTCATGCAGGTAACGAGTTGATTTGGAGCATCTACCTGGTCTGTAGGGGCCAGATCTCTTACTGGTTGGTGGGGGATCAAATACTTATTTCCCTCTGCAGAATGCAAATAAATTCATATACTTTCCACAATGTGATTTTCCGGATTTAATTTGTGATGTGCTATCTCTCACTGTTACCAATAACCTACCCTTCAATTATGGGCTGCTCATGTCTTTGTCAGTGGGCAAACTTACAAAATCAGCAAGGGATCAAATACTTATTTCCCCCACTGTATATGAATTAGCCGAGTAATGTATGTATTGGACTTTTTGTTAAGAACATCGATCGGATGCCATTTTATGCATGATGTAATTGGATCATTTATATTTATTTAGTTTTTTTATGTCTATTGTTTTGCTGTTGTTTTTACACTTTTTGGGAACAGGGTGAGGGGAGGAAGCGTGGTAGCACCTTGGAGACCTGTGTAGATAAAATAGGATAAAATAGTAAGGAGTGCATGGCTTCTGGATGACCTACCGGTAGGAGGGAAGCTGAATTCTTTTCAAGCAAGGTAGCCTCTTGTAACCTCAGGCCAGCGTGGCTCATATTCAGGCACATAAAAACAGGTGCCAACGTATGCTGGCAGTTCCAATTTTCTTTGGACATGTGCACACACAACCTCCAATTTGCTGCAAGTTTCCACGTATATAATTTGAGTGCATTTAGCTTGAATATGTGATGACGTGTTGCATGATAAAATGTTTGTGATGGTGAGGTGTCAGTGGCAGATTAAGATGATGAAAATACTGTCCTTCTGCACCTAAATATGTGCCTTGCAAAAAATGTGTAAGAAGTTTTAGGAAGGCTCTTATTTAGGTGCGAAAGAACAGGCTCAGATGCGCCCCCCCCCCCCAATTTGCTGCAAGTTTGCCATGTATATAATTTGAATTCACTTAACTTGAATAAATGATGGAGTGTCGTGACAAAATGTCTACAGTGATGCAGGAATGAATTGTTGGGTGATTAAGTGTCTCAGTGATTAACTGCCAGTAATGAACTTTCAGATGATCAAGTGTCCATACACAGTGTTTCCCTACCTGGATGATTGCTTAGTCACGTGCACATCAAAGGAAGGAGCTCAAGAATCAATGCAAAGAACTATTCGGGTGTTGGAGCTACTAGGGTTCATCATAAACTACCCCAATTCCCATCGTCTTCCTACAGAATTGGAGACCAGAGGAGCCCTTCTAGACACAGCTCAGGCCCGAAAGGATGCATTGGTCTCCATAGCACTAAATGTTCATCAGAGTCAGCAGGAATGAGCTTGGCAGATGGCCACATGGCCTAGATTGAACACGTCACATACATGGCACACTTCCATTTGAGGCCAGACCAGTGGGTCCTAGCTTCCCAGTGGCCTCAAGCCATCGCTATCATTCCTGCTCTGGAAATGTCTCTGTCTTGGTGGGCGATTCGATCCAATTTGACCATGGGACTCCCATTCCAAATTCCTCCACCCCACAAAACATCGATGATAAATGCATCCAATCTGGGCTGGGGAGCTCAAGTAGATGAGCTCCACAACCAAGGTTGGTGGCTCTCCCAGGAGGCTCAACATCACATCAACCTCTTGGAACTATGGGCTATTTGGAACACTCTAAACGATTTCAGAGATTGGCTGCTACACCAAATTATTCTTATTTAAATGGAGAATGAAGTTGCAATGTATTATGTCAACAAGCAAGTAGGCACGGGATTGTATTCCTGTGTCAGGAAGTGATCAGCATGTAGAACTGGACATCCAGCCAGGGCATGGTGTTCACAGCCATTTAACTAGTGGGGAGGGGGGTGTATGGGGATGAGGAGTGGAAGGGGTTAGTCGAGTATTGATGTTGTGTTACATGCATTGCTATCAAAACTTAATAAAAGTTATTTATTCCTTATTGTATACTCTACATTTTGTTCTGTAATCCACTTTGATGTATTTTTTAAAAGGCAGAATATCTAAAGGAAGCAACGATTTCCCATTCCTTCTGACTCTGGTGCCACCATCTTGGAGTCGGTTTATGAAATAAGGCAACCCTTTGGGCACCATTACGCACTGCTCATTGCTTTAGAAGTAGGTGGAAGGTTGGACGGTCAGAACGTAGGGCATAGCCTGGACCAACATTTTCTACCAGACTCTACATAGTGCAAATTAAGTTGCATGCGCAAATCCAGTCGTAGTCAGGATTTGTGATCACAACTTACTTAGTTAACAAGCCAATCAGCGCTTATAATTGCCAATTAACAACCAATTATTGACACTTAGAATTATGCACACAACTGTCTAAGCATATTCTGTAACATGATGTGCATAAATTCTAAGTTGCATGGTTGGAAAGGGGGCATCGCTATGGGCGGGTCGTGGGGGTTTCTAAAATCTATACGTTACAGAATACACTCGATCCGCGCCTAGTTTAGGTATCGGGATTTACACCAAGCTTTACTTGGCCTAACTGCCCACTACTAAATTTAGACACTCAGATGGGCGCTCGGTGTATTCTATACATGCGGAAGTTTAGGCTTATTCTATACAGTTCGCCTAAATTTAGGCCTAAATCTAGTCTTTTAAACTCTTCACAGAATCACACTAAGCTGAATCAAATAACATGGATGCTGCCATGTCTGCACAACACTATGGACCTAACAAAGGTTGCCATTCCATTTGTTTGTGCAATTCTGGTCACCGCATCTCAAAAAATATATAGCAGAATTACAGAAAGGAAACAAAAATGATAAAGGGATGGGACGACTTCCCTACGAGGACAAAAGGCTAAAGCGTCCAGTGATCTTCAGCCTGGAGAAGAGACAGCTGAGGGGAAATATGATAGAGGTTTATAAAATACTGAGTGGAGTGGAATCACTTGTTTACTCTTTCCGAAAATACTAGTACTAGGGAGCCCGCAACGAAGCTACTAAGTAGTAAATTTAAAAGAAACTGGAGAAAATATTTCTTCACTCAACGTTTAATTAAACTCTGGAATTTGCTGCCAGAGAATGTGGTAGAAGCAGTTAGCTTAGCAGGTGTACAGCGCTGCATATGCCTTGTAGCGCTATATTTATTTATTTTATTTATTTATTGCATTTGTATCCCACATTTTCCCACCTTTTTGCGGGCTCAGTGTGGCTTATAAATGATAAGTAGTAGTAGGTTTTAAAAAAGGGTTGGATAATTTCCTAAAACAAAGGTCCATAAGTCACTATTAAGATGGACTTGAGAAAATCCTCTGCTTATTTCTAGGATAAGTAGCATAAAATCTATGTTACTGTTTTGGGAGCTTGCCAGGTACTTGTGGCCTGGATTGGCCATCGTTGGAAACAGGATATTGGGCCTGAAGGACCTTCGGTCTGTCCCAATATGGCAACGCTAATGTTCTTATAGTGGTTTGTAATGGAACTACAGCTATGAAATTTTTTTCATGCTTTTATTATATACATTGCCATGCTAAACAAATGACTGATTATGCTGATCTGCAAGACAATGCGTATTCTCATAGTTACAGAATCCTTCAGGTGTACTCCTTATTGCCAGCAGATAGAGAGCATGTGACAGGTGTAGACGTACCCCTGTCTGCTCCACAGGAGGATCTTCTGGGGCAGTCAGAGGTATGTTTGTCGAGAATTGGGAGAGATTTGAAGTGATATCCAGGGCAGCCAAGGAACATCTGGAGGGGGGGGGGGGGGGGGGATCAAGTAACTGTCCAGGGGAGGTTAAAGGGAGCCACTCTAAAAGTCCACAGAGGTCACCTTAGGCTTGCAGGCCTTGCATTGAAGAACAGTGGAGTAGGGAAACACGAGAACACCTGCACTGTCTCCATCAATGCATGAATGGAAAAATTAGTTAATTACCTGATAATTTTATTTCCTTTAGTCCCAAAGGATCAGTCCAGACAAATGGGTTGTGACCATCCACCAGCAGGTGAAGATAGAGAACTCTAATGAACTGTGCCTCTTGCGCTTAGCAACCAAGCCAGTATTTGATAACAAAGCAGTGAAAGAGAGTTACTTCCAGATAAAAAACTCCAGTGTCTAATTACAAAAATAACTACGAAATAAAGAGCAAAACTCATGCCTTAGAAATAACGCAACCAGAACAATACAAACACCTGAAATTACATAGAACCGGAAAAAACGAAATCATCACAGAAGTGTGGGCTCTGGACTGATCCTTTGGGACTAAAGGAAAGAAATTATCAACACTGGGCTGGGAAGAAGAAAAAATAAAGAGGGTCTTTTACTACGGCACACTCACATTTTTGGCGCGCGCTATAATTGGGGGCATGCTAAATGTTAGAGACGCCCATAGGAATGCATTGGTATCTCTAATGTTTAGCGGGTTTACAATTTTAGCGCGCACCAAAAATGTGAGCACGCCTTAGTAAAAGACCCTCTAGATGAATTCTTTGTTTTGGTCTTTATTGAGCAGAATGTTGGAGTCATACCATACTGGAAACATTCTTTTACTATGATAAATCAGAGCAAAGGAAACAGAGTGAACTGATGAGCTAAAGAGAACTAGCATGCCTTAAAGGACCTCTTCCATGTGACGGCTACTGCTGTCTGTCAGAAGTTTCTCACCTGTGCCAGCTATATCATTATTCTCTCTGTCTTTCGAGGCATGCTCTCCACCACAACGCGTCTCATCTTCTTTCCGGATCTTGAACAGCACACCAGGATTACTAATGACATAACCTGGGAATTTAAAGATTAATATAGCTTATTCTAGAACCTTCACATACTATAGACAAAAAAAAAAAATTTCTAAGCATCACCTTCTGGCTGATTCTCACCTCTTACTCCATCACCCTGCCTTTATGGTCCAGTTCTTACTTCTCCCTTGATGTCTCTGATTATATCCTGGTTCTCATCTACTCATCTACTACCAATAAAGACCCCTTCCTCCCCATGTATGCTCCCTTTTTGACCTCAGGATGTTTCTTGGCTCATTGCTTGTACATTTTCTGATTACCTACTACTTCTTATCGCTCTCTCTCTACCACCTGGTTCTGTGCATTTGATCCTACCCTTAGTCTAGAACTAATTTATTTATTTATCACATTTGTATCCATCATTTTCCCACTGATTGCAGGCTCAATGTGGCTTACAATAATACTGTAGTAAAGTTACAATGCATTTAGTGTCAGCTGATCTCTAGCGTGTGCCAAAAACACTAATCTGTTCATCTGGCCCCTTCTCCTCCAACAGCATGCAGAACATCTTTACCTTGTCCTTTCCTAGGCCCTCTACAGTTAGTCCCTCACTCTCAAAAGTTGCTCTTAGATCAAACCTTCCAGCTTTTCTACCTAACTCAGGAAACTCTCTAGTCGTCCCTCAATATGAATGTCTGATTCAGATCCTGATTACTGCCCGCTACAGTAAACACTCTTTCAATCCTCCCCATCCTTCTACTTTCCAGAAAACAGAAGTGAAAATAATTAGCCTGTCTTTGCCAGGACCCAATATTTTCACACTGCTTCCCAGGTCCCTTCTCAACATCCACAGCTCTGCCAGCATCACAAGCCAACTCTGTATTCACCAACTTCCCAAGCAGCAAAATGCTCCATCCTATCATAAACACCTTAGGAATTCCATCAAACAAATTCTGAGGGTATTTACATAACAGGCACCCTAACAGGAATACACATAAGTTTGACCAATTTTAAAAGAGAAAGTATGTGCATATTTTCCCTTTTTAAAATACCCCAGGAAAAGTAACCAAACAAATATACATCTATTCTCAGGAACATATACAGATTTGCAGTTTATTTTAAATGCTTATGCATGTTTATAAAATAAATAGAATATACTAGAGTTCAAAACATTGTTCCGCCATTAACGTCTATTACAAAATTTATGTAGACCTCAGCAGTGCAACTCAAAAGCTTAGGGTTTTGGCTTCAAGAATCATGCACTCAATTCATCATCGGTCTTGTCAGTTATCTTGTTTTTAACTAACTCAAACTGCAAATTTGTATTCTCTTAATGAAGTTATCAAATAAAGTTTTAAATAAACACTTAACTTTTGTCGACTCAGGGGCAAGCAGTCCGACATGGCACATGTTTCACATAAAGCTGTTTCATGTACATACCTCCTAAAAAAAAATTTTTTAAATAAAAAAAAATAAAAAAGAGATTAAATCCTTATTCTTCTGTTGCAAAAAAACAAAACATATATCTATACTCTTTCGATAGTTATATGGTTTGAAACCCCAATAATATAAAAGAGGCTCGCCTACCATTAAATCTATGTTCTTTCTCTTGCCGACCAGCCATACTTCATAAAGATGGCGCTGGTAGTTTTTAAGTATTTAAATCTATTTAAAGATACCTTGGGATCATCTTCGACTCCTCCCTCTCCTTCTCTGCACATATTCAACAGATTGCTAAAACCTGTCGTTTCTTCCTCTTTAATATCGCCAAAATTCGCCCTCTCTTTTCTGAGCACGCTACCAGAACCCTCATCCACACTTTCATCACCTCTCGCTTGGATTACTGCAACTTGCTTCTCACAGGTCTTCTACTCAGCCATCTCTCTCCTCCTCAATCAGTTCAAAACTCTGCTGCACAATTAATATTTCGCCAGAGTCGCTATGCCCATATCAGCCCTCTTCTGAAGTCACTTCACTGGCTCCCTATCCGTTTCCGTATACAGTTCAAGCGCCTCTTATTAACCTATAAGTGCATTCACTCTGCTGCCCCTCACTACCTCTTCACCCTCGTCTCTCCCTACACTCCTTCCCAGGAACTCCGTTCACTAGGCAAATCTCTCCTAGTTGTACCCTTCTCCTCCATCGCTAACTCCAGACACAGTTCCTTTTATCTTGCCGCACCTTATGCCTGGAATAGACTCCCTGAGCCATTACATCAAGCTCCATCCCTGGCCGCCTTCGAATCCGGGCTAAAGGCCTACCTGTTTGATGCTGCTTTTAATTCCTAGCTTGTCACCTGCTCATAACGTGTCCTATCTGTCTGTCCTACCCTTATCCCTTATTTGTCCTGTCTGCCTGTCCTGATTTAGATTGTAAGCTCTTTTGAGCAGGGACTGTCTTTGCTTCATGTTAAATTGTGAAGCGCTGCGTACAACTGGTAGCGCTATAGAAATGATTTGTAGTAGTAGTAAATCATCAGCTGATTCCGTCCGCCAATCACAAAGCCCTGTCTGGCTGTTTTCATCGGGGGAGGAGTGGGGGGGGGGCAAAATTTCCCAGGGCCTGTTGCTAGCATGGCTTTCCTGTTCCTGTGCACAGCAGCGCCGCAGAGTACTTCCTTCCTGCCGTGTTCAAACTGGCTTTTTGGACACTGCAGGAAGGAAGGAAGGACTGCTCTGAGGCGCTGCCTTCGCACAGAAACAGGAGAGCCATGCTAGCTCCAAGCCCTGGGAAATTTTGTCACGTACAGTGAAAGGAGCAGGACAAGTAAGAAGGCGGGCCCAGAGGGGGTGTTTGCCCAGGGCCCAGCTTTGTCTCTCAGCGGCCATGGTTTTCATAATAAAGAAACCTACTCAATCTCAGCATTCACACCTCTAGGGTTAACTGTTTGTAACAAAAATATCCAATGTTGTTCTTTATAATTGAGTATTGGATATTTTTGATACAAACGTTTAATCCTAAAGGTTTGAATGCTGAGACTGAGTCGGTTTCTTTATTATGACAACAGCCAGATAGGGCTTTGTGATTGGCTGACAGAATCAGCTGATGATTTAACTATCTAAAAAAAAAAACAGTGTCATCTTTATGAGGTATTGCTGGTTGACAAGAGGAGCATAGATTTAATGGTAGGGGAACCTCTTTTAAATTTGGGGGGTTTCAAACCATATATCTATCAAAAGGGTGTAGATATATAAGATTTTTTACAACAAAAGAATAGAGATTTAATATATCTTTTTTACATTTTTTTTAGAAGGTATGTCCCAGTGGCGTAGCTACGTGGGGCCTGAGGGGGCCGGGGCCCCCGCAGATTCACCCCAGGACCCCCCTCCCAGCGAACCCACCCCCGCCGCCGCCTACCTTTACTTTTGCTGGCGGGGGATCCCACTCCCCGCCAGCCGACGTCTTCTCAGTCCTTCCTGCTCTTCAATTTGTTTGCTGACGTCCTGCACGTAATTGTACGTGCAGGACGTCAGACTCAGAGAACAGTTCTGTTCTCTGAGTCTGACGTCCTGCACGTACAACGTGCAGGACGTCAGCAAACAAATTGAAGAGCGGGAAGCGACTAAGAAGAAGACGTCGGCTGGCGGGGAGTGGGATCCCCCGCCAGCAAAAGTAAAGGTAGGCTGTAGCGGCGGCGGGGTCGCGGTGGGAGGGGGGCGGCAATTTCAGCGGTGGGGGGGCGGCGCCGGGGGGAGGGCTAAAATGTGCCCCCTCCCCCCGGGCTCTGGACCCCTCACCCACGGAAGGCTGGCTACGCCCCTGGTATGTCCTTGAAACAGCTTTATGCGAAACGTGCCATGTCGAACGGCTTGCCTCTGAGTAGTCAAAAGCTAAGTCTTTATTTAAAACTTTATTTGATAACTTCATTAAGAGAATACAAGTTTTTGAGTCTAGGCATTTAACAGAATTTCTTGTAGCCAAAAGACCATTGGAGTGATATGTAAATGATATGTTAGTCATTTACATAGGTGATATCGTTAGAGCTCTATTAAGAGTAAGACATTGTTAATCTACAGGTTCTTTATTTACCTTTGAATGTAGATATATTTCTTTTTTTTTTCCTTTTAAAAATGTATTCCACTTATGTTAATCTTGGATCACAAATGAGGACTTAAAAGTATCTATTCTTTTTCTTAATTATTATATAATTGAATGTTCTTTTTGAATTTATCTTGAATAATATATCTTTCTGTACAAGTGTTTACTTGATTGGAAATGTAAATTGCAATAAATAATTAAAAAAAAAAAGAGAATACAACTTTGCAGTTTGAATTAGTTCAAAATAAGATAACTAATTCATTGCTAGAGTTGGGAAATGTCATTGCCATAACTGGTGGCATTTATACAAGCCAGCCCCCAGAAAAGCCTCCAACCAAGTCAGGCACACTTCTTTGCATAATTTTACAAACAACTTGAGTGTGGGGCGTAGCACTTTATATGCTCAATTAGGCATTTATAAAATATGTATGGGAGCCTTCAGATAAGCATATGCTGTCTTTATAAAATAGACACAATATATGCATCCATTTGCCTCTACAGCCTATCTGCCCTGTTATAAAATTACCCTCTTGGGGGTAATTTTATGAACCATTTCCCACATGTAGGAAATGGCTCTTATAAAACTGCATAAGTGACTAATATTTTCTTTTTTTTTTTTTTTTATTTTATTTATATTTATTTCAAATTTACATTTATGCAATACAACATAAATCAATCAAGATAACATTAAAGGAACTTAAATCAAAACGGAAATTATCCTACATTATATCGACCACAAATTATGATCCAAGATCTAGGAAAATAACTAAAATCAAAAAGCAATCAAATTAAGTGAACAGAGAGAGATGGCGAAGATTCGCAGCCGAATAGCGCTTAATACAGTGCCTATTACAACATTATTCTTTAGAGGTAATAAATTCTTGTAATTTTCCTGGGTCAAAAAAAATATATGATATAGATTCAATAGTAATAAAACATTTACAAGGAAACCTCAATTGAAAAGTTCCACCTAAACGGAGAACTCTTTCTTTTAGTAACAGGAAAACTTTTCTTCTTCTCTGGGTATCCTTGGAAAAGTCTGGGAAAATCTGTATTTTTGACCCAAGAAAAGTGGAGTTCATATGGCGAAAATAAAGTCTCAAGATGTTATTACGGTCTGTTTGCAGTGCAAATGTAGCAAGCAGTGTGGTTCTCTCAGTTATGACCTCCATAGAACTTTCCAGGAAGTCAGTTAAATTTAAAGCAGCTTGAGGATTTTGAGGAATATCACCCTTTCTTGCACCAGAAATATATTGTACTCTTATAATAGGAGGGAATCCCTCAGAGGGGACACCCAATATCTCATGCACATATTTCCTCAACATTTCCAGTGCTGGGATGAGTGGAGATTTAGGAAAATTAAGAAAACGTAGATTATTTATGCGAATTTGGTTTTCAAGGAAATCAATTTTACGCTGCTGAAAGTTGAAACTTTTCATCAACATTTCTGTTGAAGATTTCACTGCCTTAAAGTCATTGTCCAAAACATTCATTCTAGATGTGTGCTCTGCAACTTTAAGAGAAATATCTTTTTGAGTTTGCTTTACCTCTGCCAACTCTCCCGTTAGGATTCGGGCAATCTGTTGTACGTTGGAATTTAGGCCTTGTATCGCTTCCCATAAAACTTCTAGGGTAATAGCTGAAGGTTTTTTCAAATCTCCCAGCACGAGAGAGGACGCATTCAGATTCACTGCAGGCAGTACACTTGCCTGCATCGATGTTCCTTCTGGCGTTGAGGAAGCAGCGGGGTCTCCGCAAACAAGCGCAGGGGACCGACTTCCGGATACCACGCTCCGTTCCACCGCTGAATCCTGCCTCTCTCCTGGCCTTGGGGGAACAGCCATTGGGGGTAGGCTCAACGAGACTCCCTCAGCGCTCAGGTCTGTAAGATTTTCCGGACCGCCCGTAGCGAAACCGCCAGCTCCCGGCGTCAGCAATCCCATCTCTGCCAGAGTCATCTGCCGCAACGGGGCTGGTTCCACCCTGCGCGCGGAGACAAGTGCACTGGGTTTACCCTTTCGCTTGCCCATAACGGCAAGCGAAACTCCGTGTGCAGGTTTCAATGGAGGGAGGAGAGAGCTCGGCGCACATCCGTTCAGCTAGACGCCATCTTGGATCAGTGACTAATATTTTCAAAGCACTTAGACTTACAAAGTTACACAGTAGCCTATGGAACTTTGTAAGTCTAAGTGCTTTGAAAATGAGCCCCTGTGTGCACTGACAAGATGGTGTAAACTTATATATGCATTGTGTGCAAGCATTTCCAGGGGTAAAGAGTAGGCTGAGTTGTGAAGTGCATGAACATGGTATAAAATACCCGAGTATAGTCTATGTGCAACTGCTTCAGAGCAGGTTTTAATTCATACATGAGAATTTGTGCCTTACTGAACACAGTTCTAAATCCCTATTTTATACAGGCACATAGTTGCCTATGATGGTTTTATAAAACAGACACCTTCATAGAATTTGACGAGGCATATTTTCAAAGCACTTAGACTTACAAAGTTGCACAGTAACTTATGAACCCCATGGCCACTCTTCTATAAAATTTATGCCTTTAAGGGGTATTTTTTTTTGTAGCAATGAATTTTTATTGAAAAGGTTTTGTCTATTAGATTGTAAGCTCTTTGAGCAGGGACTGTCTCTCTTTGTTAAATTGTACAGCGCTGCGTAACCCTAGTAGCGCTCTAGAAATGTTAAGTAGTAGTAGTAGTAGTAGTATTAAGTAACAAATAAGGAATAACAATAATATACCAAACACAGATTAGAATAAACCCCCCATACAGAAATCAAGGCAAACTCCCTCTGAAGACATAACAAATCACCAGATTCCCCCATCCCTCCCCCCCCCCCCTAACAAAAAGCTAATCCCTGCCCTGGTAACAAAAAGAGACTCCAAACAAAAAAACAGCACCAAGGGCCTTAAAAAGAGGGACACAGTTCTTTCATTGTAAAACCAATGGTTTACAATTAAAGAACAGTGTCTCTCTTTTTAAGGCCCTTGGTGCTGTTTTTTTGTTTGGACTTTTGCTTGTACTTTGTTCCCTCTCTCTACTATACCAACAAAAAGAGACTCACTATAGCGCTAAGCACTTAGTTGACTCTTCAGAGTGCCCAGTTCAACAATAACAATTCCCCAGTTCCCACACCCCCTTCGCCTCCTATCAAGGCCTTAGGGAGTAATTTTATAAAGTACACGTAGAAAAGGCTTTTATAGTTCAACAATTTTATTGATAGATCAACAAAATAATCAGACATTGAGGATCATTTACAACAAATTGACAACCATACCCTCCGAAGTTGTACATGGTGAGTCTCGCCTCAACTAAATGATAACACTTCTCTATCCCCCTATACAAATCCCATAGCCCACCCTGCCCCCACATTACAACCAATAACAGTAGTTGCATGATAACCCCGAATAGTCATTACAACAATACAAACCCAGAATACTGAATGAACCACAAACAGACAAAGGAAGACAGGTCAATTAAGTCCAACATCCAAGGAAAGATTCCATAATATCCTACCCCTACCCAGCCCAACTTGCCCTAGCACCCACCCAAACCAGAGAAATAAACCTACAGAGAATAAGGCCAAGAACCCCTCATCTAGACTACTTTAAGAAAAACCCCATCTCCACCCCCCCCCCCCGAAACACCCCTCCATCCCCCCACCCTGCTCAATGTAAGAAATCCCTCAGCACTAGTAATGTGAATTAAAGGGAACATACCCCTTCTCCGAAACCTAGCCCTCAAACGTTAACAAGAACCTGATAAAGCCCCAAGTTGGTTAAGAATATTACTACGGGCCCGATGTGCCAAACTAAAAATATATCGCTGCCAAGTTAAATAAAAGTGGCGTTGTATTTTAAAGTTAGATTGGGAATCCTGAAGTTCTAACATGAGTAACACATGAAATCTATTGCACAATTGCAATCATTATGTATCCTCTAAGTATGATACACATCTATTTCAATTTAGATTTTTATGCAGAGGTTCATAGAGTGATTACGAGATTTTATTGGAGAGAGAAACAACAAGGATTGCCATGGCTAAGCTGTGTCTGCTGAAGCAACAAGGGGAAGTCAACTTCCCTAATTTTTACAAACACCACTGGGCATATATTATGAAGTAAGACATGTACTGACATCATGTGAATGCCAGTCAGACAGAAACAAGCTGGAGATGGTGTGATGTATGAGACACCCTCGTCTCCATATCTTATTGCCATGTAAATACTGTAAGAAGGGAGAGGAATTTTACCTGGATAGCTGGCTGTGCACCACTGTAAGGCTTGCAGCAGGAGAGGGACGAGTATAATTGCAGAGAGGGCAGATTCCCCAGGTTCTAAACCCTTTCCAGAAGTGCTTAGTGAGGTCTTTTCTTAGGACAGACACAGAACCCTGGAAGGGAGAAAACCTGGCATGGCCTCAAAAAGGTAGGTGCTCCACACCTGTAGTGCTTTCCTGGAGTTGGTCCTCAGGGACATGCCAGGACTTAGATCCCGCCTTTGCTCCTGACTCAGTAAGCAGTATACCCTGGTCTCTGGGAGTCAAAGTGAGGCTTGGAAACAGGTGGGGCCATTTCTCTCAGGGAATATGGCGACCAGGAGATAGGGGAAGAAAGAAGCGACAAGGAGGACAGCAACCTGACTGAGGGCAGGAGGAACCTTCCTCACAGAGAACCAGCTGCAGGGAGTAAACGGGCTACCTAATCCTGGGCATAAAGGAACCTAAAGTTAATGCAGTGCCTAGTTGGTGACAGAAGGGGAAAGAACAGGTTTCCGGTCCTTACCGGGCAAAATGCTATTGTGAGACAGGTACTGACTTGCCTGAAAAGAGAGAAGAGGTCAGGGTCAGTCATGTGAAAGGTGCCTCATTAAAGATGCAAATAACTTCCTATCTTATTGCTCCATTGGTGTAATTTATATTTATAGTGCTTGATATTATACAAGGCCTGTAGATCTAACAGCATCTGCATTTGTTTTTTAAAAGCTAGGCCCCTCCAGCGCACTATTACATGTTCATTGGAAATGGAGCACTGAAGATGAAAGACACCACATATATATTAGATGTAGAGGCAGACAAAAGAAAAACTGGAGACCTACTCCCACAAATCCTTGCCAGAAATAGACACCCCCAGCCCCTCACCCTCTGGAATCCTCCCCCTCCTGCCCTAAATAGCACCACCCCCACAACAAAAACATAAACAATCCATTCTGTAGGCCTTCTCCACCCCCGCCCCCCGCACTTATTTGAACACTAAATTACCCCATTCATAATACAGTGAAATACAACAATAACAGCAAACTGATAACCAAACATACCCTATTTCATTGCCAGACCATGAGTTAAACCCCCTCAAAAATGAATTGTCCTGCTGAATGCTGACCACGTGGGCTCTCATGCACTACAAACGCAACCTGTCAAAGTTGTTAAAATTGCAAGCTCGCTATAATGAACCACTCCTCGCAGCATAATGGAAAGGGTGAACGGGGTGCCACCACGTGAGGATACCGTATCCTCTGTCACCTAAGCAGAAGCACTCCTGTAGATTCAGGTGTCCACATGCATCTGCACGCAGGGCCGACATCCCAGCACATAAACAAACGAAGAACATGTCGCCCATAGTAACCGGTACCTTTCAAAATCCTCAAACTTGTAATCCATGTATCATCCTCCCAAGGGAAAAGCCAACGGGTGACAGGGTACCAACCCTGCACCATCTCCTCAATGCCACCAACGAAGTTCTATGCAGCTCTAGGAGTGATCATGACAGTTTGTTCACAAATTTCTTCAGATCAGTGGGATACATAAAAAAAATGAAGATACATACCTGTAGCAGGTATTCTCCGAGGACAGCAGGCTCAATATTCTGACTGATGGGTCATTGTCCCCAACGGCCCAGGAGACTGGAAAAAACTTCAAAAGCAAAGGAATCCTCTGGAACATTCCGTCGCGCGGGCCGATTCACCGTGCATGCGCGAACGGCTTCCCGTCTGCGATGCGAACGTGCACTGCTCAGTTTAATAAAAAGCAAAATATATAACTGGAACAACTCCAACGGGCACTGGTGGAGGTTTGACAGGGGGCTTTGACAAAAGCAAACCTCTCATGAAGCGAACTACTAAAGGCTGTCCAGAGATAGGCTGACCTTCTACACGTTGATGGTAAGGTGAACCCTTACGAAGTTGGTCTTGAGACCAGACTCTGATAAGTGTAGAAGGTATTCAAGCAAGGTCCGTGTAGGACAAGAAAAGGGATCTAGGGCCCTGCTGTCACACCGGACGGCAAACCTCCTCCATTTGAAAGAGTAACACTTTTTCGTGGAATCTTTCCTGGAAACAAGCAAGACTCGGGAGACACACTCCGACAGACCCAAAGAAGCAACCTCTAAGCTCTCAATATCCAGGCCATGAGAGCCAGAGACTGGAGGTTGGGATGTAGAAGCGACCCTTCGTTCTGTGTGATGAGGGTCGGAAAACAGTCCAATCTCCACGGTTCTTCGGAGGACAACTCCAGAAGAAGAGGGAACCAGATCTGACGGGGCCAAAATGGTGCAATCAGAATCATGGTTCCATGGTCTTGCTTGAGTTTCAGCAAAGTCTTCTCTACTACAGGCCTGTCCCCCAATGCAGGAGAAAAGCATCTGATGCTAGTCTGTCGTGGGCCTGAAGTCTGGAACAGAATTGACGGACTTTGTGATTGATCTGAGTGGCAAAAAGATCCACCGAGGGGGTGCCCCACTCTCGGAAGATCTTGTGGACAACATCCATGTTCAGAGACCACTCGTGAGGTTGCATGATCCTGCTCAACCTGTCAGCCAGACTGTTTTTGACGCCTGCCAGATAAGTGGCCTGGAGAAACATGCTGTGGTGGTGGGCCCAAAACCACATCTGGACGGCTTCCTGACACAGAGGGCAAGATCCGTTGCCCCCCTTCTTGTTGGTGTAATAAATTGCAACCTGATTGTCTGTCTGAATTAAAATAATTTGATTGGACAGCCGATCTCTGAAAGCCTTGAGAGTGTTCCAGATCGCTCATAATTCCAAGAGGTTGATCTGAAGATCTTTTTTATTTTATTTTATTTGTTGCATTTGTTTTTCCTGGAAGGACCAAGCCCCTTGAGTGTGAAGTCCATCTACATGAGCTCCCCACCCTAGGAGAGATGCATCCGTCGTCAGCACTTTCTGCGGCTGAGGAATATGGAATGGACATCCCAATGTCAGATTGGATCGAATGGTCCACCACTGAAGGGATCTGCAAAACTCGGTGGAGAGATGGATTACATCCTCTAGATTCCCTGTGGCCTGGAACCACTGGGAAGCTAGGGTCCATTGAGCTGATCTCATATGTAGGCGTGCCATGGGAGTCACATGAGCTGTGGAAGCCATGTGCCCTAAAAGTCTCAACATCTGCCGAGCTGTGATCTGTTGAGACACTCGAGCCAAGGACACTAGGGACAGGAGATTGTCTGCCCTTGCCGTCCGTGTGTCCAACAGAGCTCCAATGAACTCCAATTTCTGTATCATGACAAGGTGGGACTTGGGATAATTGATTACAAACCCCAGTAGCTCCAGTCTGCGTAGCGATGCTGCAACAACTGCCAAGCACTTTGTGAAGACCCTGGGCGCAGATGCTAGGCCAAAAGGCAGTACACAGTAATGAAAGTGCTGAGTTCCCAGTTGGAATTGAAGATACTTCCTGTGAGCTGGGAGTATCGAGATGTGAGTATAGGCATCCTTTAAGTCCAGAGAGCATAGCCAATCCTTTTCCTGAATCATGGGAAGAAGGGTGCCCAGGGAAACCATCCTGAACTTTTCTCGGAGAAGGAATTTGTTCAGGGCCCTTAGGTCTAGAATGGGACGCATCCCCCCTGTTTTCTTTTGCACAAGGAAGTACCTGCAATAGAATCCCAGCCCTTCTTCCCCTGGTGGAACAGGCTCGACCGCATTGGCCTTTAGAAGGGTGGAGATTTCCTCTACAAGTACCTGCTTGTGCTGGGAGCTGAAGGACTGAGCTCCCGGTGGGCAATTTGGAAGCTTGGATACCAGATTGAGAGTGTATCCTAACCGGATCATTTGAAGAACCCACCTGTTGGAGGTTATAAGAGGCCACCTTTGGTGAAAAAATATAATCCTCCCCCCGAAAGGCAAGCTATCCGGCACGGACACTGTTATTGAGGCTATGTGGCACTGGAGCCAGTCAAAAGCCCGTCCCTTGCTTTCGCTGGGGAGCCCTAGGGGCCTTAGGCACACGGCGTTGACGGGAACGCACATGCTGGGGCTGAGCCTGAACCAGCTTCTGAGAACCAGGAGTGTACCTATGCCTGTTATAGGAATAGGGAGCATTCCTCTTCCCTCCAAAAAACCTCCTAGAAGAGGAGGCGGTAGCAGAAGACGTCCAGCGGGAGAGAGAATCCATGGCGTCATGATGTTTTTTTATCTGGTCGACCATGTCCTCTACTTTTTCTCCAAAAAGATTATCCCCCCAGCAAGGAACATCCACCATTTGGTGCTGGGTCTTCTGATCCAGGTTAGAGACACGCAGCCATGAGAGTCTGCGCATCACTATACCTTGAGCAGCTACTCGGGATGCCACATCAAAAGTGTCGTAAGACCCCTGGCCAGGAATTTGCAACATGCCTTCTGCTGCCTGACCACCTGGTGAAAAGGTTCAGCAAGCTCCAGAGGAAGTGTTTCAACTAAACTAGACAGTTGCCTCACCAAGTTCCGCAAGTGGATGCTCGTGTAGAGCTGGTAAGTTTCAATTTTGGCGGTGAGCATAGCGGCCTGATATGTTCTCCTCCCAAAAGAGTCCAAGGACCTAGACTCTCTGCCTGGGGGTGCCGAGGCATAGTCTCTAGTACTCTTGGCTCTTCTGACAGCAGAGTCCACCACCATGGAATCGTGAGGAAGGTGGGCCTTCACCATTACAGGCTCTCCATGGACTCTGTACTGGGACTCGGATTTTTTGGGGACAACCGGATTAGAAAGAGGGCACGACCAATTTCGCATAAGCACTTCCCTCAGTGTATTATGCAAGGGGGCCGTAGCAACCTCAGCGGGCGGAGAAGGATAATCCAAGACCTCGAGCATCTCGGCCCTGGGCTCATTCACAACCTCTATAGGGAATGGAATGTCCTTAGACATTTCCCGAACAAAAGATGAGAGAGACTCTCAGGTGGAGACATTCTACTCTCAATTGGCGGAGTAGGATCAGAGGGAACCCCACACGACTCTTCCTCCAAAAAGTATCTAGGGTCTTCCTCATCATCCCACGAGCGCTCCTCATCGGTATCAGACAAGAGCTCCCTAAGAGCAGCCCGAACCCGAGCCTGTCTCGACGTCGAGGATCAACAACCTCGTGGGGGTGTCGAGAAGTCGACCCCTGCCTTGCCTGGACTCCGGCGAAGCTTCTTCCACCGGCATTGAGGGGGAATCAACCAGGGTGGCAGCCGACGCCGGTACTGGGACGGGGGCCTCCTCAAAGGCGATGGCCCAGATGCTGCCTCGGCAGTCGGTACGGAAGACGAAAGCACCCCCGACACCGAGGCCGACTGGCAAAGCAATCCTTCCAGAAGCTCCGGAAGAAGGGCCCTGATACGCTCGTCGAGAGTTGCCATCGGTAAAGGCTGGGGGGGCTGGTGCAGGAGTCGGTTGCAGAGTCTGAAGGGGCTCGGGAGCCGGTAACAGGCTGCCAGATGACCGACGCATCGGCACCTCCTGAACGGAGGGTGAGCGGTCCTCCCGGCGCCAACGCTTCTCGGGTGCCGACTTCCTCAGCTCCCCGGAGCTCTCGGTACCGTGCATAGAAGGAGAACGATGACGGTGCTTCTTAGCCTTCGGTCAACGCCCATCATCGAGACTCCTCGGTACCGAAGAGGAGGACGTGGAACCCTCACGCCTCCTCAGGGCTGGGTCTGACTCAGAGCGGTCCCGGGGGGGCCTGCATAGCAGTAGGCCTCGAGATAGGTGGAGACCCACTCGATGCCTCGCTGCTCCCAGCTCGATGCGGTCTTTCGGCAGCCATTAACTGGACTCCTGATGTCAATGCCTCCCTCAACGTTGATGCCGCCGACCTCGGTACCGATGTCAAAGCTGACGTCGAAGGACCGGACCGATCCGAAAAGAGTTTCTCACGCTGAGCCTCTCGAGCCACTTGGGTCCGTTTTTTCATCAATTTACACAGCTGGGAGATGGTCGGGCCCAAGACACTGGAGACACCACGCGTGGGGGTCGGTACTGGAGATGGTCTGGTTGCACAGAGTACAATGCTTGAAGCCATTGGGTGTCCTCAATGACTTGGAGGGAAAAACGGCGGTCGCAAAATCCAAAGGCTCGATGGTACCAAGAAAAAAGGGGCACAAAAAGGAAAAAAAACAGCCCAACTGACCAGTCTAAAGGCAGCCGCGTCAAAAAATTAAGGATACTTCAAAGGGGAAGAAGAAAACTAATAAAATAAAGGAAAAAAGGGTTGTTTTTATTTTTTTATTTTTGACTAAACGAAATTGAATAGAAAGAAAAAAGGGGATAAATTGGGCGATGAACGCTAAAAAACGGTTCTCCTGAGCTGAAAAAGGGAACGTGAAGAAAAAACAACTTTCCCAGTCGTGGACTGAAAAGAACTGAGCAGTGCACGTTCGCGTCGCAGGCGGAAAGCCGTTCGCGCATGCGCGGTGAATCGGCCCGCGTGACGGAACGTTCCAGAGGATTCCTTTGCTTTTGAAGTTTTTTCCGGTCTCCTGGGCCGTCGCGGACGACGACCCATCAGTCAGAATACTGACCCTGCTTGTCCTCGGAGAACAAAGTTTTATTATCATAAAACACATGCACCTTGGCAGGGTATAAGATTGTGAATCTCACTCCCTTAGAGAATATTTGGTTACAGTGCTGACCCAACAGCTTGCGCTGTTTGGAGACTCTGGGTGAATAATCCTGGAACAGAAGAATTTGAACACCCTGATAGTCCACTTGGCGCTGAGCTCAAAAGAGCTGCATGACCTTCTCTTTATCTGTGTAGTTCAGTATGCATGCCATCACTGGTCTGGGCCTCTGGTCCCCCTCCCTGGGTGCCCCCAGATGGTGAACGTGTTCCACTTTCATCAAAGAATCATGGAAAATGAAACCCAGCTGACGTGGTAGCCAGGTTTAGATAAAGTCCCATAGCTCCTTATCCTTCACTGCCTCCGGGTGACCGATAATGCGGACATTATTCTGCCAACCCTTTTCTCCTGGTCCTTGACACACTGAGAAGTCCTCGGCAAGAGGCAACTCCATTCTTTGATCTGCTGCAAGCGGGCCCCCTATCTCTCCAAGTTTTCTTTAATTACTCATCAACAGATGCCTATAACTTTGGCTGTCTAAAACCACTGTGAGCTGTTTTGTAAGCTTCCAGTTGGCACATTTGCTGAACCTGTCGCCATCTTGGGGTTCCGTGTGAGCGTTCGTTCCTTCCCTACCCGGGGGGGGGTCTTTACTGGCATGCCGCGTGATACCTGCTCAGGCAGAACAAAAAACCCCTCAAAGTTGCGCTTACGAACTTCAGAAAGCCCTCGGGCAAATAGGATAAGAATTTGCAGATTTGCATGTACCTTTCAACCCAGTCAGAGTGGAGCGGAGCTAATGGACGTTCACTCATTTAGGCAACATCACCTGACTCCCCCCTTCTGGATTTCTAATGTTGCTGCCTCTATACACTGATTAGCTTCAATAACTTTTGGGCTTGCATGCGGTATATAAGAAACTGAAATTAAATAAAAATTTCAGACATATCTTCCTCTCCTAGGAACCACAGAGTCCATATAACTCTAAAGGGCCTTCACATAACTGCCAGTCTGACATCGGACATGCAGGGAATATTAAATACAGCAGAAAGTAAAGGCCAAAAAGGGGCAAAGCTGGTTGTTTTGTAAAGGAACAAGTAGAAAGAGAAATCTCAGAAACAGGCAGAAAAACTGTTGTACCAAGTGAGATGAGAGCTCCATGGATCTCTTTCATTGCGTTTCTGTACAGCTCCTTCTGCCATTCTTCCAATGTCTCCCATTCCTCCTCAGAGAAACAGACGGCCACATCACGAAATATGACAGATGCCTGTAACAAAATCATAGAGGAGACCAAGATTCAGATATGGTGGAACATTATCTTTCACTAGCCAGGAGAGATGAAAACATCAACATAGTGACAACACTGGTGATTCTTTTTCATAAGATATTAACATTCATATCCTTCTAACATACAAGCAATGCTGCACACAATCAGTAACTTTAGCAACTAACAACAGTGATACTGACTCCACAGTGACTCCTTGACAATCCTAATGCTTACTGACTCCAGTTACTCTCTGAAACCCTGACATCTAGTAACCCAGTCACTCATTAAGACATGCCACTAATCTCATCTTTCTCTGACACCCCACTGACCCCAGTTACTCCTTCAAACTGTGACATTCCAGTGGGAGAAAATTAGAAGCTACATGAATTAAAAATGAATGATATGGTCATATGCAAATATGTGTCAAACAGATTATTTTTGTCCAAATAGAACTGCATAGAGTACATAGGTGATAACTATTTGTAAGTCCTCCTTTTTTGTTTGTTCCTAATAGTCTTAGCACATGTACTTAAAAAAAAATCTATGCAATGTGAACTACTTATGGCTGCCACTTGCAATGATATTCAAAAATAACTTAAGTCATGTTTCATTGTTATTTTCATTAACTGGATAGCTTTCCATGAAAGATTAAAGTTAACATTTTTGAGTCTTTCCAGACAATGTTTTTATTCATATTTAGTAATGGCAAAGAATGATTGCTTTTTACTCAGAGCCTCTAATTTGTGATTTGATCAGAGGATGGCTGTGGTTAATTCATTCAAGACTTTTTACTTTATAATGAGACACAGTGGTCATGGCTTTACAACTTAATATAATTGTAGTACATAGACTTTCTACGGTCAAGTGATCTTCTTGCATTATACTGAAACTAACACTACTGGGCGTAGTGGGATTTAGATATAGTTTATGACAGCAGTGCTAAAAAAAATTTAGATCAAAATATGCACAGCGCTTTACATTATTATTGAAAGAGTCATAAATAAAGTAAACAAACAGAGGTTTATAATTTATTTGTTGAGAACATTTATATCCCATATATTCCCACTATGGCAGGCTCTATGTGGCTTACAACATGTTATGAAAAGAACATCATAGTAAATCTAGTTCAAAACAGAGAATAAGGTACATGAAGGGGAGGGAGGGAAACAACAGGAGAAACGAATGAGGGACGGCAAGAAGTTAAGCAGCAGAGGAGTAAGATCTATCACATAGATAAGTCTTTAGGGATTTCTTGAACAGATTGTGATCAGCAGTCTCTTTTAATGTTGAAGGTAGAGCATTCCAGTAACGAGGACACATAAAGCAAAAAGAGGAGGCGAAGAGTAGTTTGTATCTTAGGTTCCTGCAGTTAGGATAGTGGAGATTGAGATAGGTGCGGGACGGCTACTTGGAATTTCTGGGAGGGAGGTCAATCAGGCTGAACATATATGCTGGAACGTCCCCGTATACGACCTTGTGGGTAAGAGCACAGATTTTGAATTCGATACGTTCTTTAATTGGGAGCCAGTGGAGCTTCTCTCTAATGGGTTTTGCTGCCTCAAACCTAGATTTGCCAAATAGTAATCTTGCCGCCGTGTTCTGCACCGTCTGGAGTTTCTTAAGGGTGTGTTCTTTACAGCCGGTGTATATCCCATTGCAGTAGTCAAAATGGCTCAATACGAAAGAGTGGATTAGAGACCTAATAGGTCAAACGGTAGGAACTGCTTGATACGTTTAAGGGACCTCATGGAGAGGAACATTCGCTTTGTAATAGACAGAACTTGAAGGTCAATCACTGTTCTCTCTAAGCTGAGCATGAGTCCTCCATCTAAAGTCCTGCCAGGGGAAGGTGCAGTTTCACTATTACATTTTCAACAGTGAGGGACAGACTCTGTAGGACTCCAGAGACCCCGCCTGTCTCTAGCCATTGAAAACACAATATTGAAGTACCACCCCTGACCGGCAGCAGTGCAGTTAGAGGACTCCTGCTCAACTTCGAGGGAACAGTGAGGCTGACATTCAGACCGCGGGAGTTAGACTGGCTAACTCTCACGATCGGCGCTAAGCCCAGATATTCAATGTTGGGCTGTTTCTGGTGAACGGCATTGGATATTCGCTTTAGTTTTGGGTGGTTTAAAGATAACCGGCTAAGTAAATAGTCACACTTAACCAGTTATCTTTAAACCAGCCAAAGATATACCATGTTTTCACATATGGCTGCGAAACCCAGTTTAAAAATCGGCGGATAGCTGCTAACCAGGGATATTCAGTGGGGAATAACTGGTTATCCCCCGCTGAATATCAGTGGATAGCCAGTTAAGGAATATATAAAAAAATACATCGTACACTAATTGTTTTTTCCTGTCTAGAGTTTATGAAAATCATACATGAAACTATACCATAATTTACATGCATTTTTTATATATTCCTCTATGTATTTTTTTATATGCAATTGTTTTTGTATTATTTATGCATTCATCTACCTTGCAACACCATTTTAATGACATCTGATATTATTTGATACTATTTGATATTATTTGATATTATTTATCTTTATTGATTTGAATATTATGACTTCATTTACATATTTATGATTTTTTATGTATGCTATCTGTTTTTATTCCTTTATACGCTTTTGAGATGTTCATATGAGATTTAATATATACTAGTAAAAAACGCTCGTTTCTTGGAGAGATGAAACGGGCGCTAGCAAGGTTTTGGGGCACGGGGAGATCGGGTTTTCAGCATCGACGTACCGTCAGCGAGGCAGCTGTCCCGCAACCCCTCTGTGATGCAGGTTCGGTGTGAGGCATGGCCGCCGAGTCGCTGAGGGCCGGGCACGGGGAGATAGCATTTGCAGCGTCGTTGTCCCAGCCGGGAGATTGAGTTTGTGTCCTGCTCCTGCAGTGTGCTCTGCCCTCGTCGTCATGACGTTCTGACGCGAGGGCGGGGCATACGGCGCTTCAGAGTTCTGAGTTCCGGTTTGGAGGCCTGGGCAAACAGGATATCTCTGAGGCCTCACACTTCCGGTTTGGAGCAATTTGGAGGCTTCATTTAGAACGTTGGGGTTGCGAATTATGTCCGGAAGGGGCTTGGCTGGGGGGGCGGGTCTATGAGTGACAGTGGTGCATGAGTGTGAGAGTGAGTGTTGTGTTTGCCTCCCACAGAGTGAGCTTCAGCACAGATTGAGCTTCAGCAGGTGAGAGAGGTGAGAATTATTTATATAGATATATATATTTTTTGCAATATTTATGTTTTATATTTGTTATTATAGTTGTTTTTATAAACTCCTGAAGAAGGCGCTATGGCGCCGAAACACGGTTGTGTTGAGTCAACCTATCTTCCCCACCCCTACTCTGTTTTTAAATAAAGAGCAGACAAATTTTCAAGACTGCACATTAACACTGTCAACTGCTGAGCAAGTTATGAATAGTGTGATATCTCCTGCTGGGGCACCCCCTTCTGGCCCTAGGGATAAGGCTTTTACCCTCTGCTCTGGGATGCCTCCCCCCCCCCCCCCCCCCCACACCCCACCTTTTTGGGTCACCCACAATGAGACACAAACTAAAGACCATTCAGTAAGATGCAGGATCTTTAATATATCCAAACTAAACAGCAGATAACAGAAACTGGGTCATCAAAATACATTCCACATATTCCTGCAATCTCTTACTTAAATATCCTGCCTTTTCTCACTTCACACAAATGCAGACCAGGTTTTCTTACTGGTCTTATACAGCACAGCTCTAGGCATGACTCAATTTAGAAACAATCAAGGGACCTTTTCCCTATATCATTTATAATAAGGATTAAATCACATTCCTTTTCAACCATTCAAGTAGCTATGGGGTATTTCATAGTAACTGACTCTTTCCCCACTGTGCTACCTTACAAACTCAGGGTTAAACACCACTTCTTTTCACCCTTTAAGTTAGCTATAGGGTTTGGCTTTTCCTCTAGCCCTTCCCCCCAGTTTTACCACATAACCAGAACAAACACCATTCTTTCATCACTTGAAATAGCTATGGATTTTCTACTTTTCCACTAGCCCCTTCCCCCACTACGCTATCATAACCAGGGAATTTTCTCTGCCCTTGTCCCCACAGACTTCCATGCAACATCAGATGCCTCTTTCTTTACCACATCACTCAGGAGAGAAAACACAAAGAACTTGACTCATGCCCCAAGTCATCTTCCACTTCCGGGGGGGGGAGTTGCCAGAGTCAGACCCAGTGGCTCTACCCGGGCCCTCGGGCTTTCCTGCGATGCGGCAGGTTGGTTGCCCTATTCCCTCCCGCTGCTGGTACGGGCCCCTCCCTCTAGGCGCACATGCTGTAGCCGAGGATTTAAAGGGCCAGCAGTGGGAAATCCTTGAGGGTGCCTGGCAATGACATCACTGGCTGGGGCATATTTATAGCAGTTCTGGACACTCCAGCGCTGCCTTTGCATCTGGCCATCCAGTCTGTGCGTGCCTTGTCTTCAGCCCTGCTTTGGCCTGTTCCTGCCTTGTCCCAGGCCTTAGGGCCTTTGGACCTCCAGTTCTTGGGTCTCACTACTCCCTGGCTCTGACTGTTGGGCCAGCCCCCATGGGCTCTTTTCAGAGCCATCTGCTGGTCCTGACTTTTTCAGGCCAGCCCTCAAAGGGTGTCCTAGGCGCCACCCTCTGCTCTCATCTCTGCCAGAGGAGACTCGCATGCTACCAGTTGGGGCCTGCCTAGCCTCAGGCTTCATTTGAGTTTACATTGCCCAACTGGCCCAAAGGGTTCACCTACCTTGAATATTACACCAGCCCAAGTGAGGCAGCCATGGCATAATTATATATATATAAGAAATCATATGAAGGGTTAATTCTGTTAAAAGCTTGGTATTTGAATTGAATTCTTATTTCAAATTTCAACTTTTACTTTGTAAGTGAAGTGAAGGTATGCCAGATGGTTCAGATTATATTGAACTCTAGCTGTCGAGCAAAAGGGTTAGAAAGGTCAGTGAGAAATGAAACTCTGTCCCTTGTGAATTGCCAATGCTAGCTGGCACAGCTGTAAACTATTATGAATGAATAAAGGAATGAGCCAGACATATGATTAATTGTAGTTTAAAATGCTTAGATAGAAAATACTATTTAGAGAGAGAGAGGCAATAGATTAGTATTTACAAGTTTTTGATATTTAGAATATGTTGTATTCTGTGTAAATTAATAAGGTTTGTGTCTGTGTAGAATATCTGTTAAATTCTGTATTACTCTTTGTCTGCTGTTTAAGAGGTCAAGCAAGGACTGCATTGAGGAGATCAACATGTGGTTTGACTTAGCCATAGTTCTGGCTGGTTCAATGTATAAGCTGATAGGTGAAGAGGTCAGAACTAGTCAGCTCTCTTCTCCTTGATTAATTATAGCTAAGTGTAGGACTGGCCTCCTGGAAGTAATAACCTGATATGTATGCTATTAAGTAAGATTGGCTTTTGACCCCTTTAATGAATGCCAGAGTTTAGTTAGCAGTTAGTACTAGGAATATGAGAAATCAATCATAATAACATGTAAGAGACTGGAGACCAAATGTCTGGCTTAAGGGGCCCCAGGTCAGAGGTCAGTTTAGGATGTCTGGAACCTATGTAACTGATATTTCAAAAGTAATGATTGGTTGAGGCAAGGTAGCCAATCAATTTCTTAACCAATTGGGAGTAAAGGGGGCTAGGCTAGGAGGAGGGCTTAGGACCCTATTTAAGTAGGAGCAGAAGCAGTTTACGTCAGAAGGAGCTCAGAAGAAAGAGAAGGAGCTCAGAAGAAAGAGAAGGACAGAAGGAGCTCAGAAGAAAGAGAAGGACAGAAGGAACAGACAGAAGAAGGAGAAGACAGCATAAGAAGAGAAGCAGCTGAGACAAAGACACAGAGAGCTGAGAGAAAGACATAAAGAGCTAAGAGAAAGAGAAGAGAGCTAGAACTGATGTCCTGCTTTGTTTGCTGGCAAATAAAGAAGATTTCTCTCTCATACTGGGGTGTGCTGTCTGACTCCTGAAGTATCACAAATTACTATCTCAATTCCTGCAACACAAGAATCGAACCTTTCAGCACGCCACTGGTAACATCCTTTTCCTCATAATGAGCTCCAGTTACCACTTACCTTCCACTCATCCAGTTCCTAACCCAGTCTGTCACTTTGGGGTCCATACTGAGAGCAATCCCACTCAGCACAACTGGCATGTAATGCAGTGCTCTTTACTGATACTTGAATAGGTAGATATACAATCATCTGTTTCAATCATAACTGTGGCAACATCCTAAACCCCCTCTAAGTATTGAAGCTAACAGCACTAAGCTGATCAGATTACACAAACTTCAATCAAACAGACATGGAGCAACAAGCAACTGGCTTAGAAAAAATAACTGACTTAGAATTTGCACTGACAAAACATATTTAAAGCAAGCCAAACTGTTTAAACAATACACACCACCATCTAAATTCCATATGGAGTATCTTATATCTTACCTTACATAAGTGCTTCCCAAGCTTACTCAGCAAACTTCACAATGCTATGTTGACTGGCAGCATTATAACAAACACTCTGATTAGTCCTTTAAATATCCCCTTTGAGAGTTCAAAGGTCAAAGAAAATTCTAGAACAAGAACCCACTAATCCAAATAAAAGTGTATATAAAATACTATGGACATCTCAAAAACAGATAAGTAAAAGTAAAAATGGAAAAAACAAAAAAAACTTTAAGAAACAGAGATAATTATTTTTAAAAAATCTGTCATGTGACATTTCAAGTATCAGTAAAGAGCACTGCATTACATGCCAGTTGTGCTGAGTGTGATTGCTAAATTCTTTCTAATGATAAAATCATTAGGGTTTATGTATGGATATCCACCCATTTAACTAGCAGCATAAAGCACTGGATTGCCTGTGAGTTTGGCTGAGCGCCTCTGAATCAGTATTGCTACATCCACTGCAAAGTTTTCTCTAATGACACAAGTATCAGGGTAAGTACGTTTGGTGCGTTGCAACAGCACAATTTCAATTGATGTTTGTACATTCAAACAACAGCAATGAGTGCTGGATTGCCTGTGAGTTGTAATTAGTTTTTTTCATGGCCACTGTGGAGTTCTTTTGAATGATATCATCATCAGGATACATGTGATTGTCATAGAACAGTATGATGTTTTTAGGTACTTTGTATCAATTTCTATTGATTTGAGTTGCTATCTATTAGAACATGGAAACCCACTGATTCTCACTTTTTAACAAAGTGAATATTAATTTCAATATTTTTAGATCATTGAATGTGCATAAAAGACGGCAATTGAGGCCAAGCATTGTGAGATTTTATTTATTTATTTTATTTTGTATTTTTTAGGTGGTTGTATGACTACTTTTAGGGGTTCACTTTGCTTTTTACCCCTATTAGGTAGGTGATATTTAGTATGTATGGTCATTCAGTTATTTTAGTGTTGTATATCGCCACCTATCTGTCCTATGCAGTTCTATTGATATACATTTAGTGTTGATATTATTATATTTTGTGTTGATATCATGTCTTGTATTAAAATTATTATTTTATTGCATGCATATTTAATCTGAATGTTTTTAACTGATATTGATTTGATATTATATTTTATTGTATTATGTTTTTAGATTTGATCTGTTTTTATTTTATATGATGTGATAGTGTTTTTAGATATGTTTTATTATCAAATATAAAATGGTGAAGTTTATGTTTTACTCATTATGTATTTTTATTTTGTAGTTTTTTTTACCCCTGACGCAGCCTGAGGGCGAAACGTGGCCATGTCGGGTAACTTGTAATAAACCACTTCTAAATGAAAATATACA
The DNA here is from genome assembly GCF_901765095.1 of Microcaecilia unicolor. NCBI lineage: Eukaryota > Metazoa > Chordata > Amphibia > Gymnophiona > Siphonopidae > Microcaecilia > Microcaecilia unicolor. The sequence goes on along the minus strand of NC_044044.1, from coordinate 1,145,345 downwards.
AATATTATAAAATATAGATATAATAGGCATCTCTGAGACCTGGTGGAAGGAAGATAAACAGTAGGATACAAATTATATATGCAGTGATAGGATGGATTGAATTGGTGGAGAGGTAGCATTATATGGTAAAGAGAGTCTTGAATCAAATAGACTAAAAATTCTGCAGGACACGAAACACATCTTAGAATCCCTATGAATAGAAATTCCATGTGTAAAGGGGAAAAGAATAGTGATAGAAGCGTACTACTGTCCGCTTGGCCAGGATGACCAAACAGATATAGAAATGTTATCAGAAATTAGGGAGGCTAACAAACTGGGGAACACAATAATAATAGGTAATTTCAATTACCCCGACTGGGTAAATTTAACATCAGGGCTTGCAAGAGAGGTAAAATTCCTTGGTGAAATCAAGGATTGCATATGGCGCAGCTGGATCAGGAACCAACAAGAGGAGGAACAATTCTAGACCTAGTCCTTAGTGGAGCGCATGATCTAGTGCAGGAGGTAATGATGCTGGGGCCGCTTGATAACAGTGATCATAACATGATCAGATTTGATATCAGATCTGGAGTAAGTACACACAGGAAATCTAATACGTTATCTAATCTAATACTCTGGAACTCGTTGCCAGAGAATGTAGTGACAGCAGCTGGCCTTACGGAATTTAAAGGGGGTTTGGACAAATTCCTGAGGGAAAAGTCCATTGTACGTTATTACAATTTTTTTTTTTTTTTTTGGTTTTGCCAGGTTCTTGAAGCCTGGATTGGCCACTGTCGGAGACAGGATGCTGGGCTTGATGGACCCTTGGTCTTTTCCCAGTATGGCGGTGCTTATGTACTTATGTTAGCATTTAACTTTCAGAAAGGAGACTATGATAAAATGAAAAGAACGGTAAAAAAAGAAATTAGTGGAGCAGTTGCAAAGGTCAAAAATTTATATCAGGTGTGGATGTTGGTCAAAATTAACAACCTGGAAGCCCAGACCAGACATATTCCATGTGTTAAAAAGGAGGAAGGAAGGGCAAAAAGCAGCCACCATGGTTAAAAAGTGAGGTGATGGAAGCTATTAGAGCTAAAAGAAAATCCTTCAGAAAATGGAAGAAGGATCTGACTGAAAGTAATAGGAAACAATATAAGGAATGGCAACTCAAATGCAAAGTGCTGATAAGGAAAGAAAGAAGATTGCATTGGAGGCAAAAACACAGTAGGTATATTAGAAGCAAGAAGCCGGCAAAAGAATCAGTTGGACTGCTAGATGACCGAGGGATAAAAGGGGCAATCAGGGAAACAAGGCCATAGCAGAGAGGAGTGGAGGAGTGGCCTAGTGGTTTGGTCCTGGGGAACTGAGGAACTGAGTTTGATTCCCACTTCAGGCACAGGCAGCTCCTTGTGACTCTGGGCAAGTCACTTAACCCTCCATTGCCCCATGTAAGCCGCATTGAGCCTGCCATGAGTGGGAAAGCACGGGGTACAAATGTAACAACAACAAAAAAAAGATTAAATGAATTCTTTGCTTTGGTCTTCACTGAGGAAAATACCGGTGCCAGAAATGGTATTCAATGTCAGAGAAATTGGAACAAATCTCTGTAAACATGGAAGATGTAATGGAGCAATTTGACAAACTGAACAGTAGCAAATTGCCTGAACCACATGGTATACATTCCAGAGTACTGATAGAATTGGAAAATGAATTTGCAGAGTTATTGTTAGTAATATGTAATTTATCTTTAAAATCAAGCATGGTACCGAAATATTGGAGGGTGGCCAATATAACTCCAATTTTTAAAAAGGGTTCCAGAAGTGATCCGGGCTATTATAGACTGGTGAGCCTGACATCGGTGCCAGACAAAATGGTAGAGACTATCATAAAGAACAAAATTACAGAGCATATACATCAGCATGGATTATTGGGACAAAGTCAATATGAATTTAGTCAAGGGAAATCTTGCCTCACCAAACTACTACACTTCTTTGAAGGGGTGACTAAGCATGTGGTTAAAGATAAGCCAATCGATATTGTGTACCTGGATTTTCAAAAGGCAGTTGACAAAGGAACTCATGAAAGACTCCTGAGGAAATTAGAAAGTTATGGTATAGGAGGTAATGTCCTATTGTGGATAGAAAACAGAGAGTAGAGTTAAATGGTCAATATTCTCAATAGAGAAAGGTAGATAGTGGGGTTCCCCAAGAGTCTGCTGCTTTTCAACATATTTATAAATTATCTAGAGGTGGGAATAACTAGTGAGGTAAAGTTATTCAAAGTTGTTAAATCACAAGAGAATTGTGAAAAATTTCAAGAGGACCTTACAAGACAGGGAGACTGGGCATCCAAATGGCAGATGATTTTTAATGTGAGTTAGTACAAAGTGATGCATGTGGGAAAGAGGAACCCAAACCATAGTTACGTGATGAAAGGTTCCACATTAGGAGTCACCGATCAGGAAAAGGATCTAGGTGTTATCGTTGATAATACATTGAAACCCTCTGCTCAATGTGTAGCAGCAGCTATGAAAACAAATAGAATGTTAGAAATTATTAGGAAAGGAATTGAAAACAAAACTGAGATGCCTTTGTATTGCTCAATGGTGCAACCTCACCTCAAATACTGTGTGCAGTTCTGGTCACTGCATCTCAAAAAAGATATCGTGGAATTAGAAAAGGTACAGAGAAGGGCGATAACAATGATAAAGAGGATGGGATGACTTCCCTATGAGGAAAGGCTAAAGTGGCTAGGGCTCTTCACCTACGGCTGAGGGGAGCGAAACAGGTAGATGTGAATTGCTTGTTTAGTCTTTACAAAAATACTAGGACTAGGGGGCACACAAAGAAGTTACAAAGTAATAAATTTCTTCACTCAACAAGTAACTAAACTCTGGAATTCATTGCCAGAGAATGTGGTAAAAGCAGTTAGCTTAGAAGGGTTTAAAAAAAAGGTTTGGATAATATCCTAAAAGAAAAGTCCATAAGCCATTATTAAGGTGGACTTGGGAAAATCCACTGCATATTCTAGGATAAGCATTATAAAATCTGATCTGGGATCTTGCCAGATACTTGTGAACTGGATTGGCCACTGTTGGAAACAGGATACTGGGCTTGATGGACTTCGGTCTGTCCCAGTATGGCAATGCTTATGTTCTTATGAATGCAGAGATTTTCCCACCATGGATAACAGACAAATTGAAAAAGCTGATAGTTATATACATATTTATTTATTTTGACATTTATGCCCCACATTATCCTGAACACACGTGAGATCAATGTGGCTAACAGACAAGGTTTACAAAGCCATAAACAAAATATCAAATAAAGGCCATTGACGGCCAGTTGCAATTTAAGATACGCCATCAAATGGATATAAACCTCTCAAAGAGGAAAATTTTCAGTTTTTTACAAAATATTTATTTTTATTTTATTTATTTGGATTTTGCTCACGCCTTTTTTCAGTAGTAGCTCAAGGTGAGTTACATTCAGGTACACTGGGTATTTCTCTGTCGCTGGAGGGCTCACAATCTAATTTTGTACCTGAGGCAATGGAGGGTTAAGTGACTTGCCCAAGGTCACAAGGAGCAGCAGTGGGATTTGAACTAGCCACCTCTGGATGTCAAGACTGGTGATCTAACCACAAGGCCACTCCTCCAGCAAATAATCAGGCTGATCCTTGAATGCCATTGGCAGTGAATTCCACCACTTAGCACCCTGGTATCTAAAGTCAGCAAAGTGAACTGATTTATAATTCACTCTCTTGCAATCTGGAAGATGAAGTCTAGGGTAGTATATTGCATAGGGGAATAGTTATTAAGGGCTGCATATAATCCGCTGTCATGCCATATAATATTGCAAAGAGAAAAACGCACAATTTAAAAGTAATCCTGGCATTCAGGATAGAGGCGTTTCGGTGTCCACTCTTAAAAAGGTGCTAGAGGTCATTCAGCGGCCACAAGAGAAGGGGGACCTGCAGTGAAAATTGAGTCATGATTTGGGTATACTGGTCACAACGATAGACGTGAACCAGTTGGTAGGGAGGATCCCATCAGGGTCGGTGAGTGCGGAGCTCAGAGAATGCAATTTTCGTGTGCTGCACTGAGCCTATTTTACTCAGGAACGTCTTTTTAAAGCAGGAGGTATAGATTTGCCAATTTGTAAGAAATGTAAGACAGAAGTTAATTCCTTTATATACGCATTTTGGAAATGCGATCGAATTCAAGCCTTTTGGAAGAACATTGCTCTTTACATGGAAAGCCTGGGGGTTGGGCCAGTTAAGTTATCACCTAGAGGATGGTTGTTAGACCAGTATGAGGATTTTGGGGTGCATAATAAAAATTATAAACTGTTACTTTGGAAAGCAGCGATGCTGGGCAAGAGAGTGATATTGGGGGTATGGACCAGTGATCAGGCACCTTCATATTGGCATTGGAGGAACAGATTGCATAGTCTGATGATGTTACAGCTACAATATACCCGAGTGACATTCAAGAGGAAACAACAATTTCTGTCCGTTTGGAATAATTATATCCAATCTTGTCCCACAGAGCTCGTAGTTTGGTATTGAACACGTTTTCATGAACATCACCCAGAAACACGGGGAATAGGAAATAGAGGGGGGAAAGGAGGATCTAGGGGAGATTGAGGAAGATCGAGAAGTATCCCCGCTTGGGGAACACAGAGCCGAAGGGAATAGAGGGGGGTTTGTACTATTAGGGGGGCACCACAATATTGGGATACATTGGGTAGGTCACACACTATATTCAGAGTAATGTGCGCCCCACAGGAGCTTTAAATACATGGAATGGGGGGGGGGGGGGGTTGGAAGGGTTAGAGGGGGAGGAAGGGAGGGGGCAGAAGGGACGAAGAATATCCTGCATTCAAAATGTACAGGACTGTATCTACAAAGAGATTCGCTAGTTTTATAAGAGTTTGGAAAGTTCCTGTCCATCTACCCATCCATACTACCGTTAGAGACATACTATAGGACTCTCTCCAACGGGATCCTGGGGGCCATCAGAGTTCAGGCTCCAAGGGATACAGCGGAGGGGTGGATGGTTTCAGGTGATGACGAGAGATGAACGGTAATGAAGTGCCATGTATAGCAGGAGAGTGAGCTGGAGAAGGGAAGAGGGCAACTGGGTGGGGGGGGGGTTGTTAGGGACAGGGCCGTGCCTAGGGTCTCTGGCGCCCCCCTGCAGACTATCAGTTGGTGCGCGCCCCTCCCCCCCGGACCTGCCTGGCTCCAAGGCGTGTAACCCACACAGAGCAGCAGGTACAATTCTAAACTAAGGCATGGGGGAGGGGGTAACCTGCACAGAACAGCAGGTACAGCTCTAGCCACCTAACTGGGCAGACTAGATGGGCCATACTGGAAAGAATATATCAGCACAACTGCCTAGCCCAGGAAGATCTTCTTTACCGAACGCTAACCAGAAACCTACTGTGCTGGTGTCCCACCGTCCTTTCTTACTTTTCTTTGCAGCCCCACTCCTCGAAATACTCAGCAAAAGAATGCATTCACCTTTATACGGAGTAGAAAAATTATGTTCGATTACTATTTCTTCTTCAAAGAAAGGCGCTGCCCTCCACTGATAGCTGCACATCTTATCTATGACTTAGGAATGTCAACAATAGTTCATAGAATGTTTTAAATTCAGAATTTTCCACTACTGCACAGACATGCTCATTCCAATCAGGCATGCTGACATCAACATCTGTCCTTTGCTCTGTCTACTGATGAAAACTAAGATAAATGTGGGGTGTTTACACCAGATGATCAGGTTGGCCAAATACAAACATCTTTCATTGTTGTTCTAGCTTTAATTACTAATTTGCCAAGAAGATTCAACCTAAGCTTTTAAGAGTAGGCCCACAGCAGAATTTGCTTTGAAAAGAATGAACTTAGGGGTGAATTCACCCATATTTTCTCTTTCTTTTTCTCATATGTGGGTTCAAAATGACAAACATTACAACCCTTGAGAGTTCTAATGGCTGCAGTTCAAGAGCTAATCCATCTTCTGTCTGTGAGAACATTCAGCGTTATAACTGTGTATTCTTACACTCATTCTGAAAGTCCAAAAATAGTTGTCCCTAGACATTAGAGTTCTTCTTTGTTTCTACAAACTCAGTTTGCAATTATGACCGATTTTAAATTCTTCACCAGCAGAGAGCTACCATCAACCTTTTAAAAGCAAATGCATTATACTTACAGATAATAACAATACCTAACTGCAACAAATGATGACATCCTGGTGGGCGAGCGAGCGGGGGTTGTAAAAGCAGCCTGTCTTCAAGGGCGCCATCAAGTTGTATTAAAAAAAAACCCAAAAAAACCTTACCGTGTTGGCAAACTGGCGGGCGGGGCGCCAGTAGTAAAAGCAACAAACGGGCAAGCTTATCTCCGTCCACTTCCCTGCCCTCTCTGCGTCCCGCCTTCCTCTGATGTCATTTTCTTTCGGGCGGGCGGGACGCTGAGAGGGCAGGGAAGCAGACGGAGACGAGCTTAACTGCTTGTTGCTTTTACTACTGGCGCTCCGCCTGCCAGTTCGCCAATGCGGTAAGGTTTTTTTTTTTTTAATACAACTCGACGGCGCCCTTGAAGGCAGGCGCCCCCCTGCAGCGCTTACCCCGCTTACCGTGTTGGCACGGCCCTGGTTAGGGAATTGGGGAGAAAATGTTGGAAACAGATTATTGGAAGTTGAGCTATGTTAATATTTTGTGTTTAGCACAAGATGTTATGGAATATAATGAATGCCTTGTTGCTGGAGCAATGTAGTTGCACTTTCAATAAAAAAAACAACATTTAAATATAAAGTAATCCTGGCTTTAATGTGCAACCAGTGCAGCATGCATAATAATGGAGTGGCTCTATCAAAACACAATACCCTGAGGACAAGCCTAGCTGCAGTATTTTGGGCTGTTTGCAGCCTTTTTAGGACACCCTCCTTACATCCAGAATAGATAGAATTGCAGTTATCGAACTGAGTTAAAACCAAGGATTGAACTAGCAGTCTGAATATGTCTGGCTTCCAAAGAGACCTGAAGGATTTTTTCACTACTGAAGAAACCTGTGGCTTCAATGTAAGGTGACTGTCAATTAATACATCCAGTAGAGTCTAGGAGGTACAACACATTGTCAACAGTAAAATTATTATATGTGGTACAGTCAAAGGGGTTAGTTACCACAATAAATTTAGTCTTATCTCTATTTAACTTACATTCGAAAGCCCAGTATTCTAACAAATCCAGACCAAGCCTAATCTTAGGGACAATTTCTGGAAGCCCAATCTTGAAAGGGATATAGATTGTGTCATCGTCCACTTAGATAAAAGTGCAAAACCCTGCTGCCTCTTGCCATTTACCTAATGTAGCCATCATAACAATGAATACGACTGGTGAAAGTGGCGAGCCCTGTGGCACCCCACAGTCAGGAGATCAGGAAGGTGAGAGAGAACCTGACAATTTCACCTAATACATCTAGATTTTAGGAAGCCACGGAACCACTGGTGGACCTTCCCATACAATCCAAACTGATCCAACAAGCCTAAAATCAACTTATGATCAACAAGGTCAAAGGCACTTGGCCTAGTGGTTAGAGCACCGGTCTTGCAATCCAGAGGTAGCCGGTTCAAATCCTGCTGCTGCTCCTTGTGATCTTGGGCAAGTCACTTAACCCTCCATTGCCTCAGGTACAAACTTAGATTGTGAGCCCTCCTGGGACAGAGCATTATCCAGTGTACCTGAATGTAACTCACCTTGAGCTACTAATGAAAAAGGTGTGTGCAAAATCTAAATAAATAAAAATAAATATCAAATTGCAACACTAAAAACTTAAAGCCTAGACTGACTGCTTTCCTTAAATCAGATATTAAGGTGGTCTAGATACTTTAACAAGGCCTAAAGCCTGACTCAGATGTATGCAAGAGGGAGAAAGTGAAAAGGTGATTCATAAGCTGAGTACCAACTACGCCTTCTATTATCTTAATCAACAATGGGATAGAAGCAACAGGCCTGTAATTAGTAACATCTCCCAATGAAGCTGAGGTGCTCTTAGGGATTGGAGTAAGTATTATGGAACCTTTCTGATGAGGAAAAGCCCCTTGAGTCAGAATAAACAAGTTATGAGGTTGAAGAAAGTCAATGAAACCAGCAGGTGCAGTTTTTAATAAATAACTCGGACAAGCATCCAGAAGGCAATGTGAGGAAGAATACTTTGTGAGAAAGGATTTGACAGTCTCATGAGTGGGTAACAGAAAGGAAGACCACAACTGGTCAGCCGCAATACCAGAATTTGGACTAGGCTGCTTGAAGCAAGATTGAACATCAGTGGCCTTAAGTTGCAACACAGCCCCTCTAGTTACTTTTTGTTCAAAATTGATTAGCAGAGGGAATGGCTACAGTTACTGATATTAAGTTTTCAGTCGATACAAGCTTATTAATACGATTAAAGAGTTTATGGGTGTTTAAGTGGTTGTGACCAATTTGCTCTTTATAGTAAAGGGTTTTAGTTTCCTCCAAAGCATGTTATTCTTGGAACACTTTCTAATTTTCTACTCTGCTTCTTCAGAAGGGGAATATCCTGATTGTACCAGGGAGACACCCTATGGGTGAGTTTGGGCAAAACTTTGATGGGAGCTATGTTATCCATGGTAGAACTACATAACTCCTCCCACTTACACAAGAAACGAGCAAAGCAGACAGGCGTGCGGCACCCCCCCAGCAGGTACAAATGCACCCGGGGAGGGGGTGTCCTTTCGCCGGGGAGGGAAGGTGTGTCCTTTCGCGGGGGGGGGGGGGGTCGGGTCGCGCTGCACCCAGGGGGGGGGGGGCGCATCGGCGATCCGCCCCGGGTGTCATCCACCCTAGGAACGCCACTGCTATTGAGACAGACATGGGAAGCAACTGCTTGCCCTGGGATTTGTAGTATGAAATGTTGCCACGATTTGGGTTTCTGCAAGGTACTTTTGACCTGGCTTGGCCACTATTTGGAAAACAGGATACTGGGCTAGATGGACCATTGGTCTGACCCAGTATGGCTACTCTTATGTTCTTATTCCAATCAAGTCTAGAATATACAATGCCCGATGTCACTGAGAAAGGAGGAGCTCTGTGTTAGTCCCTGATGCGAAATGTGGCCACTTTGGGCTTATATATTATTATTATTATTTGTAGCATTTGTATTCCCACATTTTCCCACCTATTTGCAGGCTCAATGTGGCTTACATTTGCCATAGTGGCGATTGCCATTTCCGAACTACAGAGTTGCACATGGTTTTACAATCAAGTGCGTACATACGTACATAGTAGAAGAATACATTGTGATCTTGCGTAGGTGTCAGCATTATGTTGTTGCTCAGGTATCGACATTAGGGTGAGAGTGATAGTGTTTGGCAGTGAGGTTAGTCAGCATTATGTGGTTATATAGTAATCGATTTTAGATTAGGAATAGTATTGTTTGTTCATTAAGAGAATTGAGGTTACTCGGTCGCGTGGTTAGGTCGGTCCAGTCTTATTCTTCATTCTTATTGTTTAGTAATTAGGAAGGTTGTTTATTGTATGCCTTCTTGAATAAGTCAGTTTTCAATAGTCTTCGGAAGATAGCTAGGTCTTGTGTTGATTTTATGGTCTTCGGAAGTGCGTTCCATAGTTGCGTGCAAATGTAGGAAAAACTGGTTGCGTATATGGACTTGTATTTTAATCTCTTGCAATTGGGGTAGTGGAGGTTGAGTAATGTGCGTGCTGATCTTTTTGCGTTCCTAGCAGGTAGGTCTATAAGGTAGGTCTATTCTAGAATTGATTGGAAAAAAGCTCCCTTGCATTGGAAGATGTGTATTCTGCTTTTTGTGGATTGCTTGGCATTATTTGCAGACTACCGTTTCCTCTTCATGGACTTTCCAATTAGATCATATGTTCAGTAACTGAATTTCATAGAGGAATATGTAACTTTTCTTGCCACCCTTGCTCCACCCTGAACTAACCCACTTTTCAAATGCATATTAATTTTGGCCATTTTGCAAAAAAAAATGGTCAGGTGTACATAGATTCATCACTGGTTAAAAAGGAAAAAAAAGTTGCTGCTCACGACTGCTCCCCTATGGAGGTAATTCTGTAAGAAGCCACCTAAAGTTAGGTGGCATCTATGAAAGTAAAAAGATATTCTAGTCATTTATGTGCATATGTGAACACATATGCATGTAAATGACAAAAATCTGGCTTTGCACTATTCTGTTAGTACACACATATTTTTGATAGCATGTATTTTACAAGTGGGCATTTACATGAGCGGAGTCTGAGTAAAGTAAACATTTAAGCAAGTAACTTACAGAATAAGTTATGGGCATATCTGCCAAATCAAGGCACAAGCATTTACACTAGCTCTATAGCTGGCATAAGTGCCCATACCTAAACACATCTCATGTATATATCCGGTTATGCTAGGGTACCTAAATGTAGGCGCCACATGTCTCTGTGTGGGAGAATGGTAGTATTAACCACCTAGGAGAGCATGCTAGAATGGTTATGAGTCTAATAATGAGATGAAATGAAAGTCAGTAGGAGTCGTTGTGTCAGGAAGTCATAGGATCAATGGGATTTGTCAAAACCTGGAGGAGTAAATAGTCTGTGTCAGAGAGGGATGAGGTCCCTGAGAATAAGTACACATCAGTCTTTCAAATAATGACTGGGGTCACTATTGGCCTCATTTTCAAAAGAGAAGGGCGCCCATCTTTCGACACAAATCGGGAGATGGGCGTCCTTCTCCCAGGGTCGCCCAAATCGGCATAATCGAAAGCTGATTTTGGGCACCCTCAACTGCTTTCTGTCAAGGGGACGACCAAAGTTCACGGGGGCGTGTCAGAAGCATAGCGAAGGCGGGACTGGGGCGTGCTTAACACATGGGCATCCTCGGTCGATAATGGAAAAAAGAAGGGCATCCCAGACGAACACTTGGCCGACTTTACCTGGTCCTTTTTTTTTAACGACCAAGCCACGAAAATGTGCCCTAAATGACCAGATGACCACCGTAGGGAATCAGGGATGACCTCCCCCTACTCCCCCAGTGGTCACTAACCCCCTCCCACCCTAAAAAAATTTTAAAATATTTTTTCCAGCCTGTATGCCAGCCTCAAATATCATACCCAGCTCCATCACAGCAGCATGCAGATCCCTGGAGCAGTTTTAGTGGGTACTGCAGTGCACTTCAGGCAAGCGGACCAAGGCCCATCCCATCTACCTGTTAAACTTGTGGTGGTAAATGTGAGCCCTCCAAAACCCACCACAAACCCACTGTACCCACATCTAGGTGCCCCCTTCATCCCTAAGGGCTACGGTAGTGGTGTACAGTTGTGGGGAGTGGGTTTTGGGGGACTCAGCACACAACATAAGGGAGCTATGCATCTGGGAGCTTTTTCTGAAGTCCACTGCAGTGCCCCCTAGGGTGCCCGGTTGGTGTTCTGGCATGTCAGGGGGACCAGTGCACTACGCATGCTGGCTCCTCCCACGACCAAATGGCTTGGATTTGGTTGTTTCTGAGATGGGCATCCTCAGTTTCCATTATCGCCGAAAATTGGGGACGACCATCTCTAGGGACGACCATCTCTAAGGTCGACCTAAATGTGGAGATTTGGGCGCCCCGACCGTATTATCAAAATGAAAGATGGCCGCCCATCTTGTCTCGATAATACGGGTTTCCATGCCCCTTCGCGGGGACGTCCTGTGAGGACGCCCTCAGGAACACTTGGGTGCCCCGTTTGATTACGCCCCTCCACGTTGTCATATGGGAAAGTGATAGAATCATTGGGATGTCAGTGTATAAATAGTGATGTCAATAGCCACAACAATTTCAGCAAAAAAAAATCAGCATGGAGGCTGTGAGTTAGTGCACACTCACAGGACCTGCTGCAGCCCCCACCCTTATTCCCACAGGAAGACCTATAGAAGCAAGCGGCAATGCCAAGGGCTGGCCTTATCACCAGGCAGACAAGGCATCTGCCTAGGGTGGCACAAATCTGAGGTTGGCACTGCCACAGCAATCAGCAGCAGCACTGATTTACAGTGAAAGCTGACATGCATCCTGAAGGCCTACCGGGTCCCACCTCCTCCAAAAAGAAGATGGGAGTGGGTAGGACCCACAGGTCTTATTTGTTTATTTACTGGTATTTTTTAACTGCCTTTGTTAAGAATGGCCCCACAGCAGTAGCTCTCACTGTGATTTAGTGCTAATCTTGCAAAAGGTGGTGGAGCAACAGTAGAGCAGCAACAAATGGCTTGGAATGGAAATAGGGCATAGTGGATATCTGTGGAGCAGTAGGAAAGTGATGGGGTGATGTGGCATACTTGGGGAGGGAAAAGAGAAGGGGCAATGCCATCACTTTGGGAGAGCAGAGACGGAGCTAAACACTTTGGTGGGGGCAGAAGGGAAGGTGAAATGCTGGATATTTATGGGGGTAGGGAAGGGACGGGGCAATGCTGGACACGTAGGAAGTTGAAAAGGGAAGGAACAATGTTGGACTTGGGAAGGGGGTAGAGGAAGGGTGATACTGGACTACAGAAAGGAGAATTTTAGCCTTCAGCCACCCTTGGGGGGGAGGGGGAAAAGGAACATGGCTGAAGGTTCAACTAGGGCATCAGATATCCTTGGGTGAGTCCAGAGATGATGCATCTGGTCCTGATCAGCTGTCCTGGGGCAACTAGGCAGTGGACCACTGTGCTTCCCTCTTGTTTTAGCCAAAAGCGAGAAAAAGGACACTGAACTAGTAGTGGGGTAGGGGAAGAAATCCAGGAAGGTAATGTATATGGAAGGAAAGAAGAATGGAGAAGGGAGGGTAGGCAGGAAAATAGGAAAACAAGAGAGAGAGAAATGGGCTAAAGAAGTAATGGAGATGAGACAGGGGCAGTCATAGGGAAGGAAGAGAAAGTTAAAATATCTACTGCTGAAGGAAAGAAAAAAAAAGGAAGCGACAGAACTTTAACAGAAAAGAAAAAAAGGAGATCGGAGAAAGACCGGAAACAAACATAAGGGGGAAAGACAAAGGTAAAGAATAAGAAAGAACAGAAATGCAGACCCAAAAATGCAAGCCAGAGACACACAAGCACAAGCAGTCCCCACTTTTCTTCCTCATCACCACTTCTGAATGCCAGATGTTGCTTGTAACTCAATCATAACACCTGCCAGTTCCTCTCCTCTTCCTCTTTGTGGTTGTTTGAATCATGTATTCAATGCTCTGTATCTACAGAGACTAGATCCAACCTGGAGAGTTTGCAGGTAAAGTGGCAGGGCATAACTGGGGGAGGGGGAACCATGAAGTGGGCATATGGATTAGTACACTATGACCTTTGATCCTACCAAGGACTGTAGTGATACAATATTCTGTAAGAATAAGGATAGCTGTAACTTTACTGAAGGCCCCAGGTGCTCAAGCTTCAGTTCCCTCTCCCCATCATTAATGGCAATTTGAGACTGAGTTCAATTATGGAGGGAGGAAGGTCAGACAAAAAAGTGGTATTAATCTACACATTTAATATAAAATGCCATACCTGAGCACAAACTGAAGCTGACATGATCCTATGTACGTTCAGTGAGATGCAAGCGCTGGTAAAGTAGCTAGAACTTGTGGCACACACAGATTGATACTCAGGAATCTCTAGGAAGCAACCTAGACAAAAAAAAGGGCAAATTTTATCAAGAGGTTTGTACCCTTATTTCTCAGAAACAAGAGGATGTCTCCATACCTAACAGGTCCAGTTATAATTACTTTCCTAAAATTGTGAATACTTCTTTCATATGTTGAGAATGGTGTGTCCCACTTATAGTAGCTAAAACACATACACACGTGTGAGGCTATTTCTTCATCAGCTTTACACAACAAACAAGACTCTTTGCAGCTTGTGATGTATTTAGGCCTTATTGAATATGGTGTTATGGATCCTTTCTACAGATCCTAGAAAGCTCACATATAAAAATACCCATATTTAAATTTGTATGAGGACCCAACAAAGTACGTTACTATACCACAGCTACAATTCAAGCAATAACAAGAAACAGGGAAATGTTTAGAGATCAATTCTCAGAGAAAATAATTCCTAAATATATTTATTTTACTTATAATTTGTCGATTGTTGTGATTTGCAATAATGGGGCAATAAATACAAACACAGAGCACAATAAATACAGTGCAAAACTAAATCCAGAACATGATCACTGAAACCAATACTAAAGATCATACAATCCCCAAGATGTTTAAATATCATGGTCAGTATTGACTTCATCACTGAATCTCTGAATAAGAATACATCTTTGGATGCTTCATTAAAAAACCATCTTAACTGCTGACCACAGATTTTAAATTTATACTCCAATATTCAGCATTAAATATCAGGTATACGTTGGCTAAGTATTCAGTGGTAGAACCTGAATATTTATCTGAACAAGTCATGACACCTATCTTGTTGTCCTAACTTGTCTGAATAGCCATCCAGGTTCTGGCGCTGTATATTGGATAGTATCAGGGGAATCACTAAAGATTTTAAGCGGCATTATCCAGATAATGCTGCTGAAAATCAGTGGCCAGCCCCAGTGAGCGGCACTTATCCAGAAAGTGTTGAATATCAAGCTCCATATACTTATTAACATTTACATAAATATCTTAGCACAATCATCTAAACAAACATCCAGCCAATAACATACCAGTCATACAACCAGAGTAATTTCACTGATGTTTTTATGAAAAGTGGTCTCCAAATTCTCTGTGCTTCACACCCTTGTACATTTTTCACATTCTGCTGATTAAAAAAATACGATATGACTTACCTGATAATTGTCATTCTATGAGACCTGCTGAACAAGTCCACACCAGTGGGATTTGCCCTTCTCCCAGCAGGTGGAGAAAAGGAGCAAACTGTTTTAAGAAGATCTGAGAGAAGAGGACATTTCTCTGATAACGTAAAGACTGGGGTTTAAAACGGGAATTATAGGTTACTGATAAAGAAAAAGAATTAAAAAAAGAAAACAAAAAACTAGTCTCCATACCCTTTTCCCCATAGTTTTAAAATTTGAACTTTCTGACACAGCATTAACAGCCTGTAGAAGGCACAGCAGAGTCTAGTTCAGTCTTACAGACAAAAATAATAAAAAAAGAGTAGCATTATTAACTAGTTTCCATGTGATATTGTATTGTAAAATTGGATTCTTACAACAAATTACTTTCTTGTGCATTATTCTTTGTTATGTATCCTATAGTGTTTATTGTAAACCACACTGAACTCAAACTTCTTTGGGACAATGTGGGATATAAATGTCACAAATAAATAAATACAACCCTTTCCCCATTAGTTTTAAACTGAAACTTTCTCTAGTGGTAGAGATTTAACAGCCAAGAGAATTAAAAAGAATAGTAGCAAGGCTCAACTCTGCTCTAAAATAAATTATTTTCAGTTCTTTGGCTGCTGGAGAGGTAGCACTGCTACTAACCTGAATTAAGGTGTGAGGAAGTAGAATAGTTGCAAAGTTTACTAAGGGCAATCTGATTACTGGGTTAGCTTCAAAGGGTCTGTTTGAAGCAGTCCTCTTAGAATCAAAACTATATAGAAAGGAAAGGTGAGGTCCCACTTAAGTTGCTTTCTGAGATGTTCTGAGAGATGTTTCTCTAGGTGAGTGAAAATTATTTTGCTTTGTGCTTTGGTAATTTAAAGATTGGGATTTAAAAGAGGACTTTTTGAATACCTTCCATAATCCATTATTAAGATGGACTTGGGGAAAATCCTCTGCTTATTTCTAGGACAAGAAGCATAAAATGTATTGTACTGTTTTGGGATCTTGCCAGGTACTTGTAACCTGGATTGGCCACTATTAGAAATAGGATGTTGGGCTTGATGGACCTTCGGTCTCTCCCAGTATGGCAATGCTTATGTTCTTATGGTTATTGATAAAAGACAGAATTAAAAAAAATTATGGGTAGAGAGGTGTGGTAGCCATGTTAGTCCACTTTTAAAGGTAATCAATAGAAATAAAACAAAATAAACCATAAAATTGTACTGCTTTGACACCCTCCTGTCTCCATGCATATCTCCCTGTCTCTCACCTACCCACCCCCATCCTGTTAGACTGTCACTGAAATGCTTTGATGTTTCACTTATATATACTGTCATCTACCAACATTTGCTTATTTCCAATCTGACGTAGAAGGGCAACCTTCGAAAGCTAATCAAGAAATGTATTAAGTTATGTCCAATAAAAAGGTATCATCTTATTTTCTTTTCCATGTTTTATTTTGTTTTATTTCTATTGATTACCTTAAAAAATTAATAACTAGTCTCCATACCCTTTTCACCATCATTTTAAAACTTGAACTTTCTGACACAGCATTAACACAGCAGGGTCTAGTTCAGTCCTCATTCCCAACCCCCTACCCAGCTCCCACCCACCCCTAGCACAACTCTTCCTTTATAGTCATTCTAATTAGGATCACAAGAGCAGTGTTTTCATTAGAGTTTTAATTACATTTAGTTTCTGAGAAGCAAACACTAAACAAATGACACATTATAGCATATAATCTTAAGGCTCTTTATATTCACCTAGTATCCTTAATTAAAACAGCTCTATAATACTAAGATGCAGACAGCAGTCCAGCAGCGAGAGAGAGATGCTATCCAGTCTTTTGAACTGAGTGTCACATATATGATTATCTCCCAGTTGATAAAAGGTTATACGTGTGTGCTTGATGCAAAGAGCTCCTTGCTCTCAGAGAACGAGTCCGTTCTCTTGAGGCTAGAGTATCGGAGGAGCTGACGGAGACAGAGAGGAGGCCTACACGGACGTTGAAGAGAAGTCCCACCTCCAGTACGGCAGCCCCTGTGATGCCTTGGAGGAGGGAGGTCTCCTGAAAGGAGAGCATCTCTCTGATAAGTTGGAAGTAATCCTATGGCCAGGACCAGCCCACCAGGGGATGCAATATCTTCTCGCATTGAGGATCTGTCTCCAGGAGCTTCTGGCCAGGAGAGAAGAGTTAGGACTGCTGTTGTAATTGGTGATTCGATTATTAGGCATGTAGATATCTGGGTGGCTAGTGGAATGCAAGGTCACATGCCTGCCTGATATGATTTTAGATAGTGCTGGGGAAAAGCCAGCTGTCTTGGTACATGTGGGAACCAATGACATAGGAAAATGTGGGAGGGAGGGAGGGAGGTTCTGGAAGCCAAATTTAGGCTCTTGGTAGAAAGCTGAAATCTAGATCTTCCAGGGTAGCATTTTCAGAAATGCTGCCGTTCCATGCGCAGGGCCCAAGAGACAGGCAGAGCTCTGGAGTCTCAATGTGTGGATGAGGTGATGGTGCAAAGAGGAGGTTTTTAAATTTGTTAGGAACTGGGCAACATTCTGGGGATTTAAAAGGAGATACAGCAGCTTTTAAACTAGAAACTAGGGGAAGGCCAACAGTTGCTCAAAAGCACATGGTTCAGAATAAGGTTATCTATCAAAGATATCAACAAAACGGGGAAGAAAGGGCATCCCAATAGTGAGGCTGCAATAGAGACCACAGTAGACCAAGTGCCTTTAAATAAAAAGCAGACAGATTTTCAAGATTGTACATTACCACTGTCAACTATTGAGCAAAATGTAAATAGGAAGAACAAACATACTTTGAAATGTCTATATGTAAATGCCAGAAGCCTACGAAAAAGATGGGAGAGTTGTACTAAATAAAAAAATAGATATAATAGGCATCTCTGAGACCTGGTGGAAGGAGGAAACCAGTGGAACACTGTCATACAAGGATACAAATTATGTTGTAGTGATAGGGGAGATCGAATTGGTAGATGAGCAGCATTATGTTAAGGAGCACCTTGAATCGAACAGACTAAAAATTCTGAAGGACATGAAACATCTTAGAATCGCTATGGACTGAAATTCTATGAGTAAAGGGGAAAAGGACAGTGATAGGAGTGTACTACCATCCACCTAGCCAGGAAGAACAGACAGATTTAGAAATGTTATAAGAAATTATGATACTGACTGGATAAATATAACATCAGGGCATGCTAGAAAGGTAAAATTCCTTGATGAAATCAAGGACTGCTTTACGGAGCAGCTGGATCAGGAGCCAACAACAGGAGGAACAATTCTAGACCTAGTCCTTAGTGGAGCACATGATCTAGTGCAGGAGGTAATGATGCTGGGGTCTCTTGATAACAGTGATCATAACATGATCAGGTTTGATATAAGATATGGAGTAAGTACACACAGAAATCCAATACGTTAGCACTTACCTTTCAAAAAGGAGACGATGATAAAATGAGAAAAGTTAGAAGAGCAGCTATAAAGTCAAAGGTGTGGATGCTGTTCAAAAATACCATACTGGAAGCCCAGGCCAAATATATTCCATGTATTAAAAAAGAAGGATGGAAGACCAAACGACAGCCGGCATGGTTAAAAAGTGAGATGAAGGAAGTTATTAGAGCTAAAAAGAAAATCCTTCAGAATATAGAAGGAACCAAATGAAAATAATAAGAAACAGCATAAGGAATGGCAAGACAAATGCAAAGCGCTGATAAGGAAGGCAAAGAGAGACTTTGACTAGAAGATTGCGTTGGAGGTAAAAACAGATAGTAAAAACTTTTTTAGGTATATTAAAAGCAAGAAGCTAGCAAAATACTCAGTTGGATCGCAAATCACCAGGACCAGATGGTATACAAAAATCAAGTATGGTATCAGTTGATTGGAGGGTGGCCGATGTAACACCAATTTTTAAAAAGGGTTCCCAAGGTGATCCGGGAAATTACAGACCAGTGAGACTGACGTCAGTGCTAGGCAAAATGATAGGGACTATTATAAAGAACAAAATTACACAGCATATACATAAGCATGGATTAATGAGACAAAGCCAACATGGATTTAGTGAACGGAAAACTTACCTCACCAAACTACCACATTTCTTTGAAGGGGTAAACAAACATATGGATAAAGGTGAGCCGGTCGATATTGTGTATCTGGATTTTCAAAAGGTATTTGACAAAGTACCTCATGAAAGACTCCAGAGGAAATTGAAATAGCATGGGATAGTGTTCTAGTGTGGAATAAAAACTGGTTAAAAGACAGAAAAACAGGAGTAGGGTTAAATGGTCAGTATTCTCAAAGGAAAAGGGTAGATAGTGGGATTCCGCAGGGGTCTGTGCTGAGACCGCTGCAGTTTAATAACTAAGGGTTCTATGGCCAACAAGAAGAGGAGTGTAGAGAGGGGGCAAACCTTGTGGGAAATAGGGAGGCACAAATTAATCTTTTTGCAGATGACATCTTGTTATATCTTTCAAATGCTCCTAAACAGTTGCCAGCAGCGCTTAATATTGTGAACTCTTTTGGGGAATTATCGGGCCTCGGGTCAATTGTGCTAAATCAGAGCTTTTGCCCCTGGCAGGGGGTATGGGATTCCCTCAATTCTCGACCTTGCCTATAACACCCTCCACGGGTCCTATGCGAAATTTTGGGATATTCCTCAGTACAAAACCAATTGTTTTTTTATAAACGTAATGTAAATGATCATATAGAGAAGATAAAACGCCTATGTGAGACATGGAAAGACCTACCTCTGTCATTAATGGGAAGGGTGGCTTTGGTGAAGATGATTCTTCTTCCCAAAATATTATACCCATTACAGACGGCACCTTTCTGGATATTAAGGAAGGATGAGCGTCTTTTCCGCTCTAATATATGCTCCTTCATATGGCGGCATAGAGGGGTTCGGATAGAGCACAAGCGGTTAATTCATGGTAAAGAATGGGGAGGTCTGAATCTTTCTGATTTACGACTGTATAATATAGCTGCCCTCATGAGGTTTATATATGAAGGGATTATGGGGACGCATCGTTACACTCCCATGGGGTGGATGGAAGAGTGGGGACGCCCATATTCAGTTATAAATCTTCTCCATATGACCCCTCATAAAGCTCCCCAAGTAGCATCTAAGCTGGGGTTTCTTAGACCTCTGAGAAGGGCATGGAGCTGGTGGAGGGGCAGACAAGGGAAGACGCCGGTAGCCTCACCTTTTTTGGGCCTCCTGGGTAATGCGAACTTTCCAGCAGGAATGGGGGCCTCGGTGTTCAGGATATGGAGGGAGAGGGGATGCACCAACATGGGTCAGTTGCTTGGAAAGAGTGAAAGTAGGTTCCCTAATTTTGACAAGCTTAAGGAGCAGTGGACGTTACCGAATAGTCACATGTTGCCCTATCTCCAGGCAAGACATTATTGGGCCACTATGAAGAATCATTTTGGGCAGACATCGGAGTATGGGGAGTTAGACCTCCTGCTCCTATGGGTACCTAAGCCACTGAATAAGTTAACTACCTGGTATAAGCTACTAAAAATGTCACTGCCCAGGGTGGATATTGAGAGTTTGATGTACCAATGGAGTACGAGTACCCACAATTATGTACACTTTAATCTGTATGAAGTGGTTAAATCAACAGACCTGCAGGAAACACAATACAAGATACTTCATAGGGCGCATATAACGAAAGAAAAGGGGGCGGCGATGGGGTTATGGGAATTGGATAGATGCAGCCGGTGTCAAAGGGCGCGGGAGATGCTACTACATACTTTCTTGGAGCGTCCTGGCCTCATTATATGGAATGAGGCGATTAGCTTCATCAATAAGGTTGGATGCAAGAACTTGGAGTTGGATTATGCTACTTTGCTCTTGATCACACAGGGCCTTACGCAACCACAAAGGCGTTTTATATATGTTTCATTACTATTGGGCAAGAAGACAATTTTGTAGTTCTGGACACAGTCAGACACAGAGAGTAGAGGAGTGGCCTAGTGGTTAGGGTGGTGGACTTTGGTCCTGGGGAACTGAGGAACAGACTTCGATTCCCACTTCAAGCTCAGGCAAGTCACTTAACCCTCCATTGCCCCATGTAAACCGCATTGAGCCTGCCATGAGTGGGAAAGCGCGGGGTACAAATGTAACAAAAATAAAAAAAAATATCCCGTATGAATGTTGGACAGCAAAAATGAAAGAAATGGGAAAGTTTGAGAAAATGGTGTACTCCAATTCCCAGCGACAGGATAATAAACAATATGCCTTGCTTTGGACGAATTGCCTGAAAATGATGACCCCTTAAGGAATGGGAGGGGGTGGTGTTTATAGTTTACCCTTTCATAACACACGGGTGGGGGTGGGTTAGGAGGGGCAGAAGGGTGTTGATTGAGTGGATATGGAATGGGTGTGAGTGAGCTGTGGAAGTATAATACAAGAGTTTAATGGGAGGGGGGATTTATTCTTGAAAAAGTCAATACTGAGCTGTATTCGGTCAGGAGATGTTATGGTGGAGGCACTCTTTTGTCCATTGTATCTTATGCACCAACTGTTTGGATTTTGTGCAGACTGTTTTACTCTGCTTTGTATGACACTGATTTAAAAAAATGGACTTGGGAATATCCACTGTTTATTTCTAGGATAAGCAGCATAAAATGTATTGTACTGTTTTGGGATCTTGCCAGGTACTTGTGACCTGAATTGGCCACTGATGAAAAGAATACTGGGCATGATGGCCCTTCAGTCTGTCCCAGTATGGCAATGATTATGTTTTTATGCTCATTCTCTCTATGCCCCCCTATTACATAATTAAACTCTGGAATTTGTTGCCGGAGAACGTTGTAGGGGTATGTCCCTGTGTCTCCCTTGCTGGTCTTGGCCTATACAAGCCTATGACATCTTGTTACTAGAAGATGGCTGCTGCAAATCTCTGACCTGCACATCTCTGTGTCAGAGTCAGCTTCAGGTTGTGGAAAATCACTGACAGGCTTGCTGAAGCCAAGAACACTCTGTGCTCCAATTATTCCCCTTCTATCTCGGAGATGATGAGAAGGGAGGCATGCATGGCACCAGAAGTTACCATTTCCAAGGTCACGAAGAAAAAACAAGAGGATAATTGGTATCACCTGACCGAGAGGCGCTGGAAGAGCGGGAAGAGTTGGGGAGTTAGTTAGTCGGAATCCTTGGAAGAAGGTGGAGGTGGAAAGAAGACCAGTGACCTAAGAAGGTCCACCAACTGATGAGCTGTGTATCTGGAAGAGTACCGTGTGGTTCAGCAACCTACAAGGTGTGACCTGTGCCTTTGCTGACTGCTGCAGAGTGCCTGTCGTGGCTCTGATGAAGACTCGCTGATCTCAGCTTGAGTCTGCGAAGTAACCTGTGCTACTCCTGAGAGGCGTCCCCGGAGGTTGCCTGGTGAGAGACTTAGAGGCATATTTTCAAAGCACTTTGGGAGGCTAAGTTCCATAGGTTTCTATGGAACTTTGGGAGGCTAAATGCTTTGAAAATGAGCCCCTGTGTGATCTATCTCCTATTAGTCTGGGTTAGCGAGTGGTGATTACCTGAGCATAAGGCTGGTGTTAGTCATAACCTTGGTCGGGAAAGAAGCTGCTAATTACCATACTACCTCGTAACATAGTTATTGCATTCTAATCAGTTGTGCAAGTTTACCTAGCAACCAGTAAGAAATGTGTGTAGTGTGAGAATATAGTTGTAAGAATTACTGCCAGTATTTTTGTTCAGCCAAAGCTTTGCCAAATTTCTATTTTGTATATATATTTTTTATATTATCCATAATAAAGCTAATATATATCAGCCTGATTTCTCAGCTCTCTCTCTGACCGAAATAGTGGCATGTAGGCCATAGCCAAGGTTTTCCCCCTTCCCCTAGACAGAGAACAGAATATTTTGCTTGCGGATAGTTCTGTTGGGAAACCTTGTTTCAGGTAATTTATTATCTGGGAAATCCGCCTACAACGTGGTGAAGGCGGTTAGCTTGGCAGAGTTTAAAATGGGGTTAGACAGTTTCCTAAAGGACAAGTCCATAAACCACTACTAAATGGACTTAGGAAAAATCCACAATTCCAGGAATAACATGTATAGAATATTTGTACGTTTGGGAAGCTTGCCAGGTGCCCTTGGCCTGGATTGGCTGCTGTCGTGGACAGGATGCTGGGCTCGATGGACCCTTGGTCTTTTCCCAGTGTGGCATTACTTATGTACTTATGAATCTGGAAACTCACATTACCTGGAAAAATCGCTATCCCTGTGTCATCTTTTCTAATCTGGAAACAGCCTTCTTTTTAGTTCTCTTATCTTTATTTGGTTTTACCATGCCATACAAAAGACAAGAACAAAACAAAACAACAGTTTACCATCTTACAACAGCTAACAAGCCTTGAGACGTGTATTACTGCAAGTAGCCTTAGTCAAACAGGCACTGTTATGATCCATTTATTTATCTCTTGAGAGGATCCCATACGTTAAGTGAAGTCACCCTGTTTGTACTTATGTAAAGCCGTGCGGTAATGCCAACACAGCCCATCACTTTGATTGGGGCTGTGTCGGTATTACTGCACTGGCAGCTGCTAGCACAGCTTTGTAAAAAGGGGCGGGGGGGGGGGGGGGTTATACTTGCTGAAGAAATCAGGAAGCCAATTTGTATTTATTTATTTATTATGATTTATTTACCGCCTTTTTAAAGGAATTTACTCAAGGCGGTGTACAGTAAGAATAGATCAAGCATGAGCAATAGGCAATTACAGAAGTCAAAATATTCAAATAACAATACAAAGTATGGCATAGTATACTACTTACAATGTCAACACAATATGTAATAGAACATTATAATTGATAGTGAAGGGTAAAACAAAGAAGGAACATATAGGGGTCCTTTTACAAAGGTGCGCTGAAAAGTGGCTTGCGGTAGTGTAAGTGCGGGTTTTGGGCGTGCGCAGAATCATTTTTCAGCACGCCTGTAAAAAAAGTATCTTTTTTCCCCCCCAAAATGGACGTGTGCCAACATCAAGATTGCCGGGCGTCCATTTTGGGTCTCTGGCCATAGACCTAGTGGTAAAGAATTTGGGCGGTAAGCACCTACGTGCATCAGATGCCACTTGACGCATGTCCGAAAATAAACATTTTTCAGATGCGTGTAGCGGATGTGTGCCAAAAATGAAATTACCGCAAGAGCCACGCGGTACTCGGGCGGTAAGTCCATTTTGGTGCGCTTTGGGAATGCCTAGGTACCTACGTGGCTTAGTAAAAGGGGCCCATAGATAGGTAAGAGAGTAAGAAGAGTTAAAAAGTAGGTGACTGATATAGAGAAAGTTGCACATGAGATCAAAGAGATGGTTACATATTATCTCAGCTAGGGTAGGAGTGGATAATATTGCTACAGCCTGAGCTCTCAAAAACTAAAAAATTCATTGTTACTATTCATCATATCACATCCACATTTTCTCTCCCTTTTCAAGCCCAGCATCCTGTCTCCGACAGCGGCCAATCCAAGCTTCAAGAACCTGACTACCCCCCCCCCCCCCCAAATAATAATAATTTTTAATAATGTTCAAAGGACTTTTCCTTCAGGAATCTGTCCAAACCCCCCTTAAACTCCGTAAGGCCAGCTGCTGTCACTACATTCTTCGGCAACGAGTTCCAGAGCCCAACTACACGCTGAGTAAAGAAAAACGTTCTCCTATTTGTTGTAAATCTACCATGTTCTAGCTTCATCTTGTGTCCCCTGGTTCTATTGTTGTTTGAAAGTGTAAACAAACGCTTCACATCTGTCCGCTCTACTCTGCTCACTATCTTTTAGACTTCTATCATATCACCCCTCAGCCGCCTTTTCTCCAAGCTGAAGAGCCCTAACCATCTTAGCCTTTCCTCATAGGGAAGTCGTTCCATCCCTTTTATAATTTTCGTCACCCTTCTCTGCACCTTCTACAATTCCTTTATATCTTTTTTGAGATGTGGTGACCAGAATTGGGCACAATATTTGAGGTGCGGTCGCACCATGGAGTGATACAACGGCATTATAACATCCTCGTGTTTGTTTTCCATCCCTTTCCTAATAATACTGAACATTCTGTGCGCTTTCTTAGCCGCCGCAGCACACTGAGCAGAAGTTTTCAACGTCTTATCAACGATGACTCCCAGATCCCTTTCTAGGTCTGTGACTCCTAACGCGGAACCTTGCATGACGTGGAGAGGCATAATCGAACAGCGCCGGCCAAATAGCTGGCCGGCCATCTTCGGGGCAGACGCCACAAGGGGGCTGAGCCAACCATATTTTCGAAATACGGTACGGTTGTGGCCGGCTAAATCGATCGCCGGGTGTAGAGGAGATGGCCGGCTTCGTTTTTCAGCCATAATGGAAACCGGGCCTGGCCATCTCAAACCCGGTGAAATGCAAGGCATTTGGTCGTGGGAGGAGCCAGCATTTGTAGTGCACTGGTCCCCCTCACATGCCAGGACACCAACCGGGCACCCTAGGGGGCACTTCTAAAAAAATAACAATAGCTCCCAGGTATATACAGTGGTGGAAATAAGTATTTGATCCCTTGCTGATTTTGTAAGTGTGCCCACTGACAAAGACATGAGCAGCCCATAATTGAAGGGTAGGTTATTGGTAACAGTGAGAGATAGCACATCACAAATTAAATCCGGAAAATCACATTGTGGAAAGTATATGAATTTATTTGCATTCTGCAGAGGGAAATAAGTATTTAATCCCTCTGGCAAACAAGACCTAATACTTGGTGGCAAAACCCTTGTTGGCAAGCACAGCGGTCAGACGTCTTCTGTAGTTGATGATGAGGTTTGCACACATGTCAGGAGGAATTTTGGTCCACTCCTCTTTGCAGATCATCTCTAAATCATTAAGAGTTCTGGGCTGTCGCTTGGCAACTCGCAGCTTCAGCTCCCTCCATAAGTTTTCAATGGGATTAAGGTCTGGTGACTGGCTAGGCCACTCCATGACCCTAATGTGCTTCTTCCTGAGCCACTCCTTTGTTGCCTTGGCTGTATGTTTTGGGTCATTGTCGTGCTGGAAGACCCAGCCACGACCCATTTTTAAGGCCCTGGCGGAGGGAAGGAGGTTGTCACTCAGAATTGTACGGTACATGGCCCCATCCATTCTCCCATTGATGCGGTGAAGTAGTCCTGTGCCCTTAGCAGAGAAACACCCCCAAAACATAACATTTCCACCTCCATGCTTGACAGTGGGGACGGTGTTCTTTGGGTCATAGGCAGCATTTCTCTTCCTCCAAACACGGCGAGTTGAGTTCATGCCAAAGAGCTCAATTTTTGTCTCATCTGACCACAGCACCTTCTCCCAATCACTCTCGGCATCATCCAGGTGTTCACTGGCAAACTTCAGACGGGCCGTCACATGTGCCTTCCGGAGCAGGGGGACCTTGCGGGCACTGCAGGATTGCAATCCGTTATGTCGTAATGTGTTACCAATGGTTTTCGTGGTGACAGTGGTCCCAGCTGCCTTGAGATCATTGACAAGTTCCCCCCTTGTAGTTGTAAGCTGATTTCTAACCTTCCTCATGATCAAGGATACCCCACGAGGTGAGATTTTGCGTGGAGCCCCAGATCTTTGTCGATTGACAGTCATTTTGTACTTCTTCCATTTTCTTACTATGGCACCAACAGTTGTCTCCTTCTCGCCCAGCGTCTTACTGATGGTTTTGTAGCCCATTCCAGCCTTGTGCAGGTGTATGATCTTGTCCCTGACATCCTTAGACAGCTCCTTGCTCTTCGCCATTTTGTAGAGGTTAGAGTCTGACTGATTCACTGAGTCTGTGGACAGGTGTCTTTCATACAGGTGACCATTGCCGACAGCTGTCTGTCATGCAGGTAACGAGTTGATTTGGAGCATCTACCTGGTCTGTAGGGGCCAGATCTCTTACTGGTTGGTGGGGGATCAAATACTTATTTCCCTCTGCAGAATGCAAATAAATTCATATACTTTCCACAATGTGATTTTCCGGATTTAATTTGTGATGTGCTATCTCTCACTGTTACCAATAACCTACCCTTCAATTATGGGCTGCTCATGTCTTTGTCAGTGGGCACACTTACAAAATCAGCAAGGGATCAAATACTTATTTCCACCACTGTAGCTCCCTTACCTTGTGTGCTGAGCCCCCCAAAATCCACACCCCACAACTTTACAACACTACCATAGCCCTAAGGGGGGCACCTATATCTGGGTACAGTGGGTTTTGGGGGGGGGGGTTTGGAGGGCTCCCATTTACCACCACAAGTGTAACAGGTGGGGGAGGGATGGGCCTGAAGTGCACAGCATCTACTAAAAAAACTGCTCCTGGGGCTTGCATATTGCTGTCAGGGAACTGGGTATAACATTTCAGGCTGGCAAAAAAGTTTTTTTGGGGTGGGAGGGGGTTGGTGACCACTGGGGGAGTAAGGGTTCCCTCCGGTGGTCATTTGGTCAGTTGGGGCTCCTTTGTGAAGCTTGGTTGTGAAAAAAAGGGACCAAGTAAAGCCGGTGAAATGCTCGTCAAGCCTGGCTTTTTTTCCCCATTATCGGGTGAAGCCGGCCATCTCGTGAGCATGCCCCTGTCCTGCCTTCACTACCCTACCGACACCCCCATTGAAGTTTCGCTGGCTCTGCAATGGAAAGCAGTTGGCGCTAGCCAAAAGCGGCTTTCGATTATACCGATTTGGCCGGGTTCAGGAGATCGCCTGCCATCTCCCGATTTGTGTCGGAAGATGGCCGGGGATCTCTTTTGAAAATGAGCTGGATAGCTGTAATTCTGGTTCCTCTTACCCACATGCATCACTTTGCACTTGTCAACACTGAACTTCATCTGCCACTTGGACGCCCAATCCCCCAGTCTCGCGAAGTCCTCCTGTAATCTTTCACACTCCTCCTGCAACTTTGACAACCACGAATAACTTTGTGTCATCTGCAAATTTAATTACCTCACTAGTTACTCCCATCTCTAGGTCATTTATAATATGTTAAAAAGCAGCGGTCCCAGCACAGACCCCTGAGGGACCCCACTAATTACCCTTCTCCATTGAGAATACTGACCATTCAATCCTACTCTCTGCTTCCTATCCTTCAACCAGCTCTTAATCCATAGTAATACCCTAACTCCAATCCCATGACTCTCCAGTTTCCTCTGGAGTCTTTCATGGGGCACTTTGTCAAACGCCTTCTGAAAATCCAGATACACAATATCCACCGGCTCCCCACTGTCCACATGTTTGTTTACCCCCTCAAAAAATGCAGTAGATTGGTGAGGCAAGACTTATCTTCACTAAATCCGTGCTGACTTTGTCTCATCAGCCCATGTTTTTGTATGTGCTCTGTAATTTTATTCTTAATAAAAGCCTCTATCATTTTGCCCGGTACCAACGTCTGACTCACCGGTCTATAATTTCCCGGATCTCCTCTGGAGCCTTTTTTAAAAATCGGCGTAACATTGGCTACCCTCCAGTCTTCCGGTACCACACCTGATTTGAGGGATAGATTGTATATTACTAACAGTAGTTGTACAGGGGGGTCACGTGATGTCACTGGACTGAACAGACATCTAATAGCTCGGCTCCCTTCCCCTGCTTTTTCTTGGACATGCCAATGGTACCTATACCCCCTAAATCGAATGGAAAGTGAGAGAAAGCGGTGAATAAAAGCCAGAAGTGCAAGAGGGTGGTTTTTCTCGGGCAGAGAGGAGCGGTACACGCCTGTTAAATTTCTGAGATCAGGGAAAGAAAAAGGCAGCACGCAGAAAAAGAAGATGGCGTCGCTAAATGCGACGAGCCCGCCAACACCACCGAAGCAGTCTAAAAGCATTGAATCGGGGCATGATGATTTGGTCCAGATTTCCTTAAAGAACAGGTCGCAGCTCCTGGACGACAAGCTAGCAAAACTACACGATGGCATGGAGGAAATTAAAGAATGCATTGCCACGCACAGTGCTCGGCTGCAAGAGGTGGAAGAATGAATTTCCTCGCAGGAGGACCATATGGCGGCGTCTAAAAGCAGGCTGCAGGATATGGAGGCGCAAATAAATACACTGTGCGACCGGATGGAAGACCAGGAGAATAGAGGAAGGAGAAATAACATCCGGATTATTGGTATACCTGAATCTGTTGCCGAAGCAGAGCTGCAAGATTTGACTGAGAATTGGCTCCCGAAACAGCTGGGGTTGAGCCCGGATCACAGCCGAGGTCAAATAAAGCGTGTTCACAGAGTTGGGCCAAGGAGAGAGCCTAATGGGAGGCCTCGAGTGATCATAGCACGGTATTTAAACTACACGATTAAAGCTGCAATTCTAGAAAAATTCAAGAAGATAAGCAGCGTGGAATACGAGGGCGCAAAGGTCTTGCTGTTCCAAGACTTTTCCGTTAGAGTTATGGAGCAGAGAAAGCTCCTAGCCCTGTATTGTACCAAACTCCATGAAAAAGGAGTTAAATTTGCATTTCAATACCCGGCGAGAGTACGGATTACTTATAACAATAGCACCTGTACTCTGACCAAGACTGAAGAGTTACAAGCATCCCTAGACAAAATACCAAGGGCTCAGGTACAAGGGCAGGATGAGAGTTAAGGAGTCGGGGAGGAACGAATGCAAGGAAGCTCAGTTGCAGGATTCCTATGACAGTAGTTTTGAATTGTTGCTGGAGGAGTTTTCACAACATTTTCACACTGTTTTAAAGTGTAGTTGCGTCTCTCCCGGATTAACGGTGGGGAGCCAGCGCATTGTAGTGGGTCACTTCTCTGACGGCATATGGGTGGAGGCTGACACATGGAGAACCATTTGTAGCATGGCCAGAGAAGTGCGTGGAAACTGAAGGCTACACCCGCCGGAAGAACAGTGAGAGTTGGAGTATCTGCTGAACTAGAAGCTGGCAGAAGAAGCTGCAATGTGGTGAGAAAGGAGGACACGACAAAAGCATTGGGATGAGAGCACACTGCAGTTGGACTAGAGTATGCAAAGCTCCCGGGGGTTGTTGTTGGACTTTTAGAGTTGTTGTTAACAATTAAGGAATGTTCTGAGGGAAAGAGAGTAACTGGAGGGAGGGCAGGGGTGCTGTGAGTGAGGGCTAGATATGCCAGGGGGGGTCTCACAGTTAGTGTATAACAGAGGGGAGTGGGGGAAGGGAATTTGAAGCTTGTTGTTACATGGGTTGTGGTTGGGTACTGGGGGCTTCAGCCGAGGGGGGAGGGCAGGGGGGGAGTAGGGGGGGTTCGAGTAGTAGGAGGGTTGTTAAGGAACAGGGGTGGTTGGATGGGAGAGTGGATGTACTTGATTGGATGTGTGGTTGGTCTTGGGGGAGGAGAGTGTGAAGGGGTGGGGCGGGAGGGGGGGATGTAGGTTTACATAGGAAGAGATTGCAGGAATGCTCATCAATGGCAATGCAATGGTTGGTTGATAAACAGGAGGGGGGTAGCTGTGAGAGAATGCGGGGCTCCGCTGTTGGGACGGGGCCTCACTTCGGGATGTTAATTCAAAGGTTGCAAGATAGCTTGCTGATCACTGGGGAAAATGGGTAGTATCCGGGTGGCTGCACTTAATGTAGATGGAGTGCATTCCACAATTAAAAGGAAGAAAATATTACAGTAGGGGAAGCAAATGAAAGTGGATGTTTTTATGTTACAGGAAACACATCTGTCTGCCCCAGAACATCTCAAACTGAGACAAGGATGGGTGGGAGACATGGTGTTTTCAACATACAATAGTAGGCAACGAGGTGTGGCTATACTTAAGCGGAAGGGATTGGACACGGTTTGTCATAGATCCATTCAGGACCCTGAGGGAAAGTATGTGGTGTGGGCGGGGGTCATCCAAGGGTTAAAAGTAGCATTTTGCTCAGTATATGCTCCTAATATCTATTCTGGGAAATTCTTCTCACA
This sequence comes from Microcaecilia unicolor, assembly GCF_901765095.1. Classification (NCBI taxonomy): domain Eukaryota; kingdom Metazoa; phylum Chordata; class Amphibia; order Gymnophiona; family Siphonopidae; genus Microcaecilia; species Microcaecilia unicolor. Next base: position 1,114,665 of record NC_044044.1, on the reverse strand, counting down.
CCTGTTGTCAACCCTCGCGCAGTTGCAAGATTATCAGTTGTTACTGGGGGGGGGGGGGGGGACTTTAACATAACTGCGGATCCCCTCATTGACTGCAAACCCCCAAAGAGTAGGCCAAAGGGCCTGGAAGAGAGGGGGATAGGACTCTTACAAAGGGATTTGGGATTGGTAGATATTTGGAGGGCACTACACCCGGACGAAAGGGAATACACATATTTCTCCCATGTACATAAATGTCACGCCAGACTAGATTATATAATGATTTCTCCGTCACTCTTCTCAGCGAGTAGGTCAGCAGAAATAGAGGTGGGAGTGGTGTCTGATCATTGTCTCATATGGGTGGAAATAGGCACTAAGGGAGAGAGAACACAGTCAGAGTGGCGCATGAACTCTGCTTTATGCAGGGACTCGGAGTTTCGGAGGCACATAGTACAGGAGTTGGGGCTATTCCTGGCAGAGAATAGAACGGAGGAGATTGAACCGGTGTTGTTATGGGAAACAGGGAAGGCGGTAATGAGGGGGAAAATTATAGCCTACACAGCGAGCTCCCGAAAGCAGAGGGAAAAAGAACTGTTGGGGCACTTAAGACAGCTACAAGAGGTCAGAGGAGCAGCCCAAAAGGGATACAAGGAAGCTAAGAACAACTTTAAGGAGATAAAAGCTAAGATTAATGATATTTTAAATCGGAGGGCAATGGGTGACATCCAATTGTATAAATATCGGCTACACAGGTGGAGAAATAAAACTGGTACGCTGTTGGCTAATATGGTGAGAAATAGAGCTGCGAGGCAGGTAATTACCCATGTTAGGGGAGGGAATGGGCAGAGAGTTGATAAGGAAGCAGACCTACAGAAGGCCTTTGTATATTTTTATAAAGCACTATATGATCAGGGACATTGTGATATGGTCAAAAGGGAGACATTTTTTAAAGGTTTACATCTCCCATCTTTGACGCAAGAGCAAAGAAATTTCCTCAATGAGCCAATACAGGGGAAGGAGATACAACAAGCGATAAAGAAATTTAAGCTAGCCAAGGCTCCAGGCCCAGATGGCTTAGGACCAGAGTTTTATAAGATCCTTGGAAGGCAGGTTGTAGGTCCATTTAGTGAATTATGTGAGGCGCTAGGTAAGGAGCAGCAGAGTACCGGTTCATTGACACATGCCTCAATCATAGTGCTGCCTAAGCTGGGGAGAGACAAGGAGCTTTTGGGCTCCTATTGCCCAATAGCCCTATTAAATCAAGATATTAAACTCTTGGCCGGTATCTTGGCTGCCCGATTGGGAAAGGTATTACCCTCGTTGATACACTCAGATCAAACAGGGTTTGTGCCAGGAAGATATGCTTCTACTAATATCTTACGAGTACTGAGTGCAATTCAGGATAAAAAGGGTGATCAGAGAGATGACCTTCTAGTAAGTCTCGACGCGGAGAAAGCGTTCGACAAGGTACTTTGGGACTACCTCTTTTGGGTTTTGCCCCAATTTGGTATCTTGGGAGAGTTTCTTCATGGAGTTAGAGCCTTGTATAGAAACCCCACAGCACAAATCTTAATCAATAAGAAGCTGTCACCGTCCTTTGAGCTACAAAGAGGTACGCGGCAGGGCTGCCCTCTGTCTCCCATGCTTTTTGTGTTGGCCCTGGAGCCCTTGGCAAGTACAATCTGTCAATCAACTGAGGTGAAGGGAATAAGAGTGGGGAAAAGCGAATATAAAATCAATCTGTTTGCGATGATATGCTAATATTTTTAGGGCAGGCATCTAGAGGGATACCCATACTAATCGATCTTAATTCAGCATTTTGGAGCTTTTCCGGATTGCGAATTAACTTTGACAAATCGGAAGCTATGGCACTATCTGTCACTTGTCCTTGCAGAAGGCAATCAGATTTTCCTCTATCCTGGACAAAAGGGGCAATGAAATATTTAGGGGTATACCTGCATTTAGACTTTGCAGTCATGTATAAGAAAAATGTATGTGACAAATTAGATCAGATCAAACAACTATGTGCTAGGTGGAGGGAGGCACCAGTGTCATTTCTGGGAAGAGTGGCTCTTGTTAAAATGGTGGTGTTTCCCAAGATACTATATACTTTACAGATGATGCCATGCTGTGGATAGCCAGTAAGGATGAGGCCGCTTTCAGGGGGGGGGGGGGTGATCTTGTCTTTTATATGGCAGGGGCGTAGAGCCCAAATAGGTTATCAGAAGCTTGTTAGGGCACGACGGGAAGGGGGAGTCAACCTACCAGACCTCAGATTGTACAATGTATCTGCACTCCTTAGATGGATACATGAATTATATACGGGACAACACAGATTTGCGCCACCAGAGGTATGGAAAAATGCTGCCCGACCCTGGTCAGTTTTCAATGCACTCCATGCTCGGAGAGGGGGGATTAAACTCTCACCTCTGTTGAGACCGCTCCGCCTGGCGTGGGAGTGGTGGAGACAGAGGGTGGGGGGAGCTAGGAGACCTTCCCTGTTTATAGAATTTCAAGACAATCCAGACTTTTCTCCTGGGCAAGGCATGTCTCACTTTCGAATATGGGCACAAAAAGGATGCAGATTTGTGGGACAGATGTGCTCGGAGGGGGGACTGGCAGTCCCAAGCTTTGTAGAGTGTCAACATAGATGGGATATTCCTAAAACCTTCTCCTTTTCGTACTTGCAGCTTAGGCATTATCTACTTTCTGTGCGTACTAAGGACAAGCAAATTCCTGTATTCACAGCACTAGATGTGGTGTTCAAGCAAATGCCAGAGGGTAGCAATAGGTTGTTGAGCTGGTACCAGTTGGGAAAAAAGTGGTTACCTAACTGAGCCCTTGCCTCATTAGCGAACAAGTGGAGTGACATGATAGGGGTGGAGGTCTCAACAGACGAGCTTCAGAAAGGGTTTGATTTGGCATTTCAGATAACTCCTAATGTCAGTTGCCATGAAACACAGCAAAAATATTACATCATGCATATATTACACGGAGCAGGGGAAAGGCAATGGGATTGTGGGACTAAGTGGATTGTGACAAATATGTAAATCACAAGGGTACTTTGGTACATCACTTTCTAGAGTGTATGGTGCTGAAAACATACTGGAGAAATGTCCTGGCACACTTGGAGGAGGTAATAGGGTGCCAAGTACAGTGGAACTATAAAGTATTATTGATGGGCTTAGATTCTGAGCTGGCAAGCCAGGGAATAACTGCATTATACTGTAGGTTTGTGCTATTGGCCCTGGTGATTGCCAAAAGAGTTATTCTACAACATTGGGTGGATAAAGCTCCCCCGCCCATTGCTCAATGGTACGCTGCTATGAAACAAATGGCAGTATGGGAAGGAGGGAGGAAACTGGAGTTGGAGGGGGAAAGGGATAGATCATCTGCGGGACATAAAGTGTGGAAAAGAAGCTATGAATGTATCTCACAGCTTCCCCGGGAAAGGAAGGAGCATAGCAGCCATTAGGTGAGTGAGTAGGCATGTATGGTAGCAAGTCTCTGGGAGGGGGTTTTGGGGGCTGGAAGGGAAAGGGGGGTGAAAATGGGAAAAGTGTGCAAGAGAAAAGTGAGAGGGCATATAACTTGTGTTAAACCATGCTATTCGTTCAGAGGAGTTGAGTAGAGGTGGAATTCAGTTATGCTATCACCTACTTCTCGCTACCTCGTGAAGATGGAAAGTGTATTGGAATATATAAGTAGTGAGACGAAATGGCGTGTACTAGGCTAGATGCTATGTATTTTTGAGGATGCAAGTCATGTTGATGTTACTATTCTGCATATTTCTTGCCAATAAAAATTATTAACAAAAAAAAACAGTAGCTGTACAAGTTCATTTTTCAGTTCTATTAATACTCTGGGATGAATACCATCTGGTCCTGGTGATTTACTACTCTTCAGTTTGCAGAACTGACCCATAACATCCTCCAAGTTTACAGAGAATTCGTTTAATTTTTCTGACTCGTCTGCTTCAAATATGCTTTCCAGCACCGATGTCACTCCCAAATCCTCCTCAGTGAAGACCGAAGCAAAGAATTCATTTAATTTCTCCGCTACGGCTTTGTCTTCCCTGATCGCCCCTTTAACACCACTTTCATCCAGCGGCCTAACCGATTCTTTAGCTGGCTTCCTGCTTTTAATGTATCTAAAAAAAATTTTACTATGTATTTTCGCTTCTAACACTAACTTTTTTTCAAAGTCCTTTTTTGCCCTCCTTATCTCCGCTTTGCATTTGGCTTGGCATTCCTTATGTTTTATCTTATTATTTTCAGTTGGTTCTCTTCTCCATTTTCTGAAGGATTGTTTTTTGGCTCTAATGGCTTCCTTTACCTTACTGTTTAGCCACGCCGGCTGACATTTGGTCTTTTTTCCTCTTTTTCTAATATGTGGAATATACTTGTCCTGTACCTCTAGGATGGTGTTTTTAAACAGCATCCACGCCTGATACAATTTTTTACCCTGTGTGCTGCTCCAGATAAGACTTAGCTGTACTTTCCTCTTCATCTCTGCCACACCAGTCAATGTACCAAAACTTCATTATAAGTTGATTAGGAGAAGATCAACGTATACTTTTCACAGCACTGCACCAACTGCAATCTTCTGTACTGACTGTAATCCAAGGTTGAAATTTTGATTCCAACTGCTGCTATAAATGAGTGGATATCTTTACCAGTTATGTATTGGCAGGATGCTTTTCCCAACATCCAAGCTGCTTTCATATCTGTTCAACAGTCTTCTATTGCTTCACCCCAAAGGAAGTTATGCAAATCAACCATACCTTGGGATACAGCACTGCAATATTTTTGAGCATACCTTACACCTGGAGGCCATCCTTGGAAAGCCAAAGTCCAGGAGACTATCCGGCTGCTGGACACTCAACCGGACTTGATTCATTCGTTACCCAAGAAACTGACAGGTTGATGACAGTTCTCCACAATCAGCTTCTTGCTTTGGATATAGCTCCTAAAATGTTGCAGAGCCCAAACAGTGGACAAAAGTGCTTTCTCACAGTCTGAATACTTCTTTTCCACATTGGACAGGCCTTTGCTGGCATAGCCCATGACCCGCTTATCAGAATCATATTTCTGATATAAGATAGCACTCATAGAGTGTTCAGAGTATCCCAGGTCAACGCAGAACTCACAACCCCCCTCAGGGTACGCGAGATATGGAAAGTGACTAAACAGCTCCTGCATAGCAGTTTCCTGCTGTAGACCCCAAGCCCAGGGCACATCTTTCTTCAATAACTTGACCACGGGTCAGGTAACCTCTGCATACTCATTTATGAACTATCGAGAGTAGTTGCATATCCCCCAAAAAGGAATGAAGTTCTGTGATATTGCTGGATCCTTTTAGCTGCTGTATGGCTTGCACTCGCTTCTCCTGAGGTCAAAGACCCTCATGCAGAAATTCTGTACCCTAGGTAATTCAGCAATTTCCTTAACCATTGTCCTTTTGCAAGGGTCAGTTTAGCTCCAGCATCTGTTGACTGTTGTAAAACATGTTCTATCTCTGCCAAGTGCTCTTGAAAGGTAGGGCTTTAGATCAGAATATCATCCACATAGTCCTAAATATATATTCATAATTATAAGTGTTTATTTGCTATGAAAATAAATTAGCATTCTCATTACATTTACTGCTTCCTAAGACTTTCTTTATATATGTGGGATAGAACAGATTATCATAAATGGAATGTGAACAGCATCTTTGCCATAAGACTAAGGTACACCCGAAACCGGCCCTCACTGAAAAGAAGGTGACGCTAGCCTCTAAGACCCCAAGGGACCGCAATTGTCGGTACAGGAATACACGAGCACCTCTCCCAAGAAGAGAGAGTCTTAAGGCGTACACAGACCCACCAGACCAGAGTCTACCAGAAGCTGCCCTCACAGATCCGCAGGTGCTGACAGAATCTAGAGTACCAAGAAACTGCACTAAGCAGCAGTATAGGTATGAAGACACCATGTCGGATCCCAGGTTGATAGAAGCAAACCACCTGAAAAAACAGTATGGGAAAAAAAATAGAAAAACCACCATACAGCAAAAGAGCAGCCATAAAAGGGAACACATCTCTGTGCCTGACATGAATTGGGAGCCAGCACTAAAATGAGAAACCCATGTGGGAGAGGCGTCCACAGACAACCAATGCCACCACCGAAGTAGTAATAACAAAAAACAGTGGCCGCTGGCAAACTCAAGTCGAAAACCTATTACTGCCCCAGAGACTACTAGGTTAAATGGAAAAAGAGAAATACCTGGGACAGTGAGACAACCCAGGCCCAGGATGTAAGCTTCTGAAATAGCTCCCTATCACGGTAGGGACGACCCCCACAATAAACGAGCCTGAGATCCTGCCCAAAAAGAAACACAGTCACCAAAATGGAAAGGCGAGGGAGCCCATCCCCAAATAGCTACAGGACCGCATGACACTCTCCTTTTTTTTTATTTTATTTTGTTTTTCAAACAAGTTACAGCTCACAGCCGTAATGTCCAAAGGGAAAGAAATGGGCACTGCAAGAGCGCAGGAAAATCATATCTGCAGTGTAGAGTGTTACCATAGCCTTGAAAATATATATCGTGCAAGCAGGAGGGGATCAACAGGGAGCCTGGAGGTCAGAGTGGGCAACGCCCTAAACGAGAGACCAGGAACAGTGAGGAGAGAAACTGCGCCGAAGCATGCGAGCAAGGTGGCATTTCACGTGTCTTGAAGCAGAATGACCAGCTTCTGGAAGACTGGCAAAACAATACAAATCCACAACGGAAACGAAAACGGGCAGGAAAAGCTGAGGAGGTAGAAGATGCTCTTCTTCGGTGGTTTTCTCGAGTCAGGAGCAGACAGTTTCCTGTCCGTGGTCCACTGCTTATGGAGAAAGCTAACCAGCTAGCTGAAAGTCTTAGACTAACTGAATTCAAAGCCACTGTTGGATGGTTGGAAAGATGGAAGGAGAGGAACAACATAAAATTCATCAAACAGCATAGTGAGAAACAAGACGCTGATGACTGAAAATTGGGTTCTTTCAGTTCTTCCTACCATCTTGAACGAGTTTGCACCTCGTGACATTTTCAATGCTGACGAAAATGGTCTCTACTGGCGAGCGATTCCTGATGGAACACTTGCATTCAAACATGCCAAAACTACTGGAGGTAAAACGTTGAAGGACCGACTGACGATCCTCCTTTGCTGCAATATGGATGGGACTGAGAAGTTGGAAACCCTCGTCACTGGAAAGAGCAAACAGCCCCGTTGCTTCAAGAAAGTTAAGCGACTTCCTGTGTCATACGAGGCTAACGCAAATTCATGGATGACTGGGGAAATTTGGAAGCACTGGCTAAAGAAGTTAGACACTAGAATGCGGGCACAAAAGCGTCAGATTTTGCTGCTTTGTGATAATTGTGCTGTACACAGGGATGATGTCAGGCTGTCTAACGTCAAGGTGTCTTCCTGCTACCAAACACTACCTCTCTGATCCAACCTATGGATCAGGACATAATAGCCAATTTCAAACAACATTATCGGGCTCTTGTGCTACATCATCTGATGAGCGTTATGGATGACCAGACTGGCAAGGATAAACGTGCTGTTGAACTGGCTCGTAATCTATCACTGTTGGATTCCCTACATATGCAGAAAGAAGCCTGGAATCATGTTACACAGACAACCATTGTGAACTGCTACAAGCGGGCAAGCTTTGTTAAGGATGTGGAGAGGGACGAAACAGATGCAGCTGTTGCAAACGTGTCAGATGAACAGGTTATTGACATCCCAGCCGGTGTTACTGAAGAGGAGTTCCAGCACTGATGTCAAGTTATGCGCCTATATGCAGGCAACAACGGCTGATGATGGAACAGATGAAGAAATAAGCAGCGAGGTACATGCTGACAAAATTCAACAACCTCCTCCTGCCACTTTTGCAAGAGCGCTGGAGAGTCTCAACACCTTGCGGGCCTATCTGGAGGCCACTGGATGTCAGTGCTATGACAGTTTTTACCATCTGGCAAACGTAGTCTATGGAACTCACAGACCCAAGAGTGTACAGAGGACTATAACTGATTACTTCAAGCCAGCCTAATGTCAGTTAACTGAGACAGTATACTGTACATATAATAATAAACAGTACTGTACATATGTTTATCAGATGTCAAGCTTCTTTGGGTCACAACGGTTAAGTGCATGCTCTGGTTAACTGCATGCATTTCTTTGGTCCCAGACCCTTGCACTTAAGCGGATTGCACTGTATATATTGGTGCATTCAACAGTGTTTACTAAATATATAGCACCTCTTAATACACTACTAATTTGAAACCTCCAGATTAGATATTTCAATTTACTTCTTGTACCTTCTGCTGAAACTTATCTTTTTGTGTCTTACTTTCCAAAGCTGGCTGGAACTTGTGCTCCAGAGATGAGCCTTTGGCCCTTTCCTAAGTTTGTGCAGACTCACTGTTGTCCCTGCAGTGTAGTGGACTGTTGCAGGAATGGAGGCATGAATTTGTGATACTTCAGGAGTCAGACAGCTCACACCAGAATGAGAGAGTAATCTTCTTTATTTGCCAGCAAACAAAGCAGGACATCAGTTCTAGCTCTCTTCTCTTCTCTTAGCTCTTTTTGTGTCATGTGGCTTCTGTCTCAGCTGCTTCTCTTCTGCTGTCTCTCCTGTTGTCTTCCAGCTTTCTTCCTTTCTTCTGACGTAAACTGCTTCTGCTCCTACTTAAATACAGTTCTATCCCCCTCCTAGCCTAGCCCCCCCTTACTCTCCAATTGGTTAAGGAATAGATTGGTCACTTTGCCTCAACCAATCATTACTTTTGAAATATCAGTTACATAGGTTTGGTATTCCTCAAACTGACCTCTAACCTGGGGCCCCTCAAGCCAGACAATATGGCACTAGAACTCTTATATTCTCATCATGATTGATTTCTCATCTATAGCTTAAACTGGGTTCCCTTAGAGACTAAGAGGCCCAATCTAACATTGGTTATTCTCATATTCCTAGTCTGGTTCATACTACCTGCTAGCTGAACTCTGGCATTCATTAAAGAGGTCAAAAGTCAGTCTTACTTAATAGCATACGGCTATGGTCGGTTATTACTTTCAGGAGGCCCGTCCTACACTTAGCTATAATTAATCAAGGAGAAGAGAGCTGACTAGTTCTGACCTTTTTCACCTATCAGCTTCCTTCACAGAACTTGCTAGGACCACAGAAAACTCAAAACACATGTTGGCCTCTTCACTACAGTCTTTGCTTAGAAAGTCAGACAAAGAATAATACAGAATTTAAAAAGGTTTCCTACATATTAACTACACAAAATACACAGAATCAGTATTTCTTATAAGACATATTCTAAATATCAGGAATATCTACATATTAAGAACTTCTAAATAGTATTTCAGCCTATTCTTAAACTACAATATATCTGGCTCATTCCTTTGTTCATTCATAATAATATCCCTTCAAGATTTAATAGTATACAGATGTGCCAGCTAGCATTGGCAATTCACAAAGGACAGAGTTTCATTTCTCACTGACCTTTCCTAACCTTTTGCTCAACAGAGTTCTAGTAATTAATTCCAGCCTGCATTCCTTTACCTTAGTTACAAGGTAAAAAGCTAGAATTCAAACTTCAAGCTTTTAACAGAATTAACCCTTCATATGATTTCTCAGAATTAATCAATTTCTTTTGCCCACTGCCTCATTCCCCCCTTTGAGACTAAAATCAGCTTATGCAGAAATAAGTCTCACTACTCAAACTCTGGAGATTATAATGATCCTAACTAGGAATAGACTTATGAACCACCATTACCCTACTTGTTAAGGTTCGACGGCATACTGCCGAAGCACATGAGGCCAGGAAACAAAACAACAACCCTGCTAAAACTAAGACTATTAGGGAAATAAACAAGGGACGTATCCAGGAGGTCAATGACCACCACCAGGAGGTAAGGTCTAATCCTCCTCGGTAATCCTCCACATTAAGGCTAGCCAACTGTAGGACTTTATCCATGGCATGCCTAACTACATGCGTCCTATTTATAACAATAGTACAGCACTCTGAAGAATTTAACACTGTGCAGAGACCACCCTGGGCTGCAAAGAGGTAGTCAAGACCCATACGATTATACCGAGAAACTATACTTAATTCATTAATTTGATCCTGCAATGCATTGACTACCACGTTCAGCTCATGAACTAAAACATGAAGTAGGGACTGAAGTCTCCGAGTAGCCATACCTAGTTCAGTAATACCCGCTACCGGGCCCCCAATTGGAATCCAGGCTGTGGCAGAAAGGGCTACAAGTCTCTTTTTAGTCAGAGGATAAGTAGAGTTAATATACTGGAGGGCTAATTCAATCGCCTCATCCTCTGTGGCAACGGAGGAGGGTAAGGACAAAGCCTCTCGCTTAGAGCGGTGCGGGGATGGTGGCTTGAGAGGAATAACTTTAGGAAAATAATTCAAGGTTACCAATACACAAAAATCATATGTGGGGGGAAGAATCATGTGGAGGACATTATCACAGAGCCAGTAATGACCAAGGAGAGGGTGAGGAAAGTTCCCAATAAATGTAGGCACAGGATGGAGACTAGGATGCCCATAATGCGAGCCCCTATCCCAGGGGGAACGAAGAAGAAATGGAGACTTTGTACACCATAGGTGCCAATCCCCAATTGTAACAGACCGCTCATATGATGCAACCCCTTCATACCCCGGGGACTTATGAAAGTAGAAAATAGGATGGGACACTATAGTCTTCTCAGTAGTAAGGTTAGGAGCCAGATAATCACCTGGGTCATAATCTGCAGGTACGGTAATAGGGCACATAGGAGTACCTGGAGAAACTACCCACACAGATTCTCCTTTTTCTGGGAGAACATTAGTATAGTTACAGGGAATGGGAAGAACAGTTGAGATGTTTCTTGTTAAACAAAACACTCCAGAAGCTGGATAGGGAGACGTAAAAACTGGCCTTAGAGAAGATTCAGAGGGGGAAGTAGCATTATAAAAGGACCACCAAGTATAATCCTGGCTCCAAGGACCTGAACTCGAAAAGTAGGGAGGTATAAGAGCTGGGAGTTGCACAGGAACAGGAACAGCTGGGACATCTGTGGTATAAGGAGAAAATCGGGAACACACAATACAAGGGGAAGTAATCTTTGCCTGGCTAATTAGTTCCTGGACAGAGTGTAACCAAAGGTTAGAGCGAGTTGGGGTATTAGGAACAAGGAGGCAAGGAGTAGAAAACAACAAAAGCATCCAAACTACTAACATTTTCTTTCTTCCTAATCTAAAACAAATACAGCAAACTAATTAAGCAATAATATTTCAACAGTCTGTGCTAATCACAGATTACTCTAATATAGTGTTCTCAGTCTTTGAGTTCTTATACCAGTTGGGATAGACCCTCAACTGACAAAGATCAAGCTCTCAAATTCCAAGAAAGCCAGAATCAGAGCAAGAAAAAGGTCTCAGTGTGAAGCCGAAGTTCAGCCGCTCCTGCAGTATGCAGTTGACCCTTCTTTTCAGCTAGTAGATTCTTGGGTTCGGGTCAGGCGCAACTTCAATGGCTCCGCTGGATCACTTTCTGCTCTCCACTGTCTAGGCTCCGTCTGATCCGTGCTGGGCTCAGTCTGGTCAGCAGACTTAATTCGAGACCAATGGACCCATGGAGTTATCCCTGCGACCTTCACAGCTGTAGGGGTAGAAAGCAAAACAGTAAAAGGTCCTTTCCACCGGGGCCCCAAAGGCTGAAGCCTCCAATCTTTCACCCAAACTCTATCCCCTGGCAGGAAGGAATGTACCTGAACCTGGAAGGGGACAGGGTTTATTTCTCTCACATAAGACTGAAGCTCAGAAATTATCCTACCCAGGAGGGCTACCTGCTCCTGCACCTGGGCAGACCCTAAAATCCCTATGTCTCCCTTAATTCCCTGTAAAATGGCTGGGGGCTTCCCATACACAATTTCAAAGGGAGAGAGGGCTGTTCCTTTGAGAGGGTGCATCGGAGGCGGAAAAGGGCTAGTGGCAGTGCCTGTGGCCATTTCAATTGGGTTTCCTGACAAATCTTTGCTAGGCTATTTTTCAAGGTTCTGTTTGCTCGCTCAACCTGCCCTGAACTCTGGGGACGATAGGCACAATGCAATTTCCAGGTAATGCGCAATGCGCGGGACAGGGCCTGAAGTGTGGCTTCAACAAAGGCGGGACCATTATCTGAACCTATGGCAAGGGGCAGTCCATACCTGGGGATGACATCCCTAAGGAGGGCTCGAGCTACTTCTGTGGCTTTCTCAGTAACTGTAGGATATGCTTCCACCCACCCAGAAAAGGTACAGACCATGACCAAGAGGTATCGGAGCCTACCACTCCTGGGCATTTCTGTGAAGTCTATAACTAGAGACTCAAAGGGTGTTAGTCCCCTAGACTGAACTCCTGGTGGAATACGGGGTCCCTGACGAGCATTATTCTGGGCACAGAGAGTACATCGGGCAGAGGCAGTGGCAACCAGACTATCCAATCCTTCCAGCACCACTACTCGATTGAGTAGGCGGGCTAGTGCTGTTTTCCCTAAGTGTGATAGGTCATGAGCTTGAGACACTACAGGCCAAGCTAGGTGGCGTGGCACCAGAACTCTGGTATCAGGGAGATGTAACCAGCCATCAGATCTCCTTACTGCACCTTCCTCTAGAGCCCATTTCTCTTCCATTTGGGTATACATAGGTGTCCATTCTTGCAGTCGAATTTGGAACAGGGGAGTCACAGTACTTGCTAGGGGTCCTCGAGCAGCTTCCTTGGCCACCCGATCAGCATGGCGATTCCCTCGGGCCACTGGAGTATCTATCCTTTGGTGTCCCCTGCAATGAATAACAGCTACCTTCTTAGGTGCCCAAACAGCCTCTAGCAGCTGAAGTATTTCAGGTCCATACTTAACAGGTTGGCCTGCAGCATTTATGAGTCCCTTTTCCTTATACAAAGCTCCATGAGCATGTAGGGTTGTGAAGGCATACTTAGAATCAGTATAAATGTTGGTTACCAGTCCTGCTGCTAGCTCCAGAGCTCGTATGAGGGCCACAAGTTCTGCTTTCTGGGCTGAAGTTCCTTGGGGCAGGGCTCTTGCTTCTATCACCTTGTCCTCTGTCACCACAGCATAGCCTGCCAGTCGCTTGGAGTTCTCCACGTAACTGCTTCCATCTGTGAAATAAATTACATCTGGGTCCCTCCAAGGAACATCTTTAAGATCTGGTCGACTGGAGTACACTTCATCCATAGTTTGGATACAGTCATGATCCGGTGGTCCCTCAGATGCTGGCAAAAGAGTAGCAGGATTGAATGTAGCCACCGTTTCCAGGTGTATCCGTGGATTCTCACACAAACTGGCTTGGTACTTAACCATGCGGTTATTTGTAAACCAGTGGTTGCCCTTATACTCCATGAGGGTAAGAACTGCGTGGGGGACTTTAACAACCAGTTCTTGCCCCAAGGTCAACTTATCAGCTTCCTGGACCAGTAAGGCTGTTGCTGCAATGGCCCTCATGCAGGCTGGCCATCCTTTAGCCACTCCATCCAGCTGTTTAGACAGGTATGCAACAGGCCTCTGCCAGGATCCCATCATCTGGGTTAGCACACCCAGAGCAACCCCCTGTCGCTCATGAACATACAGTGAGAAAGGTTTCTCCACATCAGGAAGGCCTAACGCAGGGGCTTGGAGTAGGGCTTTCTTTATGGCAATGAAGGATTGTTGAGCAGTAGGTCCCCATTCAAATGGTTCCTTTTCACCCCCCTTTGTGGCTTGGTATAGGGGTTTCGCCATCAATGCAAAATTTGGAATCCAAATTCTGCAGAATCCGGCTGCTCCCAGAAATTCCCTAACTTCTCTTCTGGACTTGGGTTGGGGAATTGCAGCTACCGCTTGCTTCCTACTAGCATCCAGTCTCCGACTTCCCTGGGAAATGCAAAAGCCCAGATACTTCACTTCTGACTGACAAAGTTGGGCCTTTGAGCGTGAGACCTTATAGCCTGCATCCAAGAGTAGCTCCAGCAATTCTCTAGTAGCCTCAAAACACTCTTCCTGGGTCACTGCTGCAATCAGGAGGTCATCTACATACTGGAGTAAAACTCGCCTGGAAGGCTCAGATTTAAAAGTCTTAAGGTCTTGTCCTAGGGCAGTCCCAAAAATGGTGGGGGAATTCTTGAACCCCTGTGGCAGACGGGTCCATGTATACTGAAGCTTCCTTCCTGTTACTGGGTTTTCCCATTGAAAGGCAAAAAGCAATTGACTGGCGGGGGCCACCCGAATACAAAAGAAGGCATCTTTTAGGTCTAGTGTCGTGAAATGGGTAGCTCCAGAAGGTATCAATCCTAGCAGGACATATGGATTAGGCACTACAGGGTGTAATGAAATAGTGGATTTGTTAACCACTCGTAAGTCTTGGACTGGCCGGTAGTCCTCAGTCCCTGGCTTCTGAACTGGCAACAATGGCGTATTCCATGGAGACTGACAAGGACGAATAATTCCATGGGATAACAAACGATTCAGATGTGCTTGAATCCCTTCCAGAGCCTTTCTGGGAATTGGGTATTGGCGAAGATGGATTGGCCGGGCACTTGGAAGTAAGTCTACATGTACAGGAGGAATATTTCGGGCCAACCCTGGGGGATTATCTTCTGCCCATACCCCACTGACCTGAAAGCTGTCTGCCAGGGGTAGATCAACTTGGCCATGTGACTGATGCAGCCGCCATTCTTCTTCAAGAGGGCAGCAGAAACTCAATATACCCTTAGGGCTGGATGCTGGGGGCCGAAAGGAGACTGAAGTCTGGCCATCAGAGTCAAAGGAAATTTGGGCCCTAAGCTTGGACAGCAGGTCTCGACCTAACAAAGGGATTGGACAGTCTGGCATATACAAGAATTCATGAGTGACTATGTGTTAGCCTAATTGGCATCTACGGGTTGTCAGAAAGGGCCTCCGGTTCTGCACCCCCGTGGCACCCACCACTCGGACAGTTTTTCCAGACACAGGCGCTAATCGCTCCGTCACAACAGAATGTTCAGCTCCTGTATCAATCATGAATGGAATTGAGCGGCTCCCTATAGTTAACTTGACCATAGGTTCCTGGGAGCCCAGTTTGTAGGAACCCGGTCTGTCCTATTCGTCCCATTCTGCCATCTCAGCTATCCCGATGATGTCAGATTCAGGAGGCTCATATCTTCCCTCTCGAACTCGGCCTCGGCTTCCTCGATCTCCTGGTCCCCTTCTCAGTCCCTGGCGCCTCTGGGGGCATTCATCTTTCCAGTGCCCTCTTTCCTTACAATAGGCACACTGATCCCTCTCCAATCTTGGTCTGGGATTCTCCCCCCTTGGCCGGGATTGATTGAAGGAATCTCGGGGCCTGGCTGGTGGTCCGGGGTCCCACTTTGGCTTCCCATTAGCTAGAGGTCGACCTCGATTAAGGGTGGAATTAGTAATGGCTGCCGCTAAAAGGTCGGCCTTCTTCTGCATCTTCCGGTCAGCCTCTCGGCGCACCTCCTGATCTCTATTAATGAAAACCTTGGTTGCGATCTCAATTAGCTGGGTGGTATTCATCCCTGCGAATCCCTCCTGACGCTGCAACTTCTTCCGGATATCTGGCATACTCTGGGCCACCAATGCGCTATTCACCATTCTCTGGTTTTCTAGGGCTTCAGGATCAAAGGGGGTGTATGTTCTGTAGGCTTCAATTAGTCGCTCTAGAAAGGCCCCAGGGGATTCAGCTGCCCCTTGGAGAATTTCAGAGACCTTTGCCAGATTAATGGGCCTCTTTATGCCTTTCCTCATACCTTCCAGCAAGTCCCGGCAATAGCCAGACAACAGTTCATAGTGCTGCCCATCATTTGGATCCCATTCTGGAGCTGCGCGAGGAAACCGAGCTCTAACCCACCCCTCTAGGTCCGGTGTCCTCTCGGGAGCACGTGCTCGCGTGATGGCCTCAGCATTTTGCAAAATCTTCCGCCTCTCCTCAGTTGTGAAGAGGGTCAGGAGAAGTTGTTGACAATCAGTCCAGGTTGGGTTATGGGTGGCCATAATGCTAGCCACTAGGTCCACCACTGCCTGAGGCTTTTCAGTATAAGAGGGGTAATGCGTCTTCCAATTCAGGAGCTCGGTGGTTGTGAAGGGTACATACTGGTAGGCCTGTGCCTGTATAACCTGACCCTGATTATTAGGATCCGGTCGAGTGGTGGTTACCTGTCGGAGTGGCAGAACTCTCGAGGAGGTGGGAATGGAACCTGAGGTAGAGCTAGGAGCTACCCTCCTATCATGCTCAAGGGTGATTGCAGCGGGTCTAACCCATTCGGGGGAGGTAGGTTGAAACCCTGAGGGATGGGGAGGGGTACTCATAGACTGAGAGGTGGTCACAGGTGATTCAGTCCATTGAAAGGAATGCCGGGCCCCTGATGAGTGGGTAGGAGTACTAGAGGGAAAGGCTGGGCTGTCGGGAGTTGAGGAGTCAGGGGGTGCAGCCCAAAGCGGGTCTTCGGAGGTTAACAGGGAAGGATGTGGCAGAGGAGGATAGAGACTGGCTGAAAAGTCCAACCTAGGATGTGGTGGGGTTCGCACAGTGGGGGAGGAACTATCCGGAGAAGCCTGTGCTGGAGAGGCTTGGGCTGGACGGCGTGGATCTCTAGGGGCGGCACGGAACCCCAACAATGGGCCATAAGGTGGTGGCTCAAGGTCTGAGGGGTCATCAGAGAGTATGGGTTTCTCAGACAGGGTAGGGGCGGAAGCCACCGATTGGGTGGTAGGCTTCCTGGGGCTCTTTCCCTCTTCTAGTTTAGATTTTCTAATCTTTCTTTGAACTTGGCCTAACATGAATTTTACTGGGGATCCCATATAAATTTTCAACCACGAGGGAGGGTCAGTCACAAGGCTGTCCCAGGAATCTATATAAGGGAGTTGTTCAGAATATTCTGGTTCTCCTACAACTATGCTGTAGACCTTCCGGATTACTTCAATATCTAAGCTGCCACTAGGGGGCCACCCCACTCCCATAGATGGCCACTCAACTTCACACAAGGTTCTTAGAGTACTTGAGCTTAAAGTCTGTCCATAGTCATTAATTAAAAATCCTTTTTTAAAATTCTTAAGCATACAGTCTAGGGGGGTAGCAATTTGTCTAGATGATGTCCCACCCATAATGCTTACAGTTACAACACACAATGGGAGGGAGTTTTTGGATTTGCGGTAAGGGGTCCGCAGATCCAGGAAACAAAAGGGTAGAACAAACAACAATCGCTTCCTTCTGTCGCTGGCCAATTGAACTCACGTTAACTGAAAACGCAGCTATAAGAAGTCCGCACTCATTTAATCATTCACGCATCACACATTCCATACAGAAAATCCCACCCAACAATTTCAGATTTCTCAGATACAGATAAGCTCAAGCGTTTTTGCTTCTAGTCCCCGCGACTAGAAGGTACTAGGGCCTTCGCTGAGAGTTGATCAGGCTCTCCTTCCCTCAATTTTTGAGGGGGCTGGTTTACAACTTTCTAGCTAGAATTATAATACAGAATACAAAATACATACCCGGCAAATGTTCTCCAGTCAGTTGGGTGCTGGGATTAATGCAGGATTCATCCCACCGCTGCCACCAAGAATTGTTGCAGGAATGGAGGCATGAATTTGTGATACTTCAGGAGTCAGACAGCACACACCAGAATGAGAGAGTAATCTTCTTTATTTGCCAGCAAACAAAGCAGGACATCAGTTCTAGCTCTCTTCTCTTCTCTTAGCTCTTTTTGTGTCATGTGGCTTCTGTCTCAGCTGCTTCTCTTCTGCTGTCTCTCCTGTTGTCTTCCAGCTTTCTTCCTTTCTTCTGACGTAAACTGCTTCTGCTCCTACTTAAATACAGTTCTATCCCCCTCCTAGCCTAGCCCCCCCTTACTCTCCAATTGGTTAAGGAATAGATTGGTCACTTTGCCTCAACCAATCATTACTTTTGAAATATCAGTTACATAGGTTTGGTATTCCTCAAACTGACCTCTAACCTGGGGCCCCTCAAGCCAGACAATATGGCACTAGAACTCTTATATTCTCATCATGATTGATTTCTCATCTATAGCTTAAACTGGGTTCCCTTAGAGACTAAGAGGCCCAATCTAACATTGGTTATTCTCATATTCCTAGTCTGGTTCATACTACCTGCTAGCTGAACTCTGGCATTCATTAAAGAGGTCAAAAGTCAGTCTTACTTAATAGCATACGGCTATGGTCGGTTATTACTTTCAGGAGGCCCGTCCTACACTTAGCTATAATTAATCAAGGAGAAGAGAGCTGACTAGTTCTGACCTTTTTCACCTATCAGCTTCCTTCACAGAACTTGCTAGGACCACAGAAAACTCAAAACACATGTTGGCCTCTTCACTACAGTCTTTGCTTAGAAAGTCAGACAAAGAATAATACAGAATTTAAAAAGGTTTCCTACATATTAACTACACAAAATACACAGAATCAGTATTTCTTATAAGACATATTCTAAATATCAGGAATATCTACATATTAAGAACTTCTAAATAGTATTTCAGCCTATTCTTTTTTTTTTTTTTTTTTTTCAGATTCAGGGAGGATATCCTGTTTTCCTGATGGGTTCATTTGTTTTTTTTTATTAGCATTTTTATTACTGACCAAAAGTATAACAGGTGAACAATAAAGTGGAAAAAAAAAAACTGCATTACAGTGTGTCCAATAATCTAATTACATCCAGTGGTCAACCTGGTCATTTATAATTTGTTGCTTTCATAAGGTGCCTATCGAACCCTCCCACCTCCACCTCCCACCCACCCTTCCACCCTGCAAGCTTCCCCATTCAGAATTCTACTGCGAGCCATGGGAGTGCCAAGGTATCCCAGAACAGTAACCAACATTGTAATAGTCGATCTCCTTTTGGGGATGCTAAGTCATTTATTTCCCTACGTTTAGGGCTCCTAGGGAGATCATAAGGGATCGCCACCGTGGCATGGAAGGGGGTTCCGATGAGATCCAATTCAATAAAATCGTTTTCTTTCCCATAGCAGTCGCCCTGCGGTAGGAACGGTAACATACCCCTCCTTCGGTTCCCTCTCACCTTATATTTGTCAAATAAAAGGGTAGGTAAGGGGCACCACTGCAACCCCCAGATACTCGAGACGAATGCACAAAGCTGTGTCCAGAAGACACGGACCTGGGGGCACAACCAGAACATATGTCCCAAATGCGCCCCAGTTCCCGCACACTTAGGGCAGTCATCCAAAGGTCTTAAGGCAGCTCTAACGCTCTATGTGGCGAAATATACATTCTCATGTTAAATTTATATTGGGATTCCTGCAGTGTCACCTCTCTAAAGGTCTTATACCCCATTGCCAAAATTAGCCTGTACCATCACTCCAGTAATAGAACAGCCCAAGTCTCTAGTCCAGGCCCCAGCAATCTGATCATATGATATCTCCGGCAAAGCTCTTTGAGTTTAAAATGATAGATTTTAGAGGAACCGAAAGCTGCGCCTCCAAATCTAGCAAATCTGTAATTTGTCTTCGTCTCTGCGAGGTCAACGACGCTCGGGGGAGGGAGGCAATGTAATGGCTCAATTGCAAGTAGGAAAGGGTAGCCTGTGCTGGAAGTCCAACATTCTCACACAAATCCTGAAGGACTTACATTTGCCTTCTTTTGTTAATACTTGAAACAGGAATATTATCCCCCCCTCCTCCATGTCTGAAAAGTCTCAGTATCCGTGCCCACTGAAAAATCTACATTGCCACCAATCGGTAGGAAGGGGGGAAGAGTGGCACTCGAACCCTCCAGCTTTGCCCAGCCATCGCCATGCACGTCTCAGCGGCGTGAAAAGGGGAGCATATCCTTTGGCGGTGGGTGCTTTGCCAACTGGTGCATGCAACCAATAGCTAAAGTGATATTTGCTCACTAGTTTAGTTTCAGGAATGGGAAAGGAAAAAAGGATGTGCCCCTAAACCAATCCGTAAGATGTCTCATGCAACCCGCCACTGACATACGTTGAATGCTGTGTACACCCAATCCTCCCTTTTGTATTGGAAGGTATGTTTGTTGTAGTGTAGCCCTGGTCTCTCCCATTCCATAGATATCTAGCTAGTAATCTGTGTAGTTCCGCTCGTCTTTATATAAGAGAATAGAGATAGCACCTGGACCACATATAGCCATTTCGGAACCAGGACCATATTGTACAGAGCTGCACGCCCCCACAAGGACAGGGGAAGGCGCTGCCACATTTCTAAAGTGTGTTGAGTCTCTTTCCACAAGGGGGCTAAGTTGATTTTATAAAGTTGCTTGAGCGATGTTGGCAATCTGATCCCCAAGTAGACCAAGTAATCAGCGGTCCACTTCAACGGGAACCTTCCCTCCCAGCGCTCCCGCACGGAGGAGAGGTATTGGTAGCACCTCGGACTTCTGTGAATTAAGTTGGAACCCGAGTAATATCCGAATTCTGCTATGTGATCTAAAGCTATTGTCAACGATGTCTGAGGTTGTGTCAGTACTAGGAGAATGTCATCTGCATAAGCCAATACTTTAACATGAAGCTGTGGCAGCTGAACTCCCTCCACCCCTGGGTCTTTTATAATATTGCGCAGCAGGGGCTCAAGTATATCAAAAACAGAAGTGGAGACAGGGGGCAACCCTGTCTCGTGCCCCCGTCTTACCAAAAAACGTGGAGAACACATTCCATTCACTAAGACTCTGGCTCCAGGATCCGTATATAGTGTATCAATTGCATGCAAATACCACCCGGACAACCCTATGTATTTAAGTGTTTGAAAGAGATAGTCCCAATTCACTTGGTCAAATGCTTTAGTAGCGTCCAGGCCTGCCAACATTAAGGGATGACCCGTGGCTTCCGCATACGCCACTGCCATCAGGGCCCTACGGACATTGAGACCTGGGTGTCTCCCCCGCACGAATCCCACCTGATGGTCCCCTACTAAAGCCGGGAGATGTATAGCCAGCCTGTCAGCAAGGACTTTAGCTAAAATTTTACATCTACATTGAGAAGAGATATTGGCCTGTAAGACCCTGGCAAGTCGGGTGGTTTACCCGGTTTCGGGATGAGAACAATTAAGGCTTCATTCGCATCCCTGGGCAGCCTCCCCACTCCCACAGCTGCTTCAAGGTGAAGTGTCAGGGGAACACTCAGTGGGGTCGACAATAATTATAGTATTCTGTAGAGAAACCATCCAGGCCCGGAGATTTTCCCAAGGACAAACCCTTGATCGTTTTGTTGAATCTCTCGGGCCTGGAGGGGAGCATTCAACTGATCCCGGACCACCTGTGGCAGTACCGGAGGCCTGCGTCTCTCAAATAATCATCCAATTTTGGTCCCCCCTGCTGCGCCTCCGGTTGGTATACTCGGGAGAAAATAGTCTCTGAATATGGTCAATATATCCTTAGGACAAGATTTACGGGAACCATCAGTGCCAACACCGTAGAAATAAATTGTCTTCTCCGACCAGGCCTTTGCAACTTTAGCTAGTAATTTCCCAGGTCTATTACCATATTTGAAATAGTGATATTTACGGCCAAAAGCTTGCCTCTTGGCCCGTTCGTGGAGTAGTGAGTCTAGGGCCACCTGTGCCGCAATCACATTGTCATAATTGGTCTGGGTTCTACATCGTATGTGCGCACGTTTAGCTTGTTGGTATTTACGCTCCAGTAAAATTATGCCTTGGGAGATCTTTTTATTTCTTGCGCTTAAGTATCCGATAATTCCCCTCTCATAACTGCTTTAGAAGTTTCCCAGAACAATGTCGGGTTGTCTTTGTGGGCTACGTTATCAGATTCAAACAGTTTCCATTTTTGTACTAGGAAATTGCCAAAGTCTCCATCCCCGCTAAGTAGGATGGGAACCTCCATGACTTACATCTGTCTACATTTTGTCCCAGTACTATATCAGCCCAGACTGGAGTATGATCTGATATCGCCATTGTGCCATATCTGTCCTTAACTACCCGAGAAAAAAGCGATGTGGAAACTAAAATGTAGTCTATACGGGACCAGGTTTTGTGGGCCTTCGACAGATGGGTATAGTCCCGCCTTTGCGGGAATAGTAACCTCCAGGGATCTACTAAGTCCATTAATTTACAGAGATAAGGTAATCCTTTACTGCGGGGTAGTGCGCTCCATGCCCCGACCGTCGAGCGGTCGAGGTCCGGGTCAAGCACTTGGTTAAAATCTCCCGCCACAATCCAAGGGGCCGTATCGTATTTGAGACCCAGATTTATCAATGTCTGGAAAAACTCTGCATCATAACCGTTTGGCCCATAAACCACACATAGGTAGTATTCCTGTCCCATAATATTGAGATGAAGTAGGACGTATCTTCCCTTAGGGTCTTTCCCTATTAATTTAGAAGTGCATGGGAGCCCTTTCCTAATCAATATCGCCACTCCTCCCCGTCTAGCCCCGGAGGAGGAGTAATAACACTCCCCCACCCATTGCTGGCGCAGCTTTCGGTGTTCCTCGTCTGAGAGTTTGGTCTCTTGTAGGCATACTATGGAAGCCTTTAGGCGGTTCAAGTGTGTTAAAATTTTTGATCTCTTAATTGGAGAGGTAATCCCCGCCACATTCCAGGTCACTAATCTTAAATGTTCAGTCAAAGCAATCTTCTAACTTCGTCAATTTAACATATAGCAACCTAACTTAACGCCCCGGTTGCCCAGCCTCAACCAAAGGCTCCTTATATCAGCCAACACACATTCATACCATGGTTTACCCAAGCCCACAGCTCTTCTTTGTGTCCCTTCATCAATCTGCTCGCTTCTGCTTCCATTCCCTCCCTCTCCCTCCCCCTTCCCCTGTATCTCCCCCCCTTGTCCTCCCCCCATCTTCCCCCCACTAACTATCTGGCCTGTCTTACCAATCTCACTGCGTTCAGTGAGTGTAGCAGGCAGAGGTCTAGATGCTATAGGAGCCCTACCCTTCTTCATATCAAAATAAATGTATCATAGTTAGTGTCTCACATAGCCCAGAAAGCCACCAAGATCACACCGTCAGGTATTCGAACAGCTTTCCGCTCCAGTCCATTCCTGAGCCATTCCGCCATATGTCTCTGGTCTACCATCTTGTTCACCCAGCCATTCGGTCTCACTCTTTTTCACAGTCAATTTTCGCCGTTAGCAGCCCAACAAGACTTTCTAGAACTCAAGCAAAGTAGCAATCCAACCGGCAACTGCCAACCAAGAACTCCATCAACATATTGTGTGGTTAAACCATCTGTGGAATATAATGGCAATCCCCCCAATGTCAGGTCTGGTGATGATTCAACCACTCCGCTACAGCATCTGGTTCAGTATAAGTTGTCCAGGTTCCATTCGCCAAGATTTCAAGGTTGCTGGATATTGCAGGGTGAATTTGAACTTTTTTTCCACTAAACAGGTGCAAACCGTGGAAAAAGCACGGCGTTGTGCTGCCAAAGCCGCAGAGTAATCCTGAAAGATACGTATTAAGGTTCCATCATACTTTGTAGTTTCCCTGCAGCTTTTATACTGTCGCAATATTGCCGCTTTTTGGGCATAACAGTGAAATTTTGCTATCACCACTCTGGGCCTCGATTCTCTTGTCGGCCTAGGTCCTACACGATGTGCACGTTCAATTCGGATCGTACGGCCTTCTCCAGCCTCCGGGAAATGTGCCTGAAGCCATGTTTCCAATGTGCGTTTTAAGTCTTTATCTGCCAAGGATTCTGCAAATCCCACAAAGCGGAGATTATCGCGGCGCGAGCGATTTTCCAAATCTTCTACTCGCTGCACATTCTCCTGGACCAGGCGTTGTAGTCTTTCTATCTCTCCCGAGTTATTTTGTTGACCATCTTCCACCTCCGCAACCCGGGCCTCCAGCTCCCCAGTCCGACGTGAAAGTTCTGTCGTGAGCGCCGACAGCCCCGTTATCTGGGCAGAAAGCTGATCAAACTGGGGGGGCCAATGCGCCCACCACTGCTTCTGTAAGTTCTGGCAGCGTGAAATCAGAGGCCGGGCGGGAGGGTGAATTCGCCGGCGAGGCGGCCGCCATCTTGGATTCGCCAAGTCTCGGTTTCTCCTCTTTTTTCTTCGTGTTTTTTGCGGTTTGCGCCATCGCCGATCGCGTTAAATATTTGTCCATATACTGGGAGAGCGTGTGCGCCTTAGATTCTCTACTTTCTGGGGTCGGAGACGTCTTTAAAGGTTCGAATTTCGGGCAGGGCTCCCAGCAGCCGAAAATTCACTTCCTTCCCAGCTCACAGCATCACGTGACCCTCATTTCAGCCTATTCTTAAACTACAATATATCTGGCTCATTCCTTTGTTCATTCATAATAATATCCCTTCAAGATTTAATAGTATACAGATGTGCCAGCTAGCATTGGCAATTCACAAAGGACAGAGTTTCATTTCTCACTGACCTTTCCTAACCTTTTGCTCACAGAGTTCTAGTAATTAATTCCAGCCTGCATTCCTTTACCTTAGTTACAAGGTAAAAAGCTAGAATTCAAACTTCAAGCTTTTAACAGAATTAACCCTTCATATGATTTCTCAGAATTAATCAATTTCTTTTGCCCACTGCCTCGGGACTACAATTATACAATGCAAGGTCAAAACTAGGAAGGAACTAGTCAAAACGTTCACTTAAAAAAAAAAAACCTGACATAAAGGTTAATAATTGAAAAACAAGGACAAATGCAGTATCACATCATATCTTACGCTATGGGTTTCTCTTTTTGGGCAGACTGGATGGACCAAACAGGTCTTTATCTGCCGTCATCTACTATGTAAACAACATGGTGATACTTTTGCTTAGTGAACTAATTACCTTAATTTCTATACATGCAAGTGAACTAACGTGATAAGCACACAATTTTAAAAACTGCCTCACTAGGAATTTCTCTCTCCTAGTCCCTTCGAAAATAAACATCTGTGATTGTGAAGCCTCCGTGTGCAGGGGGAAACCCTACCTCTGGGACCCAGGAACCGTCTTTCTGCTGTTGGGGACTACTCTGCAGCAGCCTCAACCCTTCTCCAAGCTGCTAACTCCCACACAATCCAGTGGTGCTCAATCCTGACACAAGATCATCCTCCCACAGACCTTCCAGGAACTGAGGCAGGAAGCAACTGCAAGCAGCACAGACAGTCCGGAAATTCTCCACCCCCTACACAACCAGGAATAAGCAGATCAGTTCCAGAGTCACAAAAAGAGGTGCCCATCGCTGGCGACTAAACACTGATCTTTTCATGAAATATAGAGACCCGGGTCAATGGAAATTGGCATTGTCACTTTGTACCCTGTAAACCAAGGAGGTTGAAGAAAACAGGAGACAGGGTATTCTAAACTAGTCCATTATACGGGCTGAAGCTTGCCTTGGCGGCAGTAGGCGGAGCTTTAGTTCACCCAAACGCTATTCAAAGCAATAGCAACAAATAAATGCGCGGTCCATCTGTAAATAGGCTAAAGCTGTTCCAGTTGGATAGGATAGGCAGTGCCTTAAAAGATGGAGAACAAAAGATTTTTTTTTCACATACTTTTTAATTTAAAGTTTTCCCATATCTACATATATCATGAAATAAAAGTTGAATATCACTAAAACAGCTTTAAAATTACTATAGCTGGTAGAAAAACAGCTGTTATAACCTTTTTCTACACTGTTCTCTACAATACAGATGGCCAGATTTTAGTGAGGATATCCTGTTTCATGATGGTTCAGTTTAGCTGTTGTAATCTGCTTTGGGAAATCTGGTGTTATAAAGATGGAATATACTGAAATTAAATGGAAATAAAATTAAACTCTCCTTTCATTAGGGCACATGGAATCACATTTGCACCTGTTTTGTAGTTTCCATTTTAGATACACAAATGGATTATTCTGTTTTGAACATGTTTCAGGGACAAGTGATTTCATAAGTCAAAATAAAAATAAATATTTTGTCTCATGCGGATCTCTTTTGTTTAAACATAACCAAATGGGCTAACAGCCCCTAATGCAGTCCATTGGTTTTTATATTTTGCTCTTGGGATAACTTATAGTAGATGACGGCAGAGAAAGACCTGCATGGTCCATCCAGTCTGCCCAACAAGATAAACTCATATGTGCTACTTTTTATGTATATCTGCCTTTTTCAGGTCACAGACTGTAGAAGTCTGCCCAGCACTAGCCCCGCCTCCCAACCACTAGCCCCGGCTCCCACCACCAGCTCTGCCACCCAATCTCCGCTAAGCCTTTTGTGGGAAGAAGAGGACCTCGGCTGGTGGGGGTTGGAGTCCCCCACCAGCAAAGGTAGGCGACGGTGGGTTGGCGGCTGGAGGGGGGGTCGAGAGAGTAGTCAGCACGGGGGGGGGGGGGGCAAAGTTGGTGGTGTTGGCGGCGGCGGGGTCGGCAATCGCGGGTGGAGGGGTCAACGGCACCGGGGGGGGGCTAAAATGTGCCCCCTCACCTCGGGCTCTGGACCCCCCTCCCACTGAAGTCTGGCTATGCCCCTGGTTCAGTTCATCTATTCCCCCCCAGGGGCACAACCATGAAGGGCCCTTGATCCCCCTCCCCACTTTGAACTTGAACCCACTCCAAAATTGTGGCACTGGTTTAATTGCTGGCGGAGATGCCCAAGCCCTGCTAGCTGAAGTCCACTGCATGAGCCCCTTACTGTGCTTTTTGAGCAGTACAGCAGTTGGCTGCATGCGTAGGTTCAGTTCAAGCACTTGAAAATGGAACATAAGATGTTATGAGTGCTGTGGGGAGCCCTGGGGGGCACTGTGACCCTATTCTCCTGCCCCCTCTCTCTCCTTTTCTAATCTAATGGAATTCTGCTTCCCTTTTCTCTCTTGTTTGTGTTTTTCTATTTTTATTTGTAATGCAATTACACATGTAAACCACTCAGATACATTTTGATGGGTGGTATATTAAATAATAAAAGAAATTTGAACTTGATGATACCTTTGTATTGGACTAGCCTAATACCTTTTTCAATTAGCCTTCAGAGACCAAAATCTCCTGCTTCAGGTCAGGACAGTATACTGCTGACCTGACCTGACCTGACCTGAGGAAGTGTTGGTCTCTGAAGGCTAGTCAAAATTTTATTAACATTAGTCCAATGTAAAGGTGTCACCTTATTTTCTATTTTGTGTTTATTTATATTTAATAACATAGCTACCACATTACTTTATCCTTTGTCAGGCTATTTACTTTTTCTAATTATGTTGGTCCCAATCTCTTGTTTTTGCTTTCCTTCTTCTTTTCTTAACTATCCATTTCTAATTTTTCTTTGTTTTCTTCAATTTATTTCTCTGCCTCTCTGTCCAGATTTAATTAATTCTTACTGTCCGGTCTTTTAATTTCCCTCTTTTTACTTCATCTACCTATGGCTTTTCATCTTTCCCTCACCCTTGTTCTCCCTTATACCCCTTCCAATCTTTCACTAATTCTATCCTCTCCCCCTTTCCATCCAGAATCTCCCCTTTCTTTCCCTAGCCTTCCATCCAGCGTCTCTCCCCATCCTTCGTCTTTCCCTCTTTCTTTCTTCATCAATCCATCCAGCATCTTCCTTCTCTCCCTACCCTTCCATCCAGCATCTTCTTTCTCCCCGTCCTTCCATCCATCTACCCTCTCCCCCTATCCCTGCATTCAGTGTCTCCATCTCTCTCTGTACCCTTTTCCATTCAGCATGTCCCCTCTCTCCCCATCCTTCTATTGTCTCCCCTCTTTCTCTCTGCATCCTTCCATCTCCCCTTTCTGTTCCTACCCTTCCATCCAGCATCTCCCCTTTCTCTCTGATTCCTCCCATGATCCAACGTCTCCCCTCTTGTCTCCATCCGTCAACATCTTCCCTCTTTCTCTCTCCCTCCTTCCATCCATCCATCATCTTTCCTTTCTCTGTCCATATTTCTAGCCAGGGTCTGCCGATGCGCCCCGCCTCCCGGGTGCAGCGCCCCCTCTGGAACAGTGCGACCCCCCCCCCCCGGCGAAATAACCTCCCGGGTGCAGCACGACCCCCCCCGTGAAATAACCCCCCCCCCCCCCACCGGGTGCCGCGCGCTCTTTGTTTCCACGCTCCCTCTGCCCCGGAACAGGAAGTAACCTGTTCCGGGGCACACTTCCTGTTCCGGGGCAGAGGGAGCATGAAAACGAAGAGCCGACAGGCGCGCGGCCCCCCCCCCCAGCGGCGTGCACCCGGGGCGGACCGCACCCACCACCCCCCCTTGGTACGCCACTGCCCAGCACTAGGGTCTCTCTCCTGCTGCTGTGTGTTGGGACGATTACGTAGGTCCCAACACACTGGTGCAGGAGAGGGACAGACTGAGGAACAGACACAGGGCGGGAAGTGGTGACTGCCCGTGGGGGGAGCAGGGGCAGCCCAAGTGGGGGGAGGGTGGGGCAGCAGCGGGAGCTTTGCCCCGGGCCCGGCTCTTATAGTAACATAGTAGATGACAGCAGAAAAAGACCTGCACAGTCCATCTAGTCTGCCCAACAAGATAAACTCTTATGTGTATCCTTACCTTGATTTGTACCTGCCTTTTTCAGGGCATAGACCGTACAAGTCTGCCCAGCAGTATTTCCCGCCTCCCATCACCGGCTCTGGCACAGACCGTATAAGTCTGCCCTCCTCTATCCTCACCTCCCAACCACCAACCCCTCTTCCCCCACCTGCTCCACCACCCAATTTCGGCTAAGCTGCTGAGGATCCAATCCTACTGCACAGGATTCTTTTATGCATATCCCATGCATGTTTGAATTCCGTTACCATTTTCATCTCCACCAACTCCCGCGGGAGGGCATTCCAAGCGTCCACCACCCTCTCTGTGAAAAAATACTTCCTGACATCTTTCCTGAGTCTGCCCCCCTTCAACTTTTACATATAATGCCACGCCCCCTCCCTTTATTCCTACCCTGTCTTTCCTGAACATATAGCCCGGTACAACTATATATTAGTCATAGTTCTCCTTGAACCACGTCTTTGTGATCACCACTAAATCCAAATCAGGCTCTTCCATCACAGCCTCAAGACCTAAAACCTTATTTTCCAAACTTCAGGTATTAGTATATACTGCTTTCCAGACATTGCCCCCTTTTCCCATTTATATAGCGGTATTTAATGTTTCATTTACTCAGTGGCGTACCAAGGGGGTGGCGGTTCACCCCGGGTGCACGCCGCTGGGGGGGTGCCGTGCACCGGTCAGCGTCATTCGTCTCCATGCTCCCTCTGCCCCGGAACAGAGGGAGCATGGAAACGAATGACGCTGAACAGCGCGCGACACCCCCCCAGCAGCGTGCACCGGGGGGGGGGGGGGGGGGTTCTCGCTGCACAGGGGGGGGCAGGGCGCATCGGCGATCCGCCCCGGGTGTCAACACGCCTAGGAACGCCACTGCATTTACCTGAGGGCTTGTACATATCTGGGGGATTTGATCACCCTGACCCAATGATTCTAGTTTAAAACCCTCTTCAGTAGGTTAGCCAGTCTGATGCTGAAGGCACGTCTTCCCTTCTTTGATAGATGGACACCATCTCTGCTCAGCAGCCCTTGGAAAAGCATTCCATGGTCCAGGAAGCCAAAATGATCTTGATGACACTACTACTACTACTTGACATTTCTAAAGCGCTACTAGGGTTACACAGCGCTGTACAATTTAACATAGAAGGACAGTCATCTCCACAGCCATCTATTCAACTCCAAGATGCGAGTTTCTTTGACGAGAACACTACCTGTGCACCTGTCTGCTTCACCCTCTCTCCCAGAGCCATGAAGTCACTTTTGATACAGAGGGGTACCTATCAGTATCATTTGTGCCAACGTGGATGAGCAGAACTGGATAATAGTTATTAGTGTAAAGCACCCCTTGCCTCTGAGGGGAACTAAACACTTTGGAGGGGTCAGAAAGCCCTTCCGGCAAAGTAAACACACTCCAGAGTGTATTCTTTCTTTTATAATAATGCTAAATATTTATTAAATACATGATTACAATAAAATTCTTTTAGCCCAGTGTTACAGAAAATTGAATTCATATTTATATAAATCTAAATTTCAGCAAAAGCAAATTAAATTGTTTTTCTCTATATGTTTCCATGGAAGCTATCAGGTCTGACTGCTACAAGATGTGCTTAGTCAGATTACTGAACCTTCCCTTTGTCTAATCTCTTAATGTCTTTTATATTTTTTTTTCTCTATCTTATCTGGATTCTTCAACCCTGACCTCTAAGGTCACCTTATCATACCTCAGCTTTTTCTTTGGTATTTTTTCCATTATTCATCATTTGCCCTTCGTAACCTCAAAAACCCCTAAATATTTACCACTCATTTATGTCCTTCACTGATGAGTTTCTCTGCATTATATCCAGAGCTTGTTTGAGACAAGAAGACTCTTGTTATTTCCAAATTGTATAGCTCATGACTTTGGCTAAACCTGCCTGCTAACTTGTTCCTGAAGAGGCCAAGAAAACAAAGGCTAGCTGTTTGCCCTGCTAGATCACAGATAAGGGAATAAGTTACCTATACAAAGCTGGCTGTTCTCTGCAAAACCAGACAGCTGTACACTAAACATTAGGCTTGATGAGTCTTTGTAACATCTTGAAATCTGGCACCTGGCAGACAGCACATCTCCCAGGATATCATGTCTGGTTTGCAGATGGATGCCTCTGTACCCCTCAGAAGAGAATTGCTAACCACCATTATCTTTTGCCTCTTAGTGGTCACTGATCTAGCAACTTTGGGGATTTCAATAATATTTTAGACTCTGATATTCTTGATCCCCTGCCATCAGGCTTTGGGACTCTCAATAGTACCAAAACGATACTGGGGGCTCTACTGTCAAAGTTATGAGGATATCTGGATCAGAGAATTCAAGTACTGGTAATACAGCTTGATGTGCCAGTGGCCTTTGATGTGGTCAATCATGGAGTATTGTTGGTGAGGCTTAGTGGACCTTTTACAAATGTGCACTAGTGTTTTTAGCATTTGTTAAAAATAAGCATGTGCTAAACGCTAGCGACACCCATATATACCTATAAGCATCTCTCGTGTTTAGCACGCGCTAAAAACACTACTGTGCCTTTGTAAAAGACCGTCTTAGTGAGGTAGATGCAGGGAGCACTGTGCTAAGGTAGTTCAAGGACTTTTTGGAGAAGAGAGAGCTTCAGGTGTATCGGCAGGGAAGGATACCGCAAGGCTCCCCCCTCACCTGTCGTTTTTAATTTCTTTATTAGTGGGATAGGAGCTATTTTACGGAAGAGAGATATTTTGCCTATGTAGATGATATAATGTTGCTATTACCTATTTTTTCAAATTTATCAGTTACTCTCCATTTCATGAATACTTTTTTTTCTGAGATACTTTGGGTAAGGCTTAACTTGGAACATTCATCTGTGGAGACCTTCAAACTACAGGGATGTTGAAGTTTCTATAAAAAAGGAAATTAAATTTTTTGGAGTATGGTTGGACTGAAGTCTGACAACTGAAAATCATGGAAACAACTTGATTCAAAAGGCGTTTTTAAATTGAAATTACTTCAAAGGTTAAAATATTTCTTGGATAAGCACCATTATCCAGGCTTCAGGGCTTTCTTTGCTTGATTACTGTAATATTTCTCTGCTGGGACTACCTGTTAAGCAACTGCAGGAGTTTCAGAATGGATCAGCGAAGTTGATTTTGGGGGGGTCATTAAATTCTAACATGCTATACCATTGTTACACGAACAAACATTGGTTACCTGTCCATACAAGAATTGAATTTAAACTGTTGACATTGTTTTTAAGATTTATATGATTTCAGCCTGTTTATGATCCTCAAAAGAACAGCTTTTTGCATCTCCATCTCATCTACGCTGTCATTTAGCTAATATTAGGATTTTGTATGGAAAAGCAGTCGAACTTTGGAACAGCTTACCATTTCAGATCAAACAATTGACTGATTATATGCAGCTTAGGCAAGCTTTAAAGACCTGGTTATTTCAAAAGTAATTGACTTCTGATTAGATGTTTTATGTATTTTAAGCTTATTGCTGTTTAACTATATTTTTATTTTTTGTTGTAACTCACTTTGACCCTGATGGTTAAATGGCATATAAATGTTGGGATTAAATTAAATAATCATACCTCTTGAGCAGGGTAAATAAACAAAATAAGGTTTGTGATAAAGTTTTTTTTTAAGACTTTTGTGATATATGGTTTTGACTAATATCTGTCATAGGCACAACGTCAGCAATGGTGGTCTGGGAAGGAAGGGAACTTGATATGCTGCCTTTGTGTTTTTTGCAACTACATTCAAAGCGGTTTTCATAGAACAGTTTACACAGTATATACAATTACTTATTTGTACCAGGGGCAATGGAGGGTTAAGTGACTTGCCCAGAGTCACAAGGAGCTGCAGTGGGAATTGAACCCAGTTCCCCAGGATCAAAGTCTGCTGCACTAACCACTAGGCTACTCCTCTACTACAGGAACAACCAATGAGCCTTCATCGAGGACCATCGGATTCTTCAATAATAAATATAATGGTCATACGATAAAACAAGCATCATCACATTCACAGATACTTTATGTATTATCGTGTGACCATTGTATTTAATGAAGGCTTCTCTGCTGAAACTTGGCCAAATCGGGTCCTTCTTCAGTAAAAGTATTTAACTCGCATCATTGGTTGTTCCTCCTTCCTGGACCACCTTAGCTGTCTTTCTGCCTTTTACTGAACCTGCAAAAGCCATATCCCTCTCACAATTGATAAGATATCTGTCATATCAATGTAACCCTTCAAAATATATCTACACTATTACAGTTTACAACCTGGTCACATTAGATATTTTATTAGCTCAGGTAGCTTAGAACACAGTGAAAATAATTTTAACAGAGATTACATATTTCATTATCCAAAACCAGATTAGAACTGTTAATATGATTAAACTTTCACAAAAAAGAAACGTAATAATGAAGTCACAATGAAATATCAGGAAATGCTAAGCAGGTAAGTTCCTAGACATAAATAACTGTTTCTTGGAGCAGCTGGTTCAGGAGTCAACAAGAGGAGGAGTTATTTTATATCTAGTCTTTATTGGAATGTAGGACTCGGTGTGAGAGGTACTAATGTTGGAGCTTCTTCACAATGATCGTAACATGAGCAAATCTGAGTAAATAACTAGAGCAAACACACTGAGGAAAACTGACTGCTTTACCATTTGCCTTTCTACTACTACTACTTATTTCTATAGCGCTACTAGGCGTACCCAGCGCTGTACACTTTCAAAAGGGCAAATATGATAAAATGAGGAAAGTTATTTAAACAAACAAAAAAGCTAATGGAACAGCTGCAATATTCAGACTGTGGGAAGCAGCCCGTATAAGTGCCGTGATCGGCGCTGATCCCAGATATTCAGTGCCCGTTTCCAGGTTTCTTTTGGTTGGCTGAAACTTAACAGGCTAAATGAATATTCAGCACTGGTCGGTTAAGTTTATAGAAATCAAAGATAGGACTGCTATTTAGGCAGTCCGATTTGGCCGCTAAATTTAGCCAGCCAGCACTCAAATATTCGTGGATAGCCGGCTATATCACACAATGCAGCCAGGCAAATATTCAGCAGAGAAAAAACTGTCTATCTCCCACTGAATATTAGCGGTTAGCAGCCTAAATGTTACTTAACCGACCAGGAGATATTCCTGGCTGGATAAATAGCACTGAATATTGGCCGGTAAGAGGAAGCCCAGACATGTTCCATGTTCCACAGATGCAAAAACTCGTACTAAAATCTTTTTAGGTACATTAGAAGCAGAAAGCCTGTGAGAGAGTCAGCTGGACTGTTAGTTCATCAAGGAGTAAAAGGAATTTACTGCCCAATGATCAAAGGTAAATTCAGGCGTTTGAGGCCACTAATGCCCGCATTTACTTACGCCTCCAAGATCATCGAGCTGACAGTGCCTGAGCAAATCAATAGTGCAGAGCTCACCTGTATTCCACCCCTATGATCAGGGAACAGCGCGCAGATTATAGGGGTGGAA
The DNA here is from genome assembly GCF_901765095.1 of Microcaecilia unicolor. Taxonomy (NCBI): domain Eukaryota; kingdom Metazoa; phylum Chordata; class Amphibia; order Gymnophiona; family Siphonopidae; genus Microcaecilia; species Microcaecilia unicolor. The sequence goes on along the minus strand of NC_044044.1, from coordinate 1,080,718 downwards.
TAGCACCTTAACCCTATGTCAGCTCAGAACTGGCATTAGGATTAAGGCTCAGTTCCCACCCAGTGTCAGAGTCAGGCAGCCCAGGCTCCACCGTGTCCTGGGAGTCCAATGGACCCCAGGAAACCCCTCCGAAAGTGAGGCCCTAGTGGCCTAATACCTCCCCAATATTCAGACCGTGGGAGGCATATAAGACACTCCCTTATCTGGACGGGAGGCCCCACTCAGTGTATCCCAGGATGCACTGGGCAGGGCACCACCATTTTGAAGGCAGCGCAGAAAAGAGGAGGGAAGTGCTACTCCCTCCTCCAATGCGGAAGTACAGGGAGGGGGTAGTGGTCAGCTACACCATTAGGGTCGGTGAGAGGTTGGTGTGGCAGTCTGCTTGGGCCACCATGGATATTTGGGGGGGGGGGGGGGTTGAGGGTCGAGATGCACCAGACCTCCAGCTCTCTGTGTCATTTTTCTATTGGGGGGGGGGGCTTGGGGAGGCACTAGGCCACCAGGGCCTCATTTTTGGAGAGGGGTTTGGAGGTCCCACAGAACTCCAGTCCCTGTTTGACCAGTGTCAAACCAGTGTGGGAGGATTGCGCCTGAGCGCATACTCAGGCACAATTCTCCCGCACTATCGTTGGATGATCAACACTAATAACGAGCTTAAATTTGCATGTTATAACGTTGATCATTGGGGAGTTAATTCCCCGTGCTGTTCCAGCGCTATTTTTAGGGACCTGTTTCTGAACAGCATGGGGACTTGATCATTGGGCCATCAAAGAGGACAATCTACAATGAAGAGAACAAGAGGTGTATTTTCAAAGCATTTAGACTTACAAAGTTACATAGAGGGGCATTTTCGAAAGGGACATCCAAGATGCGATTTGGACAATCTTGCAAAACGGCAAAATCCATATTTTCGATACAAGATGGACGTCTATCTTTCATTTTGAAAATACCGTCAGAGACGTCCAAATCCTTAAATCTGGACGTCCCTAGATTTGGTTGTCCCTAGACATGGACGTTTCTGACTTTCGGCGATTTTCGAAATCAAAGACGTCCATGTCAAAAATGGCCAAATGCAAGCCATTTGGTCTTGGGAGGAGCCATCGTTTGTAGTGCACTGGTCCCCCTGACAAGCCAGGACAGCAACCGGGCACCCTAGGGGGCACTGCAGTGGACTTCAGACCCCCAAATTCCCCCCAAACCCACAACTGTACACCACTACCATAGCCCTTACGGGTTAAGGGAGGCACCTATATATGGGTACGGTGGGTTTTGGAGAGCTCGCTGTTTCCTCCACAAATTAACAGGTAGGGGGGTATGGGCCTGGGTCCGCCTGTCTGAAGTGCACTGCAGTACCCACTAAAACTGCTCTAGGGACCTGCATTCGCTGTCATGGACCTCAGTATGACATCTGAGGCTGGCATACAGGCTGGCAAGACATATTTTTAAAGATGTTTTTTTGAGGGTGGGAGGGGGTTAGTGACCACTGGGGGAGTAATGGGAGGTCATCCCAGATTCTCTCCGGTGGTCATCTGGTCATTTCGGGCACCTTTTGTGCCTTAGTCATAAGAAAAACAGGTCCGGATGAAAACGTCTGTCAGGGATGTCCATGTTTTCTTCAATTATGGGTCAAAGACGTCCAAGTGTTTGGCACACCCAAGTCCCGCCTTCGCTATGCCTCCGACACGCCCCCTTGAACTTTGGTCGTCCTTGCAATGGAGTGCAGTTGGAGACGTCCTAAATCGGGATTCGATTATACCAATTTGGACGTCCCTGGGAGAAGGACGTCCATCTCCCGATTTATGTCGAAAGATGGACGTCCTCTTTCGAAAATGAGCCCAATAGTAACCTACAGAACTTTGTAAGTTTAAGTGATTTGAGAAAATGAATCCCTAAATGAATTTTTTTGCCTCAGTCTTTACTAATATATATATATATATATATATATATATATATATATATATATATATTAGAAATGGCATTTAAACAAATCTCACTGAACATGAAAGATGTAACAGGCAAAATTACCCGGTCCTCAGAGTATGGAAAGAACTCAAAGGAAATTGCAGATCTACTATTAATCTGTAACTCGTCATTAAAATCAAGCACAGGACCTGAATATTGGAGGGTGGCCATCAATTTACAAAAAGAAAAGGGTTCCAGGAGCGACCACGAAGGACAGGTAAATGTGGGAGCTAGTGGACTCTAGCACCCGAATTTACCTTTGATCAACGGGCTGTAAAAGAACGAGGATCCCAAGAAATAGAAAGTATGAGGGAAGATTTTCAAGAGAGAATCTTAGAAGACATCCTCTGCAGAGCAGAAAAAATCACATTATAACTGAAGCTGTCTCCTTTAATTTTTTTCTCAGCAGCAAGTCACAGTAAGCTGCCCCACACACCAGAAGTGAAATCAAATTAGGCTGCTGCGACTTTAGGAGTATAGCTCTGTCACCCTCACTGAATCCTCAAAAGATGCTAACAGCCACTGCCAAACCTCAAAGATGCTACTGCCATGTGCCCCCCCCCCCCCATTTGAAAGGTGATAAGGGGAGAGAAGAGAATGCTGCAATCTCCTCCTCCTCCCGCCCCCCCCCAGTTTAGCCTCTCTTGTCTCCCCCATTGCCGGCCTGGAGCAGCTGTGATCCTCGGCCAGACCCAGAGTGCTCTCCAGTACATTGCTCTGAGCACTTCTGGGCCTGCATCTGCCTCTTGCTTCTGCTTGCATTTAGTTTCAGCTGCTTAGGCATCTCACAGCTCTCTGGAGCAGCTGAAACTAAATTCAAGCAGCAAAGCTGGAGAGCACTCCGGGTCCAGCCAAGCTGCTCCAGATCAGTGATGGAGAGATGACAGAGGCTAAAAGGTGGGGGGAAGGGGGGTAGATGACAGATTCTGCATAAGCAGAGGATCAGGGTGCTCAGGCTGGTGACTGGGAAAGGAGAGAGGCTGTACGACTGGGGGGTAGGGGATGAAAGGAAAGAAGGAAAGGCTACACTAATGGAGGGGTGGTGAAAGGGAGAAAAGGAAAGGCTGAACTGCTGTGGGAGGTGAAAGAGAGAAAAATAAAGGCTATATTATGTAGGGGTGGGTGAAAGGGAGAGAGAAGAGGCAGCGTTTTTTTCGTTTGTGCTGTATAGTATATGTGAAATGCAGGGATGTTTTGGAAATTTTGCTTTTCATTTGACCTTGGCCTAGTTTTCAAAACACCCCTGCATTTTAGTCCATGTGATTAATCGCACAATTACAATTTGTAATTGATGTGCAGACCTACTAAAAACATGAACAGGCTCTGCTTCATTGAAAAACATTTCATAGAGGAAGTACGGGGGGGGGGGGGGGGGGTGGGAGAGACAGACTGTGTTTTATAAACGGAAAGACTTCTTTGACATTATAAAGTGTAAGAAAAGAGAGAGAAACATTGAGGGGAAAGGCAGGTTCTGCTTTACATGGAGTTTCTGTGAGGAAGATGTCTCAAACAGATATAGATCCTTCTCGGAAGTTGGTCTTTCCAATCAGAACATTGATTAGGGTTGCATTCCTTTTTTGCACTCCTGCTGTGCTTCTTTGATGATGTCACTCATTTTGCATTCCTCCTTCCATGTCAGTAGAAACCCTTTACCACCGAATCCTTCAGCAATAACATGGTAATCTGCATGAAAATTAAGAGAGTTCAGGTTACTATTAGAAGACAGATAAAAAGAAATTAATCCTCAAATTAGAATTTATAAGCTGGAGGGCTGCACTAATCAATGTGGGGGTTATTCTATAAAGAAGGCTCTAACATTTTCATGGCACACTCATGCATAAATGCTGGAAATCCGGTGATGTGCATAACTTTCATGGCACGTACTTTGCCGGTGGGCATTCACAAGTGTCAAAACTTGAAAATATAGAGAGCACACATCTCAATAAAAGGTATAAGCGCACACAAAATATCTCCTCACTCGGTAAACGTGTGCCTAGTAACTATTAACTCTTTGTTAATTGTACAGCACTGCGCAACCCTGGTAGCGCTTTAGAAATGTTAAATAGTAGTAGTAGTATTTATTTGTTGCATTTGTACCCCACATGTTCCCACCTATTTGCAGGCTCAATGTGGCTTACATAGTACCGTCAAAAGCGTTTTTCCCAGTCAGTGGATAACAAATACAAAGTTGTATAGTGATCGTATGAGGTATAAGTGGAAGGTCGGAATGAAGATTGCGTGATGTCCTGTTCGATCATAGTCATGCTGTGTTGGTAGGTGAAGAGGGTTACGTGGGGTCGTTGGGGTAGGCCTTTTTGAAGAGGTAGGTTTTTAGTGATTTCCTGAAGTTCAAGTGGTTGTGGATTGTTTTCACAGCTTTTGGGAGCCCCATTCCATAGTTGTGTTCTTATGTAGGAGAAGCCGGCTGCGTTTAAGTTGTTTGCGTATTTCAGTCCTTTGCAATTTGGGTAGTGTAGTTTAGGTAGGATCTTGAAGATCTGACTTTGTTTCTTATTGGTAAGTCTACAAGGTCTGCATGTATCCTGGGACTACGCCGTACATGATTTTGTGGACTAAGGTGCAGATTTTTAAGATGATCCGTTCTTTGATTGGGAGCCAATGCAACTTTTTCCTCGGAGGGGTTTGGCACTTCAAAGCATGTTTTGCTGAAAATCAGCCTGGCTGCTGTATTTTGGGCAGTCTGGAGTTTTTTTTATGAGTTGTTCTTTGCAGCCCGTGTAGATTCTATTGCAATAACCTGCTATGGCTTAGGACCACTGATTGTATTAGGTATTGAAAAGTTGCTCTTGGGAAGAAAGGTTTTAATCGTTTGAGCTTCCACATTGAATAGAACATTTCTTTGTTACAGAGTTTACTGGCTCTCGAGGGTAAGGTTGCAATCGAGTGTGACACCGAGTATTTTCAAACTGTCCGAGGTAGGGAGGGTATGTCCTGGAGTATTATGGTTGTGGGTTTGTATTTGTTATATGGAGAGGAGAGGATGAGGCAATGTGTTTTTTCGGTGTCAGTTTTCAGTGGAATGAGTTGCCAGGGAGTCCATGATGTTCAGACTATCGTGATTTTGTTGGTATTTCTGTCAGATCATGTCTGAAGGGATGTATATTGTAACATCATCTGCGTAAATGAATGGGTTAGGCCTCGGTTGGATAAGGACTGTGCCTGCCAGTGGAATAATCATCATGTTGAAGAGTATTGGTGATAATGGTGATCCCTGAGGTACTCCGCAGACTGCTTCCCCGGTGGTGATATGTTTGACTTTGATTTACTTGATAAGTTCTGGTGGTTAGAAAGCCTTGATCCAGTTTAAGTACGTTTTCCTTCAATCCCGAAGGGGCCTAGTATCTTAGTAGTATGTTGTGGTTAACCATGTCGAATGCGCTCGACATGTCGAAACTGGAGGAGAAGTATGCTTTTGCCTATGGCAATCTCCTACTTGATTTGGCCAGGAGGGGGACTAGGACAGTTTCGGTGCTATGGTGGGATCAGAATCTGATTGTGAATTACGTAGTATTGAGAACTTGTCCAGGTATTCTGTAAGCTGTTTAGTCACGAAGCTCTCCATCATTTTACTACTAATGGGATAGACGCAACTGGGCGGTAACTGGTGATATCGTTTTGTGCTTTCTTGGCGTTCTTTTGGTATGGGGTGAGTAGGATGTTGCCATGTTCCTCAGGGAAGAGACCTTGTTGTAACATGAAGTTTAGATGGGATGTAAGGTCTGCTATGAAGCAGTCTGGGGCAGACTTGAGTAGAGACTGGGACAAGTATCCAGTTTGCAGTGGGTCTTGGCGAACCTGTGAGTCGCTTGTGTAACTGATTCGGTGCTGAGGAGATTAAATGTTGTCCAAATGCGGTCAGTTGGGTATCCTTCGGAGGATGGGTCCAAATCGTTGAAGAAGATTTCGATGTTGGTATTGTGATGAGGAAAGTGTGCTGCATAGTTTTATTATTTTTTCGTTAGTTAGCAAGTTGTCTGCGGGTGGGATGTCTGTGTGGTTGTGGTGATAGGGGTGGTGTCTAGTAACTTATTACAAGTTGGAATAGTTTCTTCATATCTTTGTAGTCCGGTCCTAATTTGGTTTTGTAGTAGGACCTTTGGTTTGTTTTATTGCGTATTTGTATGTCTATGTATTTGTTTCCATGCGTTTGAGTGGTGTGTTCATCTTTTGTCTTTCTCCATACTCGTTCAAGTTTTCTAGATTGTGTTTTGAAGTTTTTTTAGTTCATCATTGAACCAAGGTATAGTGTTTTGTCTTTTTGATATTTTTGTTTTTTAAGGGTGCTATTTTGTTTAGTACGCTGTTGCATCTGCCATCCCAGTGGTTGATGATAAAGTATGGAATCAGTATATAGTCACCAGGGAGAGCGCTCCCGGTAACAATCAAGAAACAAATGTCCACCAGCAACTTCTACTACTACTACTATTAACATTTCTAGAGCGCTACTAGGGTTACGCAGCGCTGTACAATTTAACATAGAAGGACAGTCCCTGCCAAAGATCTTACAATCTAAAGGACAAATGTACCGTCAGTCAAGTAGGGGCAGGTCAAATTGGGGCAGTCTAGATTTCCTGAAGGTATAAAGGTTAGGTGCGAAGGCAAACATTGAAGAGGTGGGCTTTGAGCAAGGATTTGAAGATGGGTAGGGAGTGGGCTTGGCGTAGGGGCTCAGAAAGTTTATTCCAAGCATAGGGTGAGCGAGGCAGAATGGGCGGAGCCTGGAGTTGGCGGTAGGTAGGGAAAAGGGTACTGAGAGGAGGGATTTGTCCTGTGAGCGGAGGTTCGGGCGGGGACGTAAGGGGAGATGAGGGTAGAGAGGTAATGAGGGGCTGCAGACTGAGTGCATTGTAGGTAAGAAGGAGAAGCTTCAATCTTAAGGTTCCAACAGCAGCATTCACCTTCGATCTTAAACACATGTAAGCCACCTGAAAGTGTGTGGCAAATAGTCCCCTTTAAGCAGTAGGCTGCCAGCACCTACCAGGATTCAATACAGGCTCACAGTCAGCTTCAGTCTGGGCTCTTTATCCAGTGCACAGTAAGTGAATGATACATACCTGTAGCAGGTGTTCTCCGAGGACAGCAGGCTGATTGTTCTCACGACTGGGTGACGTCCGCGGCAGCCCCCACCAACCGGAAGAAGCTTCGCGGGCGGTCCGCACGCAGGGCATGCCCACCGCGCACGCGCGGCCGCCTTCCCGCCTGTGCGCGACCGTTCCCGCCAGTTGAATGACAAGCAAAAATGATGAAAACGCAACTCCAAAGGGGAGGAGGGAGGGTAGGTGAGAACAATCAGCCTGCTGTCCTCGGAGAACACCTGCTACAGGTATGTATCATTCACTTTCTCCGAGGACAAGCAGGCTGCTTGTTCTCACGACTGGGGAATCCCTAGCTCTCAGGCTCACTCAAAACAAGAACCCAGGTCAATTGAACCTCGCAACGGCGAGGGTACAACAGAAAATTGACCTACGAAGAACAGCCTGACCAGAATAAATTCGGGTCCTGGAGGGTGGAGTTGGATTTACACCCCAAACAGATTCTGCAGCACCGACTGCCCGAACCGACTGTCGCGTCGGGTATCCTGCTGAGGCAGTAATGTGATGTGAATGTGTGGACAGATGACCACGTCGCAGCCTTGCAAATCTCTTCAATAGTGGCTGACTTCAAGTGGGCCACTGACGCTGCCATGGCTCTAACACTATGAGCCGTGACATGACCCTCAAGAGCCAGCCCAGCCTGGGCGTAAGTGAAGGAAGTGCAATCTGCTAGCCAATTGGAGATGGTGCGTTTCCCGACAGCGACCCCTAGCCTGTTAGGGTCGAAAGAAACAAACAATTGGGCGGACTGTCTGTGGGGCTGTGTCCGCTCCAAGTAGTCCAATGTGTGCAACTGACGTTCAGCAGGGCGGGTATGCGGCCTGGGGAAGAATGTTGGCAAGACAATTGACTGGTAAGATGGAACTCCGACACCACCTTCGGCAGGAACTTTGGGTGGGTGCGGAGTACTACTCTGTTGTGATGAAATTTGGTATATGGAGCATGAGCTACTAGGGCTTGAAGCTCACTGACCCTACGAGCTGAAGTAACTGCCACCAAGGAAAATGACCTTCCAGGTCAAGTACTTCAGATGGCAGGTATTCAGTGGCTCAAAAGGAGGTTTCATCAGCTGGGTGAGGACGACATTGAGATCCATGACACTGCAGGAGGCTTGATAGGGGGCTTTGACAAAAGCAAGCCTCTCATGAAGCGAACAAACTAAAGGCTGACCAGAGATAGGCTGACCTTCCACACACTGATGGTAAGCACTTAATCGCACTAAGATGAACTCTTACGGAGTTGGTCTTGAGACCAGACTCTGACAAGTGTAGAAGGTATTCAAGCAGGGTCTGTGTAGGACAAGAGCGAGGATCTAGGGCCTTGCTGTCACACAAGACGGCAAACCTCCTCCATTTCAAAGAGTAACACCTCTTCGTGGAATCTTTCCTGGAAGCAAGCAAGACTCGGAAGATACCCTCAGAAAGGCCTAAGGAGGCAAATTCTATGCTCTCAATATCCAGGCTGTGAGGGCCAGAGACTGGTGGTTGGGATTCAGAAGCGCCC